>NW_028233351.1:0-1200000 GCF_057557595.1 Rhyacophila brunnea
TAAAATAAACATAATCTATCCATTTATGTGGTGGAATTTTTTTGATAAAAATTGTTAATTATCTATAATATAATTTATATAAAGAATTCATTTTTTGAGTGAAAATGTACAATGTCAACGAATTTTTTTCTTTTCTGGGACATTTTTTATTGTTGATAATTGCACCTTAAAATTATTTTCTCTTGGTATTATTTTTTTTTGTGTTGCAGAATCTGGTTTTTTTTAAAAATATTTTATTTTGTAGCTTTAGATATATTTGTGCGATATTTTCGTGCTAAGAGTGACTTGTTTTATTCTTGATCATATTTTTTTCTGCTTTATTTTGTTATACCGTTATTACAGCATAGATATATAAATTGTAATTATATTTTAGTACATATATAACTATTTGGTTTATGTAATATCGACCTTTTTATTCAACGTAAAACTGCCTGGTTTCTGTTCAAATTATTTGTGAAGCTGAATTGTTCTATATCATTGATATTCTGTTATGCATAACATTTTGCATCTTTTTTAATTGACTCTTTTATTGATTATGGAGGTTATGATCGGCTGAAATTTGAGAAAATACATCTTAATAGAGGTAATATTTATTTTTTAGTAGATAATTATCATTTGCACATTTAAATCATGTTTTGGAGTATATAAATTGATTTTTTTACTGAATTCTCACACAAATTTGAAAATTAATTGAGACGAGAAATAGTAGACGATGTGTTTTTGAAAGGATTTTGCATAATAAATTTGCTATGTATAATATATTATGATTTTTTTACAAGGCAAAACTTCGAATTATTCAATTTATATGACTTGTATTTTTACCAATTTTAATGCTTTGTTTCCATGTAAATTTTTCTCTTATTTTTGTGAGTTGATATATTTCTATGATTTAAGACCACTTATTTTCACCATCTCGAAAAATTTGAGATTTCATCACCCATAGATAAATCCTAGTGTTTGAAATTTGGTATTTTAGCGCTATTTTTTTAGGCTCTTGGCATGTATCTTTATGTTATATGACAGTTATTGGCATATTTTACAAGATTTGAACTTTATTTTATGTATTCTATTGCTCCTTAGAGTTTGTTTACTGTCAGAGGGTCTCTTAATGCTAGTACAAAATTCTCTTCATTTATACGAGATCTTTCATGTGATAATATGGATTAGTTCATACAAAAAAACTTAATTTTTCTTTTGCGAGAAAAAATAAATGACAAAATATTTTTTTGCAAAGGTTTTTATGTGAAGAACTTCTTTTTATGTCTTACCAGTAAAAAAAGCAAACAGCCAATAAAAATGGACTAAATAATATTATTTCAATTCATTCTACTGTTGTGAAATTCGAAAAGAAATAAAGATTGAAGAGAAATAAGATTTGCTGTAAAAAAACAGTTGTTATATTGCCTATATAATTTTTATAAAATAAAATTGTATAAAGAAATAGTAAAAAAATTATTTTATAGGCAAAGATAACAATAAAAACAATTTTTAAATACAATTGCAGTCTGCAAATTTCATTAAATAATGATATTCTCGAGCATTTAAAATATATAAAATCATTAATTCAATGAAATCAAGTTTATAATGAATTTTTACAAATTTATTATACCTAGAAAATAGATTCACTTACATTTAAACATCATATTTCGGAAAAAAACATGAAGATCACAAAAAAACCTTATAAAATATTCCACGAAATATCTGAAAAATGGTCCTTGCACGAAATTTTTGTCAAATTTATTTAAGCATACGCCAATATAACCTTTAAGTACCTAAATCTATACTTGTTCTTCTAGTAAGGTTTTCATAAACGATCGAATCTTGATCATTTATTTCACTAATGGATAATATCACATTAAAGATAAAAAAAAATTATGAAAGGATAATGGAGGCTCAGAAATTAGATAAGAAGCTGGACCTTATTTAATTTTATATTACAACACCTTTTTATATGTTACAAAGCTTTAGTGATTACATTTCTTTACAAAATGCATAATCATCAGTATATAAATATAAAATATAGAGACCATTTACTATGCTATGAATCAGCATTAATAGTTTTAATCTGCATATATTATAAAAATATAATCCTTTAAATCATATGCAAAATTTGAGATATGACTTAAAGCAAGTTCTAATGCGGGCTAGAGCAGAATCATTTGCTCTATATAAATTTATTAAAATACGAGCTTATCTAGAAATCAAATGTTAATATAAATTGCTAAATATTTTTAACTAAGTCATTTTAATAGAAAAATAATCGCTACGTCCATAGGTATGTATTTATATTACGAGAAAATTTTAATAAGAAAAAATTGTTTAATCATAGGATGGAAAGAAATAAAACAATTATGAAGGTTTTCTTTTGCAAATTTTTAGGCGTAGTATATAAGTAAAAAAAAGCGACATTTTGGTAATACATAATATCAATATAAGTATTTTAAGTGATGAAAAATGCTGCAAAGAAACTGAGTTAAATTCGTTAATAGAAAGATTCGCTATAACAAATCTCCTCATTTTGTTATAAGCTGAAAAAAAATATACATTGCTTTAAAGTCCTTAAAATTTGTTTTATAAAAGCCTATTTGTAGATATAGTTATATATATCGATTAAGCGATGTAAAAATTTTAAGAATATATATTAGAATAATTTTTTTGCAAGTAATTTAGCATACAAAAATTTGAAACTACTCATATCTACCCCAATTGATAGATGAACAAAAAAATATAATGCAGAGCACTATAAAGAAGATTCATGCGAAGATGTGGCTGTAACCGAGCAAAAAGATTTTAAAAAATTGAAATATTTAGAAAAAATATTAAAATTAACAAGAAGTACATCTTTCAAATTGATATAAACGTGAAAAGTATCTTATTTATGTGAATTGGTTCAAGATGCGTATGCGGTCATACTTAATCGCTTCCATCATATGCCATGCTTCGGATGTGAGAAAATCTGAAAATATTATATTAGAAAATTCCAATGCAATTATTTTCATCAGGAATATAAAAGAAGAGCAATTATATTATATATAGACCAAAATGGGAGAGAGTCGGTTGTCAAAAGATTTGATGCTGTAAACGTAAAAGATCAAAAAGAACATAATTAAGTATATCATCTTATTCTAGAATTATATATATTAGAAGAGTCAACTTATGTAGAAGGGAATTTAAAAAAATATACAAAAGCTTAAAAAAGGCAAACATGGTTTTATTTAGAAGAACAAGAAAAATTAAATGCTACAAAGTCGACTCTAATATTTTTCAATTAGTAATAGGATAAAAGGAAAATTACATTTTCCAATGATCCAAGAATATATCCGATATTGCAATCTTGCTACAAACAGCACAACAGGTTACAAACTCCTAACAATAAAACCGAAAAAGACAACAGAAAAATTGAGCAATCACAAAGAGTGTAAAAAAAACTTGTATTTACTTTTAATAAAAGCAGCGAAGCTGAGAAAGAGGAAGCTAAGAAATTGCGGAAGAATGATGCGATCAAGCAACATGATCATAGACAAAGATGATCATTAAAAAACAATGCTAAAAGAATACAGAAAATCTTAAAAATTTAAGAAAAAGAATGAGCAGTACAAAAAAAGATGTGACTTGATCAAATAAAATAACTCTTTAAAAATATATAGAATACCTTTTTTATGAGGGCTGACTAAAAACGAGAATTATACAATCGAAGCGTCAAATTAAAAAGCAAAATTTTTTGAAAGTGGGAGAAAAAGATACGAAAAATAACAAAAAATCAATAATAACGATAAACTGTGCCCATTTCTATCAGTCCAAAGCCAGAAAAAAAAGCTTCATGTCATTGTTGAATTTAATGGCATGTAAAATTCTCTCTTGAATTCGAAAGCTGCTGGTCAGATGTAATCAGAAATTTCAACATTAAAACAACAACGAGCCTCTAAAAATTCAAATTTCAGATCTAATCAAATGAATTTTTGGAAAAAAAAATCAAGAAAAATGGTTCTACTTGGCAAGACATATCTATATACATGAGAAGATGTATAAATAATAAACTTAGACCTATTACATATATGAATAAATTATATAAGTAAACGGCAAATGCGGTTTTAAAAATTTATTCATTGTGTAATGGTGACAATAAGATGAATTGCGGAAATCAGTTAGAAACAATATGGCGCGTTAGGGACATATGAAAATTGTACTCGTTTTTTTCGATAAATTCATAGCATGAAACAATCCAAATACAACGTAGATTGATGTAAAAAAGTATTAAACCTAATAGAACACAAACTATGCATGTATATATACAAAATTTATATCCTTTTACATAGTAAATGTCATTTTGATATAAGATTACTAGAAAATGAACTATACCTTTAAGATAAAATGAAGAAAAAATCATTATAAAAGAATGCATAAGAAAATACTATAAGGAGAAGTTATTATATTTTATTAAAGTTCTATGTATTGATTTCTTGTGCTGATTATATAATAAACGCTTTACAGATTTAAGTGTAATTTATGATGTGAACTCCTATAATACAGATTATATGCTGTTAATATATGACTACCAATAGATATCAAAATACCAGAAACATGTTATCATGACGGATGAAACATATTTTTTAATTTTAAAATGTAGGCCTTAAAATAAACACCAATGAATCTGCCACTAACCATGAAATATTCGCAGATGTAGCAACATTTATATATGGCATGACAGCCTATGAATATCTTGAAATCATAAAGAATAGCAAATCGGAGCTAAAACTAGAAACTTATTATATAATCGCAGAACAAATTCAAATTATAAAAGAAAAATATGAAATACTAAACTGAATGCTAGGAATTGTTTAAAGCCATTAGTATACATGCAACATCACACACGATAAACATAAAGGCGTTAAGAAATCAAAACCTAATTAATACACCAAACCTGATTATAAGATAACAGATATATTAAAAGAATTTTCAATTCACCTCCAGCCTAGTAATAAACAAAGATAATGTAGTAAAGGAAATGAACTAAGACGTGGGTTGTGTAATATTTAATTTAAAGCCGAGAATATGATCCTACAGCTTGGACTTTTGCTTGAAAACTGTAACAACAGTAGAATAACGAGGGGTACAATATATAAAACATAAAAAGATAACAAGAACATTTTCTCACGAATTTAAAAATGGCTCATCGCAAAAAAATATGCCAATATCACCGATTCTATGACACAGGAGAAAACAGCAAGAAAGACTATTGTGTAAAATAAAAAAAAACATTAAATTTATACCTTTTGAAGTCAAGAATAATGATATGGATGATGCTGTTAAAATTATAAAGATGGAGGAAAGACGGCAAAATTAATCCACATGAAAAATGAAAATTCCGTTTTATTCAAGACAGTGATGTGGTTTTCGGTGAGATGAAAAAATGCCCTCATTGAAACTAAGCCATTAAAACAATTGATCACCTTGAAATAAGAAGCAAAAAAATGTTAGGGCTGGATTACACGCGAAGACACAATGAAATCGTAAGATGATCTTATTATCACCTATTAAGAAGATACAACTTAATGAAAACTATAAAGATCAATACTCCCTCAGTACAAGAGATCAGCAAAAACGAAAATGCGGAAATAAAGGTTGATACCAGAATCAAAATAGGGATGATAAAATTCCTAACGATAAAAAAGAGTAAGTTGTTATGTTGATCGAAATAGGTATATCTAGTATTGACAACTTTAATAAATTTGAGAATAAAAATTATAGAAAGTATGCCATCTTGGCGAATACGATTCTTTCATCTACAAATTTTAAACCTGAAAAATATGATATTTAATGAATTTTGATGAGTGGTATTATAATTTCATAGAAAATATGTTAAGGAGTTCAAAATGTTGGATACTGTTGAATTATACATGCAAGCACACACACTTCGAAAGATACTTGAACTTATCATATTGGAGTAAAGAAGAGAAGTTGATTCATTTTTTTCAGTGGAAGTACGTACGATGCAACGCATGTTGTGCAATGTTCCCAATGGAATGACTACGTCTCAATATATATAATCGATAAAAAATACTATACCCATGAATTAAAAATATTGTTTTTAAATTATATTTACTAGTAAACATCAGACGTATAAACAAGTTTTAATGCCGGTTTTTATACCATTAAAGAGTATAAAAACTAAATTCGATAATATATTTATTGTGATAAATAAAAGATCGAGCACAATCATAAATAAACGGCGTTTAGTATTATATATATGCAAAATCATCCATTGAAAGAGTCACGTTGCTATTAATAATACTTGATACATTTTTGACTATCAATATAGGCTTATATTCGATTATAACTTATTGAAAGCATTTGCACGAAAAAATACAAAAAAAATTTTACTTTTAGAAACAAAAAAGCATTTTTGGATTATACTCTATGCTTACGTCACGTTATATCAATTTAAAACATAAATTCATGTAGCTTTTAGGCGGATTTCTTATCTACATGTTATCAATATTATCCATAATCGTTTTAAAACATTTCCATTACCTTAGCATAGAAAGACAAAAGATACCAAGTATGTATCTATGACGGAAACTGCTATATTAATTTAACTATTATTTATGAAAAATCCTATAATTTTTGTTTTTATTCAATGTAAGACAAGCACAAAAACCATCATTTTTGCTTTATATGAAATTATATGCAAGGAAAGAACATATATTACTTTGAAACGTCTGAAAGATTTTTAAAAATAAGTTTCTGCATTTTTTTATTTAATATTTTTTTTTATATATATTAAAAGATAAAACTTCAATATTTTTATAGCACAAGATATAAATAAAAACACCACTTAAAAGGTAAATAGTATTCATATTATGCGATATACGCACAAAATTTGAATTTGTGGCAAAAATTGTAATAAAAATACATTTTTAGAGCTTACATATCTGTGTATCATATCTAAATCATAAATATTTTTTTTGATAAATTTTAATCTCGGTCAGATTTTTATTATTGATTGTGTTGCATATCTTAGCACATTCTATGTTCACATCTGCAATTAATATATTCGATTTTTTCTTTATGCTTTAATTTCTACAATGCCGAACCACGATCTTTTACTATATAATCTCTAAAAATTCAATGCTCATGTAAGATAGAATTAACAACATATAGGTTAGAAATTTTACTCTAAAAATATATAAAATAATAGGATAGAAAATTTAGATTTAATTTAAAGTCTAAATATAATAAATGTTGTTTTATTGTTTTTATGCAAAGAAAATTTTTATACTGCATTTAATCATTAATATTCTTGATATATAGTTTTTTTAATTTGTTCAACAGCATTAAAATACAAAGTTTATTGAATTATTTTTTTACAATAATAATCCACAAAATATGAAAATATTTTTTGTTCTACGTTTTTATATTTTTTTGCAGCAAAAAAATTTGTTTAAATACTTCAAATATATAAACTCTGATCTATGCTTTAGATATTTGTTTTGTGAATTAATATTTGGTAGAATTATACAATAGAATGAAATGTATTGAATTTGTAGTTTGCATGTGTAAAGATGCAAATATAATGATACAGAAAAATTAGGATATAACAAATATACCATCAACATTTATAATTTTATATGGATCTAAATAATATATTAAATGTGTTGTTCTATATGTCAGCTTCAGTTAAGTCTTACTATTGTAAATTTTGTTTTCTAATACAAAATTAAGACTGGCTTACTAAATTTTATCATATAAATTGCTTAAATGGTATCACTGCTCTTTTCCTAACTTTTATTTTTCGTTAAATTAAGTTTTAAATATTATAAAAATATGCCTACTCATTTATTGTTTTCGTGTTATATATGAGGGAAAAGAAATTTTATTTTTCACTTTTTTTTTGTGTTGCATCCTTGCTTTAAGTTCTTTTCGAAGTTCATATAAAAGTATATTAGCATGATTTTTTAGTGGCAAATATTGTTTAAAATTTTAATATTTACATAATTTGTGTATTTATGGACTTTTTTATCCTCTTACCAAAATTTTTATGCATTGTTTGCAATTTTATATTAAATTAAACATATAAAAATATATTGTGTATAAAAATAGAGTTAAAATCATAATTTTGACATCGTCAAATAGTACGGAAAAAGAATTTATATTCAATAATGCATTAGAAACACCGTCGATATTGTGCATTTTTACTAAAACTTACAAACAATTGCCGCTATTCGCATGAGCATGTTCAATGTTGCATGATTGGTATTTTTATCATGAAATACAATCCAATTTTGGGTCATATATACCAATGGTAAAGTCCCAATATAAAATTTAATATTATCGTCTAAATCAAACATTGTATTATTTCAGATAAGATTTAGGATCTAATGTTATAATGCATAAATAAACAAAGATAATACACTTGTAGCATTATACTATGCATCTAATGAGAAAATTAAGACATCATTTTTTGTAACAGTCACTGTTTTTCTGAGACAATTTACAAGATTAATTTGAAATCAGTTAAATGTGATTTACTATTGCTTCTGAGCAGATTAGATATACTATACAAAAACGAAGTGTATTTATACTCTGCACATATAAAATATTCTCTTGTGTGCACTATCGCGACTTTTTTTGTTCATCGTAAATACTATCCTTGTTCAATAAAAAAATGTTTCGAGAATTCTTTAGTATTCTATTATAGTAGGTATTTTCGGTAGTATACGGAAAATATACAAACAACGTAGATTACCTAAAATTATGTATTATTTGCCTACATCAAAATATAAAAATCTTCAAACCGCTATAGTCTACAACATATTTGTAGTTTACATTATGTTATGCATAATAAATTTAGTGTGTATATGTTTTTATACATTGCTTGTCAATCCTCATTGAGTTTTTTAAAATAAGTATGCTAGTTAGATATCAGACTTGTAAAATATTCACGAAAACATTTTTAAAATATACAAGAAAAAGAACGCAAAGTTATCAGCAATCATAGTACCTATATTCCAAGAAAAAAAATATGCATTAAAATAACAATTAACTTTATATATCATAATATTTTAAGGAATCAATGGGTTCTACAAATTTAATAATATCTATAATTTTTATGAATAAAAACGATTTATATGTAGCACAATAACATCACATTTGGTCATTGGTAATAAACACAAATAATTTTATTTAAAATTGCTTAAATACTAAGCAAAAAATACTTTGTCTTATATAATATTAAAATTTTCAACGTATGATGATTGATCAAAAATGTTATCACTACCAATAGAGATTTTGTATTTATATTTTTTTAAGAATTCAAATTCGATTCTAGTTAGATTAAACGGACAGGCGCAATCGTCATCAAAAATTATAGTTTCAAGATCCAGATGTGTCCCAATACGTGATAAATTCATCATGAGATTTCGATCACCAATATTTGTATAATTAGTCACTTGGACATCAGGATAAAGTATACAATTTCTACCAATTTTACAGTGACTACCAATTGTGGTGTTTTGATGGATTATTGACCCCCTGCCAATTTTAACATTTTTATCGATTTTACAATTATTAAAAATATATAAACCACTTTCCCATTTAAAATCTGTCTCAATTATAGTTGTATTATGTACAGCTATCCATGCCTTGTTAGTTTTTTTTCTGTAAACACAAAAGCCATCAATTTCACTTCGTTCAAGAATTTCAATATTTTCATTTAAAAACTTATGATTTCGTGTCATACTGCCGCAGGTTTTATTATTTTTAATTGTTGTGTAGTCTGCCCAATATGCATTTTGATCATAAAAATCAACTACAAGATCTCTAAAGGGATAAAAGAAGTTTAAACTTTTGAGCATCGCTCTATTTCTACGTAAATTATCTTTTAGTTCTATTTCAGAAACCTCACCTTCCAAATAATGTCGTTTATCATTATATATATTTTTCTCATGGATTTTATATAGAATATTCAAAAATTCTTGTTCATTTATCCTGTATTGTTGTTTCCAATAGATTTTATATATAAAATGGCAATTTCGATAGTCAAATTCTTCGTTGCTTATGATAAAATTCGCTTCATCACCTATTTCAAGCGTAGCTAAGCTTTCAACATCAAATTCTAGTCCGGTTCTCAGCATAAAATAACAGTCGTTGCAAGGCTTATACAGTCTCACGCCGTTATCGATAGAAATGAGTTTCAAACTCATAGGCATAAAATCTATAAAAGTAAATTTGTCTGCTCGTTCATATTTTTGGGGATTTTTTCTATAATATTTTGTGTGACTTGGTTTTCGTCTTATTCTATGCCAAACATCATCTTGGTCGCATTTATGAGCATGATCATATTCAATAATTAAGTTAGGTTTGAATACATGTAGTTCATACAGTTCATTGTGATTTGGTTTCAGCTGATTATTATAATAAAAAGCAGCTAAAGTATTCGTATGTCCACTATCAATGACATCTTTCTCTTGGGTTCGAGGTACGCATATTTGATTTTGCGTAAAATTATTTTGAGTACTGGTATCGATATTTGATGAATGTTCTAATGAGATGAAATGATTTCTCTGTTGGATTTCACAAAAGTTTGGTTGGTCTTTTGAAATACATTCATCTATATTTTCTCTTAGGAAATGCGAGCCCATCAAAACCTGGTTTTCCTTACGATTCGTATTGCTTTGGCCTGTTGTATTTATTGAATTATCATTACAGCGACGCTTATAATAATTTTGAAATCCACTAACATATTCATTGCTAGAATCACTGTTGACAGCAGAAAATTCATTCTGAATATAATCAGTGTTCAGTTGTCGTGGTTTATGATTATCTATGTTGTACCATTCTCTTATAAAAGTATTCTGATTCGAATCAAGTTTTTTTTGAGTTTGAGATAGCTCATCTTCTATTTGATTAATGCCACTATACCCATGTATTCCTAATGTATTATGTTGAAAACCCTTCAGATAGTTTTCTAGATGCGAACTCGGAGTATTTTTCATATTATGATAGTTATCGATGTGTTGAATCTGTTTAGAATTGAAATTAGAATCTGTGCGACTTTTATCATCAGAAACGCTCATTTCAGAAATATGAACCGGGTAATCACCTGATGTTTTTGTATAAGGATTAGTAGAAGCAATACATCCTGCATCAATTATATTAAAGTCTCTGACGGAAATACCTTTCAAACTTACATCACCATTTGATAAATCGATTGTATTTGAAAATTTCGGTGTCGAAGTTTGTTTTCTTTTGATAATTCCGTGTACATTCATTGAAGCCTCTTGAATGTGATCACTTGTATGTATTGCATTCAAAAGTTGTAAGATATCAATGTAAATCATTAATTATGGATAATTAAAATTTTATGATTTATACTGATTAAGAAAAATATTTTGGGAAAATATGATAACAAATAATTTTGATTTGATATAAATAATACTTGATTTATGAATATAAAGTACAAAAATTGAATTTATTGTCATATTTATAAGATTGAAACTTAGAAAAGCTTAATGGCACATAAAACAACATTTTTTAAGTAAATATATGGGTTTTTGTTAAACAATCGAAGTTATTGATATCAAACTTTGAAATTCTTTTTTAGTATCAAACTGCACAGTTATATATAAAATATGGTGTAACTTCAATAATGCTTGTCGATTTTATATATAAATTTTTTTTGCTGATCTTGCTTTTTTCAAACAATTTTTGTAAAATTGTTTCATATCTTAGACAATCTTATAAAATGTAAATTGAAGATCGTTTTATATAAATTTTTATGTGCAGATTTTACAAAAATACAAATATCTCGTTGCTGTTCTGAATGTTGAATTTTATAGTGTATATATAAAGATAAAATAAGCAACATATATTGCATGATTAAAAATTATAAATTTAAATTGTATATTGACATGATTTTAAAAAATATGAATTTAAATATGTTTATTATATTAAATATCATGTACGTAACATTATGACTTTTTTCATTTTATTAATACAGTAGTACGGATAATATAGCTGCATGAATTTGATGAACAATATATTTAAACATAACTATACGCATAAAACAAAAAAGATACAAATAATAATAACTAATATACTAAATTTTTTTATTATATCGATGTTTTTAGTATGTATGAATTAATAAGTTATAACTACCATTGCTTGATTAACCATTAGTACTTCTCGTAATAATGCATGTTTTCAAAAATCAAATTTAACTGTTGTAAATCATACTGATATCAAAAGTAGAATATTGTGTGAATATGAAATCAAACCATAGACATACGAAAATAAAATCTTTAAATAATAGAAGGTGTTCAATAATGTTCTACGAATTGAGGGAACAAATTAAACCCTACATTTATATAAATACACTAAAAGTTTTGTCGTATGGCCCTTTGAACATAATATACTTTTTAATATATTATTTATAATGCTTTTTAAGTCCATATAATTATTCTTCTAAGGTTTTGGAGTTTCATATATATTTTTGATGATTATCATACGCTTGAGAATATTTTCTTAGAACGCAGATATTATATATGAACCACTTTTTAATTCGAAAATTATATGTTATTACACGGTAAAAATGAAGTTCTGTAATGCGATCAAATGTACGTCTTTTTTTCTAAATTTTTGCTGATATTTGCGTTAAAACACCAAAATATATAAATTTACATTTAATAAATAGCATTTTTGCATCTCATACATTGGCTATTATTGATATATTTTTTAAAGCACCATTTCTTAATGATTTTTAAATAGTTTATATTATGGTAAAGAAATGTTACATTGTTAAGTTTTATAAAAGAAATCCATAAATATTTATAAAATTCTACATCTATTGAATAAATTTATGATAAAAAAATATATATAATAATATTCTAGTTTGATATGAAAAAATATCATTCTTTTTATCGTAAATAGAAAAAGCAAATAAAAATAACAAGTTAAATCATGTTTTACATGCTACAATTATATTATTTCAACAGATAGAATTCTAATAAATGAATATACCAAATGAGTTCTGATATTTACTATGGATTATGATATATTATAACAATTTATGCAATATAAATAAATATTAACTTTATAATTGAAAACAGGTTTTTATATTCGTAATGAGTTTGATATTTTCTCATGAACGCGTTAAAAAGACATTATTACACAAGTTGCAAGCGAATATATATAGTTTGTTGCATAAACAGTATTTCTAAAATAAAATTTAAAGTTGTTTCTATTTATTACTTCTGCATAATAAAACCATACAATAAATGGTATTTTTATAAGGTTTTTCTATATATTAATTTTTTATTTTACAATCAGAGTTCCCTTTAAATATATATAATCAGCTAAGAAATTAGGGTCCTAGATCCAGGAAGAGCAATTTATTTTACAACATTAATAGAGTTTATTTTATATTATATTTTGTTTTTTTAAGCTATATATATAATTTCTTGCATGATAATTTTATACATCCATCAATATTATAAGACAGAAGATTTAGATTTGAAACCTATATATTTGTCTCATACCAGTGTGTTCAACAATATTCCCGAATGGGCTGGTCACGTCTAAATAGATAAAATTTACATAAAGAAACTCAACGCAAAAAAAGATTAAAAAATAATGTCTCGATGTTTTGTATTTATGAAACATCTGGCATGTAAGTGGTTCCTACTAAAATGGGTTGATTACATACAATTATAGCGTATATTGTATTTTTGCACCATAAGGATAACCTAATCTTATTCTCGATAATATACAATTTTTAAGGAACAAATAAAATCAAGTACTTCATGTTTATATAATTTCAAGATATTTTGATCATTAAACATAAGAAAGACACTACATTCGTAGTAAAATCACAGCAAATTATATGGTAATAATTTATAAATAAAGAAACCGTAAACCCCGCAAATCTGACAGGTACACTTGTAGAGATATATCAATATATATTTCATTATATTACTGCAGCTTTATACCTTTTTTTTTTAGACAAAAACTATAGAAGCTTTTGCTGACTCTTTTCAGCATTGTATTTTCTAGTATTTTTTTATGTCACAATTTTATTGCGGGGGAATTTTTATCTTTAAGTTTGATATAATGATCTATAGGCCTTAAAAGCACCCATTCCACTATCTACATCTACTATACAATTAAAAATATATACAATATAAATATATAAATATGGTTTTTTTAATTGCACTATACTATATATAAGAGTAACATCTTATCTATTTATATGATTTCTATTTTCCAATGACGAATTATGGTATAAAAAAATTGTAATGGCTATTCCTCATATATATAACGTTTAATTGCTAAATGCCCAAAAAAAAATAAATTACATAGATGCAGTAGGGTTTCGTTTATTTTTACATAAAAATATTATATTGTGAAATCTTTGAATACAGCGATGTTGTATATTGATACAGTATAAATAATCTATTATTGATTTTTTTTGCTATAAACACTTAAATGGCATTAAAAACGATCAATCATACTTTTTAATGAACTCTTTTGAAGTAATTTATACTTTTTAAGCCCAAAAATGCTTATACCTTTACCATCTTATCTTTTTATTACATAATATAGTTTAAAAAGCAAATTTCACAATATAATAGTATTCATTATTGGTGCTCTAAGTTTACGACATAGATACTGTGTTACACATAATGAGTAATTTACTATGTCACAATGTATTCGAATTTTAAAAATGCCACAAAAGCAAACAAAATAATAATATGGTGATACTTAAAGGTATATAAAATATGCTAAAATTACAAAATATGTCATGGTATGCTTATAATGAGTTCTCTACGCATTTTTTAACTATTTAGTCAAAAGAATTTTAAATAATTTTATTTAAAATAGTTGTTAATAAAATACATGTTACTTTGTTTTGTTTAAATTTTACTTAGATTTAATAACATAATAAAATTTATATCTCAGAAAATAAAACCTCTCATATAGCAAAATCATACATGTAGCTCTGGATATTTGTAAAATACCTTAACTAATATCGTTTGGCAGAAGAAACAAGTTACCAAATAAAAATTGGATTAAGGTAGGAAGAATGCAAAAGCGGGCTTTTATATTTTTCTATTGGGTTTTAAGCATCTAATTATCAGAAAATAATAAAAAGAAGAAATAAGCTATAAAAAAAAACCATTTTTCTTAGATTATAACAATATTACTACGTGGTTTTTTATACACAACTTATGCTTTTTTATTTTTATACGATTTCAACTATAATCTTAGAATTTATATATTATTTACCATATACTATATCAACTAAAAGCCCTATAATAATGCTAAACTTTAACATAAAACAAGAAAATATATTGTTAGAAAAATATTACACTTTGAGAATCTTGATGAAATTTTTTTTTATAAAAAATGTAATGTATATTATTTACCACATAAATGGGTAAAATTGAAAAATCAGAAGCAGAGCACTACAAATTAAAATCATAGTGAAGTGCGGCTTTAACCGAGAAATACGATCTGGTGGCATTGGAACAAGCGCAAATTCCACTAAAAAAAACAACAAGACATCAGACGAAAAATTAGAACTATAAGTCAACGAAAACTTCTTTGTATGTATGGGTTCATGATGTCTTTAAAGCATATGTAAACGCTTTCATTTTATGCCACGCTTATGATGGGAGAAACTCTAAAAATATTATAACGAAAAATTCCAATTAATTTGTCCCAACAGGAACTAAAAAGAAGAACAATCAAAATGATAATAAACCCGAATGGAAGGAAGTCTATTTTTAAACGATTTGATGCCGAAAACGTTAAAAACTCCAAAAGAACAAAATTAACAGAACTATCCCATTTATAATTGAAGCTGATAGAAGAGTTAGAAATATGTAGAAGAAAATTTAATATAATATACGAAAGCTTTGAAAAGACAAACATGTTGAATTTGTTAAACTAGAAAAATTTTATATTATAATATTGACTAACATAATCTCTATATACTTTTAATAAGATAAAAGAAACACTTACCTCCATATGATCCCAAGAATATGTCCGATGTTGCAGTCTTGCTACAAATCGCACAAAAAAGCCCCAAACGCCTCACAACAGAACTGGAAAAAGACAAAAAAAAATATTTCGGTTATAGTCTAAAAAATTAAGCAATTGAAAAGAATAAAAGATGGACTAGACTTATATAAAAATATATGCAATGAAGTTCAGAAAGATTTAAAAAAAAATAAAGAAAAAAAATGAGATCAATAAACATGATCATAGACATAGATGATCATCATAAAAACAAAGTTAAATTTTCATACAATAAAAATAAGAATATTAAAGCCTAAGAAAGACGTAACAATAAAATATGTGACTTTATCAAAGAAAAAAACTGCTTTGAGCTTAATAAAAGACTTTTATTTGGAGAAAATTGAATGAAAACGAGAATTATACAATTTTAGCGTCAACTGCAAATCACAATTTTTTAGTGAAAATGTGGGGAAAAGGTACGAAAATCACAGCAAAACAAATAACAACGATTATCTATGCCCATTTCTATTAGTCCAAAAACAGAAAAAAAGCTAAGTAACATTGTTGAATTTTATTAGATAAAACAAATGACAGTTGAACTGTAAAGCAGCTGGACTAGATGGAAAATATAATTTCTTTATTAAAAAGATGAAGAACCTTCATAAATACAATTATTAGATTTTATCGGATGAATTTTTGAAAAATGAAAATTAGCAAGAACGGTTTAAATTTAATTTGACGTATCTTATACCAAAAGAAGATGTCAAAATAGAAAATGAATTTAGACTAATCACGTGTATTTATAATTATAAGTTTACAACAAAAGAGGTTATAAAAATCATTCAATATGAGGTGGAGATAGTAGAATAGGCTGCGGAAAATCAGTTAGGAACATATGGCGCGTTTAAAGGGCAGAATACTGTCGCTTGTGTATATTGCGAACAATAAATAGCTTAAGACAATCTAAGCACAACGTGCATTAAATATAAAAAGGCATTGGACTCGATAGAACAATATTCTTAGCATGCATGTATTCAAAACATGAATCTATCTACGTGACTTACGTCTTTTTATATAAAGAATTGCAAGCAAATAGACTATATCTTAAAGGTAAAATGAATGAACCTCATGGATAAAAAAACGCACATGGGTATGATACAAAATGATAGTCTGGCATCTTTTTTATTCGTTCTATGTATTGACCTCTTTAGCTGAAAAAGTTATGAATGCCCAGGGTAAGTGCAAAAAAATATGGGAACATCAATAAAACATACCATCTTCTTTGTTATAGATGACCTCAAAACAATATTAAAAACTTGCAAAACACTTAAACTAATGACGGATGAAATATTGACCTTCTTTAATGCAATAAGCCTTGAAATAAAGGAAAATAGGTCTGCCACTTACCACGAAATATGCGCACATGTAGCAACATTTTTTTTTTTGGACGGGCATCCTATAAATATCTTGGAGTAATAAAGAATAGCAAATAGAAGCTAGAGCCAGAAACTTTCAATATAAGTGCAAGAAAAAATACTATATTGAATGTGAAATTTATGTAATACTAAACTGAATACTCTGAATTAAATTAAAGCAATTAATGAAAATGCAAAATCACACATAATTTGCCATAAAGGCATATTAAAATTGGAACTAGAAGTATACCATAAACTTGATTATATGATAAGAGATATATTAAACGAATTTTCTTTTCACCTCCAGCCTAGAAATATATGAAAGATTATATTTAAAGAGAAATGAACTAAGATGTGGGCTATGTAATATTGAATTTAATGCCGAAAATATGATCTAAACGCTAAAAATTTTGCTTGAAAACAATAAAAACGTATATCAACGAGAGCAGCAATATTAAAAGTATCGAAGTATAAAAATATAAAAGATAACAAGACACATCTCTTTCTAATTGAAGAATAACTTAAAAAACATAAAATGCCAATATCATCGATTCTGAGACAATGGAGAAAACCAGCAAGAAAGTCTATTGTGTAAATAAAAGAAAAACAATTACCATAAAAACCTTTTGAAGCCAAGAAAAATGAAATAGTCAGATCATAAAGTTTAAAGAAAGATGGTAGCGTAAAACCAAGTGAAGAATCAATATTCTGTTTATTTCAAGACAGAGATGTGGTTTTCGGTGAGAGCATTAAATGTCCACATTGTAACGAAGCCATGAAAACAATCGATCGATTTGCAACGAGATGCAAGAAGATGTTATGGCATGATATTCCGCCAAGTTAGAATGAAATCTTAAGATGTCTTTATTTCCTCCTATGGAGAAATTACAACTTTAAGAGGACCAAAAAGATCAGAACTTCCTCAGTACAAGATATCTGCAAAACGAAAATGCGGAAATAAAGGTTGATACCAGAATAAAAACTGATGTGTTAAAAAAACAAAATAGATCTGTTATTTTTATAAGCGATAAAAAAATAAAAGTTATAGCGCTGATTGAAATGGGTATAACGAGCCTTGACAACTTAAACTATGTTGAGAATGAAAAATATGGGAAGTATGACATCTTTGTGATTGAACTTGGATAAATTTACAAATGAAAAAGAAGAAAAGTACCATATGTAATAGCTTGGGAAGGTATTTTGCAAAATTAAATAGAAATGTGTTAAGGTGTTAAAAATCATGGACGAAGTAGAAGCATATATGTAAGCTATCCCACGCAATACACTTAGGAAAAGCTTATTTGAGAGAAGAAAAGCAGTTAATCTATAATTTTCAACGAAAAGTGTCAAAGATGCATCAAGGAGTTGTGCAATATTTCCAATGAGCTGACCCCGCCCAAATAGATAAAATTGATAAAAAGAAAATTAACTTATAAATAAAGTATAATTGCATTTTTACGATGCAAATACTTCTATTAAAAATTAAAAAAATATCTTTGATTTTACATTATCTTTATAGGAATATTTTGTATTACTTTGACAGTTAAAAACTTAATTGCTATATTTTTTTGCAACGAAATTCATATTATTTAAAAAATTGGCAATCAAAATATTTAGCTACAAAGATTTTTTATTTATACGCTAACTTTATGTATGTAATAAAATATATGTATTGTTTTTTTAAGATTAATTTCTTGTAATTCCAAAGTATGATTATTACAAATGATATCAATTTTTTATATGATTGAATTAAATGAAAAAAATGATATAATCATATCACATTGGCTTATGATGTAAATATATGCTTGTGTATATTATTTATTAATTATACAGTTAATGTAATTTTATAAAAAATTATTCGTTTTAGAACTGCATGATTAAAAAATCTGCTATATTATTTAAACTTTATAATAAATTATAATTTTTACTGAAAGACATTAAAGAACGTATATGACGATCAAACATATTTATATTTATATAGTATCATACGTTAAACAATGTAATTCCTTTAAACGAGTGTTGCAGTTTTATTTATTTTATGTAGGTTAAATGTGAACTTAACTATTATGGAATTTTAGAAATCAGCAATCTTTTATAAAATCAAATTAATGATGTTTAAAAAAATTTGATAAAAAATTATAAAGCTTATGAATTTAGATAATTAAAACTCTTGTCTGGGTAATGTAGTGTACATTCGGTAAAATGCAAATGATTATTAAAATTTAGATAATAATAAAGATGAGATGGCAAAAAAAATTTTCATATCTACATTTTAAATTCAAATAGAAAATTTATTTATCAAAATAGCACATTTACACATCCAATATATTTCTAAATGATTTTAAACGTTAAAAAAAACCTTTATGCTTTTTTATAAGCGTATATTTCTGATCTTTTATTATAATTTTGAATAAGCAAATATAATTCATATCGATCATATTTTATTATTTTAAATTTTTAAAAAATAGCAAATAATTTCTACTACGTGATAGGGGCACACTGGAATAATTACTCTTTTGTATATGATACAACAAACATACGATTTAACAATATAGAGGTTAAAACAATTCGATGTAACTTTTATTGGATAAAGCAATGTTTTTAAAGTTTCATAATGCATGAATTTGCAAATTTAATGTCGTATATTAGTCAATAACATATTTATATTTTTAAAATGTAAATATAGAAAAAATACATGTGAACTATAACATAATATAAACAAAATCTCGTTGTAATTATTGTCTTTATATTATAAAATTTGCTCTTTTATGTAAATATGAAATTTAAAATTTGGTTTTTTCCTTTATTTTGAATTTATTTAGTAATATACATCTTTTTTTATATGAAAATGCAATGAAAATATCTATTGCGGTAATTCTATCATCATAGTTTATTATAGAAATATAACTATTAATATGGTTTTTGCATCTAACTTTGAAAAGTACTTTTAAAACATAGTAAAATCATTTTACATTTTTTTTGAATTTTTCTATAAAATACTGCACTAAAATGCTATATTTCTGTCAATGTAAATTAAATAGCCAATTTTGTAAATTATTGTTTAGTAATGTATGGTTTACCAACATTTAACACCATAATATTCAAAATTTTGCTAGATATAGAATTCAATCATTGTAAGATGAAAATTCTTGGACTCTGTTTTAAAATATTGTAAACATAAATACTTTCTTATATGAGATAAATCAAAATGAAAGCTTGTTAAAAAATTTTTTAACCCTTTGACATATAAATTTATCTTTATAATCTTGTTTTATATTCCTAGCACGCAACAAACTAAACAAAAATGTTTTTAGTATAAGTATAAATATAATCAAATGTGGTACAGTTGACGCATGTTATCTTTGGGAAAACAATACATTAATAAATTATGCCAGTGCGGCACCAAAGTATTCATTTCTCACGATACATTATGTTTAAAATATATTCAATGGTGCCAATTTATCAAAACTGTGTTATTTTAGGTTGCCAATATAAAAAAAATATTTCTAAACCTGTTTTTTGTGTTTTTAGAGAAATAATGTGTCAAAAATTTCGTTTTGGTTTTGCAACATATGCTTCAAAATATGCATTTTTAAGAGTTATATTTATAGAAAGTAATTTTTCATATAAAGGTTTTTGTATCCGTATAATATATGATATTTTTCTTTTGTAGTTTTTATTTTCATTTTACAAATAGTACACTATCAAATTACACGCCAAATTATATGCAAATAATGAATACAGCTATTCTAGATACATCAAATATACACCCCGAAAATGAATCTAATACATTAAATTCGGTTTTTATAGCAAGAATATTAGAGGAAGCTAAAGAGAAATATGAAAACAATGTTCACAAAGTAGTTTACAGCCATCAAAGCGAGTTAAATCCCCGAAATTCAAAATTAAAGCCTGGGAGAATACAAAGAGCATCAACTAACTACAAAAAAGCAGTTAAAACATCGAATAATAATGAATATAATATTAACACTAAGGATCTATGGCCCACTGAAAAAGGTACTAGGTTTCATGGTAAAAATTCATCGATGAGCAGTTATACCAATTACAATATAAAAGATAGCAATGTAACTAATGGTACAGATACTGATTTATATAAATTTTCACCAACAATTCTTGATATTTTTTCTATATTTGCTAACACAGAAGTCTTGATGGAAAATTTAGATAAAGAAAAGATTGAGGTGCAGAAAAAATCATTAATAACCGAATTTCAAAGAACCAATGAGACGAAAAACGAAACAATTTATAATTTGGAACTTAATAGCGATATCGAAAACGACCATAGCTTTGATGCTGTTAAGATGAAAACAAACATTACCAAGGAAATAGAAGCACTAAAAAATGAACATAATATAACGAAAAATATAAATTTTAGTCAAAAAAGTACATCTAGTGACAGTATTATAGGTGAATCAAATTTTTCATCAAACATACAAATGTTAAAAAATATTTTACGTAACTTTAGTGAGAAAGTTTGGAAGAATATGTCGGGAAAGAATAAAAATAATACATTATGTCAAGCAAATGACAATTGAGAGTGTCTATAAATAGCATATCAATCAATATGAGAAATCGGTTTCTTAAAATACAAGCGATTTAATAAAAATTTTCAAATTTTTTTTTTGATATATTTAATACCATAAGATAAAAATAAAAAATATTGCCTGTTTTAAAAGATAAAAATGCATAAAGAATATACTATTGTTTTCTGCTTCTTTTATATAACATAAAAAATATTCCTTTAAGATATTTTAAAATATCAAGCAGTTATTTTGGTTTATATAGCTACTATAATAATATATATATAACGTTTTTAGCCCTATTTAACTTATTGTTATATATTAAATATTTAATCATCGTAAATATATTTTTCACAATACAAAGTATTTAGTTTCCTAAGTAAGCTAAAATGATATTTCAATAATAGAATATATGTACTAGTGGAAAAATATAAAGTATCAACAGAATTTTATTTGCCTATATAAATTTGTGAGTGCAATTTTTATAGTATATAAAAACTTTGATAAGATGAATCATAGTATTTATATTACTATTTTTTGGCTTTATTAACTGATCAAATGAAATTATTGTAATAATAAAGATGATTTTTATAGCACACATGTGAAAAAATATAATTTAATATAAAAATAAAATATAATATAATATATTTTTTCGAATCAGGTGGCATAAAAAGATCATCTTATAATATTTTTGTTTGAAATAGTATTAATCAAAGTACGAACTTGAAAGACATAATTTTTAACAAAACTTACAATTACGGTAAAATGGAAAAATATTTTCAAATTGATTTCAATAAATAAATCAAACTTGCAGGAAATAAATGTCGTAAAATTGAATGTGCTTAATTTTTTTATTAGATATTATACTGCAGATTTTGTGCATAAATTGAGTATTGTGAATTAAAGTTTCACGTCTTTTATCACATGTTAAAATTCGATAAAGGTTTTTTAAAATAAAGAGATTTTTTATGTTTAATAAGATTTATTTAAGGGGACTTTATTGCCCATGAAAAAAAAATCAATATTTTTGATGCAAGTTTTTTTCATTACAGATATTGTTAATAGCTGATAATTTATTTGTAAATAGTATATAATGTGTTAAAGGTGTATATAAATAAACAATATAAATAAAATATAGGTGTATTACGACATCGTTTTTTGTTAGGTTTAATATTTTAAAAAAACTAAAATTATTGTTAAGTTTGTATTTTGGGATTTAAGATCTGTGAAAATGATTTATTATGAAAAAAAAATCTATTACCAAGAGAATTCAAATGCTTAGTTTGCATTTTAAAAATGTATTTAGCGACGCAACGATTTCAAATTTTAGTAGAAAAAATTTAATGTTATATTATAGACATAGAATGATATAGAAAGAAAAAAGATTATAAAAACAATAATATCTTTGAAGAAATCCATACACTTTTTTTATAATAAAAATATCGTAAAACTACAACTTACGTGAAAAACATAAATATTGGGGTAGGTTGAAATCTATATATCTAAAAAATAGACTTAGTTTAGATTGGTTAAAATTATATTAGTAAGACTATATGGCGAACAAATAACTTAATTGATATACATAAAAATGAAAAAATAGTTATCATATTTAAATTTTCTTATTATTACTTAGAATATAGCAAGACTAAATATTATATTTACAAATTATGTTATAAATAAATTTGGTTTTTTTCCTACGTCTAAAAGAATAGAAAAACGTGAGAAAATTAAAGTTGATTGTTTTAAGTAGATTTTCACAAGATAATGATAGCTAGTATTTACATTTTATTAAAATAATTTCTTCATATGCATCAACTATATTTTATTTTGAGATACGATTTATAACTAAACCGTGCAGATTGAGAGTATGCTTAAGATATAATCAAAAAAAATTCAATTCGATTTTACATATAAATATATGTATAAAATAAAAATTAAAAATGATACCAAGTTTATTTTCACACAATTTTATTGACGTTTATTTTTACTTATATAGAAGGTTTTTCAAATTGCAAGTTTTATTTGATTTTTTAGATTACATCGCAAAATATAAATGATGTAATAAATACATTTTATAGTTCATAATTTTTTTTTTACAAAAAAAAGCATACAATAAAATTTTTCCAAATTTCGTAATATGAAAAAGCTTTTATTTTTTTTGTGCATGATAATCTCTTGGAAGCTACTAAAATGTTTTACAATATAAAAAATACATGTTTTATCTCTTTCATGTATGCAATTATCCTGAATATTTATAAAATTTTTTCAAATATCAAATGGTTGCTGTAAAAAATATATTTCGTTAAGCATAATGTCGAATATTACAATACCTGTATATTTTGTCGATATTTTATCAAACTTTATATCCTTACCATTTTTGTCTATAAGCATTATACCGCTTATAGTGAATAATCTACGATTTACTGTTTAATGTAGATAGAAGCTACAAACTACCAAGCGTAGCGTAGAATACATAAAATTTGACAATGCAATTTTTATAATATTTTTATTTGATAGTAGAAATGTGTTTGGCATTAAAGGTCTTTATTTTTCGCAAAGCAAGTACATTACATTCAATGCTACAATAAAAATCAATTTTTTTGAAATATTTATATATATAATCATATATTTTGATTTGCTTATGTGCAGATGTGACTTAAAAATAAATAATTATAAGAGATTATAATTCAAATCATAAAATTTATCCAGTCATGTATTTAATTGCGGTACATAATGACATTGAACACATACTTTTAAACATATGAAAAATTTTGTTAATCTGTTACATGTGATACTTGCAAAGTTTTATAGATTTACATATGTTATATTGGTTATACTTATATACAGCTACATTTCAAATATTATTATGAACTTCTTTTGCCCATAAAATATTTACAACTTTAAATTATTTATCTATTTTTCAGCGATCAAGGATCTTTTAAAGTTTTTTTATATTAAAAAATTGTGTATATAAGCATCAAATAATTCATTTCGGTAGATTTTATATATACTTGTAACAAAAAGTCACATATGCTGATTAGTATCCTTAAAACCCATTACGATGCTACCAGAAACTACAATCTGAAATTTAAGAATATTTCGCTCTTATTCTTTCTAGAATCTAAAAGTAAACCATAATATGACATATGAATATTCTAATCAATGTAATTTAGTTTAAAAAATAATAATAAATATATTAAATATGTAAGCCTTATGGTAGTGGTTTCTTTGCAGTACAATTATAATTCACTCAGATTATTGGGTGTTTAAATTGCTTATGTGCTTTTAAAGCCCCAAAAACTTAGGGAAATATAATCAAAGCATGAAAAATCTTTTTTGTATGCTATAATTTATTAAAACGACAGTGAAATTTAAATATGGTATATCTAATTTTTTTATATAATGGTATAAGTTGACAAATATGCGTTAAAATCTTGACTTACCCATGATATTTTCTAATTTTTACAGTATTGAACTATATTTATAGTAAACTGTTTGTATTTCTAGAAACTTGACATTATTAAATTTAATAAATATTTGTTCTTTTAAGCATAAAACACAGTGGTAGAAATTGTTATACTGTTTTGTAGTATTAATCTATTATTTTAAAGTTTTTTTTGCACCCTAATACAATAGTAATAATGGCAATTATCTATCTGGAAAAAGAAGCATTTTTGCTGTTTAACATGTTTATATCATAACTCACTATAATTTTCGCCAGGTACCATATAAATTAGCTGTTATAGCACTGTTTTATCAAAAAATTTATGCAATTAATTGAAAAAGCTATGTATTGAATGCTTATGATTTTATTTAAACCCAAATTTTTTTTATGAATTAATATTTCGTCAAAAAATCAGCGAAATTTTCCCTATAACAAACTATATAGATGCTTTTTAATGTCTATTACTCTGTTAAATTCCTATAAATAGCCCTTTTTATTAAGACTTTCTGTTTCCCGGCATTAGTCCATTCTACGGTTTAAATATATTTTTTGGACTTCATTGAAATATATCGAGTTCTTCCATATATTTTGCATCGATTTTATTATTATTCAAAAACATATTCTCATACCCAATCATTAATTCGGTATACTTCACAATATTTGCAGAATGATATTAGTTCTGAATAAAGAATATATAGGAATAAAGTATAAAAATTCTGAATAACAAATAGAGGTGATTTCAAAACGTACGATAATGTAAATTATAGGGCCTCCTTTGCGAGCTTTTGCCCGAGAAAATCCTCTTTTGTTTAAAATAAATTATCTAATGATGTCTTAAATTAGAATGCAAATATTTTAAATTTATTTTTAGTTATAAGATTTATGATAGCATTTTTTATGAAAGGCCCATATAAAATCATTCTCTTGCTTTCTACAATGTGGAATCTCAAAATCAGAATTATAATGTGAAAGACAGAAATCACATTTTCTCCATCGTATATCTCTATACAAATTTAAAAAATCTTGAACAACTATAATTTGATTCTCTATTTCAATATTCTCTATTTGAATGAAACAAAGAGCATCTAATTCCATGAAACCCGTTTCGATACTTAGAATGCCATACTTTCGATGATAAATTATCTTGAAATTGTTAAATTCATCTTCGTGACAGTAAATCAACATTTCATCGATTCTATTATCATTAATTGGTGTAATAATAGGAACTCCGAATGCATCTTGTATTTCTTCCTTTGTCTTTGCTATTATTGGTGTGTTTTGATATGTATGTGATGAATTGATGTCGAAATTGGGCGATATCACATCTAATGTACTCTTCATTGATTTAGAAGAAGAAAAAGGAGTGGTTTTGTCTTGATTTACAGGCATTTTTGTTTCCATGCTATTTTCCCGTTCTATCTTTTTAAATATTACCACCTGTTTCTTCTCTAAATCATTATAAAGCAAAGCACAATTTATCAAGCTTTTGTAGTTCTTGTTTAAGTTCAATAAGATTTCTAAAAGTTTTGATTCGTCTCCGACATGATTTTTAAGTTTGTATAACGCATTGGTGAATGATCTACATGAATTAGAAAGTCGATTTTTCAAAATTGATGACATGATCATCTCTAGGGCAATTAAAAGTCAATAGATAGAAAACATTCCTTCACGACATTAATATAAATTACAATAAAAAGGTGAAAACTAAAATCTCTTATATTTATCTTTGACTTTAAATATACCATTATACGTTTTTTTTAGATGAAATATCAGAAAAAGTACAGCGATTGTTTTGAAAATACATATCCCATTGGTGAATTGATTTTACTTTGTTTTATCATGTAAAAATATTTCAACTTAAATTATATAAATACTACTAACAAATGTAATCTTTTTATAAATAATAATACACCACTATAACAGATTTGTGTTGACAGATGAAATAAAGTTAGAAATATCATTATTTTCATAATCATAATTTTACTTTTTTGATGATCCTGTCAATTATAGAATTACAAACTAAAATTTACTGAATTCTTTTTTTATATTTATGATTGATGTTGTCTAAAAACATTTTATAAATTAATACAATGAAAGTGGAAAGATAAAAAATTTATAGAAATAAATTCTCGTGTTTTGATGCGCATTATTCAAAATAATGACCTGTAATATAGTGTAATAAATAATCTCGTTTACAAATGAAATAAATTTATATTTATAAATTATTTAATATATTTTTATTCTTCTTTTGCATATTATATGAACCACTTTTGTATAAATCCTATATTATTATATTCATATTCCATTTCAGTTTGAAAGATTATATTTAATTATCATCATTTAACATTTATGTGACTTGTATATATTTTTAAAATGTCGTGGCAATATAAAAATTGTTTTTATTGAATATTTTAATAGTAAAAATATGTTTAGAATTTTTTTTTTATTCTTTATAAAAAATATATATAACAAGTTGTTCATATTAAACATAAAAAATATTATAGGTGTTACACCTAAAACGAAGTAGAAGCATATATGCAAGCTCTCACGCTTCGAAAGACAATTGAAGTCATCTCATTTGAGAGAAGAAGAGCAGTTTATGAAGATAGATCAGGGAAAGGTGTCAAAAGATGTATCAATTAGCTTTACAATATTCACAATGTCCTGAACACGTCTAGAAGATATGATTGATAAAAGAAACTTAACCTATTAAATTATAAAGCAAGATCATATTAAAAATATAATTTTTTTTTCTTAATATGCTATATGAATAATTACCATTCTTGCATACGCATTTGAATATTATTGTTCTAATTAAACTATAATCACCAATCAATGAAAGAAGAAACAATCAATAAATTCAAGAGCCTACAGTAGGTACTGATATATAGATTACATTTTTTTATGTAAAAATTGTAATTTTGTATTTTTTTAGTATATAAAAGACAAATATAATAGTTGCTGTTGAAAATACAATAATTATGTAAAGCGGGCAGAAAAAAATGAAATGTTGCTATCATGAAGTTTTATGATACATTTGTCAACGTATAAATATCTTTGAAATGTATGCAACTTAGGCTTATTCAAGATGTAAATATATACTGTTATATAAAGTTACGAAATAAATATATAACGTAAATATTAAAAATTATAATAGTATTTTATATTATTTTATAATAATTTTATCGATTTTATGCTCAAACTGATAGCAAATGTCGAACAAATGTAGAAAAACATATAAAGCAAGACTTCTTTGCAAAAATTTTATGGTTTTTTTTTGCATTCTGTTTTATTACTCTGCAAATCTTAATGTTTAACAAGATTTGAAATATAATTAAAATATTATAATTGACTTTCGCTATTTATTTTTTGCGCATGGGCATAAATTGTTGTTTAATAGTATGCCAAAAAATTTAATATACATTTATTTAGTAAAAAAAAATTTAATATGTTTTTAACGATAGTATTGATACAAAATATCATTACAATGTATTAAGGAATTGGGGATTTCGACTGATGCCGAAGAAAATCTGCAACTAATGTACATAATAATACATGCAAATATTAGTCTTGCACATGAAAATGTATTCTGGAAAGTTTTAAAAATAATATACTGTAAAATATATTTACAAATCTAATATATTGAATTATCTAAATTTTTGCGTATGTTAATATTAAAAGTTAAAAAATAATTTTCTCAAACTAAATCATATAACATTATAGAGTTTCTATCTAATACCTCAAAAATATTGTTTATGATAACAAGATTTTTATATTTTGTTCAGGGTTATTATAAGTGCGTAATAGTTACAAGAAAGTTTCCATACAAATTTCGAACCCCACAGTGAAATTTATTTTGAATTTTTACAATATATTAACCTGTAATCACAACGAGAAGTCACCATATTTTCGCGCATATATATAAAAAACAACTTCTTGTTTCGTGTCACGCACTCACGAGTTCTGATAAATATAGTTTAATTCCATTTTTAAACAAAAAAATGTATTCAAATAAAAAACCATTTAAAGTGAACGATTTAAAATTAATTACACAAAAGTGATATAATTTTAACATAAATAAACTTTTTTTTATAATATTTCACTAGATCTTAAAACTTCTCTGCACGTATAAATCGATTGTTATTTGTTAAATACCTTCTATTTTTATTCATAATAATTATTTCGAAAAATCAAAATTATAGAATAATTCCACTTTGTATTAACTCAATAATTATTTTTATTTCCTTTTGAATTTGCATAATTTAAGTAAAAGCTAGTTTCAACGATTTACAAAATTTTTACTTTATTTATTTCTTAATTTTGTGTTTTTTTATGTTTTTTATATCATGTCTAATTTTGAGTTATATAATGTATATTTATATCAATAAAAATATTCAAATAAAAAAATACATGCAACTACACGTTACCTGAAAATAAATATTAAACTCAGCTTTTATGAAAGTTTTTGAAATTATATGTTAAGAATGAATTTCATACCTTTTATATAAATGGAATTCTATCAGAAAAAACAAAAAACAAACATTAAGCGTATGATTTCGGATTTTGCAAGTTTTTGATGGTATTATATTACAAATACAATATTTAAACTAAATAATTCTCAAATGTATATTTAAAACATAATGATACTTTTATAATATCTAAAAATCCAATAATAGGTTAAGTGATATTTACTTTATAATTTCTAATATAAGATTGTGCTTATTGGTCTACTGTATACCAATATATTTTTATAAAGGTTCTATAAAGAAATATTTTAAACACAAAAACACCAATAAATATGATGTTCGATGAAGATTATGAAGAATGTGATGAATACAGAGTAAAAGTGATAGATAAAATGTATTTAGTCCGTGAAAAGGGTGAGGAAATCGACATTTTTATACGTGACATGGATAGAAGAGCAAAAAATCGATACATAGGTGAAACATCACGAAAATACGGCTTTTATAACTTTTCAGATGAGGAAAGAAAAAAAATAATGTCGGCAGAATTACTTTATGCATATAATATGAAAATGGTTTTTCAGAAAACAATAAGATGGTGTATTTTTGGAAGTGATTTTATTATAAGATTTTTTACTTTTGATCCAAAGCCATTGGAATATTAAAATACACTTTATCAGTTTTTAAAATATTCGATCATGGTTTATTTTTAAATATAAAGAAAAATTTATGTATTTTAGCATTTTTTCGAACTGTATATTATTTACTATAACATAATTTATCAAAAATCGCACTTTTAATTATTTCTTATAAATCAAAAAAAAAATTGTATCGACTAATTTCGATTTAATGTTTCTTATGCATAAAAAACCAGAAAAAAATACAAGTATTCATTTTTTTCCCGAGAAAATAATATTTGCATTTTTATTATAAATAATTAACTTCGCTCCTAAATATCCATGCTATGAAATTTACGTTAATTGAATTATTTATAGTGATTATTCCAAACGTAATTATTAGGCTTTTTTGCAAAGAAAAGATCATGTATGATGATACAAGTTGGTTTCACGCTACATTTTGTAGAGGTTAATCGCGCTATGTGTTGCTATTAAATATCTGATTCCAATATTAAAAAAAATCATACGTAATATGTAAAATTACATTTTCTTAAGTTCTTAGAAATATATTTAAGTGGTAATTTTAGTTTTATCATTATAAAAAATTGTACATTTTTATAAAAGCTTGAGATTCTTTTATTTTATATTTTTAGTATATAAAACCTTCTCGTCTATTAAGTTAAGTTTTGAAATAACGTTATCATTTTCAAATAAAAACCGAAAATAAACAAAGATAGCAAAAAAAGGTTCTAATATAGCATATATTTTGAGGACAAAAATTTTTTATACATATAGATATCAAATATAATTCCGTCTATATATTATTCATTATAAAAAATTCTAATCGAATTTACTTTATTTATTTATGTTTTACTTCTATTATTACTTTTTAGGAAGTTCGCTTTATATACATAGGAACTATTGCTTAACTGCTGCGTCTCTCTGTGGGACTCCTCCAGCACTTCTTGTCACCCGTAATCACCGTGGATTGGGCCCTTTCTCATAGGCGGCAGTCATTATGTGGAGGGAATGAGATTCTGTCTACTATCATCGCTACAAGTTACAAGGTACAACCACACTCTACACTTACCTATATCCTTGCTGAACGGTGTGGGATCTTTTTCAATACTGAAGGCACAGTTCAACGGCTTACACAGCAACCTCCTTTTTCTCATGGCTTGTCAGTGCTTTATGGTTTATCTTTTATGGTCCACTGGCCGCCACCTTGGGTATTTTTCTTTAGAGTAAATTCGTTTCGGAAATTAGTGGGGTGGGTGGAAATGGAACCCGCGACCCCTGACCTAGGGGTCAGACTTGTAAACCACTCAACCACACCACCCTTCATTTTAAATACATATAATTATATAAATATAAAAAATCTAGAAAAACCGTAATATGAAATTATTAATTCTAAATGTTTTTTATCATGTATTTTTCTTTTAAATGTGTAAATTATATGTTGAACAGATAAATATAGATAAAACGAAATTTTAATTGCAAAAACAGTATTTATCATTGGATGAATTACAATGTGCAGAAAACAAAAATATAATTAAATTTAACACATAATTTATCCATAAAAACTATATAGAGCTATAATGTGGCATATCGTTCGTTTATTCGTTTAATGATGCATATAAAATAGATTTAATCGCACCTTTATATTATTTTGCAGTAAAGTACTCGTTTTAAATAAGTGAAGGAAAAAAATCTTCTAAGAATGGTTGAAAACAAGCCCTCGTGTAAAAGCAAATTTATTACTTAATGCAATATAAATTCACATTTAAGTCAAAACATAAAAATCTTGATAGAAGTACATGTTTAGTAGAAGAATGTAAAGATGATAAAGCATACATTCGGATTCGTATATTCTGTTCTATATGGCGATCCTACATTTTCTTGAGCAACTATATACATCATAAATCAAATTTGCACATAAAATTTTTTTTTTGTTTTAGAAGCAAAAGTTATACTTTGAAAAATTTTGCGCAGCAATAGCGGCTTTTTATAAAACTATCATTAAATATTCCATGTATTTATCTTTCTTAGGTGCGCATTTTTTGCACAAAAATTGACTCTTTCATATGTAGAAAAAATACATTATATTTAAATATTTTTAATTTTACAGATGTATTATTTGTAAAACCATATAATAGTGTATATTTAGATTTATAAACAGTAACAGAATTTAAGGGACGAAAAAGATCCTCACAAAACATCATTTAAATTAAAAGTATACTTGCAAGATAAAATACAAAATAAAATATTTATATCCTTATGAATGGTAAAAATAGATAAATGTTTAGTTGCTAATGGTAAAATAAAGAAGAATCATATACATTATGTGTATAGTTGAATAAAGTACAAAATGTGAAGTTAAATTGATTTGAAGCATAAAAAAAGATAAAAGATATGACATACAGTGATTAGAAACTATATATGATAAAAAGTTGCTTATACTTATCGTTATAAATATATAAATTACAAACAAAAAGAGCTCAAAGAAAGATATATAAAGATTATGATATTTTACATAACGTTTTGTACGATCTCTTGATAGCGTCAGTCTGATGACTGAGAATCACTCTAATAAAAACCAATTTCTTCAAATTTTTATAAAAAAAATTGACACAGCATAAAATTTTTATATTATAATATAAAACGACTATAATTATCACAAGATTTTTTTTTATTTTTATTACGACTATCTTTCTTTTTACTTTTTGACAATAAATATATTTAATTTCGAGTTTCTTATATGATTTAGAATTTATCTAGCAAAATTTAGCGATTTTTTTATACTTTTATATTTATATAAAAAAATGATCAAATTGTATAAAATCGTAAGCCGCCCATGTTTTGGTATTTTTCTAACTTATATTATATGCTCTATTATGTGCACAAAAGTCACATTATAATTGCATTTTATTTGTCTGGTATTTTGTATTTTAGCAAAGTATTTAGATGTAAAAGGCGGACCCCAGGCACTGGTGCAGTAAAAGCAGACAAAAATTTTACAAAAAAGCACATAAAAATGAAAACTATAAGTTAATAAGAGTTTTATGAATTTCAAATATGCAAATTCTATTTTTATATAAAAAAAATCATGATTTATTAGAATTATATGATTTGTGTGCTTTAAGAATAAATGATATAAGCATTTAAGACTGACAAAATGCTTTCGATTACAGATGTGAGCATTTAATTACATAGTTACAAATTCAACGGTATAATTGGCTTTCTGAAGATTGAATCTTTAGTTAAAGAAAAAATACCCCTAGTATATATTATCGTGTATACTGCGAAACAATAAGCATATTTTCTTTTTTTTTCTTTTTTTAATTTCAATTAGATAGTGGTTTGAGAAAAAGGCTACACCTTTAACTTTCTTTCGATATTTCTATAAACCCATTTGCACAATCTTCAGTGTCTTTATTGGTATCTTGGACGTTTAAACCGAATTTTTCTGCATATGAGACCATGAAGAATATAAAAATGATTATTTGACATAAGAATCTACCTCATGCTTTATTTATATATTTTAAATGTAATAATAAATCTTTTCTTAAATTTTTCAGTCTATAATTTTTTGTTAGTATACAATAACGCCTTTTAATATAAAAAACTTTCGATAGACATTAAAATATGATTTATTTTTGCTTTTTATTTTTATTCGTAGATAATGTCGATATTTTGTTTTTTCATTAGCAGTTTTTATTAAAAAGTAATAATGAAAGATATCCATAACACAGTGAGATAACAGATTTCCTTATATGTTCTAGTTTCTATCTAAAGTTTTTTAAGGTGGTTTTTAGTAGGTCTCGTCTTCTTATCTATTTTTTGAATCAGGTATTCATAAAATATGCAGCAAAATGACGACATATATATTTGAACTCTTATATTGATCCAGAATATACTAAAATTTATTAGAGCTTCTCGAGAACATAAGTTTATGCATAGAAGTATATATAAAAAAACTTAAATAATATGAATAATAAATAATATAGGAGAAAAAATGTGATAAATGCAATTTTAAAATTCCGCGTTTATTGTATGATAAAAATGGATCAAAAAAACCAAAAATAAGTTATCATTTATCTTATGTAATTCGCATATGTATAAACGAGGTTCATGGCTGGTTTTTAAATTTGCTATACAATATGAATATTTATATTTGCAAAGGCTAGAAGCGATATCATTTGCGTATCTTATAACACAAAAAACTATGTGTAATATGAAATTTTTATATAAGATTTTATTTGCTTCAAATAAATATACTCACAAAGTTAAATTAGAAAATAAAAAACACATAGACTATGCCAGCGGCGAAGATATAAAGGTGTTATTTGTACTTTATATACCTAAAGTCAAATGTATGTTGTTGTAGTTGATAGTTTATACAGCAAAAAATTTTGGTTTGTATTACATGTAGTATAAAAAATTTTACGACGCTTTATTAAATTTTTAATACTATCTACTTAAGCTAAAAAAACACACTTAATTACCTACAAAAAAATATCACAAGTATACATTAAGAAAATTTAAAAAAAGATCCTTGTTCCTTATATCCCAAATAAAAAAGTTTTGTATATATTATGTCATATCGAAAGATGACAGGGCATAGTAGAAAATTAGAAAAACAAAAATATCATACTTATCTAAGAATTATATACATGATGTCGAATACACAAGAATATATTACACACAGGTACATCCATAATAAGACATTATAATAGAGATTATATCTAACATATATGGTTATGGAGACTTAGACTATATCATATCAGCTTCGTACATCTAGAAAATTTTTGTAAAAATTTTATAAACTCTCATAACTAAAGCAAACAAAGAAAATCGTATATAAAAACCTTTTTGCTGTATGTCATATGTAAAGGTAAGATTTTGCAGGTAATATGCAAAAGTTTAGAAATGTTATAATATAGACAATATAAAAAACCTTTAATAATCTCAAATCACCTAATGATATGCAAGTCAATTGAAACAAATATTTTTTTTTATTCTATTTTATTTATTTAATCTTAACTAAAGCAATAATATGTTGAAAATATTTGTACGGTAATTATCAATGGTACACCCTACAAGGTTAATACGTTTTTAGATTATATTATAAAATAAATACAATCTTATGTAAAATTAACAAGGTGCCAGACATTTGTAAAGCTCTAATATAGCATATCTGGGGACATCAAAGAAATTAGCTCACAGTCTTTTAACTTATTACTCCCTATAGAACTAGCACATTGGCATTCATATGCTAATAGATACTGCATTCATATGATTACACAGAAAAATATATGACAACGAATATTACCATCTTAAAATTTTGAACTGTATTATTTTTGCAATAAAAAATAATGGCACTACGTAACAGACTACACAGCGTTTCTTATTGCCTAATTTAATATTTTTATGCGGCTGAGGATAAAGAAACAGCGCAAAAGATACTCATGATCTATTTTTATATACATCGTTGGTATCTTGCTGCATAAGTAAAAGAAGGGAATGATTTTTTTTACGATAACAAATGCAATTTCCTGCTTTTGGATTAGATAATATATGGTAAGACATAAAAAATTAAGATAGCAGTCAAGCTCGCCAAGAAAGTTACAAAAATTATACACATGAAAAAAATGCTTATGTATGACTGATCTGAAGTTATACAGCTTAAACTAAAAGTACGATGTAAAAAATACAGAAATACATAATATCTCTTGGAAAAAAAAAATTCTGCAAGTAATAAGATTTGTTTAATAATCGGTTTTGCAATTTTAAAGTATATTAACAAAAAGCCTTATAGTTCTTGAAATTAAAAGGAATTTAAAATTTTGGCAAGGTAAATTTCCAAAGTATAGTCTGATAGGTAAAACAGATAAAATATGTATTCATATACAATTTTTTTACATTATAATAGACTACAATTCTATAAAAAATTTGCTTTTAATTCGAATTGAAACCGATTGATTGCAATTTATTGTAAAAAAATCGGGTCTTACAATATAAGATGATATATGTGCTCATCACATTTTAAAATCATAATATTAAATGCCAAAGGATATTCAGTCATCACATAACTTCGATATAAAAATATATCAGTAGAGTGTAATCTATGTACTTAACATATAACCGATTCCATTGTATATAGTTCTTGTTGTTGATTCGTTACAATTTTCATAAATAGAATAAATAAACATGCTTATTTCTGCTCTATCACCTGACCCTGGATTGTCAAGGAAAAGGAGGTCAAATAAAACGATGTCATACAAACACACTAAAATCAAAAAAATAAAACCTTTTTATTGTTTAGAAAAGGCTATAATTAGATTTAAAAAATTATAATGTACCTTTTCTTGCTATATCTCAAAGTCTGAGAGGAAAAAAACATTCAAAAAATAAAGCAAAATGCATTAAAATTCCAATTTCTAGCAAAATGTGTTTTTTTAGAATTGAGTTTGTGAATTAGAATTAAAAAAATGAAACTAAAAAAAAAGTTAGTCACATACGTTTATAGTCTCAAAAAGAAAAGAATTGAAAAATAATAGCATATACAAATATTTTTAAAATAATTTAATTATGTTTCTCCAATGTTTTTTATTTTTCAATATATATTGCCAATTCGTGCAACTTTCATTTTTTACAAACGTAGTGCAAGAAAAAAAATAATCAAAAAACAAAAAAAAACAATTAGATTATATCTGAATTCATTTAATTATTAAATTTTATCTTATAATATATAAAATAGTAGAACCAAGTCATAAAATACAGAAAATAAAACTTTTCATAAAAATTCATTCTGATTTTATCATATTAACCTAACCAATTTTGCTAATTGGTACCTAAAGATATGGTTTTACAAAAAAATAAATTTAAAGTTTGCATTTTGTGTATGCAAATCTGATTTTATAATTGAAAATTTTAGATCGCGATATTAAATCTTCTGAAAAAAAACAAAAAAAAGTTTGATTTTTAGTGCAACATGTAAGTTTCTGGTTGTACTTCTGATTTTTGATCTAAAAAATATATATAATATGACATAACCGTGCACATTAAAAGGCCAGATATATCTTGTGGATTTTATATTTAATTAGGAAATATATGTATCATCATCTTAAAAAAAGCGATAATTTATAACGACTTATACAAAATCTAGGTTATATTCAATTATAAATATCGTAAATATTATTCTTTTAAAGAAGTTAGAATTTTGCTAAAATAAAACAGAGTATATGAATTAGCGTAAAAAGTGCTACACTGAGCTCTATGATTAGTACAGCAACAGAATTTTACGTCAACGAGCATAGAAAAATGTATTGACTCGTAAGAAATTATACCTAAATAGAAGTAAAAAAAGTCAAAAATCCACAGACATTTAGTAATGTGATGCCCGCAGACAACTTTAAGATATAGAGCTTATAAATATTTGCACAAAGACAATAAATATTTATAAATTCTGACCCAAATATTCTTTTTTAAAGAAAAATATAAAAACAAATAAAAAAATTTTTTATTATATTGACTGCGCCAAAAATTATTATATCTATAAACGCAATTTCCAATAGATATGATTGACGAAAAAAATTTCATTAGGGTTTAAAAATATGCTGCTCTGATTTAATTACCAAAATATATGAGATTAGCGCTGTTTTATATTATAATAGAATAGATGGTCATGTGCCCATCATTAAAAGTTATAGCAAAAAATATTTTCACCGAGCAAGAATTAAATATATACCATCTGGCACAACATACAAACAATTAAAAATACATATTTTTTGTATTTTTAAATATTCTTTTTACAAAATGAAAAAGCTAATATGTATTTTATACTTTATCATAGAATATTGTGTGTTTTTATTTTAAGCACAAAAGAATATAGTAATCTTTTTAATTTTTTTCTAAATAAACCCGAATCAAACAGAAAGCGAAGTCATTGGCTATTTATAAATAATAAATTCCCACTATGTTATGCGACCAATTCATCCAATTCCAAAGTGTATATTTCTGAAATCAGACATGCTCATAAAATAAATAAAAAAGATCACTTTAAAAGTAACTACTCCATAAAAAGTCTTAATGCACATGAAATATAAAGATTTATTATTGTAATTTAATTTTTATTGTAAATAAAATATGCATTAAATCTGAATAAAATAAACAGAATGCAAATAAAGTAAAATATACAGCATAAAAATCGAAAATATTTTTTACAGGTACCCGTACACTATTTGAAGCAAAAAATTAGCCAATCAAAATACAAAACCATGACATAAAAAATAACCAAATTTCTAAACCTCATATAATTTTGCATTCAGAATTAGGCAAGAGATTTTAAAATCCCCTTTGAAAGATATAATTTTTTTTTGTATGACCCGATTTACGATTTAGTAAATTATTTAAAATTATATTTTTGACAAATTAATTCAAATTTCTTATAAAAATATGTGAGTATAAATATCTTGTATTTTCATAGGGTTTTTTAGAAATACATAAATAAATTATGCGCCAATGTGAAATTTTTTTGAAATCTTGTGCTTAAAGATGATATAAAGAATATGTAAGAGTTAGGCTAAGCGTCAAAAAAATGCGAAAACAAGCAACAAAATTGTTTCAATCACTGATTTGATCCGAAAAAAGCAACAAAAAAACATATCATGGCATCTTAACCATTTTTTTACATTCATATCATACACTTTGAGATAAATCATGATATTGTTTAGCTCTATTCTTTCATTAACTTTTGAGATACTAGTTATTGCAAAATATTTATATATCTTGCATATCCGCATTGATTTTATATATTTGTCATATAGAAAATCACAGTGTAATTCATATCGAACATATTTCTTGATAATATAAAGCATCATTATAAATATTCGAGTTTTAAAATTCACATAATTACGCGCTTATCTCATAAAACCTTCATTTTTGTATTTTGCGAGTATACAAAGAAAAATAGCCGATTCATTTTTGCATTGCAGAAAAAAAATAAACATTGTATATGCTTTTAATGTAGATTTTTGTAATTAAAAAAAACGTGAATTTTGCAGATAATGCTTAGGATAAAAAAACATATTCCTTAATAAACATATAGTTGCATATTAAATGCAGTAATTCGATAAAAAAATTGCATATAGTTCTTAGCAGAGTTCAATTTTTATGTATAACCTTGGATAAAATATATAAATTGTATAGTGATATTTACTAGATAGCATAATTATTAGTTTAAACTAAAACATATAAAGTATTTATCTGCGTTTTTATTATCGCTTTTGTTCTTGATAGCATTATTAAGTTCAAGATACATAATATTGATATTTAATCCGATCTTTCGACTTCCAAATATATGATATAAACAAAGATGTTTAATAAAAAAAGAGCAGTTGATATTTTTGTTTTCTTTTTGTACAAAAAAATCACAAGAAATCATAATAAAACATGATAATCTTCACAAAATAATAACCAGAAAAGAAACAAGGAGCATTCGAAAATCTGGAATTAGAACGATTAGAATTAATTTATTCTAATATTATAGAATTCGTGACAAAACTTGCATAGTAACAACTTAAGAAATGCAAAATTATATTGATTGCTCCAGTAATTTGTTATGAGCATTCTTAATATATAAAATCATCGATTAAATGTATAGATGCGCATTGTAAACTTACTCATTTATAGACAGATAAGCTAAAATGATATATTTTTATGATGAAAAAAATTATGTAACTATACCGTATGTTTTTTTAGATAAAACCTGTTTTTATAATTTATAGTTCGTTCCATATATTTTTAAAAAAAAATATAATTCTTTTTGTTAATAATATATGTTTTTTAAATAATATAAACATTCTTTGTGCTCAAATTTATATCTAAAAAAATGAAAATATCGGTAAACATGTTTACTTTCTGCTATTTAGAACTATTAAAATATAAGATTTTGGTATTGTTTGATATCATTACCTCTAGTTTTTTATTTATTAGGTTTTAATGTACTCAGCAAAGCCGTTAACTAGAATTTTATATATAAAATTATGTTGTAAAAAAAGCAATAATAACCATTCAATCATTGCATATGTATTTTTTTTGGCATCAAAGAATATATTCTAATCGTGTATGAAAAAAAATCGAACTAAAAAAAATTTGTAATGTATCTATCATATATTATTAACATAGGATAAATTATATTCATAAAAACACTCCTAGATTACATAATGACACAAAAACTAATATTTTACATTTAAAATACACACAGAAATATTCGATTTTTGCAAAAATAGGCATTGTATTATCATATTCAAATGTGTATGAATGCAACCAAAAAAGTTATATACAAATGAAAAAAAATAAGGTACCTTTTGTAAGTGTAACATTGATAAAATCAAATATTACTAAATTTTATTTTATTTATGCTTACATTTCAACAAATATAGTATAAATTTTCTTCTGATATGGATTTTAAAAACGTACTGTGTGAACACATAACTCTATAATATTAGCTTTTTTGCAGTTTAATGATAGATAATCATGCAAATTTATATTTCTATACGACTATTAATTTTATACGTCTGTTAAATGGGATTGGCAGGGCTTAAAACAGATGGCAGTGGGTTTAAAAGGCATTGACGTATCTAATCGCATTTTTGCCTGGCATTTTATTGCAAATTATGCAAATTATCTTATACTATTATTGTTAACTCACCATAAACTTAGAGTTTATGGATTTTTAAGTTATATATATAAATCAACTTTTATACTTCTATGTCACACATAAATCTTTATTTTTGTAGTGCAGAGTGTTGTAGATATTGCACTCTGTTTTTATAGTGCAAAGGTATTCGTAATTTCGTTTTGAATGAAAGGATAGAAATAATAAGAAAAATTATATAAATAGAATATACACAACTTAAATTAAAATTAACTTGTTTATAGATATATAATTGCATAAAGGCCCTGTTCAGAATCAAAAAATCGGCTTTAAGCTTTTTTATTACGTTCTATTTAATTCGTAGCGTGATAGTATGAATTTTTGTGAATTTATAACTGACAGCTGTAAATCCAACATGTCAAAAATTATGTGTAAAAGTATATTTCATATGCATTGAAATTGTATTGTAAAATCCGCTAGTAATTGATATGCTCACAATTTATAGGCAGATATATTGCGGGATTATCTTATTGTAAAGAAATCTTTTATATATATTTGCTTATACATTTTGCCATTTCCATCTAAATAAGAATGTATACATTTAGTATATGTGATTTTTGTTATTACTTGTTTATAAAATATTCCTTGCTATATTTGTTGTTTGTTTTATTTTCAGCGTAGTCTTTCTATATATTATTACTTTTTGTTAGAAAACGAAGTCATTAATTGGAATAAAGCTGCAATTACGTGTTTTTATATATCTTGTAGATAAATTCCTGTGTTTGTGCTTAATATTTGAGATTTCTAAAAATTAAATTAAATTAATGATATCTAGGAGTAAATATCTTACGTATTTTCAGAAAGTTTCTTGTTGGTTATGTACGTATTTTCAAAATTTTTTATATTATAGGTTTTAATTGCTAATCATAAGGTTTTCCATGTTTCTAATATTAAATGATTTGCCTAGTCAAAATTTGGGAAAAGATTTTGTGGCATCTTTTTATATCATCTAGAATATTATTGGTTTTAGATAAACAAAATATAATTTTCTTATGCATGTCTATGAACCAAAGAACATAAACTTTTCTTTTTGTATTTTTTGCGCCGATTTCACTTGATTTTATTCCTATGCCAATAGGAATTCATATAAAAATGTAGATCTAGCATTTTTCTTTTTCTATATATATTTTTAGGATTGAACGACATATTTGTATGATAAAACTGTAAAAAGTAACAAAACTCCATGCGCATTATGTTTTACAAGCCCTGATGTGTTTTTTTTAAAATGACGATGTTTTGATATATTAAATTAAAAAGCTTTTTAAAAATTGATTTATGATTTATTTAGAATGGATAATCGTATATAATGCATTTTTTTTCTTATGTTGTTGGGTATATTATTTGCGTATAAAATATGTTTAAGTAAATAAAATATAAAGTTATGATTAAATTATATTATAAAAGCGTAAAAGACACCTTTTTGGATGTAAATACGTATAATAAGATGCAGAAGGTAAATAATAAAATTGGAAAAAAAATTCGCCCTTATATTATAAAAATATATTCCAGCTAATATGTATTCAGTATATGTATTTAATATATATTTAAAAATACAATTATGATCCCGATTATATTCAAGATGAAATTAAGATAATATATGAAAAAAAAGATCCAAAAGCCAAAATTTTATTTACTTTTGTACACCTCTTATCACCATCGAAAAAACGCTGCTCGTGAATAACATAACGTATCAAATATCTATAGAGATATATTATGCATTCTATTGACGGTATAAAAATACATAAAATTATATACAAATCCTGGTTTAATTTATTTGGGTAAACTATTAAATGATTTGAAATCACGAATATAATGAGTAAAAGTTTGAATTTCTATTTTCTTGCAGAAACAAGAACATTTTTAATTGAAGATGAACTCTTCTGATTGCTAAACAACTGTAAATACTATTTTTCGATTCGTATCGTATCAAAATATCAGCTATTTATTATGTTTGAACTTAAGAAAAGATAATTCTTTTTACCACTGTATATATGTTACAATAAGTTTGTATTTTTCCTATATTTTTTATCATTTTTTTCTGTTTGATACAATCAAATATTATGTAGATTTTGATAAAAATACTTTCTTGTGCACATGTTTTGTATTTTTTTTTAACAAACGCAATAAAAATGAAGCAAAAAAAAAGTATTTTTAAATATTTATGCCGACATAAAGCCTTTCTTACAATCTTAAGAAGCATATATTTTATGCTCATTTAAGTATCAAACCTTTTGAAGTATGTAATAATTTTTGTGAATTTACATGTCGGTAAATTACAATTTTTTTTTATACAAAACAAAGAAAAAATCCAAAAAAATAAAATGTTGCTATGAGAAGTAAAAAAAGATTTTTAATGATCGTTATATATAATTCTATCTTATGAAATGATTTTGAACCGATAGTAAGCAAATTTATTATTCATATTTAGACTATTGTTATATATTTTGCAAAAAGTTAATCATTCTAGTGTATTATTGTATGAAAAATAATATTTAGAGTTTTTTACCCCACAGATACAGGATATTAATTGTAAAATCTTTATGATTATAAATAAGAATTACCAACATAAAAACATTTTAATAGAAATAGTCTGTGTATCACATGTTTTAAATATAGGGGGGGGGGAAAATACATAAAGTTAATTTTTATGTTGCTATACAGGTATTTTCATGCATTCTCTTATTGCTTTGTATAGTGTAATATCTTATAATTACGTTTGATTATGCTTAAATAATGATATTAACATATATTTTTACTAGCAGATTTACAGTAAAATAGGATATTAGAAACATAATATGTGTTTTACATTTATAAAATTTTAACTTCACAACGGATTTGTTATTTACAGAAATAAATTTGAAAAAGATGCAAAAAAAACCTATAGTCAGCTATCTCTGTAAAACTAATATATTTTTCTTAAGTCTCATGGTGCATTTTTTTTTGTTTTTCATAGTATTATATCACGCATGTGTAAAAAAACGAGTAATGTTTTTGTTTGACTATGATAAAATGGTACGCTTGTTGCATTTACTCGATAAAATGTGAAAAAAATGTAGAAACATACTTTAACATATTTCTACTATTGCAGATCTAAGAAAAATATTACACTGCTTTTTTCAAAAAAAATAGAAAATGTGTATTTTATATAAGGCGAAGATATATAGGAATCTGCGGCTTTTAAAGGTTATTTATATGTGAAAACGAGCTGATAAAATAAGTTTTGCATGTAAGAGTAGATTTTTGTATGATAAGATCCAATCTGTCACATAAAACTAGTTTTATGTGATGGTAATGATTTAGATCATAAAACTCTTCAACACTTTTGAATTCTGATATATGATATACATATAATTTACAATTTCACTAAAAAAATACCACCTTTTATTATGATGATCTCGTGTATATTTTTAAAAGCATCGCCCAAACATGATACAAAATGAAAAAAATTACAAGCCACTATGTAAGTTTTTCTGGCTTCATATAATGGGGACAAACTATAAGAATAAGATTTATTACATTTATTATTATGTTATATATTGTTTCCATCTAAATAAATTTATATTGTATATAGTATTCAAATATTAATAAATTAGTCATAATTCATTATATTGCGTATTTATTTAGATATAAGTAAACCACAGTTACATAAATATTTATTTTGTAATCTTTTTGACTTTTATGGATATGATTTTTTATTGGAAAATAGGTCTTGTAAAATATAACTTGTATGTCAATTATGTTATAAAAATGCACTTTTGCTTTTGATATACGGGTAATTATAACCATATATTTCTTTTAGAAAAATGCAGATTTTAGATTGCATTTTTCAGAATAGAAATCCTAAATTTTGTACTTATATGCAAAATTAAATTTAGAAAGGTTTATATAGTAGATAAAAGAGTCTCTTTTTTAGAAATATAAGTTTTATTTGTTTATAATACATTTTTAGCAGGCAAATTTTTATTGCTGTCTTTTATGAATTTCTGCATGAATGAGATATACAATAGTCGGCATGATTTTCTTAGCGTCTTTTTATGATCCGTATTTTAAATCTATATTTTACATTTTTTTGCCAAATTTGTTGTTAGCCACAACAATTCTAATTATAGTTTTATTTTCATCTATGTAAAAAGAATTATCTTTTTTTATGACAGATCATCTTGGAATATTTTTTTAAAGCAAAATTTGTGTTCAATACTTTTTATTATATATTGCTCACTCCCATTTTTCGATCTACGGTATTAGAACTACTAATCTTTTCTGTTCTTTTTTTGGGTAATTACACCTTTTATTTCTTGTAAACAAATTTCGTGCTTCAAAAATCATTTACAGCACGCTTCATTATTGATTTTACATGATGATAAAAAACTTTATTTATTAGTTTGACGGACTCGCTGTGATTTCTTGTAGATTGTAATTTTCATTCACCATATATACATGATTTATAGCAAATACAGAGCTTTTTTATGTTTGGCGTTGAGAAATTTATATTTCTTCACATCACAAAATATTTTATTTTTGTAATTTCACACAATATTCGTCGAAAATTCTGCTATTTTAGTATAATTTTCGTTTAGTTTAGAATTTTTATGTAATTTTGTAATTTAAATTCTTATCCTAGCCGATATTATTTTTTAACCTTTAATTTTAACTTTTGCATGTCCAATTATAAAGATTTAAAATTTAAAGGTATCTTGTTTAATCGCGTTCAATACCGCTGTAATATTTTTTATTTGCCATCTAGAATCCTACAATAAAATTTGAATTTATATCAGCAATATACTTGAAAGGCAGGTAGTTAAAAAAAGGCACAGCATATGATTTCCCCCTAGCCGTATATGATGATATGGCGTTTTTTGTGTTGTTTAATACAATTAGAAATTAAAAAATCATTTGAATTCTATAATTTAGTATTAATATTCCCAAAAGTCTATCAAAATATATTGAAATTCCCAAATCAAGATATTTCATATTATTATTTTGTAAAACAAGAAATATTTGACTTTGACATCAATTTTCTAGAAAAATCTTAAATACACATTAAAGTACAGATATATTAATGTTTTTTTTTGCACCTCTATAAAATATATAAAATTTACCTCAAGTATACAGAAAACACATATATTATAGTTCTGATTTTTTTTAATTGATGTAAATTATAGTGATTTAGTTATATTTGTAATAAATTTTAGAACTTATCAATGTTCCTCTAGATTTCTTCTCCTTTTATTTACTGTAACCACCAAGTTATTTTCGCTGTGTATGTGTTGCATTATCTGGCTTTAGTGTAAGATTGTGCATTTATTTTCTACAATTTATAGTACAGCAAACACATAAAAAAATTATAATAAAATACTGTAACTTCTTATTTAAAACCACAAAGATTTTACAATTCTTATAGTTAAAATGAATATGCAGAAATATAATTTTTTTAGCAAGCGTCTTTTTTGTTCTAGCTGATTTTTTCTAATTTCTATTAGAATTCGTACATAAAAAAAAATCAATACATCTATTGCAATATGCAGATAAATTTTACCGATAAATATTACTGAAAATGTTATGCGATTTCTATCATATGCATTTTAAACATGCGAGTGTTTTTTTTATATGCTTAGAAAGTGCATTTTTATTGTTTTTGTATTAAATAATGGCTGCAATAATATGATATTTTGATTTAGCAAAAACATAATATTAAATTGGTTCTATAAGTGTTGAATATATTTAGGTGGTAATAATTGCGCATTAAATATACAGATTAAAACATCTTAAATCAAAAGTTAAATTAACTTTATAATTAGAACTATAAAAATACAATACAATACATTGTCAAAAATCTAATTTAAAATAATAAAAGATTCGAGATTGCGAACATTATTTACCTTTAGTTAGCTTTTTATAAAATGATGCCGTTTCACAAATAAAGAAATTCATAAAAAATTATTCATGGATTAATTATATTATATATATCTATGTTTTTTATGAATTTATAACTAAAATATGTTCTAGTTCTTTGTAAACATTTGTCCTTAAAAGAATGTAACACAAAAAAATACATAAATGACGTTTTTTTTAAATTGTTAACACCTTTAAATATATTAATTATATATATATTGTATTCTTTCTAACATTATATATAATCCTAGAAGTTGTTTAACTTCGTAATCAGACATTTAAATGATAAAAATAAATTTTATTTTGTATAGTTTTTGTTTTAAGTTATTCTAATAACTTAATAAAATATAAAATATTGATTTATCGAAGTCAAAAAGTCCTATAATTGTTTGAAGAAAATAAGGTAAAATAAAGGAATCTTGTAAATTTTATTTCATATTTATATTTTTATGATCGTATTAAAAGAAAATTTAGATTACATGAATAAAAAATCGGCCGCGGTTAAAATAATTTATTATTATGATCCATGGATTTCCGAACCTGTAGCATTGCGTTAATGTTTTCATTATTTGACAATCGAATTAACTAACAATATAAATGATATAAATATATATAAATCCCATTTATTGCTTAAATATATATTTTTGATCTTATAATAAAATTGAATTATAAAAGCGTATCTTTAGATGTATATCAGAAAATATATTATAAATAAAAGCAGGAATTTCTATTCATTACATATTAAACAAACTTTGAGTGTTAAGATTTTTCTCGGTATTTCAAATGCATCATTAAAAAATCATATTAAGCTTAAATGTCACATATATCATAAGTCAAGTTTTATAAAGAAATTCAAAAGAATGTTTTACCTAAAAAAATCTATAAGATTACACAAACGGATCTTAAAACACAAAAAAAAACGGATGATTATGCGTTTATAAAATTCCTCTTTTTGGCTGTTTGCAAGTTAATTAGTTTGCCGGTGGATTTATTTTCACTATTCGAAGCATATGTTTTACGTTTATAATTTTTACTTAAAATGCTTTTATTGGTATGGAATGACTTTGTGAAGTAGATTTAAGACTCATTTAAATTATATGAATAAAACAAGCCTTCTTATTACTATTTTTAAGAATAACAAAGGTTGTCGACATATTGCTATTATTGATTCAACTTTCGCGTTATATTTTGTACGTGAATTATAGTAAAGTATGCCTAATTTATCACACAATCTTATAATATGTAACTGGTTTTAAATCGTTCTCAGTAAGCCTAATAAATTGTGATTCATCAATGATATTGTATAAAAAAAGGTATGTTTATAACTTTGTTGCTCTAAAATTATCTGTTAGTATTTATATTATTAAACAAATAATCTTAAAATCGCATAATAACTATATAATAGAATAGGTTCAAAATCATAGAAATTATTTTCATATATGAAATTCTATATAAACAAAAACTAAAATATTGGAAGTTTATAAGATTTTTTATATCTTTTTTTTTTGATCAAAAGCTTGTTTTAGGTACTTCTCGACATACATTTTGAGAAAATAAATGTAAAATCTAGTATAATAAAATATATAATTCTTACTATAAGGTATGAACTTCTCTTCGCGTTCTAGAAAATATTATATATTTAATAATATGTCATTAATTGTGTTTATAAATGCTAGAATATTATAAATCAGGGTTTATTTACATTATAGTAAACATTTAAACTTGTAATTTCTTCAATACAACGTTTATGAGAAAATTGTTTTTTATGCTTTTCAATCCAAAAACTAGGATTATCTAGCGAAATAATTATAAAAACAATATTGAATTGTATAAATTATTCATTTAATATATTAAGGATATAAAAAAATCATAAAAGTAGTTAGTATACTAAGTTCTTGTATTGGGCTAGTAATATATTTTTGTATTTTATGTCAATATGATTTTGTTTTAATTGATGTATCATCTTTTTCAAATTTTTAAAAAGTTTTTACAAAATATTTTCGTAAAAGTGTAAGCCAAAAGTAAATGATAAGCCATTTAGTAAAAAAAATGGTCTTATACATAAATTTATCTTTTTTTTTTCTTTTGTAAAGCAGAAAGATACTATATTAGGCAACGTATTTAGAATGATAGACATTATATAGGCAATTTACTCTTTTAATTATATTCTTACATGATAATATATTTTATTTTCCTATTATTTGATTCATTTTTTTTATATCTGCACATTTTTAATAGATTACATCGTAAATAACAACAAAAGGTAGGGAAAATAAAATATAACAATTTCTATAAAAAAATCACTTTGCATTGCCATTCATACAATTTATATGCCTTATAAAATATCGAGAGCCTTCGAATCATAAATCTTACTATTCTTTATTACCTAAATAGCATTTTCAGATATGAGTTTGCACCTGTTTTTATACAATTTAGGCAACCAAAACCCATTTATATTCCTTTCCTAGATACATATACAATATCTTTAAGCTTTAAACCTTTTCTATGAACTATTTAGTTAAAACTATCATATAAATGCTGTAAAATGCCTAAGACTAATTCAAACCTTGTAAATATTTACAGCAGGTTATCCTGTCAGTTTAATTTATGATTTTTATTTTATAAGTTTAAAGCTCTAACTTATTTGCAACAGCAATAACAGTTAAAAAAGATTAAATATGTTTTTTTAATCTTTTTTATTCTTTTTTAGTTGTTTGTGTGCAATAAAAAGTTTCTTAATATATTTTAGATACTAAAATACACAATTTACCTATATTTTATAGATCCAATGCTCCTTTTTTTTCTCTCATATTTTTGTTGTTTATCCAAACGCGATCTTATATACAAAAGAAATTTACTATACATTTAATTTTTTGCAATTCTGGATTTTTCAAACAATATTTTTAAAATATTGTATGATATAACAATAGTTACACTTTGTGAAATTCAGATCGAGCACTAAAAATATCATTTAAATATTTTCCCATTTTTTTGATATTCAACATCGATGTCAAAATACATTCCTAATAATTTTTTTAAGATTCTTTCCATATTTTATATAAAATAGAAGTTTTTAAGATGTATAATTTTCTTGCGCGATTTCTGAATTCTGACTGCCTGTGATACACATGTTTAAGTTATTTCATTATATTGTTTTACAAAATTACAAATTTTTCAAATTTAAATTGTGTTGCACATACATATATACAATCATAGCTCGTGTTGGTTAGGTGTGGTTTCTGTATAATTCTTAATATTGTTACAAGAAATTAAGACCTTCTATCACTGGTATGTATCATAAAAATTTTTCCATGCATAGTTTTATCTGCGGATAGACTGTAGAAAAATTCCTGTACATTTGTAAACAATTATTGGACGCATAATATTACATGTGTTGAAATATGGACGTATACTGTACTTATATTGTAAAAAATTGGAAATTCTTGTTCTATATATCCATGGAATATTTCTTTTTTCTATAAAAAATATTTTTTTTGTATTTTTTATTTAAAAGCATAAGAGTATTTGCACAATCTTTATTTTTTAAGCTCTGTCCTTAGGTGCCAGGCAACTTTCTTTAGTAAATAGTAATAGCTTATGTCAACAAACCAAATACAATATATTTCAAAAAATTACTTTTTTTTGGTATTTTATATTTTTTGTTTTAATGTTGCAGATAATAAAAGATGCGAAATTCAAAAAAGATATGAATGTATCAGAAATATTTTGAAGCTAGAACAAATATTTACGCCCTGAAAAATGTGCAATTAAGGTTATTAGTAGCAAAAAACAGTTTTTAACACGAAAAAATATTACTAAGCAAACTAGTTTTATGTGTGAATTATGGAAGAAATATATAGAGTATAATATACAGTATTTTTATATGTACTACTCATATATATGGTTTTTTTATATTTTAGCAGGGTTCTACGTAAATATAAGTATGCATTTGATCAAAATATCTATTTTATATATACTACTTTTTACTTTCACGTATATACACATATATTCACAAAAATGCTCAATATTTTTCTTTAAATAAAAATTGCAAGATCGCACATTTTTTTGCGCAGAAACATAATTAGATATCTAAATTTTAAAAGGTCTTTTTTTTTGACTAAATTGCAATTTCTGTGAAATATTATTTTTAATATGAATTTTTTAATAATAAAAATCAATGTTTTTATATGAAACAATAGACCAGACACTTTAAATACATGATAAACATATTAAAACTATGATAAAACATTGATCAAAAAACTAAAATAAATAGAGGAAGCATAATAAGCTGTATAAAAAAGGTTTATAATTTGTTAAATTCATATAAAATTTTTTCTGAAGAATATAATCTCGGGGGCATCAATTTTTTTATTGCACTCATTTAAGAGATAAAGGATTTATGATATAAAAAGAAATTCTATAAATTTTCATGCTGAATCAGTAGAAAATGTTTCTGCAGTACGATAATAAAGGAGAAATGGGCATTGTAAATTGAGCTTAAGATGAATAGGCATTTTATATTTCTTTTTTTTTAATTTTATGCACTTTTTAATAAATATTTTTAATGGGCAAAAACATATAGGCGATGCTGTGTTCCATAATGAATTTTATTTGGAAAATTTTGACTGTTTATTTTAAATGAATATAAACTATTATTATCAATTTTTTAAAATATGGTTAATTTAAGTTCGATTTTCTACGAAAATTAACAGTCGTTGAGTTTTAAAATCAGATTTCAACAAATAAAATGCGTATATTGTATTTCTAACCTTATTAAAAAATAATGTTATATAAAAGCTTCCAAAATATTATAAAGCTATTCCAAAAAAAAATTGAATTTTATAATATATATAGAATTAACATATTCTTTTTATGGGTAGATGTGTAAAAAATATTGCGTAAATAAATTTGAATATATGAAGCCGTTATTATAAAACTCCTAACGTTATATTATATTAGAATATAAATTTTTTGTGTCTGATCTTTAATTATTTGTTTGGTTTATTTGATAAGGTTTAATGATCATTTTTTGTGATGGGTATATAAAGAATTATAAACGTCAAAACATGTAATTTAAATTATATTCAATGTTTTCATAATTTCATGCAAAAAAGCCGAAAAGATGTAATTGTAGTTTTAAATTGCATGCATATGAAACCAAAAGCTTTATTTCTTTCAATCACTTAAGTATGCATTTTTAAAAATAAATGCGAACGAAAAAGCTTCCTGAGAAGTTGAATAGCATTAGATAACAGACTATTGTGTGATAAATTTATCTTATGTATAAGTCTTAGTATTTTTAATATAATATTATATATTTTTCTAAATATGTGATCTTTCACAATATTAACACTGATGTACGAGCCTCTGAAATATATGTGTATATATTAAATTTTATATTTTAGAGCAAAAAATAAATCATTAATAAAAAATTTATTAAAAAAAAATTTGCGCATAATATATTCTTTTATATCTATAAACAAATAATTTGAGAATTCATTCTGAATTTAAGAATTTTTGGTGTATCTACTAATCATAAATATATGATAATAATTTTTTTAAGTTTCTAATTGTTACATATATGTGGAACAGTATTTGCGCTCTTTATTTGATGTGATATTTATAGTGTGAAAGTAACAGTTGTCTCTGTTTTTTTTTAATTATTTACTGTGTGTCATATAGATCCTTGAAAAAAAAAATTTAGTGACTAAATCTAATATCTAGATTTATGATGAAATGGGGTTTTAATTATATGTTTTGTGTACATATGATACTTTTGTACTGATCTATGCGTTAATTTAATTCTGAATCGCAAATTGTATTAAAAAATTCTTACTTTTCTATATAGATATATGTTGTGTTATTCTTATCGTAGGGGCATCGCTATAAAGATACATCCTGACTACCGATACTCGATTTGATTACTTGCACTTTCTGATGCAATCTTGTCAAGTTAGAGAGCGCCAAATCTAAAAAGGATGTTAGACAGTAGAAGCTTTTTTTTATGATGGTTTTACCTAAATTGAGTGTTGTTAAAAATAGAATTTTCTAACTTTTTTACTATCTAAATTTAGGTTTTTCAAGTTTGATTATAATTTAAGGATTCATTTTGAATGTCTCAGATTCATATTCATAAATTTTTAGGGTTTTTCCAGATGAAAATTTTATGATAAAAAAAATTATTGTATATGTCAGATTAACTCATAATAATATGTGTCGCGAAGAACAGATATAAAAGGTATACACTTTTTATTGATGCAAAAATTTAGAATTAGAAAAATTAATATTTAAAACTTGGAATTTATACAGAGCATATTATAATATTTTACTGCATTTATTGATTCTTAATTATGGACTAATTATATTTTATATATTTTATTTATTGCAAAGTAGTCAGTCCATTGGGAACATTGCACAACTAACTGATACATCTTATAGCACATTCCCCAGATATATCTATATCAATTTCTCTTCTACTCTCAAATGTGATAAGTTGAAATGTTATGAAAGAATTGACGAAAAGATCAATTCTAACATTAATTGTCTCGTTGAATTTTGTCAAATTACAATGCTATCACATATTTTTGTTCGGTTACAGCCACAGTTTCACATGTTTTGTCTTTGAAGTGGTCTGCTTCTGATTTTTCAAGTTTTACACATTTCTTATGCATAAAAAAGTTTATTTATACATGGGTTAATTTTCTTTTTATCGATTTTATCTATTTAGACGTGTTCAGCGTGCTGGGAATATTGCTCAACTCCTTGATGTATCTCTTGACACCTTCTCAGTTCTATCATCAACTGCTTTTCTTCTCTCAAATGAGATTGGTTCAAGTGTCTTGCGGAGTGTGAGAGCTTGCATGTATGCTTCTACTTCGTCTGGGATTTTTAACTTCTCAACATATTTTTTATGATATTTTGTGACCACCCCATCCCAAGTCATCACATATGGTATTATTATGATACATGTTATAATTAATTATTTCAAATTGTTATAAAGAATAAAATTAAATTTGTAGGTATAAAAATAAAATTGAAATTTCTTAATCAATATAATATTGAAAATGTCAAATAAACGTGGCATTAAATGAATTGATAGTAATAAAAAATAATGGCAATAAAAATGATTACCAAAATATTTTAATGTTAGGCTGCATTATTTCACGTTAACTTTTAGTCAAATCATGTATTTATTTCAAACAGGGTAATATCAAGTAGATTTTGAGAAAATCTGTTAGTTGATGTCTGATATAATTGACTTTGTTAAATTAAGATTCGTGGATATCACATAAAACATTACAAAGTTTATGTTATGAATTATTTACTGATGAATTTTTCATAACATGGCGTTGCCACAAAATACCATAAGTTGTATATATAGAATTAGATACTAACATCAGTGTAAGCAAATTCACAAACATTATTATTGACAAAAAGTTAAATGTACATGTATTGAGCGTAGAAGATTTATTGGGGGACGAATATAAAAATTATGTTCTTGAAAATAGCAAAAAGAAGATATGAATATAGAGAAATACAAGTTTTGTGCCACGAATTCAAAATTTTAAATGAATAGTTAGCCCGTAAAAAAATAAATTTATATATTTAGCATACTTTTCTTAGCTTAAAAAAAATTTATCGTGAAGGCACAGGTTTTTAATTAATAAACTCAGAACATGTATCGTGTAAACGTCGCAGTTTAGGTCAAATTGATGTATTATTTTCAATATTACTTCCGAAATTTTTTTCAGTTTTATTGGTCGTATTAACGTTCTTTGGTAAGAAAAAAGATTCATCAACATAACCATCTCTGTAGTTAGAAAATTGTGAATCATCTGCTAGAACTGATTCATGATTAGAAACTTTTTTGTTTAAAACATGAGAATATGTTTGATCGTTGCTAGACTGCTCAGCATTACGTTTATTTCGTTTCGCTACACCTTTTTTATAGATCCATTCTTTATCGAACGCCAATGCTTTTTCTTCATTGACAATATTGTTGGCTACAATTTTTGTCGAACGTATATTATCAATCCCCGAGAATTTGTGTGGAAGTTTATTTCTTTTAGTAGAAATTCTGAAATTTAAGTCTTGATTATGTTTTTTAGGGGTAATATATTTAAAACTTGTTTTTATGAACATATGTGAACGTTGTTGTTTCGATGTCTCTTGCTGTTTTTTTGAAATCTTTTCTGAATGCTGTTTTTCATTTGGAGTTACCTCTTTATCGGGTTTATAAACTTTTAATTTGTGTCCTAATTCATTTTTAGAAGCATAGTAAGATATTATATTTTGCTCCCTTTTGGGCTCTTTTATGTCACTCGATATTAATTTATTCATTTTTTCTATAGACTTTTTTGCAAATACTTCAAAATATTCCAAGTCGCTCTTTTCTAGTTTATTGCTCGTATTTTGGGGGACATATGGTAGTTCTCTAGCAAAATATTCATTGTATGTATTTCCCAGTAGTGAAAAATTTGCAATTGATGAATTTATAAATTGAAAAAAAAACACTAGTAAAACAAAAAGCATTTTTTTGAAAATATATTTCTTTTATATACACAAGTGTCGATCAAAAATAATTCCATAAATACATCTGTTTCTTCATTTCCTAAAAAGTACATAAAAACATATATTTTCGATCTAATAAAGAGATAAATTTTTTTATACATAACTACGAGCTGAAAATATATTTAATTGCACAAATATTTTATAAAATTCACCTTGATATGATATGTTCTTTTGTGGTAAATTTTATTCATCCTCAAATTGTATCTCAATTTTCTTTTGACGCTTATAAATCCATTTTATATTGACTTGCTAAATTTTACAATAGTTACCTGTCATTAGTATTCCAATACTTTGTGTATTGGAAACTTTTAACTATATTGTGCTCATGCTTTAGACAAAGGAAAATATATTTTCATGCGAAACCAGCAGCTTAATTGTAAAATGATTCGAATAAATAAATTCATTTATAGCTCAAAAATCTAGGCCGATTCCACGAGAATTTACTTATTTGGCTAAATTTTATTTTTGTTAGTGTAGATTCTTTTATAATTTACATTTTTGATCATATAAATTATGTGAGAGAAGACAATATATTTCGTATAATAACTACAATACATAGATTTGTATTCCGCTTTTAATTTTTTTTCAAAAAGACTTGAAAAAGTTGAATTTATATATATTTACAAGAAGAATCATATTATATGCTCTATTTTTTCATGTATTTATATAACCATATAAATAATTTTCCATCTTTTTATATAATATAAGGATTTTAATTAATAGTAAATGCAAATTAAAATAATTATAATCATGTCTTTTAGATTTTAGAAATTAATAAAATAAAGAAAGTATAGCAAAAAAATTCATCATGTTATTCGTTATTTTACATTCATAAAGGATTTTTTTTAGTAGAAATGCAAATGTAATATTATAAAAAATAAGATACATGTGCCTGGATGGTAACATATAAAAAAATGATTTGTTTTGTAAAAATAACTTGTTGTAAAAATTTGACACTATATTATCAAGGAGCAAAAAAATTTTGCTTAAGACATTGTATTCGCACAAATTGATGTAATTATACGAATCCGTTTTTATTTCTAGTTGTGCTTTTAACACATTTTAATTCTTCTAAAAGTTTAAATGTTTTTATATATTTATCATTAATTTAAGAGAATGAGAGCAAAAGATATAATATCTCTCAACATATTAATTATATCTACCGGTTTATAATTTAGATTTGTCTAATTATTGTTTTTTGTTAATAAACATTTTGATAATTCGAGTTTGAGATGTTGTGAATTGCCTTTTTATACAAGAGAACATGTGTTATGATTTTTCAACAAAAATTTATGCAAAAAAAAATATTTTTTTAGAACAAATAAATTTTAACGCTGCCTTATTACGATTTTATGTAATTATTACATGAAAAAATCCAAATCACAATAGTATTTTAGGATCTTAATGTTTTTAAAACAAAATAATATCTTTTTTTTTGTTTTTAATTTTTTTTTCATGGTTTTCTTACAAAAGAAATTTATTTTTATACGATGGAAGATATTTGTTTTGTCGCGAATGGGTAGTATAGTGGTTTACAAAAAAAAACAAAGTATCGACATATATTCATAGAAAACAATGTTTACTGATGTAAAAATCGCGTTTTTTTAAGATAAAATTAAAAATAGAAGTATTATCAAAACATAACTTAAGCAAAAAATAACATGATGATAACTAATGAAATAAAAATACATATCAAAGTTTATCATAAACTAATTAAAAATACATTCGATTGTTTTATATATAGCAGTACTAGTTTATATTAATAAAGGCTTTTTTTCATTTATTGTCAAATAAATTTTTATAAAAATATCATAAATTAGATAAAGAGTATCAAATTATAAGGCATTTAGGTTTTTATAGAAGAAAATCTTCACAACCTCGGGTAATAAAAACCCTTTTATATTTTACGTATAAATAATTGTAATGCAATCCTAGAACCTTCTAATTTTTTACTGAATAGATATTTATCCTTTTTTATCTTATAATCTATAATAAGCTTTAATGATAAACCAAAAATAATGTTATAATAAAAGATATGGGATTAGTATATTAATACAAAAAAATATATGCACAATTGAAACCAATAAAATTTTATACATAATATAGTCGAACTCGCTATTTCGTTTTAATTATAATTATATGTAGCTTTTGTTTGTATATAAATTTGTAGTGCTATATTTACACATAAGTTTAGCTTGTAAATTCAGATACCTACGAATTGTAGGATCTATTTGATTGTTTTAATTGAAATTATAACTTCTATATTTTCGTAATTTGGGGTTCTACAACAACATTTTCAAACATATAAAACATTCTTGGAAACATCTTATCTCAAAATTCGATTGATTGAAATATGATCAAATATAACCCGAATCATTCTTGTTTTTTTAGATGTGAACAATTATATTTTCGATGATTTTAAAAAATTTATATCAATAAGATACAAATAGATATAGTGTGCTATAATTTTGATAAATCGCTTTTATGGGCAAATAATGCTGTATTAATACCTTTTTTACTATTTATTTAAGTGTAATTTTATGTTTACCTGCCTGCTAGAGCTTTTCTAAACGAAAATTTTTTTTTAAATTTTTCTTTTTTATCTAAAATAGCTAAATTATACATTTCTTAAATAAAAGCAAAAATATACACATTTGTCCGCAAAATAAGCATGAAAATATTATTTGATGTCTTTTTTTCTCATTTTTCTTATAAGTATTTCTGATTTGATACAATTATATAACCCTTCTTTCATATTTTTTTATACTCCATTATTGTAGTTTGGGATTTTATATTATTTTGCAAACTTATGCTTGAGTTCGAGCTCCTTACAAAGCTTTTGAACGACTTTCCATCCAACATAATAAATGTTGGATCTTTTTTCAATATTTTAATAAAGATTTTCTGTGCTGTAGTAGCGGTTCTCTTAGCTACATCACAAGCGAAAAAAAATCCGTTGCTTTTTTAAGCCAAGATACACTACACTTTTGACTCTGTTATCCTTATTTCATCTTCTCTAGCCGAGTTTTATAACATAAACATGTAATTAATCCTTGCCGCAAATATTTTATTTTTTTCTAGGACTATTTATTCCAGAAATAATCTTCTACGAACGTTTAATCTTTTCTGGTGGTTTTTCTTAGAAAATTTACGCCTTTAACTAATGTTAATATCGTTGTCTAAAAAGGCATATTTGGTTTTTAATTTAGTATTATGATATTTTTATCATATTTTAAGGGTTCTAAGATACAATTATTGTTTAAACATCTATTAAATGCTAGACTATATATATTAAAGTCATTCAACGCATATATTTATTTATTGTTTGCGTTTTAATAAGTTTTTAGTTATTCAATGGTGCATTGCGCTTTCATTTTTTGCAATACATCTCCTAACTCTGATATTTCATTAATTTTAGGATTGGAAATATCAAAAGACATATATAAAAATTTAAAAGTAAGTAAGGTCCATATATATCACATAATATAAAACATAGAAACTTATAATAATTATATTTATCCTTTTTTCGCTATTGTAAATTTTTGCGCCTAAATATAATTTAACCAATACAATTATATTTCCCAATATAAATGTCATAATTGTGTTGTTTAAGATAATTCTCGTTTTATATTAACATATGTAGAAAAGAATAGTGAGAAATGTATATTTTTATTATTTACGATTGTTTCAATGATTACCATAATTAAATAAAATTAATTCTGTCTGCTTCTAAATAGAAGAAATATTATTTTATAGAAATCTATCATTGTATATTATTTCTGTCGAACTTTTGTACACTTATTTACGAATACATGAACTTTACTTATTTAGAAATGGTATGATAATTTTATATGATTATTTATATAAAAAGCGGTAAAATTTAACAGCTAAAGAATCTATTTTCTAGGTAATGATTTCATTTTTTATTTTCATGATTTATTGGAGGTCAACTTAAATTTTCAAAAGAAAAAAAGGATATGATTTATGCTTGTTCTTTTGAATTTAACTTCATTATTTGTATAGTCAACACATATTTAACAAGAAAGACAAATCAAATGATTTTTTTTATAATTTAATATTTTATGTGCCAATCAAGCTCTTTTAAGATATTCAACACCTAGAGCATGATTAAATTAATATAATAATTTTTATGTTGATTAATGAACACAAAACACAAGAAAGCCATATCTTTTTATTGTAAATGAAATAACTGAAAAAATTTTTGATTTTTAAATTGTATATAAAAATTGCTATTTTTCAATAAATCCGAGCCTATCGTGAATCTAAGGTAATATACACCCAATGTCTTCTATAAATTTCGTTTCTGAAGAATATTCATAGTGACATTGTATGTTCTAGTACCAAGTTAAGGGTTTTCGACATATTAAGGCTAATTAGGTATGGAAATTCTATGAAATCAAATACATATTTTAATAACAAAAATTTATACAAGCAAAACGATAAAATAAATATAATTTACTTCATAAGTTGCTGAATCCAATTTCAACAAAAACTATTATAATTTATATTGCAGAAGTATTATATATTTATCTTAATCATCTAGAATAAAAATTCACTTGTTCTTAATAATACTCTTATTTATTTGCTGTTATATTTTTTGATATTAAAAAAAGTTTAATTCAATGTTTTTTATCATCTATAGGTGCATAAAATATGTTTTTCTATCTAATATATACCTTTACTGGGTTAATTAGAGAAAAGAATCAAAAAGATTTACTTTTAACACATCAACATCGGTAACCTGTGCATTATATACGTAAAGAAAGACAAAAAAGAATTTTACAACAAATTTTTTAATTTAATTATTGTGTTATCAGCTGTATTTTGGTGTTTTATACAATTTCCGAAAGTGATAAAGCTGAGTAATTTTAATTTCATCGCAAAATAATAATTCTACTACTAAAAATTCATAGGTCTAATTTATGTATTGAAAATTTATATTTTTTTAGACTAGTACATATACTATGCGTAATTAGATGTCACTTTAGTAAAACAAAATTTAACTACTAATATCTTATTTATATTTTTAATAGAGTTTTAAATGTTTTTTTTTGGTCGATTTTTTTATATTTATGTGTCGATTTAACAATATACAATGCTTTCACAACATTTTTTATTGAAGATAATAGATTTATAGTTATAATTATATGCTTTTAGAAACATAAGTACTTTAAAATTGCTTTTTTTTCTTTTGTTGCTAAAAAATACTATGTTAAATTGCTCATATTTACATTTTAATGAATGCATTTTTTTATTTTACAACTATAAAATACGCATCAGCAGATAAATTATAGCTTATTCTTACAATATAAAATTTCTATTTTTTTGGATTTTTGCATTTAAATATGTAGATACATATTGCTAATCCTTGAAGCTCGGCACACTATGAAAAAAAATGTAAAGCAAAAACAACCCTTTTTTACATTGATGTATAAAGCAAAGTGTGTATTTGATGCTCAATTTATAAAGAAGAAAACTGTAATGATAAATCTTGAATTTTTGCACCTTTGATAGCTATAATAATATCATCATATTTAAGAAAAGCTAAATCGAATTTTAAGATTTTCGTAAAAAAATAATATTTAAAATAACTTTTTCATTTATAGTAGTTAAATATAGTGTTATGGCTTTAAATTTATATTATTTTTTTGTGAATATTCTTTATTTAAAAACAAAAAATACAAACTTATTATACAATTGATATTAACTCAATCTATTATGTTTATATAAATTTTTTGTGTTTTTTTCTATAAATTTAAAAGAAATATATAGGTGCTTTCTATGATTATTTTATCTTAAAGACTACAGTACCCTATTGGTTTGAAAGAACAGCAAACATAAAATTTTAAAAAATTTCTTATATATAGTGCTAAGAGATAATTTTTCATCTTAACGTACAGCTTCGACAAAAGATTTAACATTTACAATTTGAATATAAAAATTGGTAGTTTACTATAATAAATTTAAAAGATCGAATATCGTAAACTGGGGTCTCATTTTTAATTATGATATTCTTTCATGATTCAAATGATGTATATCTTGGTTTACTTAAAAATACGAATTCTCGCATTTATTATTATCTTATTTATTATTAAAATATCGCATGATAATTTAAAAGTGCTTTTTACCACATAAAACTTGTTAATAATTTATATAATTACTCGTTGTTTCTGTTTGCGTTGACTCGATTATTAGCGGTAAACAAGAAAAAGCTATGATTCATAAAATGAAAATAATATTAATATATCTATTAAGATACGGGTATTTTTTACAGTGTTATCCTTTTTAAATCTACTTATAAAATTTAAAATAATTTATGATTTAAAAAGCGGAATATAGATTTAAAAGTAGAAGAAATAGTGTTTTTTATGATAGATAACTGTAATATACGAAGAAAGATTTGCATAAAAAAAATCTTGAAGGGAATTAAAAAGTTAGTAATTATAAAAAAAAATTTCAAAAAGATAGACTATTTCTGTTTATGTTACAGATTTGATAATGAAATATTTTTTGAAATCATTTTGTGGAAAAATAACAATACTACTATAGATTTATTATTGTATTTACTCGGCGTTTGTTACATTTATAATGATCAATGATCTACAAGACATATTGTATTCAACTTTTAAACTTAATTTGCAACATTATTAATGTATCTTTATTTACCTGGAATAAATCAATGATTAACTATTCAGAACTTACAATTTTGATTGAGGATTGTAAGAACCCATTTTACAACCTTTTTCAATATATTATAATACAAGCTTCCATTTCCTTACATTTGTAAAGCAAAATACTATTACTATCCGCACAGATTTTCATATTCAACCTTAGACCAATATTCTTAACCTTTTCCCTAAACAAAAATTATATCTTTATTTATCCGGTATCATGAATGATTAACCTTTCAAAACATATAATATTTATTTTGTGATTCTTTGAAATACATTTTTCTAGCCTTTTAAACATATTATTATGCTTGATGACTTTTTCCTGGCATCTGCATAATCAATCACTATCATAGAAGACCAAAATTTTTATTAAATATCATTTGAAGAACACATTTTTGCTGCTTTTTTCTCATATTCTTTGCTTGCTCATTTTTATCCAACATAAGTTTAATCGACAAATACTATAAATTTACCCTATTTCTAATAAGATATTAAGCATCTATATTCCTAAATTATTTATGCCATTATTTTTTGCAATCAGGTCATGACCAATATTCATTAAAACTTGATTTTTATTTAAGGGCTATATTTATAGTCGTAATTTTAGTTTTTGTTCTCAGGCACAGCTTGCTTGATTCTCTGTACACACAGCGTATTTATACTTTCGGCTATCTTCTCCTCTTCAAAGTCTTCTTCAATACCCCTCCTTCTTTCGAGACCTATTAATTCAAGGGTTTTTCTCAATCCCAATGTTTGAATATATGCCTCAACCTGGTTGGTGACATCTAGTTCCTTCAGGTACCTTCTATGATATCGTGTCACCACTCCGTCCCATGTTATAACATATGGAATAATATGACCAATATTCATATCAATAAATACAATTATTATTCGTTATTTATAAATCGAATTATTTTTTGGTTGTAAATTCTAATATTTAAATCAGATAAGCAATTTATACGCACAAACAACGCGATTTAAGAATAAATTGAACTAAAATCTATGTAGAGAAAGATGTTCGATTAGTAAAATTGTACATATTACGAGGTGTAATGATGTATTAGCCTAAAATGTTCTAAAGAGCACCCAGAAGTTCGCTTGAACACGATTGACTATCTAAAAGTCAAATTAGCTTATAAATTTATAATTGAATTTGAAATTTGATGCGATTTATAGTTGATATTTGCTATCTTTATTTTCCACATCAAAAACTTGATAAATATGGGCCTTTTCTTAATTATCTACCCCCATAATGATATTTATGATGCCACATATACAATTAAATACTAAAAAAACAAATGGGCATCGATTTAGAGTACAAAAGATGGTTGAAAATAAGTATTAAGAAATATTATTTAGTTTTAAAAAACTGTAATTTTTTTAATATCATAAACATGATTTATATGCAATAATTGATTTTTTATTCGTGGGTTGATGTGATATTTTGCTGTTAAAATTGTACAAGCAAAACTTTAGATTGCTTTATGGAACAGATTTTATCGATACTTCTTTCCATCTCATTATCTTTACAATCTTCCTCGAGGCATCTTATTCTCTCAATAAATACAGTTCAAGCATCTTCCTCAATCCTATTGTTTGTGCGCGTGCTTCCGCTTCTATTTGTGTTCCTAACACCTTAATATATGACTTAGGGTGTTTTTAACCATCCCCATCCCAAGTTATGACGTATGGCAATATTTTGATTTTAATACAAATAGATTTTTATTCGTGGGTTGATTTGATTTTTTGCTTTTTATAGTTGTACAATGAAAACTTTTGATTTCTCTATAGAACAGATTTTTCGATACTTCTTTCAATATCATCATTTTACAATTTTCTTTTAAGTTGATTTTAATACAAAAATATATTTATTGGTACCCTACAAAATGAGCGATATAAAATTTGAAAAGTTATTAAGAGAAGTAAAGACTGAACAACGGGTGCTTAATGGGAAAAAAAGAGTAAGCGTAATAAAAGCATCAGACGTTCTTGAATATCCAAGAATAATTAAAATATACACAGAAGACCAAATAAAAGAAAGAATGGAGTCCCTTATTGCAAAAAGAGTGCTAATCAAAGCAATTTTATATACAGATGGTAAGTCGTGTAATATAAGCCTTCAAAAATCATTTAAGCCAGATGATTATTTTATTTGGCTTCATGAAGGATCACAATTAATGAAATTATTTATATCAATATTATGTATCCTAGGTGTTCTATTTTTGGCAATGTATCAAGTCTGGCCTAGAAATATTAGACACTATACTATTTATGTTGGATACCTAATGATGGCCTTTCTTATTTTCATGTTTGTCCTTGGTGTTGTTAGATTGATAGTCTTTAGCATTACAGTCTTCTCTCATCCACCTGGAATATGGCTGTTCCCAAATTTATTTGCTGATGTTGGGTTTGTTGATAGTTTCATTCCTTTGTGGTCTTATCATGGTGTAGACACTAAACCAAAGAAAAAGGAGGATTAATTCAAGTCTGTTAATAAACATCGAAGTATAAACCTAAATTTTGGTTTTTTTGCGTAGTACTGCATATTGAAATTCTTACATTCTCTTAATCAGTCGATCTAATGTATAATTTAAACTTATTAACATTTTATTTTTCTAACTATGAAATACAGTTTCTCTTTGGTATAAACCAATTATATTAATTTTTTGTGTATATTAAATTTAAACGATTTATTTTTTGTTGATTTATTATGGTTATTTCACAGAACTAACATCTTTGTGACTTTTTAGTGATATTAGTTATTTTTATTCGTGTTCAGAATAAATAAGATGTATTTTTTGTTTGTTTACAATTCTTTTTCGATCAGGTTGAACAATAAAGGCTTTTTAGTGAAATTTATATCTAGCCTAATTTTTAATTAAGTATTTTTATAGCATTCTTAAATGTTTGCCATCTGAATTAGAACAAATTTCCGTAAAGTCACAAGCCTATTTAAATTTATTTAAAAGGCTGGTTTTATTTATTTATTTTTTATGGGTTAAGTTTCTTTTTATCAATTTTATCTATTGAGACGTAGTCAGCCCATAAGAAACATCACACAACTCCTTGATGCATCTTTTGAAACCTTCCCCTGATCTATCTTCATCAACTGCTATTATTCTCTCAAATGAGATGATTCAAGTGTCTTGTGGTGTGTGAGAGCTTGCATGTATGCTTCTACTTCGTCAGGGATTTTTAACTCCTTAGCATATTTTTTATGGAATTTTGTAACCACTCCATCCCAAGTCATTACATTAAATTCATTTGAAAAATTACTTTTATTTATTTCTATTACAAACTTTCATCAAATCCGCAAAACATACAATTTACATTTGAGTTTGCCCTATCTAATTAAGTAATTCAGATTCCAATATATCCTATGCAAAATAAACAGAAAAATATGCATAAAAATTTGCATATTTTAAATTTAGAGGCTGAATTATAATATCTCTTTAATTTTATATGTTCAGTCATATGCTTCTAAATTATTTGTTAATAATCAGCTGAATTCTTAAAGATTCTTACTTTTAATATTCTTTTTATGCATATTATAAGATTATTCCGAACTTTTTACATTTTATACACAAAGGAATTTAAAAAACATATCATATAAATTTATTCAAAATAGCCATTATTACCAGTATTCCCATGATTTTTCACGAATTTATGATAATTTATACCGAGAAACTTTAATATCGTTATATAGATTTGTATTTTTTAAAAATTCTCTTATAATTAAGTCATATGTGACCATTTCTATGATATTTTCTATATATTTTTTACAATAAAGGTTTTTAATCTTATTGCTTCAAAAAATTAATTTTAACTTGTGAAGTCTAATACAAATATCTTCCTTATCAATATAAGCAGGAAATTCGAATATTTGTATCTTTATGTGTACCATTTTTAATTTTCTCTTCAAATTCATACCTAGGTGTGGGTCAATTTTTTAAAATTTAATTTATAATTTCAGAGGATATGTTCATCTGCAGACTATTGATATTATTAATAAATGATAGAAAACATTTTTGCGCATACTCATAACAAAAAATAAGCAATGCAAAATATAAGAGTCTGCATTGAATATTGTATTGATATACCGGGTTTTTTGCTGAATCAAGTATAGATTTCAGTTTACTCACAAATAACCTTTCCGTACACAAACAATCTTTTATTTCTGTCTAAAATTATGATATTAAAATTTTAATGCACAAAAGTCATGATTAATAGAGCGAACTTGATTTTTTTCGTTTGAAGTGTATTCTAATGCATGATGGTTTGGTAAGGTTTGGTTTTTTTATTCAATGCATGTTTTTATTATGTTATTTTTTTATGATTTTTTAACATTTTTCATCGTAATTTATAATTTTTTTTGGCATAAAATATTAAAAGTATGCTAAAATGTCAAAAAACTATAAAATTTGGAAATTGAACTTAAATATTTTAACCAATACAAGTTAGAAATCTATGAAATTTGAAAATTCATGAATTTACATCTGACATGTCTAATAATCACGTAAAACAGGAATGTTGACATCCATTTTATATAAAAACTCAGTATAAAATCTTTTGGTATTAAAAAAATACACATTTGTTTAATTTAAAAATAGTTTAAAGGAATGCAAAACCTACTATCTTAAAAATTAAGTGTGTTTTTGTTTATTTTATGCATCACTTTTGATTCGTATTCGATTAAAACCATAATAAATAAAATTAGTAAATTGCTTGAATATTAAATGATTTACCTTTATATAAAATATTCATCGGAGGTAAATATGGCTTTATTATGTTAGAAGACGATGTCATAAATGCTGTAAATTTTTCATAAAATATATTTAAAATGTATAAGATAGCATTATTTTTATTATTTATTTAAGAAATTTCAATCTAATTTATATAAATTAAAAAGACACATTTTGCTATTTTTATTGATCTTATTCATAGCATTTATATGCACCGTGAATATATTTTTATAATTTAACTATTCGATAAAATTACTATACGACTTTGTATTTTTCTTGGTAAAGATCAACCTGATTCTTTCACATGGGCAGAATCTATCGGTGCTTTTAGCTATATCCCACATCACTCTTTCTTTACAAGACATATTATTTTGCGTTAATTATATCTTTTTATTTACGGTTTAATTTTGGTATTGTAATTTTAGATACCGTCTTCAAGTATAGCGCGATTGATTTCCCGTATACTTTTATGACTATACTAATGATTGTATACTCTTCTCTTACATCTTCTGTGATGCCTCTTCCAATTTGTAATGTATTAGTACAAGCTTTATCTCAATGCCGTAGTTTGAATATATGCCATGATGATTAGCGTAATTATAAAATATTTTTTATGGGCTAAAATATATGTTGTGCAGCTAAAAATATACTGATGAAGTAAATGAATACATGCAAGCTCTCACACTTCTATAGGCACTTAAAATGATAATATATTCAACAGAAGAAGAGTTGTTGGATAATATAGTTCAGGTTAGGTGTCAAAAGATGCAATAAGCAGTTGTGCAATATTCCTAATTTGCTGTCATCATCACAGTAGATGAAATAATAAAAAGTAGAAACTTAATCGTTAAATAAAAATACTTTTCGGCTAAATTTATGTTTATAATGTTAGTTTTTATTCATGTGCCCGACTTGATTTATTTCCCTGTGCACAGCGTATTTATACTTTCGGCTATCTTCTCCTTTCACAAGTCTTATTCGCTACCTTTTCTCCTTTCGAGACCTATTAATTCAAAGTCTTTTTCCCAATTCCCAGGCTTGTATTATACCTTGATCTGGTTAGTGGCTTATAATTGTTTCTAGTACCTTTTATGATATTTTGTCACCATCCTGTCCACCGTTATTATAAACCAATAATTTATCTTAATCGCGTTATCGATATTGTGAATTATTATTGCTACCAATTTTATTTATAGGTTAATTTTTGATTTGAACATTTATATTTCTATGCAAATTGTGTGGGTGATGCAATCCTTGGAGCAAACTTTATCAATAATTTTCATTATATATTCCTCTGCTATATTCTCATCTAATAACCCTTCTTTGCACAAGAATTATCAGTTCAAGAGTCTTTCTCAATCCTTCCTACCAAGTATTCTATTCTGAATTTTAATTTACTATCCCAAGATACACATTAATATAATGGTTAAAGTAGTAAAAGGTTCACTCCTCACAACAGAACCAAACATAAAGGATCTTATTTTGAGAGTCGCTGAATACGCTATTATCGAAGACATCGACGATACAAGATTATTCATACGTTCAGAGTGTCTAAATGAGATAAAAGCACAAATATCAAAGATCATAGCTAGTGCTACAAAACAACCAGATAAAGATTAGAAATATAATATTTGGCCACAACTTCGTCAAATAAATTTTATTCCATTTCTAGCCTGTACTACTAAAAGTTAAATTTATTTTGTATGCATATCTTTTGGTTTAAATTGTAAACTAAAAATTTTTCCATCATATAGATTTTTAAAATTAAAATAAACTTTAACAATTACCTTGTATTTGATTCCAAGCTTATAAGTTAATTACTTCTGTGTTTCTATATGTTACGTTGTTTTATTTATTTATGCTTAAATGTGATTTCTAGCTATTAAAATTTGTCTAAGCAAAACTTTAGATAACTCTATTACATCCCATTTGATATTTATTTATGTGTCAATTTAATTTTAACCATCAAAAATGTTCAAAAAAACGCAGTTTACCATATTATTTTCAATTTTAGTTTTTATTTACACTTGGACTAATTGCTTTTTTAGCTATTTCAATTACCCTATAGAACAGAGTTGTATAATAACTATTTCTGCCTTGACCGATTTAATAAAAATATTATATAAAATAATAATAATTTCTTGAGCTTTAAGAATATTTAAATAATTTTGCAAATATAAAAATTAAAATATAACATAAAATATGGTCCTAAAAAAATAATTAAATGCCCAAGAGTCATTCAAATAGATGATATAAGTATAAATAATAAATTGAATTCACAAAAAAAAATAAAAAATATTTACATTAATAAAATCATCTGACATAAAATATAAATTGATAATGATTTTATACTGAGTCAATATGTATGTTCGCTATATCTAATGGTGTCACATAAAAATTTATGTTTAAAAACAAATTCACGTTTTTTTTAGTTATCATCAAATCTAAATTTTTGTGGTTATTAGAAATACAGCTGCGAAAATATAATAAAAAAATGAAAAAAATGGCTTTTTTAATTTTGCTTTTATTATAAAAATGTTTTACCTAAAAATATTATTGTATGATGATTTTAGCAAACTGATTTATTTATAAATTTCATGTGTAATGGTTTTTTTAAATCTAAGTAATTTCTGTAATATTCTTCTAACTTTACACTTCAATTTTTTGAAATTAATCACCATATCGTGCAGGCATTATATTTTGTGAGAAAAAATAAATATTTTAAATATATAATATTACAACGAATAATTTGCTTTTTGTTTCTTCAAATACAAAATTCAATTTTTAAATTAATTTTACAATATTTTCTATTTTATATACATAACATCATATTTCTTGTTTTTATAGAATACAAATCTTTTTTGTAATATTATTTATATATTAAGGTTATATCCTTTTTCATTTATAAAAAAAATATTCATTCATGTTTATTCTCTCTAAAGATAGATTTATTTTTTTAGGCCGTATTAATGATGTTTCATGTTCGCTTCTTTCAATCAATACTAAATAAAATTTATTTTGGCATATTTTTATCATTCAACAACTTATAAAAATGTACGAATCTATCAAAATACCGCGCTTTTTTTATTATTATTAGAAAATTCAATATTTTATGAACGTTTTTCAACATATTTTTCATAATTGAGGTCATATAAACCGAATTATATTTCGGGCTTTAATTATATTTTATAATGTTGAAATTATGCAAAAACACATCTTTTGAAGTTTTTTTTATTTATGGATTAAGCTTCTTGCATAAATTATATCATTTTAGACAACGTCAGCCCACTAGGAATATTGCACAACTCTACGATACATCTTTTGAAACATTCCCCAGATCCACTTCATCAACTGCTCTTCTTTTCTCAAATTTGATGATTTTAAGTTTCTTGCAAAGCTTGCTCCCATCTATAAATCTAGCATTAGAATCCGATTTAATTGTTTTTTCTAAAAGGTTCATTAGTTTTTCATTGAAAAAATCAGATATTGCTAATCAAAATATTATCATTTCTAACTTTTAAATACATGTGTGTTTCTGCTTTACTATAAATTTAGGGATAAAAGATTTCAGATGATTTGTTTATTAAAAAATTGCACAGATTTAATGTATTACTAGAACATAATTACCTTGTCGATTGAATTAATATAAAAATCTAAATAGAATTTTCGAACAATTAAAATAACGATGGATAAAAATCACCCTATCCTTATATTTTATTGTTTTAGTTAAATATGCCCGTAAAAAAATCAGGCTAAAATTTAATTCATTTTATCGTACCTTATTTTTAAATTTTTGGTTAATTTAATTATATCTATTACAATATGTTCAAAAAAATACTTTGAATCTCTCCACAAAATGGACTTGCTAAATACAATTTTTAGCCACACTATCTTTACAATCTTTTTCTTTCAGACACAGTAATTATTTTTTTGTGCAACTTTTTTATTTTATGGGCAGATTTTGATATTTTAATTATATGTCTTAGATTCAACCGTATTTGAATGTTCGCCTTGAACTCTAAAGCATCTATTTTTTAACTGTATACTCTTATCTTATTTGAATCGATAAAAATCCTCTTTTCAAGACCTATTAGTTCAAAGTTTTCGTTTGCTTAAGCATTTCCATAGTATTTCCTAATCGATTGATTTAATTTTTTACCAATTATTCTGGTTCAAAAAAAAATCAGAATGTTCTTTAAAACAGATCTGGCTGATGTTTCTGAATACCTTGTCATTTTTACTATCTTTATAAATGCTCCTTCTTCTTTTTAACTATTAGAACAAGTTTATTCGTTATTTTTCTTTTTGCATATGCTTATGCTATAATCGGTATTCATAACGACTTAAAATAAGTCTTGTTATATCGAGAAATCATTACATAATTTATGATGCATTTTTGTATTCGCGCTCTGTATTTGTGTATAAGAGGTGGTTCATTTGCTAATAGGTCATATTCTTTGGCTTTTTATTTTCGATTTGCAAGGTTATCTATAAAATTTACACCTCAATTCAATAAGAATTTACTAATATTAAAATTATTTATCGTGCACATCTTCTTTTTATTAAGTTCGTTTTAGACATTAAAAAATTTCACTTATCTCATGCTACTTTGCCTTAAGTGTTCCACATTTACTCTAAATAGTTTTACCAGGTGGTAGTCGGTATACGGAGGGGTGTGATCACATCTACTTTTGTTGCTTTTATAATTATGCTGCCACCTTCATCAAAACAAACCCTTTTCTTTGCTACAAGTTGTAGGCTTCATTCAATGTTTGGGAACATTTTTGAGGTCTAGTTTTGATAACTCGTAGTTTCTTTTCGGCTTTTAGGTCTTTGTTGATGTTTTACTTTTAAGATATGATAGACCTCCTCCTTGTTAGTATTTCTCATTTCAGTATTTTATTGAATAGAGGTCCGATGCAATTAGAACCAAAAGCCAATTTTTGATAATCTGTAAACCATCTGCTCTAAGCATCTTACTTTAATACACTTAAATTTGATAATTAAAAATATGTGACCAAAAAAATTACTAAAGAGGAAATATTCAACTGTTTATGTATCGTTTATCAACAAAACTTACAGAATATGACAGATATTATTTGTGTGTATACAATTTTAATAAAATGTTCAATTTTTTATTCGTAAATTGCGTTTATAAACATTTTATTGGTGTCTGTGGCGAATCAGTCAGAATTTATTTTTTGTTTGTACAATTATATAAAGATATGAATTAAAGAAAATGCTGATACTATTGCATATATATCAGAAAATAAATCTTATTGTATAATGCAAAATACTACAAGACAATATCACCGATGTTGTAAAATAAAATCGATATCTTTCAATGCCAAAAATATTAAAATTCTAGTTTATTAAGTGAATACTTTGAATTTAATATTCGGTTGTTTAAAAGTAACCTGCTTTTTTTTAGAAATTTATTTGATAAGTGTAAATTACTAATTTATTAAATGCCTAAAATTTAAGATTAAAGAAATTTCAATGTTTCTTTGACCACTTATAGCTAAAATTTAAATTTGCTCTATTGTAAGCAATTTTAAATTAAGAGATATAAGATTAAAAAAGGTTAATCTATGACCAATTTAAATATGAACATAATGAACACATTAAGTAAAATGTATAAAAATTTAGAAATCCTATATTTTATGATTATCCATATGAAAATGAAGTTTTGCACATGTAAATACACATACAAGATTTAAATTCATTACAAAAATAAAATTATACATCTTTTCATTGTTTTTTTATAAATTAAAAAGATACGTTTTTGCATTAATTGATTACAAGACTGACACATTTTCATTATAATACATTTATATTTGTATGATAAAAAGATACTTTGTTGTTATACTTGAATAAAAGTCGGACACATTTTCATTATAATACATTTATCTTTGTATGATAAAAAGATACTTTGTTGTTATAATTGAATACAAGTCTGACACCTTTCATAATAATAAACGTATCTTTGTAATTTTGGTTTTACAAAATATAAATCAAATATTTTATAAAATAATATGTGCTATTAAAGAAACATAAATTCAATGGAAAGGAATTATGAGCATACTTTATATCATTTTAATATGTTATACAGTATATCTAATATAAATATAAACATTTTTTATATATAATAGAAATTTTTAAGAGGCTGTAAAAAAATCACTCCTTATTTTTTATATGCTTGATAAGTTTTTTTTTTAAAATTTTAAAATTTGATTTTCGAAACTAATTATACAGTAAAGACGATTTTATAAAATTTATCCGATAAAATAAAATAAATTATACCGAATTTTATAAAAGCATAATTGTTCTATATACAGCTTAATTTACATGAAAATTACCCCTAACATTAACACATCTATAAAAATAATGCAAAATTTTCTGTAAGCTATCGTAGGTAGAAAAAAAAAAGATTATAACACAAAACATACCAATTATCATAAAAACTGTCGAATAAATAAGAGAAGGATTGTTTTATGCGCAAAAAGCTTCGCTAATAATTTTTTTGAATTTATTCAATACAGAACGGTAATAAAATAATAGATATCTTTTCTTGTGTGGTGTATAAAACCTTAGCTGAAGTAGAAGCATGCATGCAAGTTCTCACACTTTACAAGACACTGCAACTCATATAATTTGACAGAAGAAGGGCTGTTGACGTATATAGATCAATGGATATATTTTTAAAATCAATTGGGATTTGTGCAATATTCCAAATGGGCTGTACACTTTCAGGCGTTAAATTTTATTATAAAAGAAACTTTCACAATAAAAAAACATAGTATATTAAATTTAAAATCTAAATGTTCGTTTTAAGTTTTACTGTATTCAATCAGTGTGCTGATGAAAGTGGTGTAAATATTAGACCTAGAATCTCAAACAAAATTAATTAAAGGCCCAAATCCACCCAAAGAAAAGGTAATTATTAGTATAAAAACAACATAATGAGCTACAATCTTGCAAGGATAACGGCAAAAATTTATAGACGGTTTCAGAGTAAAAGAAGGCTTCTAATTTTTATTATATTATGTTTGTGGCGCCTTAAAAGCTAGACTCGATTTTAAAATCATTAAGCAACCAATCTTATTTTTTTATAGTATATCGAGACGCTATAGTAACACTTTAGGGACTGGTTGTAAAATTACTTTTATCCTTTTTTTGCAATAACAAAAGGAAGTAAACAACGCTAAATAAATGTTTTTAAACTCGACTGTATAGAAAACAAATGAGGTTTTTATAATTAAAAAGATGTTAGTTTAGCCAAAATTTTGCTTGCATATCGCTTGGAATGTATAGTTTATTTTTAAAATTGCATATCTATGTCACACTGCATGCACTACTCGCAATTTGTTTTAGCAAATAAAAAACTGCACTGATACATAAAATGAATCGACCACTAAAAAATCATACCTTTTGCAAAATAATATATATAAGATATGCAGATATTGCAAATTTAATAGTTTATAGTAAAATTAAATATAAGTATTTATAACTAGTAATATACTCTAAATATATTTTTATTAAAGAATTCCATATAGATAATTTAGTTCTACGACCAGGTTCATAATTAAATTTAGATTTACATATTTAAATAAGGTAAATTCGACTTTATTATGAGAATGTCAATATAATTCTTATTTTTATTAGGCAGTCAAAAAATAAAATAAATAAATAGTTGGTTAAATGGCGCTTTTCAAATATCTAAATGAAAAAGGTAGACAACTTAATTTATTGGCTATAAATTTAGTTTAAAAGTTTGTTTTTATAATAATTATATGTTTTTATCATATTAAAACATACATTTAAAGGATTATATTTTTTTAGAATATAAGCAATAAATTTAAGTGATTTTTTTAGAAATAAAAAACACATGAGTATAGTAATTGATGTTATTATATATATAAAAATATTTAAAATTATGAAATTTACAAAATGTCCACTGTGCGAAAGAAGATGTATATGATTTTTCGCTGTAAGATAACCCAGAATTTAAGTTGCGCAAAAAAATCAACTTTATTTCATAAATAAAGCACACAATAAGAGGTTTTACTATAGGATACCGCTCTAAGTTTATTTCTGTTTACTAAAGATTCACATTAAATATCTTGAAGAGCATGTAATTCGATATTTTTTAGTTTGACTAATATTTTGAACAGAATGAAATATATACTAGAGTCGGCATCAATATTTATCTTTCTTATGGCATAAAAAGGTGATCTATATGAAAATATTAAAATTGAAGAAGCAAATTAGTATATTTTGCAAAATTTTCACACACCAAACATTTGAGCATATCAAAAAAAAAGACATCTCAATAGAAAATACAAGAAAAAACTGCAATAAGAATTAATTTTTCATGATTCTGATTTTGGATAAAGATACTATCGTATTTTTATTCGGTATGGTAAAGCGAAAAATATGTAGCAAAGAGAATTTCACATAATTTTTTTATAAATTTTTGATTCTTCTGTGTATAATCTTTATTTCACATACGCATAGGACAGTAATTGGACTAATTAAGATAAAATTGGACAGATTATCTACATAATTTTTTTCATCTTATATAATAAGTACTCTTATGAAAAATTTATTTTAGTTTAAATATATATGATTTTGTGCTACTGTTAAAGTTTTATTAGAACAAAATCTTGTTTTTTGTCTGTTGTGTTTTTATATATTGTAAATTGAATAATTTTTAATGAAATTTCCCGGTGTAAAGATCTCAGTCAAATTTTAGATGTATAATTAGTTCTGTTATATTTAATTTCTTTCCATTTTTACCATTTAGTGTTGCTTATATTGTTTATTTTCTTTTATACAATAATATGTGTTATCTATCATACCTATTTATACTGTATTCTTTTTTTTGTATTTTCTAAATAAGAGTGCTACATAATCTTTAAATATATTTGCGGTTTATTTTTATCTTAAAAAGATTTTTTCTAAACTTTATCTCGATTTTTTTCGTTTTCTTGTGATTAAATAACACCAATATATATGAATATTACATAAAGTGATTTAATAAATTCAGAAAAAATATTTTTGTGTTTTTTCCCCCTATTATATTCTGTTTCAAATTTTTTTTCGAATATATATTACATTTATAAACAGGAAATAACTTGTATTATAATTTAAATATGTAACTAATTAAGAAATGTATTTAAATAAATAATGTAAATCGGAATGCTTTTTTTTATATTAAACTATATTTCATCTTTTTTATGATTCAAAAAATTGAATGTTAATGCATTTATTTTAGTATATTCTTGTTTATTTGCTTTTTCACTATTAATATAAGCATAGATGTAGAAAATAAAATAAATTCAAATTTATTCGAATCTTTTTACACAATAGTCTGCATAATATATTAAAAAAAATCAGCAAAAATAAATATTTTATTGTAAAAACTTGTATTTACATGCCGGGAGTTAAATAAAAAATCGTTTAAAATATAAAATATTTTTAATTAAATCACGAATTTATTGTTCTTGTAAAAAAAGAGTATATAAGAATATACATTGTTTCTAATATAAGAAACTTGAGTATATTGGTATTAGATTTATATAATTCAAGTATAGAGTGAAGCCAAAAAACATATTCGGCATTTAACAATTTTCAAGGACGATAAAATATACAAGCAAACAATAAAAAAATATCGGATATAAAAAGATTGCTTTTATAATTAAACGAATTTTCAAGAAAAAAAAACATAAAATGTCGCCACGCTTTTTTAAGTACTTTTTTTTAGTAATACACGTATAGTAATTTACTTTTTGATTTGGTTTCTTTAATTTATAAACTAACCTTTAGCTACCATTACAGCCATAAATAGCATGTATCGTTCTTTTAGATTATAGAATTGTAAAGTGAACAGTTTTTAAGATTAGATTAATATTGAGTCAATGTGTGTTGTTGTTGATCCAGAAAACTTAGTATTTTCAATACCATTATTTCAAACATGAAAATTTATTCTAAATATCACACCGAAGCCTTTACAAACCAATAATAAATTAAAATTGATATAGATCGCTATCTGCATCATATAATTTGCCATATTTAAATATTTTTTAAGGGACTTGTAAAAAATTAAAAGGAAAATAAATAGCTTTAACATTTGAATAGTACAAAGTAGAACATATAATCATCATTATATTTTACTCGGTGAATAAATTAATATAAAACGACACTGTTGTATTAAACAAGATTTTTGATATTTTAAACCATATTTTCTAAATAGAATCTTACAAGAAAGTAGTTTTAATTCATAACCACTAACACAATTTTTTTAATAAGTTATTTTTTAGAAAATTCAAAGGTGCTTAAAAAAATAATTTATAAATTGGAAAATGCTCATCTGATATTCTCCTTTAATATTATAACAAAAGCATATTTACATTAATATTGCTCTCTTAGGGGCAGTGTAATCACATATGGTTGTGTAAGGCAGGAAAATCCGGGTAAATAAAGCTTCACAATGTTTATAATTGCTTAATTACTACATATTCATTTTTAGTGTAAAATGATGCATTCAATCAAGATTATTTTTTCATAATGTGGAAAGTTTATGATTGAGGTGACCATAATATTTTGGAGGAAAGATACTTAGGATCACAAAAATAATTAAATTACTGAATAGGGCAACGAATAGGGTTAATTAATGTGGTTTATGTAATAATGTAATAATCTGGATTTATTGAAAATTTAAGGTTTGTATATAAAAATTCGATGGTAGTTGAATTGTTTTTTTATTATTTATAATAAACTTGTATCATTTATGTCTTAATTTAATTGAACTGCTTTAGTATATAAAGTTTTATGTTTTTGTAATAAGTGATTGTATTACTATTGGTTTTATAAAAAAGTTGTATGTGTGAGTATTTAACACATCTTTGATTTTATTCTTACAAATATCCATTTTATAGATCAAATATATATAAACTTATAGATTGCATCCATCGCAAAATATTTGAAAGTCAGCAAACCAACACAATCGATATTTTCTACTCTTTACTCTTTGTCAACAGAAATATACTCGACACAACTGCCCTTTATAAATGCTGTTGCCATTTTAGTGGGCCTATCAATACCAAATTCATGAACCGTAACATCTTCCATGGCAATGTTCAAATATCCATCTATCGACAGTGTTTTTCCCCTATAGGTTGTATTATCATTTCCTTTTACTATTACTTTGGTGTTGAGAAACTTTTGATAGAAATTATTTTGCGTATCCATTATACAAGGGCGTAAAAAAATTTATAAACCAAAAGATTAATAAAAAAACCAAACAAATAATTTCCAATTTTATTTTCAAACGATAGCAAAAACATTGACATTATTTCATGATTCAGAATCATTAATGCTGTTAAGTATATTTAATACTATGGAATTATAAGGAAATATGTACTACTGGCTATTTAGATTTGCTTATAATGTATGCCAGAAACATCAATTACAAAACATATAAAATATACCAAGATATTCTATATAAATTATCCGATGAATATGGCACATAAAAAATAGGAATGAAGAGGGTCTTTAATTGGTGACATAAGAAAATTCTGGATATTTTAAAACGAGTTAAGGAAACCCAAGACATACAGAAGAATATAGCCTATATAAAAGCATTTAAATATATTTTTTATTATTGCAGCAATAGAGAAGAGCTTACTTTTCATATTTGATTGTCTATTATATATGATGTCTTTAAATAAGTTAAGCCTTTTAAACGAGTATATATTGAGTATTCATATAAAAAGATATATGGGTGATTTATTTATATAAATATAGCATAAGTATAAAGCAAAATACAACGTGTCTTATGTGATTACAGCTATAAGATGATTTTAATTAGAATAGGCGCTTGTTTAAGGCATTTACAGCTAGTAGAGAAACGTCACAATGCTAATAAAAGCAGATGATCACAAAATAAAACCACTTTTATTCAAAGTTTATTCAAAAATTAATATATCATCATCAGATATATACAGTAACCCCAGGAAAAGCGATTTAAAATCTTGATATCTAAAATTAACATAATTCTTTGCCTAAAACTTTCTAATCAATTAATAATAAATTTTTAATTTTATGGATATTATGTGATTTAATAATAAAAATAAAAATTTAGTTTGAACCCTGAATTTATTTTACCTAAGACGAAAATGTTTCTTAGAAAATAAGATATTTCAAACATAGAATGCGAAGAATAGTTAATTCTGTAACTTTTTAAATAATATTTTTTATCATTTTAAAAACTTGAGGCGAAATTCGATACTAGAATGCCTTTTTTATATTTTTTATAAAGACGCCTAAATTTTTCATTGTCCCCGGAAAAAAAATCACATAAAGTTTAATAATCCTTAACATTTTAACGCGAAATATATATCGATACATACTAAAAAAATATTTTTGACAATAAAAATCAACATCTTATTTTATTAAAAGATATAAAACAATTATATTTGTCTATATCAAGTGCGCAAAACTTGCACTTTGGATAGAACTGATGTCTTAAAAAGACACCTTCTATATGTCACTAGATATAAAAATTACCTAAAATATAATGTAACTTCTAAGCTGTTATTTGTATTATTTTTAGCTATAAAGACTAACAAAATTCAGAAAATACAATACACATTATGAATATAAATATATTAAATCAACAAAAATCAGATCCTGGACTCAAAATCAAGCTAACACAAAAAGAATTTATGTAGTAAGATATTAGATAGAAACGAATGAGGCGTATACGCCAAAATATACATACATAAATCAGAAATATTATCCGTAAAAAATTTTTTTAAAAAAAAAATTCTTTGTTAAACATTATAAATGTAATATCCCTCGATAGTACATTAGTTCTTGTTTTAAAATAAATTTTTTTTGCATGCTAGAATTTATTTGAGAATATTTGTTGATTTACTAAAATTTATTTCGCCAGATATTTGAAGTTTTTTATATATTAGCGATATATATCATCGCATATTGATCTCGTATTCCTTTATAACAGAATATATATCAATATATATTATGCGGATTTTTTTTTCATGTAAGGTATAGACAGACCCTCAAATATACGACTATATATAAATAATTAATTGATATTTTTTATCCAAATGGATAAACGTATATCCTTTATTTGTAATTTAACGAGAGTTATCCTTCAGTTAATTTATTTTATCCGCTTTGAATTTTATAAATAAATCAGACTATCATACCAAGCCATTATTAAAAAACCAATTAGATTATGTTATACTTTATTCCACAAATATTTAGATACAAGTTATTATAAAGAAGTGTGATTTTTTCTGTATGATAATTATATCTCCGCTAGTTTTATTCCTATATATCAAGAACTTAGTAGCATCAGATCATTTAAAATTTATACTAATACTTGATACCAAGAAACGCATAAAAAGTTACATGTCTTATATACGTATAAATTTTATAAAATATATTATTTTAGCATTTATTTACAGAGAACTTTATATTTTATTGTTCCCTTCCGTGACGTTGATATAATATTTTCACGCAGGAAAAGTTCTTTGCTTGTATAAAAAATGCTTTCTTTCTTTGATTGAATGCCCAAAATTTAGTCTTCTATGCCAAATTTTATTCTAGTATTCAATTTCTGATGATGCTTTAAGCTGTTTGCTAAGATTTTTCATTATTTATAAATAAATAAATTTCCTTGGTTTTATATATACTTTATCGGGCATTAATTTTTTTGTGCAACGAAGATATAAAGTTCTGAATAAACTGCAATGTATTTATGCCTTTTTCTTGCTAAATTTGAGGTATAGTTCTTCTATTTGTAATATGCCACTCTACTAGAAACCTAAAAAAAAGTTTTGATACATATCGAAATTAGATTTTGAATTAGTTAAAATCTTTCATAATACAATCATTTTTTTGCAGGGCGTAAACGTGTATATTTTTCTATTAATTCTTCTTTACATGTTCACCGATTTTGGCAAAACTAACAAAAATTAAGTTTAAATACAAATATAGTTATCATTAAAAATATTACTTTTAACAATTAAACAAATGTAAAATATCTTTTTACGTTTTTATTGATAATTATGTGTGATTATTATAAAATTACACGCAAGTTAGGTAAAAATTAGAAGCAAGATGCAATTCGTACTATATTCTTTGATTTCTTGACGTTTATATGCAGCAGTATATAAATTTTGAATCTTATTAGCAGAATCCTCTCTATTTTACTGATTTTAATATATGTTTTAAGCTCTACTAGTATAAAGTAACCAAGGTTAGCTTGTAGATTATATTTAATATTTATATTTTTCTTGTGAATCGTGATAAAAAATGCATAGAAAACATAGTTTTTTTTTATTTTTGCGTAATTCAAATTTTATTTAGTAGATTTAATTGAATTTTGAGTAAACTGTAATCTAAATATATACATGCTACAAATAAAAAGATATAAAAATTATTTAATGTGTTTCACCTCGTATTTGCGTTTTTAAAAATGATCAACTGTTGTATATTGCTAGTGTTTTAACCTACGTTTTTATCATATCTATTTACAAAATAACATTCACCATAAAATCTTGTTTATCGTGGTAAAACCTATATGCCATATCTTTTATTTACATATCCACAGAAAAAATCTGCGTAGAAAGTGGCTTTATATTTTTTTGGCATGAATTGTATTTTTTAGACGTTTTTAGATTCCTTATACCTACACATATTGACAAGTATTTTTTTTAAATCATACATATATACTTATTAGTTCTGTCTTTTTGAGGACTCTTAGTTTTTTTTATAGGATATGGGCTCATAGTGGTTGCCTTTATAACATTATCTTTAGAAATATAGTATCTAGTTGGAACTTAAAACCCCAAAAATTTCCCATGAAAGCATACATCAATATACTAATTTGAATATTATTGTTTACTGGACATTTCTACGCATGAATTTATTTTTTTCATACCCTATGTCAGAAATTGGCATAAGCTTATTTGCTTTTTATTCATGCAATAAAAAAATGGATCATGATTTTTTTACATTATTTAACACGAAGTTTTTTAACCATATGTTTTACAATCTTGCGTTTTTTGCATAAAGAATTTTTATGTTTTCTCCCTTTCGCTTTTATTTTAAATTTTTATATTTTGTGTTTTTCATCGATAAAGCATTTATTTTTGTTCTGTTATATTTTTGCTATTTATAGGCATAATTTTAATTACAAATAGCTCGATCTGCTTTATTTCTGTTCCTTCTATAAATATTAAATGTGTATAAAAAAAGTATCTTGATTGTATCCTTGTTTTAAATCAGTCATTTTTAGGTTGTTCTGTACTTTTTTTTCCTAAAATTACTTTTGTATAAAAAAATATTAAAATTATGTATATTCCTAAGCATAATTTGACAATATATGTGATCAAAATAAATAAAATTGTTTTTTTTAAACGGAAAAAATCTTTTTGATGATCATCTTATAAGTATTTTTATTTAATTCACATTTATTTGTAGTCTATTTTAGTTTTCAATTGAGGTGGGTATAATAAACTGGATTTATCGCGTTACTTTGTGTTTTTCTAATTTACTTTCTGATATGGTGCATTTTTGATTTGTTAAAATATTTTTCAGCTCACAATTTATGGATTTCATGATGTAAATTCTGAACTTTATAATTTTTTTAATTTAGGCCAACTTTTTTTCTGTAAGTTTTTGAAATTTCATTACTTATTTTTTTAGATTTGCGATATATTCTAGAATCTGAATATTACATAAAATATATCTAGCTAAATTCATATTTTCATTTTTTAGAATGTTTTAAAGACAAATTGTCGTATAAACTGAAAATTAAAGAGGTTTTTAGGCTGTGCCAACCAAAGCGTGGCATGTGCTAGATGAGGATATATTTATTTCACATAATATTTGAGTTTTAAATTATTTATGGATTTATTTTTTAATATATATTATAAATGAATATCAGATGTTATTGTAATATTACTTTTGCCTTCTTCATATATCTGTTTGCTATTTTTTTCGTTTTTTGTTATAATTTTTCGTACTAAATGTTATCCACATATATCTCTATCCAAATTTTATATTTTTAATTTACATATAAATAGTGTGATATTAATATAAGATTTTTTCTCTATTTTCTTTGAAAAAATAGTTGAAAGAATGGTTTTATACAAAAAGGGAGATTTGTAAGCCCATTTTATTATAAAATAACCTAATTCTAAAACAAAATATATTAAATAATAATATATTTTTTTTTTAATGGTAATAGTTCATTTTCGCTAGAAAGGAATATTAGACCTATTATTATTTACAAAAGTTTATTCTTTCGTCTATTTTATCAAGGAATCTTCTATGATTTTTCGAAATAGTTTCTTATGCTGGTAGACAAGATTATGATCATATTCTATTTTTTAGAAATAGATATAACCATAAAACATCATAATAATGTTTGCATCACTATAATTTAAATCTTTTCATCATTATTCAAGTTATACATATAGATTAAAATGTAAATTAAAAATTATTTTATGATGAATTATCTATAAAATCCTAGAATCAAACTTTTTTTGAATGTACAAACATTATTTCTTATTATTCTTTTCATTTGATTTTTTTAACATATATTTCTAAGATTTTTTTTGAATTGCATTGTTATTCATTTAAATTTATATATGCCAAACTTCAGATTACTCTGCAGAATGGTATTTTGAGTTTTTTTAGACATATAATTTGAAAAATTTATTTCAATGCTCGTTCTTTTTCTAAGAAGTATTAATTTTAGCATTTTGTATATCATATTGATTTTGTATAGCTTTCTGGCATTTATAACGTACGCGCATACAACTTTTAGAATTTAATTCACATACAATTCGATGTTTATATAATTGATACCTTTTTCTACATTATTTTAATTATCTAAAAGTTTTCGATTAACCCGTAGTTATGCATTCCAGAAAAGAATGTAGTTCAATAGTATTGACATCTAACTGTTATGAACATAATTTCACACATATGATAATCCGAAAAAACATGATTACTTTGTATACATTTATTTTCAGCAAAGTCATATAATATAAGTTTTATTTCAGCTTGCTTAAAAGGTTTTTTAATGCATATGATAAATTCTTGACTTATGTTGTTTTTTTTCATAATTGAATAAACATTCCTTTTCTAATTTAAAGTAAGATTAGACGTCTTTTTTTAAATATTATTAGAACCTTCGGAACGCAAATTTCAACATGAACATCGCAATTTATTTTAGATTAAACTTTAAATTTTTTTCTTCCAAAAAAAAACTTATTCGTATTCTAATCAAATGAAATAATTTCTTTTACATCAAAAGGCAAAAATAGTTATGTAGATTTTTTTCAAGATGCGTGTCGCCATTTTTAGAATCTTCAAGATAGACTCTAATTAAAATTGATGTATAAATAAAATAATTTAGGTAGATATAAAAAACTAGCACATTTTCTTTTAGATATGGACCAGTGATCAAAATATATATTTAATAAAAAAAAAGAATATAAATTTTCATCGAGTTCAACTATTAAAAATGCTTTTAATATAAAGAAGATATATTATACACAGATTTTGTATGACTAACTCGCAAAATTCGTTTTTATATTTATAAAATTGCATTAAGTTATTTATTTTAACCAATTTATATTTTATTTAGATTATTCAATATTTAAGTAATTTATGATACAAGCAGAAAATCACCAAATGTTAAACCGTGCATATTATATATTAGATCATTAAAATTCACTTAAATTGTGTACTTTATGTAATTATTGGATCTTTTTCCATTATATGAGAAATGCTAATTACCTAACACACCATTATTTTATGAAAGATATCCAAACCTTTTAGGTAATAAGAATCGAGTATTCATTAGATCAGAAACGAAGTTTAGTTGATCTTTTTCTAATTTTAATGCATAAATATATAATTCAATCATCCCATTGATCATGAAAAGATTGATATTATCAAGATGGGCGAAAATATAAAGACAAAAAGTTCAAGAAATCATAGATCGCAAACCAGTATATACCTAATAGATAATAAAAAGAGTATGAAAATTTTAGAAGCACATTTGGGACCGTGCAGTTTTATTTATAGTAAAAAGAAAAATTTGATTAAACCAATAGGATTGGGGAAAATATTTATTGATGTATGTCGATGTTAAAAAAAGAAGACATAAAATACAGGGAATCTAAAATAGAAGTATTCATAACAAATGCACAACTGTAATGATTCATAGCGATAAAAAGGTATGATTGGGTTCAAAAAAGCAACAAGTCATGATAAAAAATACTTGAATATCAACTGAAGCATTGGCATGCTCACAAACGTTAAATAAAGCAAATTTATGATAATTTATAAAACATAAAAATCCAATGTTTTAAAAAATATTTTTATATAAATTGGATAAGATGTAATATTGACCCCGTATGTTCTATAAAAAATTTTCATATTTAAATATATATTTATATGTGTAAAAATTGGATTCCATCCAAATAAAATACATAAAATTGCTTCTAGTCGCTTAATGTTATACCTTGTATATAATTAATGCAAAATACAAACTAGAGCAATAATAAGTATACAATCAATAGGATACGACAATTAAACTTACAATATAAATCTTTAAAGTTAAGGTTCGTCAAGGATAATTTTTGATAAAACATTTCATTATGATATTAGGCAAATTCGTTATATATGAACCCATAATCATCTATTTACACGAATTTATAAAGAATAAAAATAAATATACTTAAACTTCTTATTTTACTGACCAGATCAAAATATATCTCCGAACCTTGTAGTTAATTGCTAAAGTTTTGAATAAATTTTTCTTGAACGTAGGAAAGTTATTTTAGAAGACATTAAATCAGAGTAAATAGCCTAAAGGTAATAATACGCTGTGCGCACGAGAGGTTAATAATAGCAGAGCCAGAAAAAAAAACAAATAAAAACTATAAATTTAGCCAAAAAAAATAAGTACATATGAATCTTTATTATTTTTTCCAAGATTTTATCATGCGATGATAGAACGATAAGTTTGGTTGCACATAGATATGCAACAGAAAATATTATTAAATCATGTTATATCTTCTAAATTGAAATCTTAGACAATTTTTTTTTGTTTATTTAGGTATGTCTACGAAAAAAGAATTATAAATCAGTTAAATAAATTGTATTTTTGAGATCAAAAAAACTAATATACCATGTATTAATTTTTTTTTAATGAGATATACTTTACGCATGATATTTATAATTAAAGATCTTTTTACAATATTAATATTATCAAAGAATACATTATCTAATGTCTTTTCTATACAAATAATTATCCTATGCAATATACATAATATTATGGTCTTTCTCTAATAAAATTTAGAACTGATATATCTAAAACCAAATTAGAAAGATATTTCTTATAAATTAAGGGTCGGTGAATATAAAATTCAATTCTTTATTTTTCAGTTTGCCAAAAAAATACGCCCACTTGATTAGAAACGCCAAAATCTTGGCTAAAATTATTCTTAACCTATTTAAAAAGGAATTTAAACGTTTTTATATTTTTTTATATTTTTTCAATGTTTATTTTTGATTTACTGACCATCTGTTATAAATTATTTTATAGAATATGATTTCTATATCTTTATTTGTAATATGATAATGTTTTAATGTTCAAAAGACAAATAATTTGCCATTCGCAATATCAAGTCTAGTTAAAATGCCAAAATACGCTCATATCATGACTGTACTATTCTCAAAATAGCGATTTTATAATAATACATAAAAAATAACATAAAAGACATCTAAAAATAACAAAAAAAGTAAATTAATAAGCTAACGATTACAATAAGCAGATAAATATTTATCATATTCTGGGTTAGTTCAAGATTTTGTGTCTATGATTGAACAAATATAATTATATATACGTAAGAATTTCTGTAATTTTTATTTTAAAGGATGATGATAAAACATGTAAAAGAATATATTAAACTGGGTTAGTTCCGAATATCGTGTAAAAAAAATAATAAAAAATTTCCGCAAATACTAACACACTAATTTAATATACAATAGAAATTGAATATTTTCGAACATTCCTATACCATGGTGATATCATATTCTTCTTTTAAGATTATATTATAGATTCTTATTATCTATTTCCTAGCCTTAAACGCTCTTATATATTTCTAACGTATAAGTGTAAGGTATTTGAACATGAATTAACTATAGTATGACATGGGCATGGTTGTGTCTAGTTGCAAATCACCATAATTTTTAACCATTAGCTGTAAGCAGATAAAAATAAGCTTTTTTTATGCTTTTAACATCTTGATTGCTAGTGTTATTTCTATATCTAAATGGGCAACAGAATCAAGTTTGGAAGAACTAGAATTAATATCGTATAAATTGAAAAAAATTTGAAAATAGTTTTTTTTATCTAAATTATAACTTAGGCATGAATTTTATGTCATAAATGATAGAAAATATTATATATTTTATGTTAAAAAATTAATTGAATGTCAAACTGTTGCTGATATTTATAATATAAAATTGTATTTTGAGGGCAAGAATAGTAAAAAATGAAAATTAGCCAGCATTATTAAAAAATAAATGGCATAAATAAATATATTGATTAAATATAAAGATTTGATGTTTTTGAAAAAGCAAATCTATTAAATTATAATATGTGTGCAAGTAAAGCATTTTATCAAAAATACTCTTTTGCTACGAATTACTAATCAATTTTTTAATGCGATATAAGGAATAATTATATGTTTAAAAAATCAGAAATGGCAAACGCATGTAAAATACGATTCTACTAGAAATATAAGAAACTGAGCAAATAAAAAAACAAATATTGGATGACTTTAAATAACATGATATTCAACCTCAAAAAACAATAATACATAAAATTGCACAAATGTAAAAATTTGGACATGTTATGACCTCAAAAAGGATTATATGCTGAAGAAATTACGTCATATATTTTTTAAATCATAAAGAAAAATTTTTTTTATGTTGAAATATTTTTCTACCCTGTAGATATAGATAAATGATATTCACATGTGTATTTAAGATATTATTTTATAAATCATATATTTTAATATATAATTATATAATTTTAAAAGCCCATTATTTCTATATCGTTGTGCAGATTCATATTTTGAGTTTTATATAATTTAAAATTAATATTATACATGATTTATATTATATGTAATAATCAGTGTATAATTGGCAATATAGCGGTTTTTTTCTATTAGCAAACAATAAAAAGCACTAATTTTGCCTATATTCTTTTTAAATATTGGAATCGTAATTTATTCAACTTAGATTGTAAAATTACGTGCAGAATCAAAATTAATGAAATAAAAGAATCTAAATTTTAGAATACATGTTTTTTACCATTTATCTTGTATATATTTGATTTTGAACGAAAGGTTTTTCACTATAGTTCTAATATTTTGCAGCTTAGGTCAAAATTATTATTGATTGAAATATATTTTTAACAACAGTCTACGCAAAATTATTCTAGAATAATACATTTTCACATATTATTGTTCTTATATAGGTGCATTAGCGAATCTATTTTTTATACCATGGAAAAATATTATTTTTTCTAAAAATACACAGAAAAAACTAAATATAACTAAAATTATGGTGAATATATCTGATTGGTGTGAATAAAGTTTGAAAGGGCAAAAAAAATATGACACATAAATTATAATTAATGCCAAATGCGTAATCTTAAGTAGTACTAAACCATTATTTGGCTTTAATTTTTAATTAATTACTAATAGTGTTGTTTGTTTAAAACTAGCCAAATAAAGCAAATATTTTTTTCGTTATAGTTCTACAAATGCACAAAGCGCTTTCAAATAGCATCTCATATGTTTGCGAGGTAATGAATAATATGTAATACGACCTCTGAATATTTAAAAGTATTTAGCCATCAATAATATATGAGGAAACAGAAATACGTGATTCTGAATCTGTATAATAGAAAAATTTCGTAAATTTTATAATTACAAAAATGAATCAGTAGATATAGTTTATTTTATGCGTCTTATGTCTTTGTTGCAATTCACTTTTCTGCGACAAAAATTAGATTAGTTATTGTTGATGGCAGCCCTATAACAACATTGACTTATAATATAGGTAAAATCTGAATAGTGAGCGCATCTTCTATTTCTATTGTTTTAAAGATTATATTGTTGTTAAAAAAGATTTTAAATACATAAAACAGCTTTAAACTACAATTTTTTATTATAAAATATTCAAAGAAGATATCAACTTAATATTGGGTAAGTAGTTCAAGAAGCAGAATGGAAGTTATATTGTGTCATAAAATAAAAAGAGAAGATTGTTTTCTATCTTAATGAAATATGATCTTTCTAAATATTTATGTGCTCATTAGTAAATAAAATAAAATATTATCTTTGTATTATATTTGAGGGTGTGAAATAATTTCCATGAATAAAAGATTTATTTCTGTTCTATGTATTTTTTTTTATGGGCTAAATTTTTATTCATATTTTTATTCATATTTTTAGTTTTTTTTTTCAGGCACAGCTTGCTTGATTCTCTGTACTCACAACGTATTTAAATTTTGGCATTCTTCTAGTCTACAAAGTCTCCTTCAATACCCCAATTTCTTTCGAGACCTATATATTCAAGTTTTTTTTTCAATTCCAAGGTTTAATATATGCCTCAACCAGGTTCCTGACATCTAGTTTCTTCAGGTAAGTTTATTGATTTCGTTGTACCATGACGTCCAATGTTATTTTTTATTGGATAATCTATGTCTTGCATTTGTATATTTTTTACAGTTCAGATGCTAGCAGGTCATACTTTCACAATTTTCGTTTTCAACTATGTTTATATTATCAAAAAAAGTCATGCCTATTTCAATAAGAGTGATGCAGTTCTTCTTTATTTCATTCACAAAAATATCAGGTCTGTCATTTGATAACTTGATTTCTGTTTAGATTCTTGTATCTAATTGAACTCCTCGAATTCGTTTTCCATTATTTCTTGTTCAGAATTTCTGCGGATTATCTGCGTTTTTTTGAAATTTGATTTTCTTGTCAACATGAAATAATGACATCTTACATTCTAGTTGTGTCTTCTTGTATAGTCATATTCAAGCATTTTTTTACCTCTGCCTGCTAAGGGGTCGACAGTTTTAAACGAGTCGCTACAATGCGCGCATCTTAATCTTTGTATAAAGAATATGTTTCTATCCTGAATAAAATAGAATCCTGCTTCTTCTAATATTCTGATATTTTCAAATTGTAGCCATTTTGAGGATCCTAATATTATAAGCGTTGATTTTTTATAAACATTGAATAGTTTTTGATGGTGTTTTTTTGTTGTATTTTACACAAGAAACTCTCTTTTTGTTTTAATGCGAGCGCAAGAGATTCATTTCCAAGGAGGTAGTATTTTTTCTAGGGAATTCATTTATTACGGATAGGTGGGTCGCATTTTCAATTTCAAATTGCAGCTTTTCTGAGTGATTATCTTTCTTAAGTCGGAGTTTTATATAGTTGGCAAGGTATTCTTTCGGATTGACTCGAAATATTTTCTATTCACGTCCTAGCCCTTCCCTTAAAGATATAATCTAATTTTTTTAGATGGTTGTAAGTGTATTTTATTTTCTATTAGCATCTGCCTAATTTCATCGTCTAGCTTTCTATAGTCTTCTGGTTCTAGCTTTCATAATTATACGTAGTAGTTATTCTATGATATTCCATATTCATTTATCGTTTTATTTTTGTTACATACTAGTGTGTTTTGTTTTGCATATGCTATTAACTTTTTTGGCATTTCTTTTCTATTTTTTCTTATTCATCGTTACGAGTTTTGTTCTCGATTTGAAATCTTCCAGTATCCCGAGATGTTTATATCCATCTTTTTCTTCCATTACTGTGGCAATATATTGCAATTTATATTGTTAGTAGAAGATTTGATCACGTTTACTTCCATTCCGATACATCTAAAGAATTGTGTTGCTTCATTGGATATTATAAGTTACTTTCTTCTTTCGCAAAAATCTTAGAATTGTCAATGAAAAAGAAATGATTAGCTGTAAATGAATTCTCATCAAGATTAATGTATCTTGATGGGAATTTTTCATTTAATCAGCGGCTTGGCGGATCCATACAAAGAACAAACACTAGTGGAGATAGACTATCTTCTTGTATAATCGCCTTTTCGATTTTTTTCCTCTATATTCTTCATTGTTGAACTTTAGAGATAAATTGCATTTTTTTTGTTAGTTTGGATATAAAGGAAATCATGTATTTTCTATGTTAAGATTTTATAATCTGGACAGAAGATTCCTGTGGTCGATTGAGTCAAATTCTTTTTTTATGTCGAATCATGTTAGGAATAATTCTTTATTGAGTTCACTGTTTATTGGACTTTTTTCTTTCTCTGCTCTTTAGCTCCCAGTACTCTTCTGACCATAGGAAGTTAGTTTACCAATATTAGATTCTGGGATTTGATATATTTCTGTAATACTATTGTGACAGCTTTTTTGTCAATTAGTATAATTTTATCATGCATGTTATAGCCTTTAATTTCGATCCATTTCATACTTCTTGTTTGGGTATAAGGTATGTGATCCCAGAGTAGAACTAAATTTTTATATCTTCGTTTTCAAGGCATAATATTTTAAAGTTTCATATAATATCGGGTGTAATTTTGTAATTTTTTGATGAAGAAGTTGTATATACCATCGCATCCTGCAGCTTTCCAGTAAGGTAGATAGTTGATGATCTAAAAGAATTCTGTTTCAGGGATAAAGACTATTTAAGTAGTGTTTTATAGGGCATTTTTGGGCTGGTAAGTATCGAAGTTCATATTTTCTGTGCTTTTAGTCCACATATTTTGCGAGAAATTTACAATTTTACCCTTATCTGCATTTATTCCCGGCTTTACTGTATCTGTAAATACCCTACTAAATTGTCTTTTGTTGATCACGATCTGGCAGTTGATTTTTGTAAATTCATTTTTTTTCATATTGCTCTATCTGTTTATTTTTTATCTTTTGACTATGATAATTTTCATAATCCCTTCACAACATTATTTTTACTTGTCAAGTATCTTGTTTTGTTATATCATGACTTTTCTTAGAAACCTTGTCTCACTTTCTGCAAGTTTTCCTTATTTTTTTACGCAGTATTTGAGAGTTGTGTTTATTTGATCATACCTTTTTATTTTTTTCACCTTTATTAATACGTAATATAATTTCTCCTGGACAATTGATGTTGATTCTTCGTAACTCTTATGGACAGCTGCAAGATCTTTGCTATATAGAACATGCTTTGGGCACGGTGGTTTGTTATATGCGCATATACTGCTTCGTTCAGACATTCAATTATATCCCTTTTAACTTTAGAATAGAGTATTTTTCTTTTTCTAGGGAGGTTTGTGATGTCCGTATTTTCTAAGTCCGTCAGTACTCAGAGAAATGTTTTTTTGCATCTATCTGGGTTACAGCAATTGCTATGTGTTTTATATTCTTCCTCTTGATTGTTTTTCTTCTTTTCTTTTATATTTCTTTGAACTTCCGGACTTGTCTTCTTTTCCCATCCATATCTTTTAGAACGTTTGATGATTTGGCTTTAATTTCAGTCATGCTCATATCACAGTTGAAAATATTATTGTGACTCTTTAGGAACTTTTGTTAGCCTGATCTCGGCATTCTTCCGAATCGTAATAGGATTGAGGTATAAGCCTCTTGTATCCAGTGCTTTCTCTGGGCGGGTGTATTCTTGGAGATGGCTTTGAGTGTAAGAAGAGCAGTGATATGTATGCGTGTGACCGTGTGTGGTTCAGTCAAATTTTTGGTTAAGATTATCCTTACAGGATCGGTTTCTAAATGTTTGTCTTTGTAGTTCACCTCACCTTTTTTTTCTTTATCCCCATTTTTTTTCTGTTCTATAAATCTAACATATAATTCTAGTCGTCAATTTATGAATATATAATTATTTTTCAAATTAATCAACTATAAATTCATAGATGTATTCATAAATAAACACAATAAAATACTAAATAAATAAAAAAATTCAATTCAAAAAACCAGATGTTCATATATCCGCATTCTATAATAAATAAAATAACAAGCTTACATTATAAGAGTAATAAAAAAAATAGCGCTTATAATTCAGAAGATTAATTAACTTTAGTGTGTGCAAAGATCAGTAAGAAGCATAATTAACTTAAAAGAACCATGCCATTTAAAGTTATAAGCAAAATATCAAACAGAAAAATTACCAGTATTGTATAATTTGTAACTTATTATAGATGTATGAAGAAAAAAAGGCATGTATCTTTATATGTTGAAAAACCAAACAAAGGCAGATAAATTTGTTGTGAAAATAATGACATGATTTACAATATAAAAACTCTAAGAGTAAAGGCAAAGACAGATTATTGACTTTGGATTTCTTTTTAATGTCTGCTAGAAACCAAAAATTCTGTTCTTATGATGATCACAAAAATATAAATATTTTAGTCTTTTAAAAAGCTTCTATATTTTTAGAATACATCTAATATAATCGAAATCGCAATTTATACAAGTACGTTTTTGCAAATGTTGGTGATCGTTAAACTTTTGTAATAATTAAAATATGAAAATACTTGCTCATTTAATTGTAAATAGATGCTGAATGAAATCATTAAATTCAAAAAGAACTGTATAAAATTATGGTCTTTTATTTTTTATATCATTTTATATAATCATATAAAATCACAATATTATTTGGGAATTCACCAAATAATTTTTTTATTCTTGTTAATATCAATTTTATAAGGAATAGAATTTTTATTGTGCATTATAAAAAGTAATTTTTATTTATGGGCTATATTTATAGTCGTAATTTTAGTTTTTGTTCTCAGGCACAGCTTGCTTGATACTCTGTACACACAGTGTATTTATACTTTCGGCTATCTTCTCCTCTCCACAGTCTTCTTCAATACCCCTCCTTCTTTCGAGACCTATTAATTCAAGGGTTTTCCTCAATCCCAATGTTTGAATATATGCCTCAACCTGGTTCGTGACATCTAGTTCCTTCAGGTACCTTCTATGATATCGTGTAACCACACCGTCCCATGTTATAACATATGGAATAATTTTTGTCTTGCATTTGTATATTAATGATAGTTCAGATGCTAGCAGGTCATATTTTCTCAATTTTTCGTTTTCAACTATGTTTATGTTGTCAATACTTGTCATGCCAATTTCGATCAGAGTGATGGTTTTCTTCTTTTTATCATATACAAAAATATCAGGTCTGTCATTCGATAACTTGATGTCTGTTTTAATTCTTGTACCTACTTTGATCTCTGCGAATTCGTTTTCCATTATATCTTGTAGAGAATGTCTGCGGATTTTTTTGGTTTTTTTAAAATTGTATTTTCTTGCCAACATAAAGTGAAGACATCTTACAATCTCATTGTGTCTTCTTGTATAGTCATGACCAAGCATTTTTTTACATTTGCTTGCTAAGTGGTCGACAGTTTTTATTGAGTCGTTACAGTGCGGGAACCTTGATTTATCTCCAAAGAATATGTTCCTATCCTGAATAAAGCAGAATCTAGCTTCTTCTAATGGTCTGATATTTCCATATTGTAGCCACTTTGAGGATCCTGATATTTCTAGCGGTGTATTTTTATATACATCGAAGAGTTTTTGATGTAGTGTTTTTTGTTTTATTTTACACAATAAACTCTCTTTTTGTTTTAATTCAAGCGTAGAAAGATCTATGTCAACAAGGTCATATTTTGTTCTGAGGAATTCATTTATTACGGATAAGTGGGTTGCATTTTCATTTTCAAATTTCAATATCGCGGCTTTTCTGGGTGATTGTCCTTTTTCTTGGTTTAGAGTTTTATATAGTTGGTAAAGTATTCTTTCGGATTTAAACTCAATATTTTCCAATCCACGTCCTAGTTCATATCTTTTAAGATATAATCTTTCTTTATTCGCTGGTTGTAAGTGTATTCCATTTTCTTTTAATATTCGCCTAATTTCATCATCTAGCCTTTTAAAATCTTCTGGTTCTAGCTTTAATAAGCCCACATAGTAGTTTATTAGTGATATTGCATATTCATTAATCGCCTTTATTATGTTTTTACCATTTAGTTTTGTTTTGCATATGCTTTTTACTCTATCAACCATTTCTTTTCTAATTTTATCCATCGTTTCCGGTTTAGTTCTCGATTTGGAATCTTCCAGTATCCCGAGGTATTTATATCCATCTTTTCCTTCTATTACTGTGGCAATATCTTTGCAATTGATATTGTTAGTAGCTGATTTGGTAACATTAATTTCCATTCCTATACATCCGAAGAATTTTGTTGCTTCATTGGACATTAGTTTTAAGTTACTTTCTTCTTGCGACAAAATCTTTAAATCGTCAATGAAAAGGAAGTGATTGGTTTTAAATGCCTTCTTATCAAGGTTAATGGCTATTGAGGTAAACTTTTCATTTAATCGGCGGCTTAGCGGATCCATACAAAGAACAAACAGTAGTGGAAATAAGCTATCCCCTTGTATAATCCCCTTTTCAATTTTTTTCTTCAAAATTTCTTCATTGTTAAATCTTAGAGATAACTTCCAGTTTTTTGTTAACACGGATATAAAGAAAATCATCCATTCTTGTATGTTAAGATTTTTTAAGCAGGACAGGAGGTACTCGTGGTCGATTGAGTCAAATGCTTTTTTTATATCGAACCATGTTACGTGTAATTCATTATTGTGTTGACTGTTTATTGCAACGTTTATCATGGCTTGTTATTTAGCTCCCTGTACTCTTCTGACTGTACCAAGTTGGTTTTCTGATAGTAGGTTTCGGGATTCGACGTCTTTCTGTAGTATCATTGTGACAGCTTTAGTTGTCAATTTATATAAGTTTGACATGCATGGTATAGGTCTGAATTCCGATCCATTTATAACTTCTTGTTTGGGTATGAGGTATGTGATCCCAGAGTAGAACCAACTTTTTACCTCTTTGTTTTCAAGGCATATTGATTTTACTGTTTCATATAATATTGCGTGTAGTTTTGTGATTTTTGATTAAGAAGTTGTATATACCATCGCATCCAGCGGCTTTCCAGTTAGGCAGGTAGTTGATGATCTGAATAAATTCTGTTTCAGACATAAAAACCATTTGTGGTGTGTTTTCCAGCGCGTTATTGCGCAGATAAGTATCGAACTTATAAATTTCCGTGCTTTTAGTCCACATATTTGACCAGAAATTCACAATATTCCTTATCTGCCTTAATCTCCGGTTATACCGTATCTGTCAATACTCTATAAAATTCTCTTCTGTTGACTTCGAACTGGGTGTTTGTTTTTGTAAATTCTTTTCTTTTTTCATATTGCTCTATCTGTTAATTTATTATCCTAATTTTATCGTTATTTTTAGTAATCACTTCAAGGACATCATTTTTTTTTGTCAAGTATCTTGTTATGTTGTCTCATGACTTTTCTTAGAAACCTTGTCCCTCTTTTTGGGAGTTTTACTGTGTTTCTTACGTAGGATTTGAGGGTTGTGTTAATTTGATCATATCTTTTTATTTTTTCCTCCTTTATTAGCACGTATTTTAATCCTTCCTGGACAGATTTTGATGTTAGCTCATCGTAGCTCTTTTGGACAGCTTGCAAGATCTTTGCTATATCGCACATGTTTTGAGGGCGGTGGTTAGTGATATGCGCATTAACCGCTAAATTCAGACCTTCAATTATATCGCTTTTAACTTTAGTATATGGTATTTTTCTTGTTCTAGGGAGTTTTGTGATGTCCGTATTTTCTAAGTCCGTCAGTACTCTGAGAAATGTTTTTTTGCATCTGTCGAGGTTAATGCAATGGTTAAGTGTTTTATAGTCTTCCTCTTGATCGCTTTGTTTTCTTCTTTCGTTTCTATTTCTTTGAACTTTCGGACTTGTCTTCTTTTCCCATCATTATCTTTTAGAACGTTTGATGATTTAGCTTTAATTTCAGTCATGCTCATATCACTGTTGAAAATATCATTGTAACTCTTTAGGAACTCTTGCCAGCCAGATCTCGGCATTCTTCCGAATCGTTTTAGGATCGAGGTATAAGCCTCTTGAATCCATTGCTCTTTCTCGGCGGGTGTATTCTTGCAGATGGCTATGAGAGTAAGAAGAGCCGTGGTATGAATGCGTGTGGTCGTGTGAGTTTCAGGCAAGTTATCTGTTGAGATTATTGTTACAGGATCGGTTTTTGAATGTTCATCTTTGTAGTTCTCCTCTCCTGTTTTTTCTTTATCCCCCATATGCATTATAAAAATAATTATGTTTACTATTATTATAAGAATCAAATTTAATTTATATACATTTAAAACAGAACATATAATAAAATTTATAGAAGATATTTTTTGAAAGTTATATATATTATAAAAACAAATATAAAGTAAATATCACGGTCTATGTTTGTAATTTGTTATGTGTAACATTTAAGACGATTAAATGATTATATTTTGTATATTATTGATGAAAACTATTTCAGATCTATAATAGAAGGCATAATATGTTGTTTTTATGCCATAATTTGTGTTTTTATGCAATATATTTTATTTTATTGAGTTGTCATAATTAACAGAGTATAAAAATGTTTCTTATTTTACAGAAGCCAAGATATATTTGTTTAATCTGTTGTGTTTTTATTGTGCTTACTTTCACATCAATATGATCTAACGGGCGAATTTTTTTCAAAAACAGGTAGTATTACGATTATAGCAAAAACTTCAAGTGTTTTAAGTTAATCTTTTCCATTACTATTTATTTATATAATGTCTTTAGAAAAAAAGATTATAATTTTAAACGCCTATAAATAATAAGTAAGATTAAAAGATTCAAGATATAATAACTAAATCATAGAAAACTTCTCTAATTACTAAAATTTGTAATTCTAAATAAAATTCTTTTGTCTTTGAAGTATTTTCACAGTCTGTAAGTGTATAAATAGCAAAAAAAATTTAAGTTATAGTATCATTTTTTCTGAAGTGAAAATACATTAACTGAAGATTTTTTTTTCTTTTTGCCTCTGATAACACTTTAAATATTTAAAAGGTATATGAAAGATTGAAATTTTTCAATTAAACAAAATGTATTTGTAAAAAGGTTTTATCCTAGACTGTTTCGAAAAATATAGTCTATAATAGACTGCTTGATAAAACTTAGATTTTTTTGATTATGTATTGGTTGAATGTATATAAAAGTTAGAAAAAAAACAAAAATAATATATATAAAAGACAAGATATATTAAAAATTAAATGCATCTTTATACGGTACATATTATGTAAATTTTATATTTTTATATAACAAATTTTCGTTTAATATTTCACTGAATATATCAGAGACTTTCCGTCGATAAAATCTTATTTAAATATAACAATACTTATGTTAAAGGCGTTTTTCGCTTAAATGTATGCACCTATACTTTCGTTTTTTTATAAATTTAGATACTTTTGAATATTTTTAAATATAAAATCATAATAGGCGGACAGAAAATGAATTATGTTGTATTTTTATTGTGCAGATATACTTTTAGGTTCTAGAATTGAAAATTCTAGTTTTTCCTACAAATTTAAATGATAAGGTCAAAGTTTTTTGTGAAAAGAATACAAATTGTTTTCAAAAATAAATTTAAAACTATATGATTGTATTTGCATATTTCTATCTCTGACAAAGATATTGTCACATATATTATTTTGAAATTAATGCATATTTGAACAATTTTCTGGCATTTTAATATAAAAATGCCTTCATTATGATAAAATTGAAATTAGTATATACAAAGAGAATAGCCGTATTACCTAGAGATCATCAAACCAATCTTAAATATTATATAAAATTATGCCATTTGATATTTATGTGATATTTAATGTCATGAAAATACAGCGTTTTTCATGCAAAAAGTTCCGTTTCTTAACTGAACATAAATATTTTTACATATGAAAACATCAAAATAAAAATATAAGATTTTATACAATAGCGTATATAATAACGAAAAAAATGTTATTACAAAAAAAAACACATATAAACGCCTTTTTTCCGTAAATAATAAATATATTTGCGATTTTAAAGTGACAAAATACATTTTTTATGCTTTTATTGACAATAAAAAATTTATATATTGCCATATGTAGAATTTATATACAATAAAAATAAATTGTGAACATCTTTTTTGAATTTTTTTTTTGTAGATATTTCTGTAAAAAACATTATGATTAGGTTTTATTACCCATAAACACATCAAAAATTATAAAAAAAAGTATCTGTTGTCATATAAATACTTAATCATGGCTATAAAATATGTTTTTTTTATCATAAAGAAATTATAAATATTCTTATGCTTAGTAAACTTGCAATAGCGGTGATCAAATATGATAGTTACCTCTATTCTACATTAGAAGATACATGAATTTACATAAAATTAAAGAATTTTTTTATAAATATTTTATATGCTTATTGAGAAAGTACGTAGCATTTTACGCAAATCAAACTATTCGAGAGAAAAATATCATAATTTAAATAGATCCAGACCGTAAATATATATAAAATTTGAAATTTATGTAAAATATTTTTATCTGATATTTACCTGTTTGAATAAAAATAAATAACTTAGAGAAGATTCTGGAATATCTATAATATAATTAATGATGATCGATATACAAAAAAAAAACAAAACCCAAGCGCATAAAAAAATAAAATTTCAATGATTTATTTTCTAAAAATTATACAGAAATTCATTTTATGATTTTATGACATAAAAATGAAACTTTGATAATTTGTTGATTATCTTTTTTCTATTTTATTGGCATCTGTATATGTTTATCGAAATATATAATAATGCTTTAAGAGCAAGATTCAGGATAAAAACAGCATAAATTGTTTAGCGCATATAAATTCAGACATCTTTTTCTATGGAATAATTCAATAATAATTAATAACTTTGAGAGTACAATAATTTCTAAAATATACGTTCAGCTAGAAATTATCAAATAAACTTACCGATCAAGAAAAAAATATTATTTATAAAAAGTTACATATATTTTGCGAAAATGAAATTTCAAAATGGACCTGGATATATGCGTTATGATCATAGATATACTATCGTATATTTTTGAAGTAACAATTCCGAAGATTTTTTCCGCGTCTATCTATTTGCATAAAATCAAAGCATAAGTTTTTTTTTGTTTCATAGTTTATACACAAAAAATAATTTCATATTAGAATATTTTCATGTTAATTTCATCTTCTTTCGAAATTATTTTAATTAATTAAATTGCTTGAGTGAAATATGAAGCAAGAAAACAGTACTATAAATATAAAGGTTGTATCTGCAAATGATTATTTTTCAGAATATTTATATAAATGACTACTATATTTAAATATGACAGCGATAAGTACTAACGGGTTTAACTTAATCATAAATGCAGAATTTAGAGCTCTTCAAACGCCAAAACATTAATTAGACAGCTAAATCAAAAAAAAATCTGATTGTGTTTTACCACGACATTATTTATAAAAATATGGTTTTTTATAATGTATTGAATTTAATATTCTATGATGCTATTGGATTTTACTTGATATGGAGGCATTATTGGTAAATAAATTTTTTAAATAAACACATAGTAGAATTAAGGGTAAAATCAAATACCATATTGTTTAACTTTTGATTATTTTTTGAATTCATATATTTTGTGCATATTCAAAGGACAATGACTTAGTTTACAAGTTTTTTCTTGTCTTTATGTATTAAGAACTTCTTAATTTATGTAATAAGCAGCATGCGTTTTAAGTCTTGATTGAAAATCATTGAGTAAATGACACTTTTATAATGAAAAATATTTCTCAAAATGTATTATTATAATATTTTTATTTAATTAATTTTAAAATAGATGAAAATAATGGTATAAAAAAGTAAAATGATGATTTAATAATAAGTAATTGATGAAAGAATCGATTTTCAAAAATTTAAATATATATTACACTAGCAAAATCATAAAAATAGTCAAGCCTAAGATAATACAACCTTTTATTTCCCGTTTTACGCGCTTCTCTATCATTAAATTTATCTACGATAAAAAATTGAATATAACAAAAAATAATATTTTTTTAGATTGTTTTAAAAGAAAAACAAATTATTACTAAAAATATCATGTTCAAAATATTATTTAAATGAGCTTCAAAAATTTTTCAAGTAAAATAATTGAAAAAAAAAACACAGATTCTTATAAAAAAAACCAATAAAATTACAATCCAAAATAAAATATCATGTATGAAATTGTGCAATAAAATTTTTCGTATTATATATTGCGACTTTCGTAGTGTATCGGGAAGTTTTAAAAACGCTTATTACCGACTTAAAAATTTAAAAAATTTATTTTGATATTATATGACATCATTTTGATATTTAATAAATCATTTTATAATAAAAAAATCAGTATGTGTTATGATTTTATTGAATGAAAATGACTCTATTTCACCTATCAAGCATCTTATAGAGAAACTAAAATACTTATATTATATATTGCATAAAAATGTCCATTTTGAAATTTGCTACAAATCTTTATTTTTTTATATTTAGGTACAAATTTACGCTATAAAAATATACAATATCAGAGTAAAATAGGTATATAAATAATTCAACAAATTTTTTATTTGCATTAGTAAAATCCAAAAAACGCTCATATTTTGTGTTTTAGTTGTAAATGTTTATGACTTGTGGAGAATTTCATAAATAGGCGTATTTTTACTAGGCTTCGAACCTACCTACAGAATATAAAATATATAAGAACGAAATGAGAGCTGGAAAATATCTTTGAATCTTCTAATAGCTATATAAAACAATGAAAATAATTGGGGACATTAAAAATAAACAAACAGAGATAAAATTTTATTTAAGGGCTAATAAACTTTATACAAAAAAAAACTACAAAATTTGGCTTTATCTCAGTGATATTTTATGAATGCAAGATAACACCACAATAAGTTTAAATAATATTTATAGAGCTGATTTTACATATAATGCGCTTTCTTGAAATACTAATATAAACCTCGGAGGGTTTATGATCTCGTAAAATTTATATCCTTAGAATCTAGACATCTATATAATTACTCTTAACAAAAAAACTAGTTTTCTGGTGTTTAATAGAATTCAAAAAAATTACTGCGTTTTGATGCTCTAATCTTTTCTTCAATTATAAGTAAAATTTGAATTAAAACAAAAATTTTGACAATGTATAGATAAAATATGATTTTTTAAAGGATTGTTATATGAATAAAAGAATAACTAAACTTTCAAACACTATAGCGTCACTTAAAAATGTTAAAAAGCTTTTTGTATTATAAAAAATATGTATACTTTAAATTTTAATAAAAAAATGTGGCAGAGTATCAGCTAAGAAACAACAATACTTTTTAAGTCGGAATTATGATTTAAGGCATATTAGTTCTAAATAAATTTAAATGCCTTAAGAAGCATTAAATGTCAGAGATAGTACTATAATGTAAAAATTCATATTATGAAAATTATATTACTTTTATTGAAAAATAAGATGGAATTATTTAAACTATCAAAAGAAAATATATAATACTAAAAAACATATTAGAAATTAGAGGAATACATTTAAATGATATATTGTGTTTCTTGAGTTTTAGTTTTTGTATTGACATTAATATTTTAAGAAAAATCCTTACCATAAATCGAAATACATTTTATGTGACAAAATTACATTAAAAAATTTTAAGGTATGCTTTTTAGTTTTTGAATATGATAAAAGGACACAGAGATTTATAAGCATGAGAATGGGCATGATAGAGTGAGTGTTGTTATAAGAAAAAATATTTAAATATTTTCAAATGTATATTTCTTTTCAAATATTTATCAATCAATGATGAAAGAGAGCGATAATATATTTTGTGAAGGTTTTACGAGATCATATTAATTTGCATGATCTCAACGATATATCTTTATGAGAATTGTATTATATAAGGAAAAAATTGAGTGAAACGGCTTGGAATAATGTAAAATATCATATTTTTTACATAAGTCGTGACTAAACTGAGTAGAAGGTACTAATCTAAGGCCAAACATAAAATATACACAATATGAATAATTTAAGCATCTTTTGACGTGATTAAGTTAACTAAGACCTTTGAAAAAAAAAATTGTATACTACTAACACTAACCGCACACTTAAATTTATATATTACACATATAATTTATAAGAAGGATAATTTGGAAAAGACGTAAATTACAAGGTGCAGAAATAAAAATGTATCTACTAGCACAAAAATAATTATATTTTCATAGTGACAAAAAGCAGATTTATGCATAATAAATTCCTGGGTGTATATTAAAAATAAAATTTTCTTATCAATAAACATTAAAATTTCGTATTTTTGAAATAGGGTGTATATATTAAAAGTGTTAGCTGACAAGAATTCAAATGGAGCTAATTTGTGGTCTTTTTGATTTTAAGCCCCGATTTAATATGTGTGAAGTTAAAATAAGCATAATATTGGCTAGCTCATTATATATAAACCAAATTAAAAAACAATATAGACACTGAAATAACATAAAAGATAATAATGTGGATTAAAAAATACAAATTAAAAGGTTTACTAAATATTTTCAAGATTGAGTGTTGATTTCTATTAATTGTATGTGTATCAAAAACCTTTTAATAATCCAAATGTTCATTTGGTGATCTAATAGCAGTAGATCTTTGCATTTTTGTGAAATACTTAAATTATCTGAATTTTTAAATGCTTTAAATAAACAATTTAGAATGTTAGTATTAACATAAAAATTACATATAATGATGATTTTTTGATCGTTATATTTTAAATTTTCATATTTATTGTTAAATATCTGATTTAAATTGTATTATTGTTAAATGAGTTTTTATTAATTGTTAAATATGAAAATGATCTAACATATTTAATTTGTGGTCATGTTATAAAATTTAAAATTTATTTTTAAATATTAAAGTATTCAACTATTTATAAATAGAAATATTTTTTATTTTGCGCTATACATTTAAATAATGTAACTAAATTAATTTATCGTCGATGCCAAAATAATTTCAAATTTTAATTATTCTTTTCAGAATTATTTAAATTATTTTGTTTTGATGTGAATGTTGAAGATATATTTAAAAAAAGGTATTTATTTTATTTTAAAAATAATCAAAAACCATTTGATCAATATCTTGTTTAATTTTTCTTTCTAAACTAAAATCTAATAATAATAATAATATATATGAACACAATTAATAAACCTAGTTATGCTTGAAAATATAATTTTAGATAATAACACATGGATCGACCAATAACTAAAAAAACACTTCTTCATGATATGTTACAAGCTAAAATATATTTTAGATTTTTTTCGAGTCTTTAATCATAATAAAATCAATAACTGCATATAAGTATGCTCGATCACAACGGTTATTAATTATAATATCTAAATAATTGTTGATTTTTTTAAAATCTTCTTATTTATAAGACAATTTTTGTATTTTGTTTTGGATTTCACTTCGAGCATAATGTGATTGATAACCCGAGAAACATCATATTCACACTCATTGCTATACCCGTTCACTTACATTCCTCTTGGATACTTCTATTCTTTTTAGACCTTTTAGTTTACAATTTTATATCTATGACATGCATTACCACCTAAAAAATATTACATATTAAAATTTATTCCGAAATAATCTATGCTGTAAATAATGTGAATTCAATAGAATGTAATCAAATTTATTCAATTACGTACTTCAATGATATTTTGAAATCTGTTTTGTTTTCTATATAAATTCGTCACTAAATAAGTCTTGTTCATAAATATATTCTAAATGATAAATTAGATATTTACAAATAACACTGGACTATATTTATCATATATCTTTAATTTTTGTTTTTTAAAATTCATGTTAGAGTTATTTCAGATTATCCTATTTTTATTATTAGCCAATTGTGTTATATATGTAATTTATATGTTTTGAGTATCATAGTCAAATAATAAATTATAGCATTATGTCAACTTGTTGTTAAGTAATAGAATTGAATATTCTAAATAGTTTTACTAGAATTTGTCTATAAAAAATTACATAAAATAAAATTGTCAAAGATTTTACTAAGGTATTTTAATCACTTTAAGAATATTTTTTTAATACTTACGCCTTTATTTTCGTTCCTGGGCCTGCAAGCTGAAATAGCTAATAAAACCTAGACGTAAAAAAATTCCACAATGCTGCTATATATGATCCACTTGTATTTTCGACATTTTCATCACTTCCTCCATTTTCAACACTTCCTCCGTTTTCAACACTTCCTCCACTTGTATTTTCGACATTTTCTTTACTTTCTCCATTTGCTATACTTCCTCCACTTGCTGTACTTTCTTCACTTCCCTTTATATTTCCAATCAGAACAAACCTATTCATAGAATTTCTCGAAGCTGGTGTAAATTCACGATTGCTTTGGCAATTGACAATAACTTCCTTTTCAGTCTTATCCCCTACAACAGTACATGATGGATTAAGTTCTGTTTTAAGAATGATTCCGAGTTTATTCACTTTTCTTAAATCTACCTTATACCTTCCAAGATTACCAAAAAACACAAATAAACCTGTGGGTATCTTGGTTTTGAAATTTTCTACCATCCTCAACATTTCTTCTTTTTGTTCCGGTTGTGGTAAATCATTGCATTCAACATCATATTTTATTTCTTTATTTTCATTTTCTTCGTCATTTATTCGATTAATGAATCCACAATCCTTATGTACTTTTATTCTGCAAACACCAGTTTCATCATGAATGAAATTTTTTGGTATCTCAAATCCTAAAGAAACTAAGTATTTATAGAGACATGTCGCAAAATGATGATTAAAATCAACTTTAAACATTTTCCCTTTTCTATTTTCTTTGAGAGCTTCATTTATATGCTCGACGGCTTTCAATATATTTTCTTTACTATCAATGGCTAATTGATAGTCTAAATAAAATAAGCCGTTTCTCTTCATGGTGGACTGTGCAGTTTTATCAATTACGACATAATCTGATTCCAAAGATCCATCATCATATTTTGGCTCAGTCTCTTTTATTTTGGACAATAATTGTTTTGCCTTATTATCACTGCAAAAATTATGGATCTTGTTTATCTCGCCTTTCTTCATACGAAAGCCTCTAAATTCTAATGGTTGCAAACAAAAAAATGGGGTTTTACAGTCCCCCAACGCTTTTTCTGCTATCTCTTTTATTTTATCGTTCTCATTGAAGTCTGCAAAATATTTACGAGATACATTAAATGAATTTTCATCACCTGTCTGTCTAGCCACATTTTCATTTTGTAAAAGATATTTTTTTATATCATCTACGCTGGGTATATCACTATCGTTCTTTTCGATCTTTTTGAACGCATATTTTATTGATGTATTAATATCCTGTACAACTTTCTCTGTTGTTTTTTCTTTGGCAACCACATGCATATACCCTTTGTTAAGTGTTTTGTTATATTCCGTATCAATAGCACCAATTTTTGTAACTCCGTCTTCTCCAACTTTATCGTCTGCAACACTTATTTGTCCAACTTTATCGTCTGCAGCACCGATTTGTGTAACACCGTCTTGTCCAACTTTATCGTCTGCAACACTTATTTGTCCAACTTTATCGTCTGCAGCACCGATTTGTGTAACACCGTCTTGTCCAACTTTATCGTCTGCAACACTTATTTGTCCAACTTTATCGTCTGCAGCACCAATTTGTGTAACTCCGTCTTGTCCAACTTTATCGTCTGCAACACTTATTTGTCCAACTTTATCGTCTGCAGCACCAATTTGTGTAACTCCGTTTTGTCCAAATTTATCGTCTGCAACACTTATTTGTCCAACTTTATCGTCTGCAGCACCAATTTGTGTAGCACCATTTCCAGCTGGCTCAAAATTTTCGAGTGCATCGTTAAATTCTAGACTACTGCTTTGTTCTTCTTCATTTTCTGTATCAAGATCTAATGAGCTACCATCTTTTTCAGATAGAACTATTGACGCCGAATCTGAAGTCTGACTATTTTGTGCTGCATTTTTAAGTGAAACACCATCTCCATCTACTTTTTTCTTTGCATCTCTACTTTGTATATCTTGTTGATGTGATTTAGCAGATGATGGGTCACTTTCTTGTAAGGATCGAACACCTGTAGTCACATTTTTTACTGCATCAACTGGTATAAGACCATTTTCTGCTGTAGAATGCTGTAGTTCTTGAGTATCACTAGATGCTGCACCACCACCTCCGGGTTTCGGAAGTTTCGACACCTTGCTCTTTTCTGACTTTTTACTATCAGATGTACTTGTGTTAGTATTTTGGGGACAAGCAAAGTATCCTACAAAGCAAACGATCGACAAAGCCATGCATAATACTCCGAAACATATTAGTTTTGGATACTTTAAAGTATTTTCTTTCATCTTATTTTTGATGGGGTCTTTTCAAAAAAATATTTATACTTTTTTTTTGATTATATTTCCCTTTTCTATGTTTAAAAAATTACTATCGCGATTATTTTTTTTTTTTGAAACAATTTCAAGTCGAAAAAAGTGCTAATTTAGCACATATTTATACACTTCGATATGAAAACGATGATTAATGATTCATAGGACGGTTCTGATCTCTTTTATACAAAAATACGTATTCGTGTCCACCATTTGAAGATCACGAAATGTTAATTTTTCCGTATTAGGCTTTCTATATATATAAACGGAAAAATGATTCTGAACCAATCAAAATCAAATCTTTATCTAAAATTCTATAAGTCGCAAAAAGAAAATCATTGGTTTTGAAAGTAAAATTCAAAAAAATGGCATTGCCTAACAAAAAAATATATAAAGGCAATTTAAATATTAATATATATGTTCTATGCGACTTTTGTATCATGTATGCTCAATCATCATGCATGAAATTTGTTTGTGGTTCTTTTTATTTGCATGTGAAAACATAAAGGATTGGCATTTAAAACATTGAATATTTATTGTACACATTTTATATTTTTTTTGTTATAATTTATCGACGGATTTATGCTTCAGTAAATGTATATTTTTACTTACAGTGTTTAAATATCTCTAAAGATGCTGTGTCGATCAGAAAATACATAAATAAATCGTAATAATCTATTAATTGAAATTGTTGCAGAGAATAGACTGTATCATTGCTATGTATACCATAAATACAATGTTTTTATGTTAACAAAAAAGTTGTGCGAAATTTTAGGTAGTTATTGCTACTATGTTACATTGTAAACGTAAAATATAAAGAATTTTTTTGAATATATCTTATAAATCGACTGTTTAAAAACAATACAATACAACTCAGCTTTTAGATAGTTTTACGTTTTTTAAGCATAAGAGTTTATGCTAGATTAAGCAAACACAAATAATTTCGAATTCGAAAAAGAAATTTTAAAAAATTCAACAACAGAAAGGAGACTATTGTTTTTTTCTTGATAGATAGAAATTTAGAAATTTCAATGAAAGCGTCCAATAAATTTATTTGCATAAAGATAATCAATGTTCGTAGAAAAATTACTTCCAATAGAAAAAACTGGGAATTTAATTGGCTGTTTAATAAAAACTGAGCACAGACACAGTACAGTGTCATCAAAAATTTAAACTATCGAGCTAAAAAATATAATGAAAAGAAAATAAGTATCAAACTGTTAATACAATCAGCCAAAAAATCTTATGGCAGAAGATGCTTTGTTCAATTTATAGTATTTCATAATAACTACTCGGATTTTTGTTTTATTATTTATAGTTGTTTATAGATACTTTGTACATTTTATTATTCAAGCATATCTCAAAGCAAAATATTTTCTATGCTTCGTAGAATTAAAAGCTTATCGAAGCGATAGCAAATAATTAGAGAAATTAATAGATTAAATTAATTCACATTAAAATCGTGCTATATTTTTCGTGTGATTTTAAATATTTAGTGATTATTAAAACTAAAGACATCGAAAAATTCTTACTGATATTACATATTTAATGTTCTTATTATAATGCATTACTTAAAATATAGATATAATTGATAGTACATATGTATTTAAATACAAAATTTTATGAAAATTATGCTTAAAATGTGAACACATCTTATAAAGTAAAAAAATAAAGGTGAATTTTTTAGATTTTACACCATAAAAATTGGACTAGGATTGTTTTCTTGGTGAAAAAATTCAATGAAAAGCAATAAATACAAAAAATTATATTTTTTACTTTTTTTCATATGTTATCTAAATGCTGTGGTCTATGGCTATTTTAATCGTAAAAATGATGTTAAAAACTTAAAAAAAGCATCACTGCGATAATTAATTATTAATACCACATTTTAATTCTCTAATTATAAATTCGCAAATAAGTGTGTATTTTTGGCATAATTTATTAATTCATATCTTTGGATGTATATATTTATGGCTTCAGAATAGATAAAAACTTCCTAAATTTATATCCATCTACTGCTTATAAAATTTGGCTTTTTCAATTATATAATTAGAAAAAAAACTTTATATTTGACATTTCAATAGTTACTATGAAATCTAAGATCTTGCATTTTAAATCAATAGATAATAGGATATGTTAGCAAAAACCAAAAAAATCGCTGATCTACTTATTTAAAGCAAAAAAATTTAAAACTAAAATTATTTATATTAAAATATATTTCTGAACTATACATTTGCGTTTTATATTTGGTAAATGTTAATAAATATTGATAACGTTCTATAATTTATTTTACCAGCATCTGTACGAGCTAATTCGCAGTTTTGTGGATCACTCATTCGATTTATAGTAAATTCCATAATTAAAAAGCAATTAACTGATGCAAAAGTTTGAATTAAAAATATAGCAAACATTTAAACTAAATTTATTTTCATTTTTTTTTGTTTACATAATTTATTTTAACTTTAGATACGAGCATAATGTTAAGATAAACTTTTTATTCCAATCTTCTAGAATTACTCATATCATACAATCATAAAAGATAAAATAAAGAACTTCTCAGCAATATCTAGATATAGAAAAGGACTTGTTGAAACATAATTACAAACAATCTTTAATGATAAAAATATCATGTCAAAGTACCGATTTGATGATAAATTATTTTAAATTCAATATACTATCTATATAAAGAATTAATCAGATTTATACGTTTATAAAACGTAATCCGATATAACAAACATAGAAAAATATGAAACAACGCCAAAAATGCGATTCCTATAATGTATACATTCTATAATAAATTTTGCAATTATAAGTAATAAACACATAGTTGTTTTTTAGAGCTATATCTTTTGAATTGTTTTTTTTTCAAAAGTTTGTAAATTATAATTTTTCTGTTGCTTTTGTTAAAATATATTTATTACGACTCTCTTTAAAATATATTCTTGTGCTAAGATTATGATAAAAAAAAACGGTTTAGTTGTACAACTTGAGCATGTATTATTTCAAATCTAAGAAGTTGTCTTTCTTTGATAAAAATTGCGGCCACTCTATCTTAAAAATTAATGATGCTTTTCAAAACTATTCAACAAATGCAATCCAGTAAAACCAAAATTATAAGGTTATTCTATACCATTTCTGTTTTTTTTAGCTTATTTTAGTTTTAGGCTGTTTATTTTTCACTTAAATAACATAGACTGCTTAATAATAGACTTCTTACACAATTATTCACATGAAAACGTAATTTACTATCTAACGTTTTAAATATATTAATATTGCGATTTTTATATAAGATTCTACGATTTATGTCGCCTAGAAAATTAAATGCTAGATTTCAGTTTAAAACCATTTTTTTGTGTTAATTAGCTATCGTTACATTATAGAGCATGTTTTTGTATAGTTTTTTACATTTTATTCTTGATCTCACAAAGATCGAAAATTTGACATTGCAAACTGCTGATATGATTTCATCCATATTTTATATTCTAAATTTGAAAATTATCATCTAAATTTGTATATACAGTAAACCCTTTTTTATATGTATGAAACAATAAACTCAAATATAGAATTCAAAAGTAGATTTGTCCATTTATTATGTGTATAGAGGCGGTTATAGAAGTATGTTTCTATTTAAATTAAATCATATACTATGCATGTTGCATCGCATATTGCTGCAAAATATTTTCATTATGCGTGTAACGTAATTTAAATTCATATTAAATTATTTATACGATAACAAAAATGCATAAAATATATAAATAGAAAAAAATTGCACTGAAATGTAAACTTAAGGTTCTATCTAACATTTATAGATGCATTATGCTATGATTTTTTATATCAAATAAGCACCAAAAGTTTTCTGTTTTAAAAAAAAACTAATTTATGTCTGTTCACTTAACAAAAACAAAAAAAATTGCAGTAACGCAAGCTATGATAACATACCTATGGTTTTTCTTATTTGACTTAGCATACAATAGTTTAAAAATGCTTTGGATACAAAATGTATAGATTTATATAAAAAATTATCGCTATTGAAATTTTAAGACAAATGTACATTTAAATGTTGCTTAATTTTTGTAATATTAGCTAAATAATGCACGAAAAAATAACTTCTCCCATCGCAGGCACAAATATATAAAAGAAAACAAATTCTTACTTGTATCGGGATATTTTTATAAATTTTATATTAAAATAAAAGAGAAATACATATTTTCGAAAATATGTTTACTAAACTTTTACTAGTAGAGGCTGATAATATAACTTATATTATATTTTACACTAAAATCTACTTTTATTATAATACAATCATGTCTTTGCAGCTGTATATAATTTATCATATATTTTCACAATGATTGAGTGGTGTATTTACCTGCTTTTAATGATAAATACAATTTTTTATGTTCTGGATATGATTAAAATACTATTTTTGCCTTTTAAAACAGTTTTTAGAAGTATATAGCTGCTGAGTTACATCAAACGCCCTTGCTGCTGTCTACATAATATGACATCTCTGTGTTTTTGTGCAAAAAAAAGTAAAGAAAAATGCAGTACTTGACTATATACATTTTTGTAATTCTGAAAAGGTATATTTGGTATGATATGTACTTTTTTTGATGGCTTGTCCATATTTTTGTTGTCGTTTAATAACTGACCACTCTTTCGTTTATTGGTAGTTAAATTATAAAATTTCGTTACACGTGGTTTGTTTATTCTTTTTTTTGAATTTACCTAATAAAAATCTAGTCTTTATGAGGCCATAACTGTAAACTGTAAAGAAAATACACAGACATGTTTTCAACAGTAGCTAATCAGAAAAATACGTTTTTTGTGTTTTTATGGTGTATCTTTTATTTTTTGTAGTTTAATATATATAAAACGCATTTGACATAGATAGTTATAATATCTCACTTAAATTATACTCTACTTATTAAAGGTTGTGTAAAAATATTCCAAAAAGAAAAAAACTAAAATAAAAAAACGATGTGATATTACTATACTTATATGATATTAGGAGTCGCTTTATGCTATTGTTAAAATTTCATAAAAATATTTATTATGCAAGTTATAAAAGGGAATATGGAATGAAATAAAATAAACAGTATGGGTAATAATTTATATAAAAAATGGTTTATAACTCTGATTCTATTACATTTATAGAGTTAAAGAAATCGTATAATTATATACATATAAAATAAATCATGTTATATAGATTTAAAATGTACATCTTACAAAAAAATATATATATAATAATATATCATCTCCTAAATTGATTATAAACTTTTAGAATAAGATACATATAAAAATATTTTTTTGCGTTTAAATATTATAAATGTAAAAATGAAAAATTGAAAAAACAACAATATACCTTAGAATTGTATAAATACATTGGGGTCAATGTATTAAAACCTTTTTTTATTTAAAGTTATTTTGGTTCATATTGATCTAACTCCACGCAAATCTAATACTATATACTCGAAATAAATTATTTCAAGTATGGATTCTGAAAGCTATCTGTATTTGAGCTTATCAATTGATGATTATCAGTAAAAAAAACTTATACGAAAAACATGTCTTTTGTACATCTAATATATACTGTCATGTATAAACTTTTATTACGATATTATCAAGAGTTTAAATAATCGCGTTATGATATATTTAAATTACTAAAAATACGGTTTTCTATATAGAAAATTATATGGTAAAGCCTAATATGATTGTTTAAAAACAACTTCTATATGCTTTTTAAGATAAAAAATAGAGGGAAGAAAAAAAATATGTTTAAAATAGATATATCTTATATGTTTGATTGAGTTTGTGATTTCATCTATCAAAATATCTATTAGTTTACTTGTACTTGTCCGCTAGTCGAGAATTTGCAGCGGTTATAAAATTTTAATATTATTATCGTATAAAATACAATTTATGTGATTCAAATGCAGGTTTGAACTATAGAAATACAAAAACTTTGTTTAAATTACATAAAAATATAACTTTGATTTATAGATATATCTTATAACAAATAAATACCAAAAACCAATCTATAAAAGGCATTTTGTCGAAAACCTTTTGATGCATCAATGCATTTGTTTATAATTTATATTTGTGCAAAACAACTAGTGACACGAAACTTTAAGCATAAATACACATGAATCTAAAATTAATCATACTTTCAATGTTCTTAATTATATTTTGTATTAAATATAAATGATCAAAAGAACTTCACATAAACTAACATAGACATATTAATCTTATCGTAATATATGATTTTTTTATAAACAGTTTGCAAAGGCTAATTCAAAGAAGGTTATTTTTAAAAGCAATATATTTTTTTTAATTTTTCTTGAAAAAAAATGTGTTATTTTAACTTTTTATATAAATTAACTGCGCAATACAAATTGATTAAATACTTCCTATCATAAATATGTTTAAGATGTCAAATTATATATTTATGTTATCTGCAAAGGCAATAATGCTTTTAATTATAATTTTTAATAAAAATTTTTGTATTTAAAATGAAAAACACAAATTCTATGAATTAAAATGGAAAATGAAATGTTAACAATTTTCCTACCTATTTTCGGTAGTTTTTATCACAAATCTAGAAATATAAGCATGTAAAAAAACATAAAATAGTAGAAAAATAGGGTGGAGCTATATCCATATTAAATTCTGATCTTATTTGCTAAAGGTATGCAAAATACGGATTTTTTTAAGCTAGCAATAGAATATTTCATACAAGTAAATGACTGGATTAATCTTAACATGATAACGGCAAAAATATTGAGCTAAAATAACAAAATAAAACTGAAGTATTTCTTAAAAGTCAAAATAAATATATTTCATTTTTTATAAAGTATTACTTAATATTTATATGTAACTAGGAATGTTTTTTTAAGTTTAACAGTGCCTCTTATGTCCTTAAAAAAGCAGTAGCATTTATTTTACACATGGCAAGGTATTACTGCTCTAAAAAATGTGCACTTCATTAGATAAAACCTTTAATGCCAATAAAAAGTCATGTTGTGAGTTTTTATTCCGATTTTGACTTTAAGTTTTAAAGTATTTATATTTCATACACGATATTGTACTTAGAAATATTCTTGTGCCGATTAAATTTCGATTGGATAAAAAATGTATAGTATATATCAGCAAGAATTTTTATAACTATATCTTAAAGAAAAAACATAAAAAAATAAATACAACGATTTCGAAATTTTTTACTTCAAATTGAAACGAACAACATAGTTTGTTATAATTTATGATCTATATATCATTCAGAATAATTGTTTCAAAGAAATCTCAAAATACTCGGTATACTATTTTTATTTGGCATTCATCATATTTAACTGCAACATATATTGTAATTTGTAGGGATTATTTATATAACATCTCATATTAGCAGCGACATTTACATGACTAAGAATCACTGTAAATCTTATTAAAAAAAAGTTCAATTTACAATTTTATATTTTATATATAGTTTTTATGTATTATGTCATTTAAGTACTCGTTTTATCATACAAGCCTTAGAAATATTTTTAGTCTGCTTAAATAAATAAAATATACATGTTATAATTTTCACGATAGAATCTATTATTCATTGCACAAAAAGAAATTTGCGACAAAAAGCAATCTTGAATGTTTTGTTTATAATCAAAGACGGCATCGAAAATTTACAAGTAAGTGTCGAAAAAAGAACTTCTTTATGACATAACATATGAAATCATTGCATATTTTGGCAAGTAAAACTAAAACCCAATAGCGTACGCCATTTACAGTAGACTCTATCCTGCGGCAAGCGTATTCGTGATTACCTCAAAAATATAATTCTTTTATAAATTGACATAAACAGCAAACGAAACAAAATTATATTTGTTAAATAAAAGAATATAAAAGTGTCATTTTGTCACGCAAAATATATTTTTAAATACTTTCTTTACATCATAATTTCACTATTTTTCAAAGGTGTGCATAAAAGCCTGATATCAATCTAAAAATGACACTAAATATTTAATAAGGAAAAATTTTGTATAAATATAACATAAAATTTGAAAATATAAGTAATAAATGAATAATAAATAAAAATATACTTTTTCCATACCTGAAAGTTTACAATCACTGTATCTTTTGTAATCTGATCACAAAAAAATTATTGAAAATAAGTCATCTAAACGCAGATGGCAAATATTTTATGCAATAAAACTTTTTATATTTATTGCGTCTTCTCAAAAACGGTCTTTGATGGTTGCTGCCCCTAACTTGAAGAAACCATGCAACTTATGAATCGTATACATTCGTTCAAAAAATCAATATCCAAAATGTGTAAATTAACAAATGCAGACTAGGGTTGCATATTATCCGATTTCTTAATTTTACATGCTTTTATATTAAAACAATATTCATCCAGTAAACAAAATATAAAAATATATACAAAAAGCAGCGAAATATTGGTAGGTACTGACATAAAAAATATCATTTTATGGTATTAAAATGACTCCAGATTGTATTTCGCAAAAAACTGGTTTATCTACGTGGAATGTCAGGATTTGATTCAATTTCTGCTAAGCAGAATAGATAGGGCTAAATATGTAATGCAACACTTGATCCATTTTGGCACAGAGCGTTTACACATATATAAAAAAAACTTCGGCATCACGATTTTATTTTATCAACAAAAAATATTTAACAGAATCATTATTTTATTACATAATATGTTGATTGATGTGGTAACTCTCAAACATTTTCCATAGTAAAGTGGTGACATTAAAATTGGCAAAAGACTGTGTTAAATTTCTCTTATTGTGGGATGCGGATAAGCGAGATCATCTTGGTGTTTCTTCTCTTAGATTACCTTATAGTGTACCTAAACATTACTGTATCATGACATTCTTCTATCTAATAGATGGATCGATTATGAGGTTAACTTTATAAGCCGTTCGATGGTGTCTTATATCGGCCATCTACTAATTTCATAGAAGGTAAACAGTCAGTCAGACAAAACATTATCTGTTCATGCTGTATTTTTTATATTTCATCTTTGGTAAACGAGCCGAATTTTATGCAAAAATGATATGAAAATTACACTGTTTTTACAGTTTATTGCTACCGACTTTGTCCATTTTGTGGTTTTTTGCAAAATGGTATAGGAGAAATGGTTTTAATCTGCATTAAAACCCTAAGATGTACTTTTTGTAGTTGATCACAAATATAATTTTTACGTTTTTTTCTTTGGAATCTTGGATTTTCTACTTATTCGTGATATAAATGGTCTAAATCATCCATAGTTCTACTTATATTACAAAACTTTCTATAATACGTCGCCTTATTTTATAGAAAATTTTTCTCCTTTCCTTCTTTTAAATCGTACACAATAATTTGAGAAGACCCCTTGTTTTTTTTTATGATTATAAAAACTTACTTTTCTTTTACTAGCAAGGCCTTTCATTTTTGAAAAGATTGTAGTTATTATATTTATATAGAAAAGTTTAAAAAATATATATGGAGATAAAGATTTTTTATGGGTTTCTAGTATTTTTAGTCTTTGTGCGCGTTATATTTTGCAGAAAAAAATTTAGGCTGCATTTATTGCATATAACAATTCGCTAGTATTTGATATTTTACAATTTTTGATATATTTAAAAGCATACAAAATTGTATTCCTTCTAACTACCATTCCCTCATATATACTTAATTCTTGGTTGGGTTTTTAAATTTATATAAATTTTTGTAAAAAGAGGTCAATAAATGGTTTCACCTTGCATAATTGATCGGTATTATCTATGATATCTTTGTTTTACATAAAATGTCTGGCTTTCCTTATTTTACGAAAAAGTCTTTGGACATCATTTTAGCAAAATATTCCTTTTTGGTTGTTGGTTCTGTAAACCAAAACGAGCCTTTTATAGTCTTGAGAACTCGTCGTATCAAAAGGAAAAGCCCAGGAAAATTTCTCAGACATTTCAAGGTATATGAATTCTCTTTACCTATTTTTACTGAATTTTGCATTCTTGGGGTTTTTTTTTGTAATATCTATCAGATAAAATTGCAAAAAATGTATACAAATCATCATCGATATATAAATTTTCTGCATCATTGACAGTTTAAGGTCAATCGACTTTTATATTCTACTACAGCGGCTATAAAATGATTCCAAAACTATGTAGTATGATACAATGATTATCTATTTGCATACTCGTCTGTGATCGTATCCGATAATGGGATTACTTAGAATAGGGCGAAATTGAATCTTTCTAAATCTTTTATTTGATCATCATCAAATGATTCGTTGTCTGATAGCTTTTTAATATAACTATTCCATGATAAAAATGACGTATTGTCGTCATACCCCATATAGTCACAATAATATACTCTTGAAGACGTTTTTTATAAGGAATACGTCCTGAACAATATTATTTTTTTATTCGAAAAATACAATACGAAACAGTACGTAAACAAAGAAGCGCAAGCGATTTAGAAAATTGTCAGATACATAAAAAGACTCGAGTTGAGCTAGAGATAGACATATCGAAACAAATAAGTACGAATGTTGATTTTTATACCTATAAAATTAGCAAAGGAGTAGACTAAGATTTATAATTGCGGCTGTATATTACACAACGATATAAAAATTGTTAAAAGTAGTCTAATGCTAACAACCGATAGTTAAGAAAAAAAGACTTTTACCGTGTCCCGCCTTCGAATGTTTGCCGCGAAACAACGACATTGACGTTTTCCTATGTCAATTCAGAAACCCACGTAACTTTCTTTTGATATAAATTCTAATGATTTACGATCCAATTTCTAAGAAACTCATATCAATTGCAATTTTATTTTTCAATTAGAAATTTTTTACGTATATTCAATAATAATATTAATTTTTATTACTGTGATGATTATAAGTCTTTGTGTATTTTATAAATTTATGAAGCGGAATATTAAATCAAGATACGAAAAAAGTGATTATCATTTTTTGCATTTCTTTCTTAAAATGAATAAGCTAATAATTTATAAAAAATTAATATATTGAAAATTATAGATATAATGAATACATTTTTTATCTCTAAAGATTCGGAAAAAAAAATTTGTTATAAATTATTAGCTTATTACATAATCACAAATACGCTTTTGATATATAAACATAAATTTTAGTCAAAAAATTACATGTTCTAGAGTTGCAACATAAATTTTAGTAATTTAAGCTTTTATTTAAGATGTATGTTGATAAATTTTTCGGAATAAAAAATTCCTAATAGACAACCAATAATATCATACCGTATAGTCAATGTTTTAAAATGATATGAATGACATCTCAATCACTAAGCAATTTTATAAAATATCTTATATGATAAAAACTAAATATAATATATTAAAAAAAAGAATAAAATATAATGTAATTAAATGTATAGCAAAACTCATTAACGATTAGAGCACGAAAAAAGTTGCAAATATGGCATGTTTTGACATTTATAAAGAGTCGTTGCATTATAAACATATACCACAATTCAAAAGAATCTTTTTAAGCAAATTTACACATTTTATTTTTATTACTGCATTTTTATAAGTCATGTATATCGTTTTTAATAGATTTGAAATGCATAAAGTGTGTTTATGCAACTGTAAATTCATTATTTCCGTTATAAAATATTTCCAAATAATCTTTTAGAATGTATAATATAAGCTAAAACAAATTTGCTTATTCTAATATAGGTGTCTAATGTTTGTATTTTTTTAAATTCACAAATATTTTCCTGTAAAACTGACTTTTGTTGATTTTCTCATATTTAGGATTTCATGTTATAAAATATAAATAAATTTCATAAAACTTCTTGGAATGTGTAGTATATTATTCACAATGAATTGTATAATTTTTATTATTATTTTTGATTTTAATTATATAATACCGCAAATTATTTTTTGTAAAACTGAAAATAAATGCCATCTTGGGTTTTTTTCTTATACATTTATAATATCTCTATGCCGATGAATTTTTTTTGATGGAAGATTTATAATTTTATAGATAAATTTTATATAATTATCCGCAAATTGATGCATTTAATTTTTCTTACAAACATTGAGATAAAACTATAAATTTGAAGTAATCTATGCATTTGCGTTTTAATATTCTTTTGATATTAATTTCAGCATCTTCAGTGCTATCGGATATATTGATTCTATAGTAAATAAAAAAAAATTCGAAAGCCATGAAAGAAACAGAAAACTAAAAAATACGTATTCGTATCTTATTTTTGGATGCGTAATATTTGTTACATGTTGCGAAAAATTCAAGTTTATATCACATAATTTAAATATCAATCATAGTATTTACGCATAAAATGTATATTTTTTTCATGCCTACAAAAACAATTAAAAGATATTTTTTTATATTCTTCTACATAACGCGAGCAGTGTTACTAAAAAAACACTAATTTAATTTCGTTTACTGCATTCTAAATGTTTATTTAAATTCGCTCTATAATTAAAGAAGACTTTGTTTGACATGATATACTTTACTGATGTCAATTATGGCATAAAATATAATTAAAGAGCAATAATATGGCTCCTTGTAATTTTATGAGCTTTTTAATAATTTTATGAAATATTTACATCATCATTCATAAGTCTTAGGTCGTTAGCAAGTAGAAATATAAAACTTTAATCATAAAAAACACTGTTTTGAATTTTAATTCGTAGATGATTTGCATGGATATTATTACGTTCTTTATGCATTAGATTAAAAAATTTTTGACTTAATGTATGCTTTTTATGTATTTCAAATAGTTTCAATATGGCTTATATTGCATAAAAATCAACTAAAAAATAAAAATGTGCTCCATTTTGTTTTTTGGATGAATTTTGAGATTTAAAAAAATTGATCATGATTCCTTCAATTCTACAAATCTTAAATTATTATAAAATTTGCATTTAAAGCTAATTTTATAGACAAGATACTTCAGTTTACGGCGTTATCTTATATACTAGAGTAAACAAGATGATTTCTTAAATGAAATTATAATTTTCCTTCAAGGTACTCGTTTTCTTAATTAGCTTTTGTACATATTTTACAAAATATATTGTTTACTTCATGATATAAATGGTCACAATAACTAATTTTTAATTAGAATGCTTGAAAAAAAAATTTAACAGCTTTTAATATGCGTACTTATCATTATAAAAAACGTATATAGAATAATATGCGAAGATTAGAAATATTGCATGAAAAAACTTCACATATCACAAATTTATAGTGAAATATTAGTATCTATTCGTTCTGCAATCGTAATGAAAAATTTTATGTCAATAGGAAAATTTTTTTTAGATCAATAAATATATGTTGAAGGCAAATTTTGGATTGTGTCTGAGAAAAAAAAACAAAATTCGATAATCTTAGTAAAATTATTAAGTTATTTCATGGATATCCTAGAAAATGCGTCAATATAAAAAATCAAAAAATTGAAAAGAACATTTTCATTTATATATTACAAAGTCATTTACTTCATATGCAATACCAATCTAATATTACAAGCGTTCGCACATTTGAACCACCTGCTTAAAAGTAAAGAAAAATATGAAAAATAAAAGTATATGCATACGAAAGACTAAAAACAAAAATATTATAATTTTAAATTTTACTTTTAACAGATATATTCCTGTAATCATCTTTATTACAAGACAGTTGTGTTTATTTTTGTTCTAATCACTGATTTTGGCATCGGCTAGACAAATTTGATTTATGTAATAATAAATAAACAGGAAAGAATTTTATTAAATATAATATCATATATTAAAAGTGTCAGTAAATATAAATAAATCTATAGTGATATACTAAAAAACATCAAATTATAACTGAAAAATATGAACCTAAAAGATCATCAAATATTAATTTTATATAAGATTTTCTACAAAATCAAAATATATTTAAAAATATTACAGAAATTTGGATTTTGAGCATATTAAAAATGCAAAATATAGTTTATATGTGAATTTCTTTCCGCATACTTGTTACCTATTCAGACGTAAAAAATTGAACGTGACTTACTAAATGAAACTATAAGAAAGTTTTTTTGTGAAATAAAATTAAAAAAGTTATGTCATGCTTCTTCGAATCAGGGCTCATCTAATGGTAAGAATATATGCAATGAGAGCACTGATCGTAAAACTATCGGACAAAAAGAAAAATATTTTTAATTTTAAGAAAATTATTATAAAATAATGAATCAGCTCTATAAAATATGTTAAAGATAGTAAAATAAATGTTCTGAATAGACACACAGCAACGTTTTTACCAATTGGTTATCATAAGAATTATCGCATAAACTTCATACATTCTTAATTTATTAATATTTAAAATTCATATAAAACCTTTAAATTTTTAGATTTTGCAAAAATAATATGAGAAGAAACGCGAAAAGCGCGGTATTTAATATGAAAAATTATATAAATTTTATGATGATCTGATTTTTATGAAGCGAAAAAAAACCTTAACTCATTATTGAATTACTATGTCAATTTTTTGCTCATTGCTCTAAAAAAAATCATTTTATTATCTTGGCAAAAACTTTTGTACTCAAAAAATATAAATACTTTTATAGTTTCGTTATAATATACGAACGTTTTTTCATGTTGATTGATTCGCACAAAAAATATTGTTATATCATTTGGAGCGTTATACGTACATGAGTAGCCTTTAAAATTTATATGTTTTGGATACAATTATAAAAAAAAATAATTTTTGGTTATTTTTTAAATTAAAAATATGGAAAGAGTTTATTTTAAGATTAACAAAGACATCATCATATGTCATGATAATAAGTTTTAAATTATAAAGAATGATCACCAATATAAAAACTGTCTTTGCATAGTAAATTTAAATAATTATAACGGAGAATATATTTTGAACTATTCTATTAAATGTAAAAATCAAATGCTTTTTATTGTACTAATATTACAAAATATTTTTTATATTGCAAAGCAAATATATTTCTAGCAGCTTGTTAGCTATCAAATTTTTTTTTAAAATATACTTGATACAAAAAAAACATTAAAAATGTGTATAATGCAAAACTAGATTTGTGCATATATAAGTTGATTTAATCCTAAGAAACCACATTCAATTATTATTAAAAATGCCAGCAGTGTTTTTTAAAATACAGGAAATCTTTTAGCCATAGTTTTATGCTGCGAAAAATATTATCATATATATTTTATAGAAAAAACTTCTGCATAATAGATTTATGTTTTGGTATTGAAGCATATGTTTTTCAAAGATTAGAATTGGCTGTCTTGTGGGAAAATTGTATAATTTTTACGACTATTATTTATACTTTTGATATTATTGATAATTGTAGTTTGAGGATATCAATTTATTTTGTCTCTTTCGATTTCACGAATTCTTTTTATTATAAAGTTTTTGAGTCCGCATAATTTCACGTTTTCTAATATGGATGTTTTGTACTGGCGTAAAACTACAGATAAATTCAACATAATTTAATGTGTGGATATATTACGAGTCTAGTTGTATGATTCTTTTATTTCTTAGACGTGGTTTTTAATTTTAAATATAACAACATCCTCAAAATAACAGTTTTTATTTTATTGTCCCATGTATAGTTACGTATATTTTTTTCTAAAATTTTATGTGAATAAATTTGGTAAATAAGTTCGAAATTTTAAGAAACTTCAATTCATAAGAGAAGAAAAAATTAAGTAAATATATAGTTGTATTGTTATTATATACGCGAAATCCTGATTAAATTAATATAATGGTATTATAGCCAAAAAAACCACATTTTCCGAACCTTTTACTATAGTGAGAAAAAAACTAACGTGTGCTTGCCAATAGTCTAATTTTTGTTTGCTATGGGAATTAATACAAAAAGTCTGTACTATATCCGAGTAATTAAAAAAATAAGAAGCAAAGAATTTTCAAGTGCTTTTTTGAAACCCTGCTTGTCAAAAAGAGAAGCTGCTATATTTTTTTAATCTAAAGCATCAATATATATTATTTTCAAGATTTTTTTAATAATAGATTATGACATCTTGTCAAATCAATAATCAGCTGTTGCAAAATAAATCCTTAAGATCTAGTTTTAAATTTCAATTTTTTTTATCTATAATAATTAGGACATAAATAAAAAAAATTACGGATATAAAACTTAGGGCATTTTTCTGTCAACAAGCAGATATTTCGGAGTCGCATGTGACAATTTACTGTATAGATAAGCCGATCTATAAATTTTTTAATAAAATAATGAAATGACAAATTCTTTAAAATAAATTTTTTTCATGCAATTTTAGCCAATGTATATGATTAATCGATCCTCTGCTTACAACTAAATGTTTTTCATTTATTTTTACCATATTTTTTATGACGTCACCTTTTACATACACATCATTAGACGCATTATATTAATACATTCTATATTATACGAAATTTGATTATTTAGAAAAATAAAATGATTGATACAATTACTGAGTTTAGACACAAATTTAAAGGCTTATAATTTTTTAAATTTTTTATATATCTGAGTTCTAGCTTTTATATTATTTGAGTCTCTAAAAATGATAATAATAATCAAGTTTTTTAATATGAAGTAAATAGGGTTAAAAAATTCATCAAATGTTTCTATCTAAGGAATAGAATAAAATATATATTTTAATGCTTAAAAAAAGCCGCAATATTTAAATTTGAAAATGAAAATGCAACACACCTATCCGTAATAAATGAATTCCTCAGAAAAAAATATGGCCTCGTTGACATAGACCTTCCTGCGCTTAAATTAAAACAAAAAGAGAGTTTATTGTGTAAAATAAAACAAAAAACACTACATCAAAAACTCTTCGATGTTCATAAAAATTCAACGCTTGAAATATTAGGATCCTCAAAGTGGCTACGATATGAAAATATCAGACCATTAGAAGAGGCGAGATTCTAATTTATTCAGAATAGAAACGTATTCTTTGGAGATAGATCAAGGAGCCCGCACTGTAACGACTCAATTAAAACCGTCGACCACTTAGCAAGCAGATGTAAAAAAATGCTTGGCCATGACTATACAAGAAGACACAACGTGATTGTAAGATGTCTTCACTTTATGTTGGCAAGAAAATACAATTTTAAAAAAACCAAAAAAATCCGCAGACATTCTCTACAATATATAATGGAAAACGAATTCGCAGAGATCAAAGTAGGTACAAGAATTAAAACAGACATCAAGTTATCGAATGACAGACCTGATATTTTTGTATATGATAAAAAGAAGAATTGCATCACTCTGATCGAAATTGGCATGACAAGTATTGACAGCATAAACATAATTGAAAACGAAAAATTGGGGAAAATATGACCTACTAGCATCTGAGCTATCATTAATATACAAATGCAAGACAAAAATTATTCCATATGTTATAACATGGGACGGTGTGGTTACACGATATCATAGAAGGTACCTGAAGGAACTAGATGTCACGAACCAGGTTGAGGCATATATTCAAACCTTGGGATTGAGAAAAACCCTTGAATTAATAAGTCTCGAAAGAAGAAGGGGTATTGAAGAAGACTTTGGAGAGGAGAAGATAGCCGAAAGTATAAACACGCTGTGTGTACAGTGAATCAAGCAAGCTATGCCTGAGAATAAAAACTAAATTACGACTATAAATATAGCCCTTAAATAAAAAATATTAACTTAATGCTTAAAAATTCCTTTTCACATAATACTTCTACAGAATTCTAATATTCTCAAATGTTTATTATCGAACTCACGCTCACAAAATGTGTGAAATTTTGTAAAAAAAAATATTCATTATAAAAAACCTAAAAAATCGTACAATTAGAATTTTTATGTAAGATTTCATATTATTTTATCAAATAACTATATACTAAATAGTTTTTATTATATACGTTGCTTGTATTATTTCATAAAATTAATAGTTACATCATTTATGCTTTGGGCGTTAAATAGCAAAGAAATTATTTATATATTATGCTTTTATAATATAGGTCTGTAATTTGCAATAAAATAATACAACCATATAATTTTTCTGTCTCTTATATTTTTACTTGCGTTAGTGTACAAGATTTATATCTCTGAATTTATAGATTTCATTAATTTGAAAGAATTCATATTACTTTTCATACTTTTGAAAATGATATATTTCGCTATATTAAACCAAATTTGTCAATTAATATGCTTAATTAGAAATTTTATTGTACAAGTCCCTAGAATATATGTTTTGACTAGGTCTATTGGCTCAACACTACGTGGGAAATCCTCATCATACAAAAACTCTGCTATAGATAATTATATGGCGCTCTTGATTACGATAATCAAGTCGAATTCTTTGCGAAAAAATCAAAGTATTTGTCTGGGAGCTAAAGTTTTCATGTGCTGCGGGTTGGCTTAACAGCTATTTTGAATACCGGAAATATGGGCAACATAAATATTAATTTTGTGATCTATGATTCTTAGTTGTAGGGTATTCAAACATTTAAAGAATTTTTTAAAATTAATAGGTCGTAATTTATACCACTGTATCATCTCCACTCTACAATACCTAATAGTTATATGAAGACGGTTATAATATAAAATGTCACACGTAAAACTTTGAAATATACTTATTCTAGATTGTATAAATATTTCACAACAATGTGCGATGATTTGTCCATATTTAAAATTTGGCGTAAAATATTATTAATTTTAAATAGGTGACTTTTTACTTGCTCAAGAAACTGTTGCTATATTGCGATTTTTTAGTTTACATAAATTTTATATGCTATTGTCTATCGTTTTATAGCTTTCTGACCTAAAATGTCACATGCGCTGTAAAATAAAAGAATTGTTTTAAAATACTAAAATATATTGAAAAAATAGGTATTTAGACGTTAATGATCGCACATGAAAAAAAATGTAACTTACCTATTGATAAATACAAAAATATAATGCAGACGTATTAATGGGTTAATGGTATCAGTATAAACATATGATAGTCTTTGACTCTTGCTTAAAATCTGCACTCACATGCTAAATGTTTGCTCGGGATTTTACGTTTTGTAAAATGTATTGACTTGGTATTATGGGAATGTGTGACGAGCTTGGTAATAATATAAATATATAATGATTTTGTTTTGAAACGAATCTATAACTTTTCCATTGACTAAAATAATATATAAAGTGTCAGAATAACATAAAGTAGTTCACGAGCTTGAAGATTATCATTTCATCATATATTTAATAGCTTTTAATGCAAAAAAAATAAAATCCAAATCTTTTATACATCTTTAATATCTTAAAAAATCTATTCGCGTTATATAAAAGCACGTTATATATGCATTCACACAAAAAATGTGCCATGTCTATTCTTTGCTTTATTTTTAGCGTAATTTATAAACAAATTACTAATGTTTAAGTCTATGATATCAAGAATCCATAACAGTACTCTCATAAAAAGTATAAGCATTAAAAATCAAGATCAAATCTTGTACGTTTTATATGCAATAAAATATTATTCTTTTCTGTGATATAAAAATGTGTAGAAACTTTTTTAAATCTTTTGAAAATAAATTTTTATCGTTCATCAAATTTTGGTTTGGAAATTAGGATTGTAGCTAAATCAAAAAATATAAGCTTTAAATCTAACACTTGTACTTTTTTAAAATTTATTTTTTAACACTTATATTTTTTATTTCTTATTTTTTTAAATGTATTTTTCTTAAAATAAATCATCGGAAACAAACGGGCTTTTGCGGATATAATTATAATTGAAGAATTATCTTAAATCTTCAAATAAAATAATCTTTGTGTACGAAAACAATTTAAGCACTAAAAATTTTTAAAATTGCATTTTAAGAAGAAATTTCAAAACAGTTTGTTAAATGTTTTATAGACTCCTGTAAAAATTCTCTCTTTGCTCTTTAAAATTGTATTTAATTTATTTCAAAGTAAGATCCAAAAAAAAACTTTTTAAGAAATATATTTATTGTTGTTTAATTGATATTTATATTCCAATAAAGCCATAAATTATACAATTTTTGAATAATAAGCATAAAACTCATGAAAACTTCATTTGTATTAAAACTTTACTCGGTTTATAAATGATCTAAAAATATAACATTTAGGCGAAATTATCATTACATGAAGTTATAACCCATTTTAAAGACATATTTTGTAGATATAAAATGTTTTCAATATTTTTTTATTGGAATGCCTAAATATTTCATACGATAAATTCATGTTAATCCACTACATTCGCCTGTGAAACTATAAAATTTTATTTATAATGTTATTAATCATGATTGTTTTGCTTTTTAAAAGAATCGATCGAATTGGCAAAAACATAAAAATTGCTTAGCTTTATACTCATAAAGTCTTAAACATTATTTGCTGATTTTCCCCAATCTATTTTTGCCTACGCTATCATAAGTTTTTTATTAAATTAAAAAAAACACCTGTTTCGTATTATATACATAAAAATGAAGCGCATATAAGAATACTTCGTATAGAAGAAGAAAGCCTAATTATACATACGCTGGTCAGACGGGAAATCAAGTAATTTGTGCTAGAAAACAAAAAAATAAATTATAACTATAACTTAGCATTATGAATAAATCCGATCGTATATATTTTATAAAAATAAATATAAAGAGTGTGTGGTAAAGTAATTGCCCTGGAATTTGAAATATTGTTATCTATCTATTAATAAAATTATTTTATCTTAGTATTAATTTTTTAGTAGACACTTATCGAATGTTTTCAATCATATAAATATTTTGATCTACAAAAGTAAAATTCTGGGATAAAAATCTTATAATGCACATTTTGATGCACAAATTTTTGTTTGTTTGAACTGTTATATTAATTAGATAGAGCGTTCTTAAAATGTTTCATAAACTTTGTCTCTTGAAAGTAGCAGATTTGAATGCTTCTTAAAAATAATATTAACTATAAATTAATAAATAGATTAATATTTTGCGTCTATTAATCTATGTTTCTTAATATTTTTTGACTCTTTCACAGCTATGACTTATTATTTTGTTTTGTTAAATCAATTTCTATAGACCGCGAATAATTTATTTATCACCATGTACTTTTGTAAAATATATTGAAAAACAAGCTTAGATATATGAAGTTAAAGCTATATGAAATATTTTATTTATATCTATAAATAAGGAATAGTTATAAAAAAAATCATTAATATCGTTTATTTTGTTATTATCATCTTCAAAGTGTTAAGAGGTTATTCTACTCTTATTATATTTACTTCTCTTTTTGCTACTATATTTTTTTATGGGGTAACTTAATTTTAAGAATATTATTGAATCTATTATTTATCTTCTTAAAAAGATAATAGTTACGAAAATATATTAAATTAAGCCTTTTATTTTCTTATCATTATCATTGTGTGGAAATTTATTTCTACACTTATTATATTTACTTCTCTTGTTTGCTAGTACATTTTTTAATGGTGTAACTATATTTCAAGAATATTATGGGATCTATTATTTGTTTTCTTAAAAAGATAATAGCTACGAAAATATATTAAATTAAGCCTTTTATTTTATTATCATTATCATTGTGTAAATAGGTTATTTTACACTTGTCTTATTATTATTTTTTGTTATAGTGAGGAATTTTTTAATATATTAACTATTTTTATAGAATATATTTATTATTATGAAAATATTGAATAAAGATACGCGTTTTACTCGATTAGATGCTTTGGATCTCTTAAATAAATCAACTATTTTAAAAATACCTATTTTAAATTTATATAAAAATCCTTTTTTTATTTTATATCAAAATTTTTTGTTTTAAAGTTACTCCAGAACAGCAGTACTTTTACTTTTTGCCATTATGTAGATCAAAATGGCAAATACAATCAAGAAAACAGTAATGATTAATACTTTTATATCAAGGATTTTTGAATTTTTTTTTGTATGATCTGCAGCAGGCAAAGTTTTCTTATCCATAATTTTATAGCCTAGATGACCACTGCACCCTTTTGGACATATTATTGGTAAACTACCATCGATTTCTTCAAGTGAAAAGGAATATTTAGGTGTTGTTTGGTCTGTGTTTTCGTTTTTTTCGACTTTAGTGTAGACACGTCGCTTGTTAATATTATTTTCGTATACTGGGTGATCATAAACCATAGCGTATAGAAAAAATATTTCTTTTGACAGATCTGTGTTGTCACATTTATGTTGTCGACATCTGATTCCCAAAAAAAATAATGGTATTACGTAGTTAATTTCTATATTTATGTATTTTTTATGTATTTTATCTTCTGTATTTTCTACTTGAATACAAAAATTATCCTCATTACTATATAAAACATCAAATGATTGCTCATTGCTTAAATCCATAAACTTCAAATTATAGCCATTTAAATAGATTATGCCTTTTCTCTTATTATCGTTTATATTCATGGTTCTATTAAAACTACAAACATCACCGAAATTTTTATATCCTGAAAGTAACGTCAAATTACTATCAAGTCTATCGCAAAAGGAACTCCCGAAAATAAAATTTTCCTTTATAAACTGTTTAATTTCAAAATCTATAGTAGTGGGTAGCCTTTTATATATAATTTCGAGATATATTTTAAGCTCGATATTATATAACCTTTCACAAACTTTATCTCTAAACTCGTGGATGCTGGTAATTGTAGATCTTATCAATCGGCAATTTGAATCGTTGATATTTGTTTGATCATTCGCTTCTAAGGTTCGATTTTCAGCCATCTTAAAGTCATGATCGTAATTATCTCTAGAGAGTGCCATGAAATTGCTGACATTTACCTTCTTTATCTTTGGGAACTTTATATAACTATAATGTTTTTCTTTAATGTTGCGTTTCCACATTGTATTTTCATAAATTGTTGTTAATTCAAAATAATTCTGGTCTAGAGGTTTATCACTTGCCAAAATATCGGAATCAGTTTTGTCTTCTGTCACATCTTCATTTTTTGGTTCTTCTGCTTCTTGAGAAATTGTTAGAGATAGAAGGGCCAAGCCATGAAAAGTACTAAGAGTCATCAAATTTTTGCCAAATGCGCACATTATTTTTATAAATAATGGGTTAATGAAGTTCATTTCTTTGATTGATTTTTCTTTTTTGCTGCGATGTTTTTTTCTTTGATTTAAAATATTGGGTTATTTTAATTCGTGTGATTTTATTTATGTTCCAATAGAAAGGAGTAATATTTCTAAAAATAGTATAGATAGGCGACCATTAAAATGTATTTAATCTATGAATTAAAGTTTTATTTTGTTGTAAATATTAAAATATATCGATAAAAAGAGTGGAAAATATATTTTTACTGCTCTGTTTTTTTTTAAAACCGGCTGATTCTGTTTGAAATTTCATTTTTCATTATGTAGAATAGAGGTTGAAAAATAAAAATGTCTAAGAGATATTCGCATACCGCTTTAAATATGAACAAAGAGCCCCCCCTTTAATTATCTGATTAATACAAATTCCATGTTTAATCATCTAAAATATTATTAAAAACACGATCTACTACGTTCATAATTGAAAAATTATAAACAACCAAATTAAAGATAGGAATTAAAATTCCATCAAGAATATTGAACTATATTTGTGCTTTAAGTGATTCAAAAGATGGAAAATTTTACTGTATAACGTAAACAAATTATTAGAAAATCGTGTATAAATTTTGCCACTTATAATAAAATAATATTTAAAATGTTTATAATAGACTTCATTGATATAGAAAATGTGCTTAATGACATATATATTTACCACATTGGTCATTAGAAATATATAATTGTTTGTATGATTTTAAGCACCAAATATACTATAGCGCAAGCTAAATCAAATATATGAATATTTCATAATCATAGTATATAGAAAGGGTTTGTTTTAACGTACAGATTGAAATATTATTTGCTACTAGCGATTTTAATGTGAGTGTAAAATATTTTGATAGCTGAATCATCATTTTTTTGTGACGCAATAGTTGTCTAATATTATATTTTAAGACATCGTGATGTTGTTAATACGAATAGAATAACATAAATTTTAATTCCTATGGCGTTTTTTAGGCGCAAACTTGAATTATTAATTTGTTATCTAACATTGTGAGAAATATAATTTTTATCTTAAATTTATGATTCTATTTCTTTTAAAACTAAAAATAAACATTTTCATATATATTTTATTTGAATCTATTACTTTATGCAACGAATATATAACATAAATTACGACTAAATTACTAATTGTGTCGGCTTAATATTTTACTAAGTAAATATTTTGACTGTATCAAATCAACAAAATTTGTAATTTGATTGCAGTTTACTTAATAATTTTTCTTAATTGAGTTTATCTTTATATATATTATTATCCTTTTTAAAACTTCATACACATTCATTATAAAATTTTCAAATTTCAAAGTTGATAAAAAGATTGAAAAACAAAAATATTTTTGATATAAAAATGGATGCAATAAATTAAATTATCTTATTATATGATATTACAGTAAGCTACAACTAGTCGTCAGAATAATATTTATTTTACGAGGATATATTTCACAAATAAATTGAGTGTATTTATATAATTAGATACCATAATTGAAATCATTGCTTTTGACACATATTTCAGAAAAAAGTCCTTTATGAATTCAAGAAAAAAAGAATATTTAAAAGAACACTTGATTTTCAATGTAAATGAAGAATGGAACGAAAAGACTATAAATAAACTTCTTTTTGAAATAACAAGAAAATAAAAAAAAATTGTGATCGTATATTACAGGCACATTTTCGGTACTTTTATGAGATTATGATTGAATTAGAATTCGTTTTTCTAATTATCTTTGTGTTAAAAAAGATCCGCTGCGAAATTTGGATCAAAATACAAGACAGAATCACATTGGTCAAAAAAATATTTAGATGTTTTCATAATTTTTTTTTAAAAATTTAATGAACAACTACCAAAATAATATATAAAAAAATTGAAAAAACAAGGTTTTAATCTATCTATCTACTTTTAATTTTTTTTAATAAAACTGAATTTTTCGAGAATTGCACACTTTCAAACGTTATTTTTTTGATTTATGTATATCAATCTTCTTTTCACGGGTAAGATCAATTCTCAGTTTTGATTTCTTTAATTGTTGACACATTATCTGCTCTTTTTGTGATACTTTTAAATTCATTTTACTACCTTGAATTTTCTCGTTTTTTCTTTCTAGAAAATCTGGTATACAAAATTTTTTACTTTCTTGGTTTTCTAATGTATTTAGAATGTTTTTTTCGTGTGCCTGTATTCGAGCCTTGTCTTGCAATTTTGTTCTTTTAGATTCATGTGTCACTGATCTTTGAACAGGTTTAATGGATATTTCATGATATTTTCTATTGGTTTTTTTCTTTGATAAGTTTTTATCAGCAACAATATCATTCCTACGATCTTGTACTGCGCTGTTTGCACTCAAACTTGCTAAATAATCTTTGGAATTTGAATCTTCCCAATAAGTTTTACTAAGTGTGTTTATTGTGGAATCATTCATCTTTTTTGAACTTAGACCCTCATGGTCAAAAGCGAAATCGTAAGAAATACCTTCCTTTGAATTATCGTTTACTTGGCTTGATTTCGACGAGTTATTTGAATTTTTTTCTTGTCCTGAGTTCAAGATGGTTTTTTCATGGTCATTCAATGTAGTATTAGAATACTCCGAGATTTGTTTTCCAGCTGTTGTTGAGGTTCCATATAAGCTACTCGAAATATTAGAATCTTCTACACAACTGCTTCTTTCTGATATCATATCAGTTGGTTTTTGATGTGTGTTATGGCTCGGATGCTGTGGCGTTCTTTTATAACTGGTGTTCATTATTTCACTATCAATAAATCGAGTATCATTTATAAATGTATTTGTTTGCTTTTTGTTACTTTTAAATGAAGAATCTGATAACTCATGTTTTTTATTTTTTTCTTTCAATTTATTCCCACTTCTATTTTCTGTAGGTATATTTTTTTCTGTTTTCAATTTATTCAAGTTTTCACTTTCTATTTTTTCGTCAAATTTACTTTTTGTTGAATTTTCATAAAGTTTTTTTTGTTCTTTCTTCGATCTACTTAAGTTTGTGCTATCAGAAGTTTGGTTTACATAATTTTTTGGGAAATATGGATGTTTTTCGGTGCTTTTTTCATTAGACAATGATCCACTCAGAGAAAAATCATCATTTAAATCTATATTTGACGCCTTCTTCTGTGATGTTTCTTTCCTTTTTGTTATACACTGAGTTGAAGTATCATCATTTTTATTTAAAAGCATCTTTCTTGATTCCAGTTTTTCTGGTGATAAACATGCTCTGTTTACTTGTAAGTCACTAAGTTTGATATATTTTTGGGGAATATATTTCCTATATGGTGATTTACATGTCTTATTTATCTTTGGCTCATCATCTGCTTTCATATTTTTTCTAATATAGGTTTTGTTTGCAACATTAGTTATATTCTTTAATTTTGATTCACTGTTTTTTGTTTCTTTAATTATCTTGAGTTCATTTACGGGTTTAATAGCACTTTTATTTATAGGATCATTTCTTTCTGAATGTAATTTTTGTCGTAAAAGAGATGTGTTAGACTTCTTCGGTTTTTTCGGATCAATATTTTTTGAAATTTCTGCGGCTTTTATTTTACTTCTACGATATTTTTGACGCATATAATAATGGGTAAGTGATTCATCTTTTATAGTTTTAGCCTCCTTTTTTTGTCCCCTTTAAATCATAATATCAATAGTAAATTTTAAACCAATCATTTTTTAATATCCCGACATCATTAAAAAACAAACAATACCCTTTGCTTTGATCGAATTTTCAAGGATTTTTGTAAATGTATAATTTTATGCAAATCTGTAAGTAGTTATATAATAAATATCTAGAAAACGAAGCCTTTAAAATAATAATATTAACTTGGTTTTTTACATAATATACCGTAAATTCAAAAAATTAACATTTTAATATATATTTATCATTAAGTGTTCAATTATTTAAAATAGAAAAATAAAATAGGATAAAATATAAATTTCTGGGATTTATGACGACAGTTGATATACTACTTAAATAATAGTTTTTCATCGGTTTTTGAATTTTTTGTATATTGTAAATGGTTGTGTGAGATGATTTTAAAACCCTTGTAGTGGTCAAATAAGTGATTTCGAACCACATAGTGCATAAAAGAACTTTTTTTTTATTCATATTTTAATGGTTAAAATTGATTTACTCATATATTTGTTTGGTGAAAATAAAAAATATGCACATGAAATTATTTTTACGTTTTAAAATCAAATCATAAAGCTTAGAACTTTTCCATATACTTTTAATATTTAGTTTTTTTATATAAATCTTATTTAGAATAAAGATATGATGAGATATTTTTGGTTTATAAAATAAATCTTGATAGCATCAAATATAATGTAGCACACATACGGGATATATATAAGTTAATAATTGTATTAAATAGTTTTTACTTTTTAATCATGGTACATTTTATAGGGATACCTGATTTAATAAGTGATCTAGATACTCGGGTTTATGGAATTGTGTAACCAAATATAATGTTGCTCATTAAGTGATTAAAAATGCATCCAAAAGCTTCATCAATTATATAAAAAATATTTATGGCAATACAAATTTACATACTTAAATGTTTTTACTCAGTAATTGTTAGCGATAAATATGATATGTATATTTTTAATGCGAAATAATAAAAAAATATATACTTTCAGAGATGACTCGGATTGATTATTTAGTTCCTTGCTTTATATTAATTTTGGATCTTTTTATTAGAAAAGATTTTATTTCTATACCAGATGTTATATTTTATTTTTTTCTGATTTTTTTTTAAAAATATTTTTTAGTTGTGATTGATTATAAAAATATACATTGCCTTACTAATCGTTTATATATCGATTTAATTTTTATGCTAATTTTAAATATGTATATAAACTGTGCATTGATTATTTAAAGTAATAAAAAGAGTTGCTATATTCTGTTAATTTGTTAAACAATAAAAGATTCAATATAGTCTTCTATAATTTAAAAAAAAAAGTAATCAATAATATCATAGAATTTGTTGATCATGTGAATATTTTATGCAATAATCAGGCTTTAATCGATTTTTAAAAGTTCATTCTGGATTAGATGATCAAAAAAATTGTCTAGTATAAATTTATGCTTGGTATAAACGAAAGTATTTTTTTATTCATTAATAAACAAACTTGTGATTTCCATATGAATTGCTTTTTTCGGTAATTATGTTGCTTCAAATTTTAAGTTAAAGTTTTTCGTGTGTGATCTTAGCAGCCCTAAAAATTCGGGACACAATTATAATATTTCTACTGGATTAAATATTGGATTTGTGACTCAAAAAAATAAAACATTAATAAATAAATTCACATTAACTTAATATAAATGCGAACATATCTTTTATGGATTCATTAAGTTATACATTTAATATAATTTGAGATTACGTACATGGCATTATGAAGATCAATACAAAAAAATGAAAAACTATATATAAGAACATCCTCTTATCTGTAAAAATGTATTTTATTCTTTTGATCTTGAGCTTTAATTCATTTTTAAATTATTCAATAGCTTGATTATAAAATTTATATGATACATTAGAGATCAAGGATTTGTGGCATGAAGTGCCGTGTGTATAAAAAAAACACATTAAGCATTTTAAAAACTTATAACAATGTCAAAGCAAAATGAATATTATCTAATTTAAATATTTGTTAAATTTTCAGCAGGTATGCATATTTATCATTCGCTTTTCTTTTTTTTCGTATATTAAATTGATGTTCACATTTATTCAAATAACCTATCTTTATATGTAATTTTTATATATAAAAATATTATGTGATAATATTCTGTTTACGTAATGAGTGAGTATTTGTTTTTTCTGATTCAATGGCAGTAAATTAGATTAAGACACTTAAATATTATCTACAAATGTTACGGATTATAGAAATTATTTTTTTTATGAATAGATATAGGAGTTATCCTAAAACGCTCTATATATAAGTTTTTTATGTCTTTTTTGTCAAAAAAACGCAAAATATCTGTATATTATAATCCTAACATACAAAGTCATCAATGTATGTTAAAATTAAAGTCATTGATTTTGTCAGTAAATTATTAATAAAAATTTCTAATTATTTCACGCTAATGAATTTTTCTATTTTTTTTACAACAAAAGTTTTTAATGTGACAATGTTGGATAATACTAAAATATGCAAAATCATGAGAAAAATGTATATACTATATCAACTATAGATTCTTTAATATTTTGAATTTGTTTTGTTTTTTTAATTTTTAAAATATCCAAAAAAAATTATTGATTGCTGCAGAAGATGAATTCACACACAAAAGCCATGAAATATGTGAAATCTCATATGGTATTAAACTTATATGATATGTTTTTTGCATAAATACTAGTTTATTGCACAATTAGATAATTAAAAGTGTTTTTTTTTATTTTATATTTTTATGTAAACTTTTTTTGCACCAAAACAATCATGAAGATATATTTTTCGCCAGTAATGGTGTTTTGATAATCAATTTAGATTTGTAAAAAAAAATTGTTTTAGTAAAAATTTTGCAGATATTAAAAATAAATGTTATTAATCACTTTCCATGTTTATTTAAAATTAATAGTATTGCTTTTTGTCAGAAAATTTTATTTATGCATATTTTAGTCCACTTTGTAAATGAATTCATTCTCAAAGAATCATGATAGCAAGATTACTTTCATGAAATATAAAAAGAAGACAGTAGCTTTTCCCCCTTATCTATACATCTTATGAATACATTTATTGACATAGCATCATAGAATTCATGTGTAAATATGTAAAATGAACAAATATATTTTAATTAAATAATTTTTGTTGTGCCGAAAAGATGTAAATCAAGTTTTTAATTCGGAATTTTTTGTTATATCACATGATATTGTTCTTATTTTGTGTACAATGAATAAATAAAAATAGCACAAACCACTTAAACCACGTTTTCTGATATTTCCATGCTCGAAAATTGTAAAGAGATGTGAAAATTATAAATAACTCCTTATTCTTATTTTTCATATGCTTTTATTTCTTTGTGATTCTAAATATGGTTACTTTAACCAAAAGATTTTTTATTGAAAACATTTGATTGGGATAGTTAGGAAAATCCATAATGAACGTAATAATCTGATTTTGCATAAAACTTAATTTTTGAATTTTAATTACACTTGGTTTATAAAATCACGAAATTGTGGGCTTTTTGTTTCTATATTTTGGTTTAATTAAGACAAAACTTAGTTAATAATCTCGTCGTGGCATTTTGATTGATATATATTAAAACCAGCTAAAAATGAAAACTATAAAAAAGCAATATTGTGCAAAAAATATGTTGCAAAGGTGAGTCAATTGATTTTGATATATCATAAACGTAAAAATATAATTATGTGCTAAATTTGCATATATATCCGAAATTGTTTAATCAAGGTATCCTGTTTTCAATTAAGAACTTAAAAATTGCAAATCAATATAATTTTTTAAAAAAAGCAGCCATGATCGAGGAATCTAGATATTTAAATATGTGTGTTCAAATTCAACCCACGAAGTCACATTTTTAATCTATAAAAGGCGTATTTAATGTTGCCTAAGGCAACGGATACAGAATCACGGGTGACTAATTCACTACTAATGAATTAAACTAACAAAAAAAGATTAACTCTCTTAGTGCAGAAAAAATATGATTTATTCTAGAGTTTCCGTAAAAATAAATAAAACTGTTTTTTTAACGATTGAAATTTCTGCCAGAAGTGGTATACTGATGACATGGTGTCTTAACTAATTTTCCCACTGTTTTTTTGAGAAATGAACTCTATATTTATGAATACATTATTCTTAAAATTTACGGAGCATGAGTTTTTAAATGTTTCAATCATAAAGAACAATTCAGTTTTTACTTTATTTCATTTATTATGATGGCTTTTCTGTGATTTAAGAGTTTGAATTCTGAAGAAGATTTTTGCTTTACAAAATTGTAAACGAAATTAAACCCTGTTGTGGTTTTTTACCACTTTTTATATCATTTTATTCCCATATAAACAATGATTTAGAAAGCAAAAATGTCAAAACCGTTTTTTTCTTGACTTCGATAAACTTTAGAGACAGAGTTTGAAATATAGTAAAAGTTTGATACAAATGGTGCTGCTAAATCTCAAAAATCCTTTAAATAACTAAGTTGCATATGATCCTATGATTTAATAGTTTCTGTATGTCGTAGGCTTTTTTTATTTTATTTATAAACTAAAAAAATTCGGCGAAATGATATATAATATATTGAAATTGTGCTATATGTTTAATTTAAATGGCCAAATTTGAAATCACCTAAGATTTTTATTAATATATTTATATACGGCTAGTGATTATAAGACTTGAAGAAATCAATGAAAACAATAATTTTTAAATATATTATGTAACGGCAGTGATTAATAAACTTTAATTCATGAATGAAAACATAAATAATTAATCTTATTATGTAAATCTAGTGATTATAGACTTTTTTCATGAATGAAAACAAATAATTGTTTATTTACAGTACGCAATATTATTGATGAGCGATAAAAAAATTATTAATTTTAAATAATAAAAAACTAGTTTTGGATTTGATTTCAATTAACATAAGTTAAATTTAAGTGTTTATTCTAGCAATCTAGAACCGCTTTCATAGGTTGACTATGGTCATGAAAGTTTCAACAACAAAAACATTTCAATATTAGATGAATTAGTATTCTTCTGTCGTAGAGTTTTTTAGATATTAAATAGAATAGTTCTATGCTATATTTTTGGATTAGCAATATTTAAGAAAATCATTAATAATTTTTGTGTTTAGAATCAATTAAATTTAATTGAAATAATATGCAATTTAAACGAAATGAGGATCTATATACATTTTTTGTGAGTGATAAAATTGAAATATAGTTGCACCAACGATCAGTAAAATAAATTAAACGGAAACAAATAATCACCAGAAATAAATAATCACAGAATTCCCGTGTCTTTTCAAAAAAAATTTAACAATTGCTTTTCAAAAAAATTATAAAAATGCAATCGATTCAAAATATATTTATAAGGATAAAATAATTAATATATCTGTAAATATAATATGTTCTTATTATAAATGGATTTTAATTCCTTTTTAATCACAAAAAAAAGACACTCGAATCACTTTTTTTTATTTTTGTCATCATTTGACTTCTTTTTAGAAGCATCTGCAACCTTCGATTCTTCTTTTTTGTCTTTACTGACTACACCAGATTTTTTCCTGGTTCTTCGATTCTTCTTCATTGTTTCGATATGTTCCTCTGCTCTTCTAGCAGCTTTTCTTTTCCCAGAAGATTTGTTCATGCTTTGACCTTTTACAGATGTAGGTTCTGTTTTTTTAGTGGCCTTTTTGTCTGTTTTTTTATTTTCATCTTGATGCTTTTTTCCTGACTCTTCCATTCTTTTATTGGGCTCAAGAATATTATTAAATACTTTCGCTGGCAAATTTTTAAAAAAATTGGTTTTAATGATCTATTCAAATTTGATGAATCCATAAATATTAATATAAATATTTCTATTTAGAAAATAATTTGCAAATTTAATTGTTTTTTTAACTTTATATTTTAATTTCCGCTATACTTGTTTTAAACATGCGCAAACATAATTTTAATTACACGAATTCAATAAAATGATTTAATTATACGTCAATTTAGTTTTGACACTTAGAATGTTCATGTAAATATTATGTTTCTCTATGTGCATGTTTAATTATAACTTCCTTCATCACAAATTAAATATCTGCTATTAAGGAGGTAATCACGTCTTTATCGAAAATATCTTATAACTTTGATTAACCAATATATTGGCTTTTTCAAGAGAAGAAATTATTCCAATCAGAGATAACATACAATAAAAAAAATTAATTTTATATTTAAATGGTTTTAAAAGCTCATGAATTTTTGATGCAATAAATTGTTAAAAAGATAGTTGAAGAAAAATAAATTATCTAAATATGCTTTACAATGCATTTTGTCTATAAACCAGAATTTTTCTTTTAAGCAAAAACATAATATATTTTAAAGATCATTGGCTTTCAATACAGCCTTTTGTTTTTGCGTTGAATCAAATTGGTCAAAGAATCTATGTTTTTTAATACCATATTCGTACAAAATCAACCTGTCAAAAACTGACAATCAAATTCAAATCATTTTAAGAAGTAAAGTAAATTTGAATAAATTTATTTTCAATCATAAATTTTTATCAACTTCTTGGAGATCATGATGTTTTGTGTGAATGTTCATAAAACTAGCGTAATAGAGCTTAATTCTATATCTAAAACATAGACTGCAAAAAGATCAACCTTCTTTAACATGAAAACTATCTGGTCTAGTGGTAAATAATAAAATATTTGGCTATGTAATGAATTTGTGTACCAGAAAAAACTCGAAGTCACAAACTAAACGAGGTATTTATTTAAACTATAGAATTGTGGAAAACTCTTGAACGATTATAGGGCTTGAAAAGAGGAGAAGTATCGAAGAAGATGTAAGTGTATATATTATATTCCCTCGGGAAATCATTAAGTTATGCGTGAAGAGAAAATCTAAAAATCCAATGCAAAAAATAGCCATAAATAAAAAAATATCTAATTTAGTTGTAGAATAAAATACACCATCACAAAAAAAAATATTAAACATATAAAAAAATATTTGACAAGATAATGATAATATTTATTCATGCAAAGGTATTTTTTATTTATGGGCTAAATTTATAGTTGTAATTTTAGTTTTTGTTGCCAGACACAGCTTGCTTGATTCTCTGTGCACACACCGTATTTATACTTTTGGCTATCCTCTCCTCTTCAAGGTCATCTTCAATACCATACCTTCTTTCGAGACCTATTAATTCAAGGGTTTTTCTCAATCCCAAGGTTTGAATATATGCCTCAACCTAGTTCGCGACATCTAGTTCCTTCCGGTACCTTTTATGATATCGTGTCACCATACTGTCACATGTTATAACACATGGGATAATTTTTGTCTTGCACTTGTATATTTTTATTCATGCAATATAATTATTACAAATATTAAAATATTAAACTATAATTATCTATTTATTTATGGGTTAAGTTTCATTTTAATAATTCCATCTATTGAGACATAGTCAACCCATTAGAAACATTACACAACTCCTTGATACATCCTTTAGCATCTTCCCTTGATCTATTTTCATCAACAGATCTATTTCTTTCAAAAAAGATGAATTCAAGTGTCTTGCGGAGTGTGAGAGCTTGCATGTATGCTTCTACTTCGTCTGGGATTTTTAACTCTTTAACATGTTTTTTTTTGGAATTTTGTAACTACTCCATCCCAAGTCATTAGATATGGTATTATTCTTGTTTTACATTTGTAAATTAAACCAAGTTCATTCGCCAAGATGTCATACTTCCTATATTTTTCATTCTTTAACTATAATTATAAAAATATGTTTGACAATATCAAGACACTTGAAAGCATCTCATATATGAGCCGAAGAGCAGTTGATGAAAATATATTTGGGGAAGGTGTCAAAAGAGTTGTGTAATGTTTATAATGGGTGGACTATGTCTCAATAGATGGAATTGATGAAAAGAAACTGAACCCATAAATAAAAAGTAACGACAATATTTATCAATATAATTTAATTTCAAAGTTACTATAAAATATCTAACTATATATTACAAGAATATATTTGACGATATAATGAAACTTTAACGTATTATAAAATATTTAACTATAATTTAAAAAAAAATATTTAACCATTTGGTCAAAATATTTATCAATCTAACGATTTTTTTCAGCAAAACAAGAAATATTCAACTATACATTAAAATCAAAAACCTATTTAAGAAATTTTCAGAAATATTATTCAATTTCAAAGATATAATAAAATATCCATTACATTTATAAAATCTAAAAAATTCAATGTCTATTCAATTATGGTCTATTAAGTGTTTGACAATCCGTTACCTAGTAAAAGAAGTTTTTGTTGTTTGTAGAGTAGATTTGGCCAATATTTGTTTCAATTTCTATTCTATTTCTGCATACATCTTCTGCTTAAATGATTATCAATTCAACAGATTTTTGAATCCTATTGGTTTTAAATATGCATCTGCTTCAGTTTCATTCCTAAAATTTTTAAAAAACAACTTATTATATTTTGTGATACACCACAGCCCATGTTAAGAAGTATGGAACTTTTCGTGCTCTGTATATTAGATTAATGCATTAGATCATATGCTTATTGGTTGTATTTTCTTATTTTCACATTTTCAAAATGTTGGCATGTTATCACTACCAGTGATTCCCATTTCTATTAATGTGATCAAGTTTTTCTTTGTATCATGCACAAAAATATCTGGTTAGTCATGTGATATTTTTTTACGTTTTTATTCTAGTAATATTTTTTCTACATATATCCTTTTTTCTATTATCTCTGCAAATGCGTGTCTTCTAATTTAATTTGGTCATTTGAATTCCAATCCAGTTCTAAATTAAATATTAAGTCATAAAGCGGAAAGTGTGGGTACAAAATACCATAAGTCGTATATTAAGCAGTAGGAATACGAACTGAAGCAGATACACAAACATTCAGATTGAAAAGATATCTTCACCAATAAGTCTGGAAAGAAGAAGACGTATTGTGGAAGATTCTAATGATGACAAGGTGGAAAGAAGTATCATTCAAGTCTGCTCTAAAATGCAATCATAAGTTTTACTTGGAAAAGATTAAATAAATGGGTTCAAATCAAATTTACCCATTTTTAGAAAAAAATTAGAAACTAACAATAGTGTTATATTTTTGGGATAGGGGTTACAAAATTCTATTTAAAAATAAATTAATCTGTTAAAAATCCCTGATATAGTAGAGGCTCACATGCAAGCTCTCTCACTTCGCAAGACACTTTAACATGTGATTTTAGATAAAAGAAGCAGTTTATGAGTATAGGTATGGGGAATATGTCCAAAGATGCATTGAGAAGTTTTGCAATATTCCTAACATCTTAATGGCGTCTCGGCAAATGAAATTGCTAGAAACAAGAAACTTAGCCCATAAATAAAAAATAAATATTTAACATACAGATACATATTTAAAAGTGTTAGACCATATATAGTAACTTTTGAATACAATTAAATGTAGACCTTTTTCGCGCTTTTAAATTTTTAAAACATGCAAAAATCACAGTTTTGATCTTATTCTTCACATATTGAAAGAAAATAATCGTTTCAAAGACGATATTATAAGAAGGTTTTTTTAATAGGACCATAAGATAGGGTACAGTTTGATTATTAGTTAAATATACAATTATTACGATGAATTTCCTCAAATATTTAGTTTTGAATCTTAGTATGTCAAATGAAAAAACAAAAAATTTGTTCTTTGTATTGCTAAATAATCTATAATTGACCAAAATAGTAGAATATTAAATTTGCTCTTCAAATATAATCACATCATATATTGTTTATTTATAAACATAAAAAATTTTCTAAAAAAGTATTTTATTTATATCTAATAATATTTCAGCTGTTTTTGAATGTATTAATCATCAACAATGAAGGTATTTCTTTTTTCGTCTTAAAATTTTTATCAATTTATTCTTTTTTATTTGTATATTTTTTCTGCTAAAGTGTTTGTTGCAGCTATTTTATCTTTTTTTGCCGAAGTTAAAATAATTTTTTTGTTTTTTTATTAAACGAGTCCTAGGACTATTTTTATTCACAACCAATAGAATATGTGGCTTTTTTTGTCCTTTTTAATTATATTGACATACGGTTAGTTTATTTTTGTAAATAATTATGCATGAAAAATAACCATTTAAAAAAAATTGACGATAAAATCCAAAGTTATCAATGATAAAACCCGTTTAAATACAAATAAAATTCAGCGTTGCAGATTTATTATATTAAGAGCCTTAATTAGCCAGAAAAAGCTGGTTTTTTTAAATATATAAAAAATAGGCTATTATAAATTATTTTTAAATTAGCATATGCATTTTTTTGATACCAATATAATGAAAAATTGATGTCTCAAATGATTTCGTAAAAAATTAGCTTAGATTTATGTAAATATATGATCTCCCACATTGATGCATCTATCAAGATTAAATTCTAAAAAAAATATCGTAATAATATATATGCCGTTAATTATATAAGCAGGTAAATTTTTTACAATTTTGAATCTTGAAATTTTTAACTACAATATATATGTTTATTGTTCGAATATTTGCGCTGATAATCACAATAATATCATATAAACATGTAAAAAATATAGACATACATACTACTTAATAGAACTTATAAACAGTATAATAAAATCTATAGTCTTTGAACAAGAAAAATCATATAAAAATGTGTGATCTACTCAATAACTCGATATTTCATAACTCATATGAAATTTTCCAAAATGTTTATAGTGTATAAAATCACAATTTCTTGTTTTTAAAATGAATCGATAATTTATGAAAAGATATGAAAAAAATATTGCCCAAGCGGCGATCCGATTATGAGTTTCGAATGAGACTTGTAAATTTTTATGATCAATTTTTCAAAATATATAGAATAATGCATTTAATATTATTTTGTAACATATTATAATAATTCTATATAAGGATAACTTTTTAAGCTTCATACAATTAAATTGCTCTTTAAGTTTTCTAAAATCTCAACTTTAGGAGGATAAAACGAATTTTTTGTGCTCGTATCTGTTTTGACGGATAGCAACAAGATTATTAGTTCATTTACCACCATTTTCGTATATTGTTGCTGGTATAATTTTGATTTAAATAAACTGATTGTAGATATATATGCTAATCTTTTATGTCTTTATATAAATTATTATTTTACTTTATTATGTTATCTTCATATTATTCTTTATCCACCATTGGTTCAAACAAGTCTTCCAAACCATATAATATCTTGATCTCGAATAATAATTAATGTTTAAGAATGTATTTTTTTATATGTTTATTATACATAAACTAATGACGTGTAAACTAATTGTGTGTATATAAGAATTTCATTTTTTTTCTTATAAAAATTGAAATACAGAAGTATGTTACTATTTGATACAAAAAATAAATAAAGTTGCCAAAAAATCCGAATAAATAGTATTTAGACAACTTTTGTAAGAATATTTCATACAGGATTTTTATAATTTTTAATACAAAAAAAGTCTGATAAAAACATCAATATTTCCGAGAATAATTAATAATATCATCCATAAATTTTAGCAACTATTCATTGGGTAAATTGAGATTTTGAAACGCTGTGTGTGTTGCAGAAATTATTATAACATCCATCATTTTGGTTTGATTCAAAGAATGTTACAACCAATTAAAATTCTTTAAATAAATTGCGAAATTACAATAGAGGCTCTATGGTAGAAATACAACAATTCGAATTAAATTTATGAATTTTTCTGAAAATGTATAGCCTTATTGTAGAATTTATTTTTACTAGATGTTGAAATCTCATAGCTTTGAATCAACAGTTAAGTGTACACTTACTATTGATATCATCAATTTTTTTTAATTTAGAGCTATGAAACATAACCTAGTGTCAATATTAAATATTCATGTATTTTTAAATCACGTTACTTTATTTTTTTATACACAATAAGAAGCTGCTTCTATATTAAAATATCATATATACCCTTAAAAATCACATTTTTTGCTATTTATATTAAAAGAATTACGTAATTTTTTATAATATTAATAAAACAAAAGTAGCATAATAAGAATATTACACATAAAAGTTTGGGTATTGCACTGACTCTGCAAAATATTCTATTTAAATGTATCAAAATTCGATCTTTAATCGAAAAATATAAAAAAGCGTAAAAATAGGTCAAAAGTAAATTACGAATAATACAGAAAAAAAGTTCTTTTTATCCTAAAGTTATAAAACAGCATAAAATAGTATTCAATAATGTAAAGTATAACCAACTGAAGTTTATTTTATTGCTTTAAATGAACACGAAAGTGTTACAATGCAAATAAACATGCGTTGTCTATTTTCTATATATTTATTTAAAAAATTAATGAACAAATGCGTTAAAATAATTAAGATTTTTTTTTAATTTTGTTTCAATATTTGTTTAAGAAAAAGCTCTGATAATTCTTTTAAAAATTTTTGTCAGGATTGAATAACGGTTCAACTATGAATAGAAAAAAAAATAAAGTAAAGTTATAAAAAAGGATTTGATACAATTTTTTTTGATTCTATAAAGATGATATTTTCCATATATTATGTATGGATTTATTTCCATATACTGTTAATAACTTATATGTATATATATGATTTTGAATTATGAGATAATTTATATACTGGTATGGTAATTAAATTCCAGCCTATTTTTTCTTTTTTCTCGAATAACAGTTTATAGATAATGTGAAATTTTTCATCCCTTATAAGCTTGGTGATTAAATTCTACAACAGCTTCAAATATTTCAAGTTAATTTTTTTTACAGAATTTAAACTTGTTTTTAATTGTTAAAATAACTAGTAATATTGACTTAAAATGAATTATTTCAATTCTTTTTACTGAAATTCATATTATTTTAGATTGTTAGAAATAACTAATAATATTGACTTAAAATGAAATATTTCATTTTTTTTTTACTGAAATTCATATTATTTTAGATTGTTAGAAGTAACTAATAATATTGACTTAAAATGAAATATTTCATTTTTTTTTTACTGAAATTCATATTATTTTAGATTGTTAGAAGTAACTAATAATATTGACTTAAAATGAAATATTTCATTTTTTTACTAAAATTCAACTTGTTTTTTATTGTTATAAATACTTAATAATATTGACTTATCATGAAGTGCTATATTTTTTTTGACTATATTTTACATTGTTTTTATCTGTTAGATATGCCTATAATAGTAACTTAAAATGAATTATCAATTTTTTTTGACCGTGTTTTAAATTTTTAGAAATACCTAACAATATTGACTTAAAATCCAAAATTTCATATTTTTTCTACTAAATTTAACTTGGTTTTAATTTATAGAAATTAACAACATTATTGACTAAAATAATATATTTAAAATTTTTTTAATTTATTTTAAATGGTTAGATATTCCAATAATATTGACTTAAAAGGCATTATAATTTTTTTTACTATATTTTATATGGTTAAAAATTATACAACAGCCAAAAATACAATTTTTTCATTAGTCTATAATATTTATTTAATTTTATTTTAGAATCATTGCTTTTTTATAAAATATCCCTTTAATCATTGAATTAAAGTATTTCATTTTATGCCACATTTTTTCATTCACAAACTTATCAGAAAAAGTTATAGGATAATAAAAAAATCATTTATATATGAAATTTTACATGAAATATTTTAAAATGTTTTGAAAATTGGTGCTAAATCGCATTTATTTGATGAATAAAGTGTAGTTTAAAAAATAAGAAATTAATTGCTAGAAAAAAATTATTTTTTTATTAAAATTTTGTTTATCTAGAGTCATAATTTAACAGAAAATCTTTTTTATATACATCGAATTTTATTAAGCAAAAAAAAATTATTTTAGTAGCCACATATACAATTTTGAAGCTCTTCGCGATATGAAAGGCGTATAAAAAGGAATTTGAACTTGTTCCAATAAAATAAGTATATTACTATCTATCATGTAAAATATGAAACAAGTGGTTTTTTAATAGTTTGGTATATAGTTGATATGCCATATTCCTTTTATTATAACCGGTGGATTCTGTTAGATCAATGAGCTATCTTTGTAATTTATTTCTAAAGTGAGTTAATAAATCATATAGTACATCGATAAACCAAATACAAAATAAGAGTACATTTGATACCTCTAAATTTATCAGCCTTCTCTAGAGAAAAAATTCTTAATAAACTTAAACGACAAATATTTTGACTATCTTTTGAACTTATTCAAATCATAAAAAAATTATAAAAATTGATGAGTATACACAAAAGAAAACATTTTTATAATAATTTTATGAGTATTTCTAAAAAATAAAGAAACCCGCGACTATTTTTATACAGATTAAAGTCTATTCTTATGCATAGTATAGATATATAATTATTTAAGTCACACTTCCGGGTTAAATTTATATACAAGCGACATATAATTTCCACATACGATAACATTTGTTAATTTTTCTCGATTTCAAATTATATATATATATATATTATTTTATGCATATGATGAATAATATGTTAAGGATTAAAAATCCCGGACTAAGTAGAAGCATATTCGCAAGCTCTCACACTCCGCAAGACACTTGAACTCACCTCATTCGAGAGAAGAAGAGCAGTTGATTAAGATAGATCAGGGGAAGGTGTCAAAAGATGCATCAAGGAATTTTGGAATATTCGCAACACGCTGAACACGTCTGAGTAGATAAAATCGATAAAATGAAAATCAACCCATAAATAAATATCTATGGATGCATATGATATATTATGCAGGAATTGAAATATCTCAATAAATATACAGACTCACTTTATTAAAGCCAAGAAAACTAGTTTTGTTCATTTTATAGGTGTTATATATGAAATATTCAATGAATATAAAATAAAAAATATGTTTTTTTCGTTGTTTGAAGTAAATTTGATTTTTTGTTTTTTTAATTTGAGACACAGTAATCAAAGCTGCAAGGTATAATCAGAGTTTTAAACTGCTTTCCACCAAAATCCCGGATAAACTAGAGCATGTAAGATTAAGAGCTTATCTAAAGTACCGATTTTTTTTAGTTTCTGATTTATTTGATTAATCCAAAGTCATATCTCTAATTTTATATAAAAAAAGAACTAGTCGGTATACTTATGCAACTTGTATTTTACCACATTGTCCCTATACCTTAATATATTCGCGAATATAAATCATATGTAATAAGTTAAATGATTAGATTTAAGTATTTTTATATAAATACAGCACACGGTAGTATTATTTCGATATATAATAGACATTTACATTCAGTTTATTTCTTTCATAGAAAAAGGCGAGCATATTATAGTAAAAAAATTATGAGGAATTCATAAAAAAAAATACAAAGCATTTCTTTTTATTGCCTAACAGTCTTTTTTTTCAATTTTTGATAAAGTTCATTTAATTTTCTTTAATAACATAAATACTTAATTTATATTTTTCATACTAAATAAAACGAAATTAAAATTTTTCGGCCTTATGAAAAACACAAAAATGATGCATTTGTATTTTAAGAGATTGAAGATATTGCCAACCGAAGCATTTATTTTAAGCTTTTTATGGCATTATGTTAAATATTTTAATCACCAGAAAAGGAGTTAAAAATCCCGCACAAAGTAGAAGCATCATGCAAGCTCTCCCATTTCACAAGACACTTGCACTCATCAAATTTGAGAGAAGAGGAGCAGTTGATGAAGATAGATCTGCGAAAGTATCAAAAGATGTGTCATGGTGTTGTGCAATGTTCCTAATAGATGGAATTAATGAAAAGAAACACAAACCATAAATAAAAAACAATGAGTCCTTTATCACTTGAAAAGGAGTACCCCTTATTTCAAAAGTTGATTTGATGGGTGATCATTAATTCTAAAAGAGGAAAAATTAATTTTTATGCTCTTTAACCAATGAATTATTTATAAAGAATTTAAAATCTAGATTCAAATTATTAAATTTTTTTTTGGGTTTTTCTTGCTGCTATTTGCAGTTTTTTTTACCAGGGAATTTGTTAAAATTGTAAATCAGATTTTCTCATCACTTTTTTTAACATAAACCATCTAAATTAACCACTGTTTATTGTCTTTTTCAATACACACTAGTTCAAGTGTTAACTAATTATTATAGACGTTGTATTAAATTTATTTTTGTAACTCCCCTTTGTCTAATTTTTTTTGAATCCTTGTTATATATTCAGCAAAATTGTGTTATACTTCTAGCCCTTTCGTATAATTCCTTAAATAAAGCTTACTCATTCAAGCATTTCCTCAAACTTATTATGTTTTTATAGTGCCAATAACCTATAAATGATATTATATGAAGTCTTGGCATTAATAATTATTATCCAAGCAGATATTCTCTGCCCAATTATGCTTCCCATAATACTGTTCACCTTAAATCCTTTCAAATATCTTCACAGTCAAAAACATATTAATTCAAGTTTTTTTCTCAACCTTTTTTTATGTATTTCTATCCCATAATTACTACAATCTTTTTATAATTCATCTTTCAAGACTTATTAATATAAGTATTTTCTCAATACTATTGTTTGTGCATATGCATCAGCTTTCATAAGACATTTAACACATAATATTGTTAAATTTTATTTGATTATTTATTTATGGAGGAAGTAAATATATTTTAAATCTTGATAAGTTACAAGGAAAGCCACACTTTTTTTATGCTCATGCATAAATTCCGAACATATCTATAGTTTAAAAAAGATTTTACTATTTATTTATGAAATTACTGAGAAATCAATAAATTGTTACATCTTAGACAAAAAAAGTATAAAGATGCCATTTGATATAAATGTTCGGTTTTGAACACCTTTTTGTTTATCTAACTAATCAGGTACAACAGTTATTCTACTAACATTGAAATTAAAATTAAATTTACATTAAAACAGATAAATTTATTTATTTTTATTGGTTATATATATTATTAAGGAGTTTAAAAGGATCACATAGAAATCAATATGCTACCAAGAGTTATATATTTATTGGAGCAAAATAAACGTAAATACCTTTTCAATTATACAATAAGCTTCTAAAAAATCCAAATTAATTCTTATCAAATTTTTAGTGATAATATAGAGTAAAATGAAAATATTCCAGTATTTATAGTACTAAATAAACAGCAATGATTTATTTCGTTTACCCAGATTACTTCTCAGCTACAGTCACTATTCTGTTACGTAACATGTAAAGATTTTAAAACATTATATTACAAGGATTTAAAGAAACAGAATAAGATATTCAGCCATTTATTCTTCTAAATAAGTCCTAAAGAACTAAATTAATATTTACTAATTTAGAAGAGCAAATATTCTTCTAAATTCATATTTTATGAAACAATCAAAAACAATTTATCCTATTTAAAGAAGGCAAATTAAATATATTCCAACGTAAAAAAAATAATTCAGTTAAATTCATACAGGGAATAAATGTGAAAATTTAAAAAATTATTAATTTATGTTCTTGAATTTAAAAATTAAATACGAATTTACTTACTCGTAACCTGCTAGCATCTGAGCCTGTCATTAATATACAAGGGCAAGACAAAAATTATCCCATATGTTATAACATGTGACAGTGTGGTGACACGATATCATAAAAGGTACCAGAGGGAACTAGATGTCACGAGCCAGGTTGAGGCATATAATCAAACCTCAGGATTGAGAAAAACCCTTGTATTAATAGGTCTCGAAAGAAGGTGGGTTATTGAAGAATACTTTGGAGAGGAGAAGATAATAAAAAGTTCAAATACGCTGTACACACAAGGAATCAACCAAGTTGGGCTCGAGAACAAAAACTAAAATTACGACTTTATATTTAGCCCATAAATAAAAAATAATACTTACTTGTTTATCTTCATTTTAAGATCCTTTTGATATGTGATACACCCCCGCGTGAGAGCCTTCACATTTCTTGTAACCAGTTTGATCTCCGTGGATAAGACCTGTTTAAAAGTGGGCTTTGATTATATCAATTTCCATCGCTGGTTATCATGCTACCACAACAACTCAACACTTACACATATCCTTGCTGAGTTGAGCTAGTTCATTTAATGTTAAGAGCATATTTCGTCGTCTTAAACAGAACCTCCTAAGTTTATCGATTTGTCAGTCTTGTTTTGGTTTTAGTTTACATTTCAAAAACTATCATTCATGCGGGTATCTATGTTTTGAGTAATTCACGTGAATTGGTGGGGATGAGTTACAATCAGAATTCTGGCATCTTTTATTGCTTCTAAAATGGCAGCGTTACCGAACCCTTTCGTAATTTGTAAAATTAAATAATTTTAAAGAATCAAACCACATTTAAAAATTAAGTAATTGCATTTTATTGTAAATTTATAATTCAAAAACAAAAAAATATTTAACCGGAATCAAAAAAAATATTTAATATACCGGAATTCATTTGACATTAATTGTAAATTTCAAATAAAGTTTAAAAATTGTATTAATAAAATCCAAAAATTTATATTAAAATCTTAGATATTGTATTTAATATTTGAACGGAATTCAATGATTTATTTAAACAGATATTGTAAATTTAAATAAATCCGATCCCAGAATCTTAAATTTTGGTATTTAATATTGAAATGGCATTTACAAAGTTGTATTAATAAAATAAGAACATAAATTTTTAATGGTCATTTTAATATTGAAATAGAGTTTACAAAATTGTATTAAAAATATCCTAAATTAAATGTATGATAAATTAAACAAAAAAGATTAAAACGAATCTATGTTAATTTAAATAGAGTATCTATGACTAAAAAAAGGAGATATAAATATTTTCAAATTTATGATAAATCAAACAACAAGAATTAAACTAATTTTGTGAAGATAAACGGAGTATTTATTAATTAGCATGCCTTTTTAGTAATTAGAATTTATTCATCAATCAAAAACATGGGGCATAATTAAACATTTCAACAAATCTCCTATTTCAACGAACTGTGACCCCCATATTAAAAGGATCTGCATTAAAAAAATCTTAAAAATAGAAAGAGCAATAAAAAAAGAAATTCAACGTTAGAATGGTACGTATCGCAACTGTAACGAGAACACAAAGCATAGATCCACCTTCAATCCCAAATCCCATTGAACCACAAGCAAGCACACTTAAACAAAAAATAATAACAGTATTTCTCTTCATATCATTCTCATTGGCATGCATTTTAATCCAATATGGATCGAAATCAGTTTATTCACCATTTATTTATACAATTCCATTAATAATAGGATTGATCTCATTTCTAGTAGAATTATTTCTTAGACAGAAAAATGAAAAGATATTTCAAATGGGTATACTCGGTGTTGGTTTTATGTTTGCACTTTGTGATTATCTCATAATCATAACACTACTATACATTTTAAATTCAAATTCTATCAACGTTATATTCACTCTAAGTTCTATAATAAGTTATGTTGCATATTCATTAATTACCAACCGAATACAACGCCTATTCGAATTCAGTATTCTTATTATAGGCGTAATTTTCGTTGCATTAATAATTGAAGTCGAATTGTTTGAAATTCGTTCGGTTTATATTTCCATTAAACCAGATATAGAAAACAAAATGATTTCAGAACACAACACACATACCCTTTTCCTTATAACTATAGTGTTTATGAGAATGTTGGGTTTGAAAATAATGAAACAATCACATTTATATAAGAAATCGAAATTATCAAATTCTTTCTTCTTATTTATCATCGCGCTATTAGCCATAGCCTCACAAACTGACAATTTCGTAGAAGAAATACATAAATTTCTATCTTGTCCATTCTTATTTTATTTCGGAATAGCCACATTGTGTGGGCCTTACATTTACTGCCGATCATTTTTAAGTATTGAGGATTGTGATAATTGGATACCAATATCATGTTGCACTTTGTTGTTTTTCAATTTATCGTATTTCCTACCGTTGCCTGGTAAAATTTTCAGAAAAACCATAATAGAACAAAGACTTACCAAAATTTATCTATGCATAGCTTTTGTTTATATTTTACCACTATTTCCTATCATAAAAACACGCATTCATAATAATTTTTTTCGACGAACTGAAGGCGAAAGTCCCCCTAGAAGATTTCGAATTATCACTGCTATTGAGGACATGCTTTTCACTAGACCCCCTGGGCCAAACGATGGTCAGCCAGGGGAAGAACAACAGCAACCAGCACAAGTATGATCAAAAACTAGATTGGAATAAATTTATAAAAAATATTTTATCTACCAGTTTTTTATACTATGTAAACTTAAACCATTAGTTTAAGTTGTAATAATTTATATTATATCAAATTATTTAAGTGTCTGCGCGTATCAGGTTTAGATAAATAAAACACCTAGCTTGGATTGAAATAAACACTGCAAAAAAATTAGAGAAAATCTTTTTATGTTACATCATCGTTTTCTAGATTAATGTAATAAAAACATTACTTTTTTGTGCTAAAACACCGTTGAATATATAAAATATGATTTTTAACCAATAAGCATGTATCCCTAAGCAGAATAAAAAACAATATTGAATCTGAATATATACTTAGTTATATGATTTTAGCATGTAAAAACATAACCTTTTCACCCAAACAAAAGGCTTTCGAATGCATTTTAATAAATATCAATATGTAAATACAGTCTAAAAACATATATAATATGCATATTTGAGCCCTCACCTTTTTAAATAAAGTAATATACCCATACGGGCTAAATACATCCATTTTATGCGATATAATAAATTCATTTGGAATCCTATAAAACATTTATGTGTAATATTTTGAGATTTATAGTCTACTAACATGTAATTCATACAAAAATAAAATATTTAAATTGATTTTTGATAATCTTGTTTAGTAAATGCATTATAGTTTTGTAGGTTAAGAAATTATGTATATGCTGGAAAGAATGCTTGTTTAGATTCAATTTCAATATACAGTAAAATGAGTTTACAGTTTTGTCGACTAAAAATGATCAGATAAAGGACAATATTTCTACCCAAGGAACACAGTACAATATTAACCCACAAAAAATAGTTAAAAAGGGATAAAAAATTTGAAAATTATTGGGTATCTAAAAATCAATGACTGCAATAGGGCATAAGGATATAGTGAGCTCTCATACGCAAACAGATTATGGTCACATAATATTTTCGATGAATCCAAATTTCATTTTAAGATAGTTTTAATGTAGAGAGGGTGAAAACAATCAAGCATATAAAAAAATGTAAAATCAATCTATAAATACGCACACTTCTACAAAATACAAAAAAATTCTAATTAGAATAGATTCATTTTTTTAAGACATTTGTATAAGCTTGGAACATGCTTTTTTTGCATTATATAATTATTCTCACGACACTGTATTTACAAATATGTTTATAAATGATCTAACAAGAATCGATAGTCAGGCCATTGAACCATTTAAAAACATATCTATGATCGAGATTATGAACAGAAAAGCTAGAAAGAGTAAACACCTTTTTTACAAGTTTTGTTTGTTCATAATAAACTTCATAGTTACATGCCAGCCATCTAAATTTGATATATTTTGAACTTTGTTAGATATAAAAGATATATTGTGTCATTATTTTATGAAGAAAATAATTCTTTATACGTTGATTTATAATTTTTGTTTTTAATTTAATATTTTTGGGGCCCGAGCTGAATATTTCCTCTTGGAAGTAATATCAGATTTAGTTGAAAAAATATAGTTTATACCGAAATAAAATATTTTAGATCATGGTGAATACAATCCATTTATATTTTTCAAGGTGAAAAATATGTATTTGGCGCTCCAAGATCTGTTAAAATTTAGAACGCGATTCTTTGATTTACTTTTCCGATTCATCAACATAAAAACCTTTGCATTATTGTAAAAAAGCATCTTTAAACATATTATTGCAAAAAAATACAAGGATCCTGTTGTATTTCTAGTTATTTCATGTTTAAATCAACCACTAGTTGATTTTCTTGTCCTGATAAATTACCACAGAATAACTATAAGTTTCTTTATTTGATTATAATGTATTTTCAGATCGTAAAACTCAAAATATTAGGTTATGCAATATAAAGTAACATAATATTTTAAAGGTATTTTTATTCGCTGTCTTAAAATAACCATAAATTATCAATTAAAACTGGCCCTAAAACAGATAAATTTATATTTCCGCCACAAATTTTTTGTTCACGCCTCAAAATTTTTTTTTTCTAAAGATATAAACTGTTAATAAGTGATTGATATATATTATAATTGGTACTCTCCCCCTACTCGCAAATCAGATAGAACCAACATATTATATAGTTTCATAAATATAATCAACGTATTTTCGGCCTTTTATCTACATTTGGAAATCTTGCTTTTTTATGTTCATGTGCATTTTTACGTAATTATTTTATTAATTAAATCATAGGAAAATAAATTTATAACCATGAAAATATATGCAATAGGTCTCTCATGTTTGTAATAGAAAAAAATGGATGAACAATTCTTTCCGTCTTCATATTTTTCATATTTTACAGGCGCCTCTTTTTCACAAATTTTATTTTTCGAATGTAATATAAATCCATTTTTTTGTGCAATCTATTACATTTATTTGCATTTTGCTTTGTGAATCTAGTAGAGTATATTTTTTTCTTGAATTAAACGTATGCTTGTAATTACAATTAATCAAATGATACGATTAAATAATCTAAAAAGCTGATATATTGCTACAAATCATTATATAAAATTGTGACTAATTATGAGTGTGAATAAATATGCAATTTTTCAATAAAAAAAAATAAGAAATCGTATTAGAGAAAAAAAATGATAAAATAAGTATTTAGATTGATATTTTAACTAACAAATATATTTGAAAAATTGTGTCTAGGCCTCAAAAAAGAACATATATCATTGTAAGTTGTTTCTATTGTATGTTTCGTGTTTTTTTTTGTTATCACACGAAATTAATTTATAAATTGATTTTTTTCAAATTAAACATAAAATTCTGCTTTAACATCCTATGACTAGTGATATAACTATATATTTATTTGATTATGACAACTTTTGAGATTTTTTTAACGCTGCTATGGTTTAAATAAGTTTTTGAGTACGGTTAAAATTGAAAACTATATCAATTGTATCTATGTGACTTAGACAGCCCATTAGGAGTATTATAAAACTTTTTTACGTTTCTTTGGACACCTTTTAATGACCTATCTCATAACAGCTCTTTTTTATTTAAAAATATATGTTCAAGTTTCTTGTAAAGTGTGTTTGCACGCAAAAAACGTTTTTAATTTTAATCTTTTGATTTACGGTATAATAACACCTTCTAAATGCACGTAATTTTAGCAAAGAATATAGGATATGTCGCATCAAAAATATTAAATAACAACTTTTAAATACACGTAACTTTAACAAATAATACAGTATATTTCGAATCAAAAATATCAACTAGCATTTTGCTTTTTTTATTTTATGAGCATGTAATAAATTTTATTTCATAAATATGCGTTATTATATTTCATTTTCGATTACACTATATTATATCTACAATCCTTAATACACTTAAATTCAAGGTCTTGGTACAAAAATACGTGTTATTTTGGATTCTGTTGCTCAATAAACTGTGATATAATCAGACTTTTGCATTTTTGAGGTATTTCTTTGCAAAAGAAATAAGTTGATATGAAAATACAAAGAATCCATTTTTTTTATTTGAATATTTTGAAATTTTATACTTTTCCGGGTTTCTTTTAGTCTGATTTGAACTTAATAGATAAAAATATACATTTTAAAGACAATAGGAATACATATATTCAACATAAAACATGATTAAAAAATGTTTAAATGATAAAATTTTCTCCTTAAAAAAAAAACCAAAAAAAAACGTACCCCCAATCGAAAGTTTATAAAAATAATGCATTAATTACAGTTTAATCAGAAAGAGATTAAAAAAAAACATTCAAATTTTATAAACTAATATAAATATATGTTTTTATCTTTTTTTAATTCTCCTAAACACAATAAATTTTATAAAATGTATATTACCATAGTAAAAATAAATTTCAAATAGAAAAAATACTTACAGAAAAACCCCATAATTTCTCAAAAGTAATAAATACAGACAAAAATATTCAGATTTACAATATTGAACATATTAAATTGACAATAAATTGCCAATGTGATATTTATAAATAAATTTTGGACCATTTATTTTTATTTCCCTTTTATAAAATCACTTACAAATTTATTTTTATTAAATTAATTCATGTGTTTTATTTTCTAAATATTAGTAAGCCCGTAGAATGCATTTTGCAATGCATTATTAAATTAATCAAAGTAGTATTGTCAGAAAATCCATATTAGTACTTTTATGTAGACTTAAAACAGCATGAATATACAACGAAATTTAATGTTACCACACATATACTACTTTATTATGTTTTTGAAAGTAGACTCGGTCTTTTTCGTTTGCAAGTTTCATAATATAACAATAATATTTAAATATGTTTCTTTCTAATTTCGGTTTTTATTATTTTTTTTATTAATTGTTCGCCAAGTTTGTCTTTTTAACCACATTGTATTCTGATTTGAAGTTTTAATATTTTGTAGATTGCGATATATTCAATTTTTTTTATCCCGATAACGAAATCTTTTAAATTTCTCTTTATTACTAGCATTTATCTTCTTTTAGACAGTTTGCACATTACTATTAGGAAATTTTGTGTATTTGACCTTCACATTTACTGTTACCAGTTTTTATTGTCGTAGATTAAGCCTGTTTTATCAGGCGGATATATATTTGGTAAGAGGATGAGATCCTATCTACTTAACGTTGCAACCACAACACTCTGGAGTTGCCTTCATACTTGCTGAACGAAGCAAGCTTCTTCATTTTCCGGGTTCTTACTCGGCGTACTACACAGAAACCGTCGATTTATTATTGTCTGTGTGTCGTTTTAGTTTTAATTTGTAGTTTCGATAGACTGCATCATGAGGGTATTTTCCTTTTGCGAAAATTCATATAATTTCGGGATCTCGTTACGATTGTAACACAGGCCGATTATTTAGCGTTTCTAAATTTGACAACGAAACAACACACCCGTTGAATAAAATATATTTATTGTCCAATACAATTTACGTGGTCATTTTATAATACTATATCGCATAGTGAATATTTGAATATGTAATAAAATTACAAAATATAAATCGATGTAAAAATTAGATAATAAATTCAAAAAAAGTACATTGTTTTTTCTTAAAAGAATTAAATTTATTGTCTAATGGCGCTCTGATGTTACATCTTTTGCTTGACGATTTTTTTCTATAACCCTTTTACAAATGATGTCGAAAAGAGAACAAATAAATAACAATTCTCGACACACAAAAATAAGAGGTCATAGAAGCGACTAAATATATGAAATTCAAATATATATATATATCTAGGCACAATACCTAAAAATGCTACCTAATGTGATGAATATGCGTAAAAAAATCATTCAAATATGAGACTCGCCATATCTTAATAAAACTTAAAGCTTAGAAGAGATACTAAAGATATAGAAAATAGTATTGTGTAAAGAAAAACTCAAGAATAAGAGCTAAAATAGATATTTGTAGCGAAAAAATAATAAGATTGAAAAGTAAAATATATAAGGTTTGAATATGAAAGTTGTCATAAAATAAATATAATATAAATGAATATTTATGATGGTATAGGCGAATTATTTAAATATGGTCTACAAAAATACAATCCTAGACATAATACGGAGAAATTAGGATAATTAAAACTGTTGGTTGACTTATCAGATAAATATCATTTTGCTTGTGGGTAAAAATAGAATGGTAAGAACAATAAATTGATTATTTACAAATATGATTAAATCGGTCCTATAATTCTGACAAACAAGTAGAAACGAAAAAACTATTATAATAATGTTGGATTTTGGCTTTTAACTGTATATATAGCAGTGGGTTCAATATCACGAAACAAGAGTTCTTACCAACATGATTATTGGCCACTGTCCGGTATAAAGTCAACGATACTTGTAAGATATAGAACAAGAAAATATATTGGTGTATATCTGATACTGTTTATGATCATAAGAAAATAAAATATTAATCTTTTCAACTTTTTAATAGTATTTAAATAAATTGATTTATTTCTTTATCTTACATGATAAATTTAAATTGTACCACCCTTCACTGATCTTGTGACATGACAAAAAGGAAAGCTATATAATTAATTTTAGTATGACTTAAATAACGCAAGAATAGAGTGACTAGCTCCAAATGAGTACAATAAAAATATCAAACATTTTTTGTTGATATTATATTCCCTTATAAATATTATATATTACTTTACAAAGATTCCAGAACACCGGATTCTTTCTATAATTATATGCTGATATCATTTTACTGATTTTAAATGGCTATATAAAGAAAAAAATCACACATTAGCACTATTTTATTACAAATTTATAGATAAATAATGTTTTCTTGGGGATAGAACTTGAATATATATTCTGTCTAAGAAAATACATGTTTCTTGACTGTAGAGCACAAAAATATATTAAATGAAGCTTTCGTACACTATTTTTATATTCGTATTAGGGCAAGAATAATTCCTTTCCATTTGGTAAATAGCATTTTTTCCATAAAAAATGCAAACTTAATAAAATATTAAATTATTCTTAGAATCAGATCATTAAAAATGTCATATATCACACCATCAGACCCTATAGTAAATTAAAGAATTCTAAAAAACCTTCATAATTTTTATGAAAACTCATACGCATAGACTACAATCAGACAGCAAAAAAATTTTACAAGCTTGAAAATGATATAAAAATAATCGTCGCTAATTTTCAAAAAATCTGCCATTAAAAAATTCTGATATGTATAAAACCATGCATATTATTGTTTTAATTTGAAATGTTTATAATGACGTAGACTAATAAAATTATTTTTTACAAACTAATGAATTAAAAATAAAATATACGATATTAGAACATGTCTATAATTCATAGATAAAGCATAAATAAATAAAGAATTTATCATCAGACTTTTTTTGCATTTCTAATACTTATCAATACCTTCCATTATTATAATATGCACTAAAAAAATATATGCACATTAGTGTAAGCACAACAAACATTATTTTACAAGAAGTTATAATTTTTATATTGATTCTCAGATTTTTATTAAACCATACTACAATAGAAAATTTAGCAAAACACGTACAAATATTAATCAAATTAAAATTATATATCAGTAGCAAAAAAAAATTGATTATAGTCTAGAAATCAATATAAATTAAAAAATTATATGAACCATGATTCAATCAAAGATATTTTACAAATTAAAATCGATAGGTGATATATAAATTCAAAAAAAATATATTTTAGAAATCACGTAATAACATATGCTGCTAAATGTTCTTTTGATCTTGGTCGTTTCTCTTTCTTGAACTTTGTATCCGCTTTAATATGCGCACTTGATATATTTGATAAAATTTACGCAAGCTCAATGAGAATAAGCTAAAATAATTGGCTCATTTGTCGCAACACCAACTACAATCTTGTATTCAAAATAAAATACATGAAGCTAGTATATATACATTATAAAAACATAAGGTTGGTGAGACTATTTGGTTAAATAATATTTCATCTTTCTGATTTTAATGATTTACAATGATAGATTTACTAAAGTCAATTATTATGTGTTGTACTATCTAACACTGAAAGAAAGTCTTTCTGATAGTTAGGACATAATTAATAGAGAAAATACGGTAAATTTAAAGTTAAATGGCATAAACAGCGATAACAGATCGTCGATCTTTGTTCTAATATGTCGTATGTATTTTGTATTTAAAAAAACATTTATACATATGTTTTCTAATGAAAAAAATAATTTATAAGTCTTAAGCATTCAAAATATAACATATATACGGGATACCATTTAAATTTTGTTTATTTTAAGACATTATTATATGTTTGATTTTTTTTTCACAAGCACATCTTTCTTGATCTCTCGTGCGCATAGCGTCTCTATAATCGCAGCTATTTAGTTTTCTTCAATACCTATCCTTCGTTCAAGGCTTTTTAATTCAAGGTTATCCTCGTAGCCAAAGGTTGTTTATATGCCACAATCTGGAAAGATACTTAAATTTTTCTAGATAACTTTAATAATATTGTGTTACATCACCGACCCAAGCTTTAAAATATGTAATAATTTGATTCTTGTACTTTTATATGACAGATCGGATGCTTGCAGATCATACTTTCACAATTATTTGCTATCAACAATTTCTATGTTTTAAATGGTAGTTACATCATTTCTACGAGAGTATTACGGTTTTTACTTTTTATCATATATAAAAATTAAGGTCTGTTGTTTTTAATTTAGGATCGGTTTATATTCTTGTATCTAGTTTGATCTTCGTGATTTCATGTTTTAATATTTCTTGTACTGAACGTCTACGGATTTATAATTTTTTGTCTAAATTTAAGTTACTTTTCTGGCATAAAGTTAAGAAACCGATCATTCCATTTTTTCTTCTTTTATAGTCATGGCCTAGCATTTTTTTACATCTGCTCGAAAAATGATCGATAGTTTGATAAGAGTCAGTACATTGTGGGCATTTTCCCTTTTCGCCTAAGAAAATATTTCTATCTAGAATGAAACACAACCATGCTTCATCTAAAGGTCTTTTTTTCGTACTGTAGCCACGTTTATAATCTTAGTATTCCTAGCGTTGAATTATTATACACATTAAAAGATTTTTTTTTATTTTATAAAATAAACACATCTTATGCTACAAACGATGTAGGTTTGCTATTCAAAATTAATCAATGTATCAAGATAGAAAATTACAAGTTTTCATAACTAAAATGGAAAAAGAATATAATTTGCCTTGTTTATCTCATAATCATCGACTAGAAATGTCGTAAATCACACTTATAGTCTAACTTTATAGATTTAATTCAATATCTTGCATTTAGACACAAGCTACTTAGATGTATAAAAATAAACATTTACATAAGTTTATGGGTAAGAAAAATCCTTTTTTTAAGTTAAAAATTTACATATAGCATAAATTTGATTATGTATACTTTCCAGCGATTTTAAACATATTATTAGATCACATATATTTTCATAAACGTTATAGTGTTGTTAAGAGATAAAACGCGCCTATATATAAAGTAAATATGAAGATGCTTTACATGAATTGCAACTTATATAGAAAGATTATATACATACTGAATTAGATCTGTACATTCTAAATTACATCAAATTGTAAACTTGAATTTTAAAAGCCGTCTCAGTTGTGAATAAAAGACTCTAACTTGACAATGAGCCTTTAATCGGAGTTATAAAGTACTATTCAGTTTATACATAAATAAAAAGTTATGTACACATTATAAATACACAGCAAAGTCTTTCTAAGGCATCTTTTATTTTTTTGTGTCAGATCTCGGTATCAATATTCATTTTTTGTATCAAAATGTGCATATGTGGATTATTCAACTAGAAAATCATCATACACGCTGTTTTTTGTATATTTGTGATAATGTTAACCTTGAAGAGCACCATAAATAACATAGATCAGTATAAATCTTGATTTCATGGCTTTCAATCATATATTTTTTTGTAATCATTTTTAACTATTTTTTACAGAAACAAAAGGCCGATAAAATTACCGTGCGTATTTGTGATTTCAATACTTAGAATCCTGATATTAATATATGCAGAAATAAAATCTTGAAAGATTAAAATATGTTTTATTATAAGAATATACGAATCGAAAATCTAGAAACAAACCAGTGAACACTAAAAAATGTTATTATTTATATACAGAATCTGCTTATGATAAATAGTAAATTCTTTAACAAATTTTTATATGTGAAAAAACACATTATAAAAAATTCGATTGAGAACAAAAAAATTTTTTTTTATGGCTAAATTGTTTTAAAGACCCCATATAACATATTCTCACAGCGAGAAAATATATTTAATTCATTTTATTCAAGTATGAGACAAACATCAATAAATTTGGTACTCTAAACTTTCATTCTATTTTTCTTTGTTTTTGTTATAATATACTTAAGCTTAAATTTGATTTAGCACTCATATCATGAATATTTCATGTATAAATATACATTGAGATCTTGCAACTTCATTGAAAAAAATATATATAGCTTCTATAGCTTATGGTATTTCTAAACTTTGATGTTTTCATAATTCACACAGCAAAATAATATTAAATGTATTTTTTAATATTTTTCTTAGTTTACTCTTATGTTCCCATTTATTCATATAAACACACATAAAATATTGCATAAATAGGCCGAAAAGAGACAATAAATACAAGAATATCTATAATTAGTATATAATCAATTATAAATCATATTATACTCATGTTATTAATACATCAATTAAATAAAAAACACAATATAATCGTAATTAGATTATATCTCAAATAAAAATCTCAACAACTTTTCTGCTTTGATAGGCTATAAAAAAAGACAACGAACCAATATGTTTATAAATAGTTAATCAAAAATTAAAAAAGTAATTTATAAAAGCCCTAATACTATTGTATCAGATGAAGCCACAAATTCCAACAAGTTTTTATATCAATAATGTTAAAATCAGAGCAAGAGTGATATTTTCGGTAGTTTACAAGTAAGCGACTCTGTAAATAGTCACTGGTTATACACCATCAATCCCACTAGACCGTAGTAAAAATTAACTCTAAAGGGGTCGAACAGCGATAAAACATGAAGAATTATCAAGCTATGATAATTAATAGGTTGCTGTGCAAGCCGTTGAACTGTGCCATCAGTATGCGATCAGATCCTGCACCTTATGAAAAGATATGGGTGAATATTTAGTTTAGTTGTACATATTGTATACATAGCCGATGAACAGTAATTAGAATACGATCCTCTCCATAAATTGAATGTCACCTATATGAAAAGGCTTAGTTTACAGTAATTACGGGTGGCAAGAAGTGCCGGAAGAGTTCCACAGAGAGATGCTGCTGTTAAGAAATGGTTCCAAAAAAATGCGAACTTCCAGAAAGTAATACAAAAAACCATAAATATATAAAATATTTGATTAGAATTCCAAAAATATGAAATTCTTGTAAATTATAACGTTTAACAAAACCAATTAGAAAAATTAAAAGGAACATTTAAATTGTAATATCTATATAAAAAAACATCGATTTACCAATTTTTAACAAAATAAAAAGGTGTGAAATTTTTGAATATATAAATTGATTTAAATTGCCTTTTATTGAGATGTAATATGAGGTTTATATGGCTTGAAATACCTTTAAAGTGAGTTACTGATGCTGTAATATTTATTATTTATAAAAAAAGGTCTTTAAGTGTGTTTAAAAGAAGTAATGCCGCATTATAATTTTTTACTATGCATATCATGATATTATATTTGCAAAAAATAATATTTAAAAGGCGCAATGATATTATTTCCGATATTCTAAAGGAATAATACAATGTGAATTTTTCCTTATAAAACACATAAATCCATTATATCATAATGCAATAAAATTCATCATAAAAATTCTCTTAAATTCATTTGGAAAACATAAATCTGCAAAAAAAAATATGAAACATTTAGAATTACTAATTAATAGTTAATTGGAATCAAATAATCTGGTCAGAATGCCAGAATTAAACGACAGAAGGTAATGATTAAGAGAAAAATATGGCAAAGAGTTTAAATAAAAGAATAATAATTTGCACATATCTGTGGTAAATACTAATCAAAATCGCACTTATAACAAAAATCTTATTAGTATAAAACCATATAAGATGCATTAGCTTAATTAGTGATGTATGCGTGGTGGAAAGCATAAAAACAATTTATATAAAAACAGCATCAAATATTTTTTATTTTTAGGTGATCTAAAAACGTAATATATTTGGGTATAGCACAGATAGTTTAATATATAAAGCATGAAAAAAGTCTATGTAAAAAATATTTTTCAAAATTTTTACCCCAAAATAGGTATGTTTTATCTAAATATTTTATATATATAAAGAAAGTAAATGTCTTGTAACTATATAAATTGATAAATAAAACGGCTATTTTCATAGTTCTATTCAAATAGTAGATTGCATAATATTTCAATAATTAAATAAGGCGCAATACGAAAAGAAAAAATAGGACACGTCTATTTATACATTTTTTTTTCATAAAACAAATTTAAGCGCAATTAAAGTGTATCAATAACTTTAAATAAAATTATCATAAAACATTTTATTTAAGAATTTGACGCAAAAAAGAGCCAACTATTATTCTATACAGCAAAAATGTTGAGTAAAAGCTATTTAATACAGATTTTCTACATGATAATGCGTTTGTATTAATTAAAAGAATTTTTTTATAGAGTAAAAACGTTCAAGACAAAAAATTTTTAATTTATAAGCCATGAAAATTTAATTTTTTGTCGAAATGAATGTATACAATCAAGTTGTCTGATATCAAAATAATAAAACATATCTAAAAACAATATTTAAATAATATACATACCCCGTTGCATTTTAACATAATTATTGTGTATATTTATAAACAAGTACGGAAAATATTTACAAAGATTATTTTTTCGATCCGTAAAATACTTATATTCTGTCCACACATATATAGTATGATTTGTAAATCCTCTATCAATTGTGTAGGTATGTTCCTATCTCAAAGTAAAAGGTTTTTATTTTTTTTTGGAAATATTCACATTTCTAAGTTTCTGTTACACATTATAACATTCTAGTTATGTATTATTTTGGACAGAAAATTAAGGTAAAACTATAACACGGCAAAAAGAAACGAATTTACATGCTAAAAACTTGCATTAGAATGCCCCAAGTAAGAGGTAGAAATTATATATAAAACAGCTTTTTGATACTTATTAGGCACTATATTAAAAAAAAAATTTAATAAATATAATATGGGTTGTTTTGTTTGTAATACATGTTTATTTCAGCTTAAACTTTGAGATTTACAGTGAAATAATAGCAATAGCATGCTGAAATCATTGAGAAAACAACCAAATTGATCTTTATATAATATATTGACCCTGAAAAGTGTAAAAGTTGCGTAGATGTAGAAAACAGCTATTTAAAATGATCCAAACTTAAATATTCAGCAGCAAGATCAATAAACATGATATAAAATTAGATGTGAATATTTATTTTCTTACAAAGCTTGTTTTTTAACCTGTCATAACATTTTATACCCTAAAAAGTAACATAAATTCCAATATAAATATAAAAATAACGATTTTTTTGGTAATGCGTATAACTTACAATTTAGATAATATTTCAATTGAATTAACAGATCTTGAAGATTATGTATTTATTATCAGTATTTTTATAGGTAAATTGGCTAAATGTTTTAAAATTTATCCGAGTCATGAATTATATATCCAGATCTAAAGTATTTTGTTAAATTACTTAACGAGAATATAAAGATTTTCTTACAGTTTTGGTATATTGCCACAGCAAAATATAGTGGTTTTAATAATATAAAAGAATTTTTTTCAAAATTTACCTTTAATGTTTTTTATTCAAACTGGAATGATATAAATGGATAAAAAAAATATAAATCAAACAAGAAAATATAATAAACGTAACAAAATATTTTTCATTTATAAAATTACGCCTAAGCGGTTTTCATACATAACATATCAAATTCTATGATAGGACACCTTTTGCATTTTGATTAACGGTAATAAAAAATTTATGCATTAAAACACAATAATTCGATAAGCTATTACTTCTTTGGCTCTGAACGTAAAACAACTTTCAAGCATATGTAATATAATTAAATATTACTAGTATTTTAGTGGAATTCTGATCGGTATTGACGAATACATAATCAAAAATGCATAAAAATCCAGTAAAATGTTATATAATAGAAAAAAAGATTCATTTAATTCTTAGAATTTATAAGGCGTTATTACACAGTTTGTTTGTATTCAATTACGATCGAAGTATGTTTTATATATAAAATTAAATTAATTTATAAAGAAAAACAAGTAGATAAAAAAAGTGTGGTACAAAATTCATTCAATAATTTTTTTTCCATAAATGACACCAAATGGCATACAATTAATTATTTTATGCATCTAGTTACATGTTTATTTGGTTTATGAAACGTCTTTATATAGAAAAAACTTGCTCAGAGAGGCTTTCTTACATAAAACCAAGCTTTTATGTTAATCATATTATGCAATTTGAGGAAAAAACTCAATAAAAAAGTACCTTTTTAGCACCAACAGACAAAAACTATTTTTCTTTTACTACAAATAAAGCTTAAAGATAAATTTTATTATTATTGTTCTAGCTGAATAAAATTAATATTCTCTATCTAGTCTGATTAACTAGTCAATCAATACATAATGCAAGTTTTATTTGTGCTTTTCTAAACCGGTTTTGCTCTATATAAGAAAAAATATTTTTCTATATAATTTATGATAAATTGACGGCAGAGTTTTAATGGAAGTGAAGCCATATTGTAGATAAAATATAAATAGGGAAGCATTAAAACCATTTTTTTTACGTTTTCTTGACAAATTGCATTTTTTATGAATAAAACTACTACAAAAGAATAGAAGCCTATAGAAACAAAACAAAAAAAATACAGAAAAAATCAAGAATCACAGAGAATTTACTTCTAAAAGCAAATTATGATTTTTAATATATATAACACGCTTTTGAGAGTTTTTTTTAGAAAGCAACATAAAAACCATCGTAAAATAAAAAAAGCAGTATACCTTTCTTTTCCTATAAATCAATATAAGTTATTTAGGCGTGTTTAGCCCAATTTATTCGTATTTCATGATTTTTTTTTAAACATGTTATTTCATGTTGCATCATTAATATGTGTAAATTTTTAATCAAAAATTGTTATTAATGCTTAAATCCTAAACCACATACTAAAATAAAAGACAACATAATACAATTCAGTGTGTATTAGTGCATGTGCCCTAATTTTTTTATACGTAGCTTGACTGATGCTGATGATTTTAGTAGATACAAAAATAATTCCTCATATATGATATATATTCAAATAATCATGTATAAGAGTTTTAAATACAAAAACTAATATGTTCCTAAGAGAATCTTAATTGTGTAGATAAATCAGTTCCCTTCTATCAGCCATAACTAGCATTATTTGCATCAACAACAAAATATTTAAATATACGGATTGTCTTTTATGCATTCTAAAACAATTATGCACATATTACCTTTTTTGTTATAATTAGTAGCGAAAGCATATACTATACATACCTATATTATTCATTCATTTAAATATGATTGCTATAAAAAAAAATGCAATCATCTAGGCAGAACCTGAAATATTTGATTAATATTCATCTTTTTATTTAGTTAGTTCATGTAATTTATCGACTAAAATATGTGTAAAAAACAAAAAAATCACAATAAGATGAAAAGAGTTGCTTTTGAAAGACATAAATTATAAAAGAAATTAAAAAAAAGGAATGATCTTAAAAAAAGTATGACACTAAAGATATTTTTTAACATTTAGAAGTGATGAAATTAATGATTAAAAATTATGTTGTCATAGTATATATGATCTTTTAAGATACTAAATGAAATATCTAATTATTACAAAATGATCATTATATCTTTATATTTATACATAATAAAAATACTAGGTCTACAAATATCTTGACATAGAGATATAAGGTTATATTATTATAAAAATATTTTTTTAGATATATTCGTCAAGTTATTATTCTTTTACAAAATTGAATAAATTTATTACTCAATTAAGGAACGTTTTGTATGAATAATAGCCCGAATATACTCGAATAAACACCATAATAAAAATTTCAAATGATCATTTAGTTTTTCTTTGCCTTGAAATTATAGACTTTCTATTTTTCTGTTAAGATAAACGCAGCTTTCCGCGTGTAAAGTTTTTTTTATCACAACTATACTTTTATTTTCTTAACGCTAAACTGATATTTTAGGTTCGAAACTAAAATATATCACAATAAACAATACTTTCAAACCGCAAAATATTTTCAGCTTTACAAGCGATATATTTGTGCTTATTAAATCACAGACATATGAGAAATTAGTATCTACTAAATAAATAGAGCTAAACTGTTTTATTGTGATTTAATTTTTATTATTTTAACAATCATTGTATCATCAAAATAGCATCGACAGCATAATAAGTGAGAAAGATAAAATCTTGAATTTTGTAATTTTAAATTATACATGACTAGTTTCGTATTATAATCTACCTATAGAAAATTACCACAAAGTCAGCGCAACACTGCGTTTTTTTTTATAGGATCTTTCATTTTATTTTATGTGTATAAGATAAACTTTAAAACTGAATGATTGATGCAAAAACTAGTATGATAACAATGTTTTTAGGACAAATATGTTCATATCATTCCATACAAGCTTAAAAAATATTTTCATGTATTTTATGATAAAATTTTATTTCATATTATCATCATATGATTTAATGAAAATCTATTATATTTGTCTTATAAATATAATGCCTATTACCATTCATTTTCTGATTTTTTTATCAAGATCAGAAAATCTGTTTTTTAGTTACAGCTCTACTTGTTATTAAATCTATATTCTGATTTCTAAAATCAACATATATTTTTTCGCAAAATCTACAGACGTATCACGTATCACCAGATAAAACAAATGAAAAAATAGCACAAATATTTTTTTAGCACATAATCAATTTATATTTTAGAATATATAGCAATTTTTTTATTGAACAAAAAATAGATAGTTGACTTCTTTTAAAATTTTGTTACTCTCAATATTCTAATTTATGCAAATTTTCAGATAAACATTTATTTTATATCATATGAAAATATTTTTTTTTTTCATTCATAACATGAGATTTTATTTAGGATTATAAAATATTATTTATTTTAATGCAAAATTTTGGCTTATTATTTGTCAAAGATATTCGCTTCTTAAAAAGATTTGTTGTTTCAAACTCAGAAATGGAACAAAAGAAAATTTATTTTGAATATTTTCCCACGAATAAACTTAAATTTGCTTTTCTCCTAATGTATAAACGATTTCTATATAATTTTTTTTTCATAGATTTTATTGTTATCTTTTGCACATTAGAAATATATGAGCCATATTTATGATGTAATTTTGAATAGTCTATTTTTATGCCTAATTCGCGTGTATATACATAATTTTTGTGTAACATCATATAAAATATATTTTATGGACATATAAATTTATTTTCTGTTATATAAGTTCTTTTACCCATGAAAATACAATAATTATCAAACTACAATCTTATTTTTTTTAATGAAAATATTTTTAAAGCAAAATATTTTGAAACATATAGCACGATTTTATTTTCAAAATATTCAAAGAATACTTTACTAACTACATGCATAATCAAGCATTGACAATTTCATATATATTTTTCTATCCAAATTTTCATAGCAATGCGGTTTATTATGGAATTTATGAACTCAGTTACAATCCTTTTTGTTTTGTAAAAATACAATAACATGGATCTTTTTCGATAATTTTCTTTCAAAATTATTTTACATATAAAGTAAAATCAGCCGCATGTAAAATTTTCATGCTAATACATGCATATATATGACTACATAATTTTTATATATTTTTTTTGATTTATTGATGAAACAGCGATGCCACATTATCGGAATAAAACAAGTGTTTTTGATTTCATAGAAGACAATAAAATTCTAAGCATATATATTTATTTTTGCGTCCAGCTTTACTTCTTATATTGTTCGAACTGCAAAAATATAGCTTTTTAGCTTTTCTCTTATGTTTTCCGAATTAAATTTATTCGCCTGTGCGCATCTGATATGTAATATTCGCCAAAATTATTTTGAAATTATATATAATGATTTTTAATTTTTCGACATGTATTTTATACATAGATGGAATATGCGCTACTTTACTTCTATATTACATTTTATTATAAATGTGTATTTTTTTTGCGATATCTTTGCTATTTACAAGCTTAATTTGAACATTTGTCGAGGATAAAAAACGTAGATTTTCTGTAATGAAATTTACGTAAGATATTATTGTTAGTTTCGATTGTATTTATTAAAAATTTTTCTAATACAACCAATTTTTTTGCAGACACATCAATATTTTTATACATATTATCTATATTAAAATTACCATCGATATTTCTCAATCTATGATTGTGTTTAGTCGTTTATGTTATGATACTATTGATATGACTAATATCCCGTATTTTCAGATAATGTACTTTATGGTATAACTTATACAAAAACAGCAAATTTATATACAAAAAAAATACAGTTTTACTGTATTAGCTATGTATTTTAGTAAAAAATATAGTTTAGATTGCTTTTATTTGTAATAATAATAATCATAAAAAATCTGACGCGCGTATTTTACCCACCAGCGATTCCATAATATGTTATAGCATTTTTTAAAAATTTTTAGATAAATTAAAAATCTTGATGCAAGTAAAATATACTTGCTAGAAGTTTTAAAAATAGAAAAACTCATTTAAGATTATAAAAAATACTTATAGAGATATAATTTAAGAATTTGTCAAAATTTTTTAAAATTATATTATTTTGCGAATACTTAGAAACGCATAATATAGTCAATTACTGCAAAACATCTAAAAATATTAATAAAAATTGTAATTTATATATTCAATATATATTTAGTCACTATATGAGCTTTTCGTCGTATTATATTATATCTATTTGTGTGTATTTGAATGTTTTAGGGAAATTTTACAACGCTTGTTTATAAGGCAAGTCATGTATGTGTCATATGACTAAATGTAAATGAAGGATATAAAAAATGCAAGAAGATGCTGTAGTATTTTTTTATACAATATAAATATCACATTAAAACCAAGATGAATGAAAAGTAAATCTATACAATTACAATTACAATAAAGCATTCATGATATACATAAATGCGGTTTTTTTCTTCGATATGTCTTAGATAAACTAGAATTCCAATATAACATAAATGGATGTTTCTATTGGTTCATACTATTTAAAAATTACCAAATACGAGTTTTTCATGAAAAATTTGATTTTTAGTCAATATCAAATTCGTCTTTATAATTTTTAATTGTTAGGATTTAAGTTTTGCTGTTTTTGTTGCTATAAGTTACGAAGCCGATCACAAAATAATATAATTAACATTCTTTAATTCCCAATACAAGATTCAACTTGAGATGGATTTTATGTTGAAATACGAAAAAATTATGTTGAGAGTAGCCTATAATTTTTTTTTGTGAATGAAAATACGCTGAAATGTGCTCTTTTGTTTGTTTCTGTATTTGAAAAGATCATGCAAAAAAGCAAGAAATCTTTTTATGGTGTATGCATCAGTAACATATGAAGTGTATTTTTTTCCCTGTATATATAAAAAAAATAATTTTCTCAATTTTTTTTGATTTGAGCTTTAAAAAATACGATCTTTACAAGATTTATCATTATTATAAATATATTTAGTATTGTGACATCTAAACAACGAAAACGCCTCTATTGAATATATAGAACCATAGACAAACTTAAATATAGACAATACGTACACAAATCCACTTCTAATTTATAATGCATTTAATTTATCACAGGTGTTTTATATTGGGTAGATATGCTTAATATATATTATATCTAAAGAATAATTTTATGCTATATGTAATATGATATTATTGAGGTTGACAAACTTATCACATCATAAAGAAACTAAATTTTTTTTGGAAAAATTTGTTAAAGTTTAACCAGTAATTGAAGTTTTTACTGTGCTCCTGACGATATAAATACGTTTCAAGCGTATTAAATATTAAAACAGAAATGTATTTTTCGGACAAATAAATATAAATTTGATCATCTAATAAATAAATAATTATATTTTTGAATAATGTAATTCTATTTAAAGTCAATAACTTTTCTTGCAAAATAGATCCAATTAGCTACTATTTACCAGGATTTTTTATGATACCAAACTATTCAAACTGCTTATTTCTCTTGCAAAAAATACATAAAATTTGCAATTTTTTTTTGCAATATAATATACGTAATTAAGAACGATGATTATACAATTAATGCGTATAAATAATAATTAAAGAAGATCAATGTCTGTTATCATGAAGATATCTATATTTTTATAAACATTATAAAAATATTTATATAGAAAAAATGCATTTAAAGGGCACAGATATACTTTAATAAAAAACCAATTAAAATTTCTATAAGATCAAACATAGTTGTATTAAACATAACCTTTGTAGCTTGAAAAGCAGGTTTTTTGGACGAATATATATAAATATTGCAATCTTTTTATGAAGTTTCAAATTATTTATAATTTAATATTAGTGAATAACAGTAGAATCAATTTTTACACTACTCCTGCAATCCATGTTGCTATGATTTGTTTTTCTATATTTTTTTGCTAATGTAAAGATAAAATAACAAAAAAATTAATAATATATTTAATTTTACGCCAAGTAAAGTATTTTTTTACATAATATGTGTAAAAAATAGTAATATTTATTATAAAAAAATTCTCGTTTATCGGGAAACATAAACATGTTTTCACATACTTTCTATCAACCCTGTTAGCTGTATGCCAGCAGAAAATCCAACTTTTTTTGTTTTTATATATTACGTTGCACTCTGCATTTTCACATTAAGCGTTTATATTTACATTGAAATAAGGCAACCAAATACGACTCATTTTACTTTGCTTCTATTATTAAATATATTTTTTTTGATTTTATTTATTATGTCGTCATTTGTTATTCTGTTTACATTGTAATTGAAAATGAAGTAATCGTTCATCAAGAACATTAGAAATAAAAAAATACATCTATCTTAAAATATATTTTGTTTATGGAAAAAGGTTTCTAGAGTGACTACTTGATCCAGATAACTTACTCGTATGTCTATATGTGAAAATACAATATTATAATTACAGTTTATGTTTGAAACAACAGTTTGGTAATATTAATAAATTTCAAATTAAAATTCTGTTCTGTGTGTTTTAATTTTTATAAATTTTAAGAAACACAAATTTTTGACAGTTTTTATGAAGTAAAGCACCTTTTATATACTTGTAAATATATATGAATTATATAGGTATCAAAAGATGTACATAATAATTGTGCAATGTTCCTAATGGGCGACTACGTCTTTATAGATGTAATCGGTGAAAAGAAACAGTACCCATAGATAAAAAAATAGTATCAATAAAATTAATATAATCATCTACATATTTATAAATACGCACTATAATAATAGCGATCTAACATTAGTTCTAAAACAATCCAGTCAAGAAGCATTCAAAACAATATATTCATTTTAAATAAAAAAAGATAAATTCTATTTTATAAAGAAAAGGATGTTTTGAGTAGCAAGAAAAACATTTATTCGTCACTGATCCTTCTTTTTTTGGCATTTTTTCCTCCTTCGTTATCCTCATTTCGATTCATAACTTCGCTGGAATTTTCCATGCGTCTATCGCTTTCTTGAGCCGGCTTATCTTTTTGACTTGTTCCGGGAATATCTTTATCTGGAACTGTTTCATTCGTCATTTTTTTGGATGATTCTGATTCTGCTTCTTTCAATTTATTTTCTAGTTCTAATTTCTTTTCTAATACATCGGCACGCAATTTGATGCCCTCTTCGAATAATTCTTCCTTTAGTTCTTTATCTACTGATTTCCATCCTAAAGATTCTAGCCTACAAAATAATGCCAAATATAAACCATGATGTTCAGTGTAATTGAAGTTTCTGGCAGCTTCTCTTATTTCATCGAGAAAATAGGGGTAAGAAAATACTTCTGTATAAGATTCATAAATAGGTGAAGCCATTTCACATCCCAATAAGTTATAAAATACGTAGTTCGCCGGTGTTTTTTCGTCTGTTGGATCCACACAAAAACATACAAAAATATCAGAAGATTCAAAATATTTTAAATATTGGCATATTTGTTTTAAAAATTCGTTTTTTTTGGGAGAATTGTGATTTTGCATGTTATTTGAATGGCCTGAATTTTTTCCATCCATTTCCTGGTCTGTATTTTCGCTATCATCTTTCTCAAGGTTCTTAATAAATTCAACCTTTGCAGCCACTGCACGTTTAATTAGTTCTCTGGCATATCCTTGCCTTCTATACTCTTCAATTGTTATCAAATGATGGATGATAATAATATGACACATTTGTGATTTTTTCAATCGTAAATATATAACGTCTGTAATTAATGAGGATAACAATTTTTCTCCATCTCTTAACTGAAAAATTTCATACTTTTCTATATCACCTCCATAGTAAGTTGTCTTCCAAATATCTATAGGATAATAATGACTTATCTTATCGATATATTCTTTTTTCTGTTCAGATGATATCGTTCCTTTTGGAATATGCTTTAATTCCAATCGATTGTTCTTTTCAGCTGATGTATCTTCATCTTTTTGTAATGTGGGATCAATATTAGAATTCGCCAACGAACATAAAATTACATAAAAGAGTATTTGCATTCTAAAAATATTTGCTTTGTGAATAATGCAAAGTATTTATACAACATATATATCCAAACAAATGAAAATAAACAATCATATTTTTGATTATTATGATCAAACTGATATATACCAATTGGTACAAAAAAAGATTGATTAATAAATGTATTCATTAGTAAATTTGTGATTGGATTTCTTGACATATGTTGACATAATACAATAGTATTATAAGTTTGTGTTTTGCATATTTTAGTCGTTATTAGTAGATCATTATCCAGGGGCAGAATGTACAGTGTCAATATTGTAAAATTTCCTTGTTTAAAAAAAAAATTTCATTTTATAATAGAATATCGATTACGCTGTAAACAACCTTTAATAATAGGTCTCGAAAGAAGGAGTGGTATTAAAGAAGGCCATGGTGAGGAAAAGATAGCCGAAAGTATAAATACGCTGTTCGTACGGAGAATCAATCAAGGTGAGTGAGAGAACAAAGACTAAAATCACATCTATAAATTTAGCCCATAAATAAAAGATAATGCTGCAAACAAATACGAAATAAATATTTTAATATTTTCCGTACTTATATAAAATATATCTTCTTTTTTAAATGGTACATAAAATTATTATAAACGTTCATTATACTGCATTTCAATTGATTTCCGTCCGCATTTGACTTAGTTTTTATAGAAATTACTAACATTAGGATTTTAAAACATAATCCTTTTTCCATACATACACTAAATTTAAAGCTTGCAGTTAGAGCTATTATTCTACTCGATCGAAAAAATTTGAACACAATTTTCTTGTAAACAAAAATATATTCTTCTTTTAAAATTGTAATCAAAGACAAAAAAAGCTGTAATTTTTAAGCTTTGTTGACATGTAATGCACATTTTAGCCTTATATTTATATTAAAGGTCACAATGAAGAAAAAAAATATAGGATATTTTCTTTGAAAAAATTTAAATTCAAAGATGATATTTAACATGTCTCACATATCATATTCATTCAAGATCGCGATAAATCCAGAAAAATAAACCAGCAAAGTTTAAAAGACCAAGAAAATAAAATAAACAAATTTGTAGTACGATCTTAAATGTATGTAAGATATTTATATATTTTTTAAAAAGTAAAATATCGATCGACACAATTCTATGTTTTTCCGAACGTTAAAGCTGCAAAGCTTGTGAAACATGATTTCATCTATCAAAGAATTTCATTGCAAGTAGATATGAACATATGAATTACACAAATATATTTTAAAGCATTTATTTCTACAATTTAAAAAGAAAAAATTATTTTTTTATGATTAGATTATCCCTTTTCACTATTATATAACATAAAATAACATTGGGATTTATTTATAGGTATAGTTTCTATTGAAAAATTCAATCTATTAAGACGTGGTCAGTCCATGTAGAATATTTCAAAACTCCATGATGCATCTTTTGACACCCCCTGATCTATCATAATCAACAGCCCTTCTTCTCTCAAATGAGATGAGTTCAAGTATCTTGTGGTGTAAGAAAGCTTGTATGTATGCTTCTACTTCGTCCGAGATTGATAACACATTAAAATATTTGCAATGATATTTTTTAACCTTTCATTCAAGTCATTACTGTGGTTCGATTCTTGTTTTAAATTCGTAGGTTAAACCAAGTTGATTCGCCAAGATCTCATACTACCTATATTTTTCATTCACATATTAAGTTAAGCTTTCAGGGAAGGTTAAGTCATTATCAAAAAACGTAAATATCTTTTTTTATATTATATAGATAAATTTCAGGTTTAATTTTTTTGTAGAATATATGTTTTTTATTTCAGGTAAAAACTTTATTTCTGCATTCTCAATTATGCAGACCTCTTATACTAAGTGGGTTCTGATCTTTTAAGTTTTCCTTTAGAAGTATCTTCTTGATAAGAGAAAATTGAATATCTTACGATTTCATTGTGTTTTCGCGAATTATAGTGCCCTTATATTTATTTGCATCTCGTTGCAAGTTGAGATATTTTTTTCTTGTTTTTTTATAAATGTGAGCATAGTATTCTATCACCGAAAAACAGATTTCTGTCTTGAATAAAACAGAATTTCCCTCTTCACTTGGTTTAATGTTCCTTTCCCATATCCATCATGATGATCCAACAATATCGATCATATCATCTTGGCTTCAAAAGGTTTTTGGTGGAATGGTTTTTCTTTTATTTTACTTAATAGAATTTCTGTCTGCTTTTTCACGAGTTTACGGAATTGGTGTTATTGGCATGATATTTATTTTATAGATATTCAAAAATCGTGAGAGATGTGTCTTGTTATCTTTTTTTACCTTTAGTATTGCATCCCACCCTACTGAATTATTTTTAGAATTTTCACGCAATTTTAATGTTGGTAGATCATCTTCTCACATTTAGATTCAATTTTACACAGCCCACTTCTTAGTTTTAAACTCTTTATATATAATATTTTTTTATTACTAGGCTTGAGGTGAATAGAAAATTCTCAATAATTATCCTTCTCTTTGCATCAAGTTTGAAGATTCTGTAGTTTCTATTTTATTACATCTATTTGGATATAGATGAGCGATTTATATGTTCATTAATGGCTTTAAATTAATTCCCAATGTTCAGTGTAGTCTAACATAAATTTCTTGTTCTAAATAGTATTTGTTATGCAATTATATTAAAATTTTCTAAATTAAGCCGAGATCTTCTATTCTTATTTACTCCAAAAACACCAAAGGGTGCCAAGCTTACTATAAATCATGCTATACCTGCGTATATTATCTGGCTAGTTTCTGACTTATTTTTGTTTTTTTCAATGCCTTCTGCATTAAAGCAGGTTAATGTTTCGTCCGTTAAGTGTTTCAGGAGTTTTTGATAATAATTAGAGCAAATATATATCTGTAGATGATTCGTTTGTTGAATGTGTATAATACACAATGCACATACCCCCGGGAAGCATTTGTTTTTTTTATACGTAAGCAACCAATACGAGGAGTATAAAAAAATGCCGAAAGACTTTCTCTTTTATATATTACCATGCATGACATCTTATTCATTTAACCTAGAGATATACCTTATTTGCTTGTAATCTTTTTTATAAAAGATGTTATCCATGCAGGTAGATTTAAATTTTCGCCTCATGCATATTATTTTATTCTAATGATTCTGTATTTTTTTACGGAAATTAACGTTGTATATAGATTGTTTCCATGTTCTTTATTTATCGCATTGTATAAAAGAGCTTGTTTTTTCGCACTTTAAACGCGCCTTATTATTCCTTACAGATTTTTTGCATACATTCTGTTGTCAATACCTCACATTGAATATTTTTAAGTACCTTTTTGTCGTTAACATATATAAATTGAGCATACACGTGATTGGTCTACATTCATTTCATATCTCGACATCTTATTTTAATATAAGAAATGACTTGCTAGAGTAAAACCACCATTCCAGATTATCATATTCCTTACCTGTATATTATATAATTTGATATATGGAGCCATGGCGGTTGTCATCTTTTCAATGAAGAACTATAATTTCCCATCTGGTCCAGCAGCTATACAGTTCGGCAGTCCTATTATTATGTGTTAAATCCAACTTCTTTTATCTAGATTATTTTTTCATGCTTTAGGACTTATAAATGGGCCTATGTACTCTTTAATATTATTTTTGGTGTGATTTTTTGTACGTTTTCCCCATACTTTCATCCAAAAATCGGTGATTTGTTTTTTTGACGTTACAATTGTATAATTCTTGTTTTTAGACAACCATATGTTTAAAGAAACCTATTAAGCATAAAGCAGTTATTTTCTCTCTCTAAGTGCATCTTTTTATATACTCTATCTCTTTTTTATATATTCTAATCTATTTTTATACTTTTTTAGCATTTTTTGCGGATTATCATCTATATCTAGGATCACTTCTCTTGATCGCATTATTTTTTCTAATTTTTTTTTACTTCCTCTATTTCAACTCTACTGTGTTTATTTTTATATAATTCTAGTCCCTCTCTTATTTTTCTAAAAAGCATAATTTTTTTTATAATATATTGATTGTCTTTTTTCGGTTTTGTTAAGAAGCGTTTGTAAGTCTGTTCAGCGGTTTGTAGTAAGAATACAGCATCGGACATATTCTTGGGATTCTGGGTAGATTTAATTGTCCCTTATATCTTATTAATACTTTAGAGGATATTAGAGTCAACTTTGTAGCATGTAATTCTTCATGTCCGTAAAAATTCAACGATTTTTACCTTTTTAGAGCTTTCATATAATATATTAAATTCCCTTCTACAATAATAGACGCAATTATAAAATGGGATGGTTTACTTAATTTTGTTCTTGCAAAGTTTAATATGATTTTGACATCTAATCGTTCGAGAAAAGACTTCATTCCATTTGCTATAAAGATTATATATCTATCTGTATTTTATGTTTCTGTTGTACAAATTATATTATAATTTACCGTTATAATATTTTTTTGGTGTTTCCCCCATTCTATGCGTGGCATTTGATAGAAGAGTATAAGTGTCATTGAATATTACACTATTCTGAAATGTTTTTTTTACGTAAAACACAAATCATTAGCACTATTTTAACATAACTAAAAAAAAGTGTTATCTTGTCATAATACTTATATTTATGCTGTCCAATATATTTTTTGTTCAAACGACAATAAAAAAGAATAATAAAATCCAAATTTGTGTTTTAACATGAAATATGACTTTTGATTACTATTTTTATATTTGTATTAGGGCAAGAAAAATGCCATTTCAATTTTCAAAGGGTAATTTTGTCATAAAAAAAATGCAAACTACAGAAAATACCGTATGTATCTTACAAACAGACCATCAAAAGTGTTTTAAATTCAACAACATCTACCCCATGTGTAGAAATACAACAAAAAGTAATCAGAAACTATGTTTTTAATTAAAAACATGTACGCGGATACCCAAATATACCGCTAATAAGCTTTACCAGTAAGAAAATGAAATCTTGTTTTTTTATATTAGTAATGCATTATAGGCTATAAATCGCCAATTAAAAATGATGATATGTATTATTATTATAATTTAGCATTTTTATCGAGTCGTCGAAGTGTAAAATTTAATTTTTATAATCTAGTGAATTATCAATGAAAATACATGATACAACTAAAATCACTAATATAATATAATAAATAGAAAATATAGGAATATCGTAATTTTTTTATGTGGTGCTTATACTTATAAATAAGAGCCATTTATATATGGCAACGCAAAATTATATTCTCGTATTGATATAAAAACAAAAACGATGTTTTATCAAGAAAAAAAATTATATTAGATCTAAATTACAAAACAAAAAAACAACTATAAATGTTGTATCAATTTTCAATTTTTTTCAGTAAAATATAATATATTTTTTATGTTAAAACTCGCTATATGGAAATTCGTTCCATCCAATTTATATATCAAATATAATTAAGTCTAAAAAAAAACTTAGATAGAATAATTATCTCAACAATCAATCAAATGATTGCATGAGAAACAAAATATTATTTAAATTTTTTCCATAAGCTTTTTGTAACTCTTATTTAGATAAAATAAATTTAAGTGATTTCGAACATGCAAAAATTTAAGAATTCTTCAATACGGCTAATCATAATATTTGCCTAAAATTACAACACTTCAACTAGAAATCTTATATTCGTATTTAAATACATAGTGCTAGTCTTCATACGATCAAGCAACACGAGATTTGTAGAAACTGCTATACATAATATGTTGTATCTTAAATTTTTTAATGTTTGGCAGTGATCAGATATCAAAAGTTTATTTATGTATGTTTTAAAACTTACAACAGAAAGAAAGACTTCTGTTGTTTAGTGATTTTAAATTATGTAAAAAGATTAAAATGGATAAATTACAGCTATAGATCTATAAAATGTAATTTTTTGATTAGTCTTATGTATTTACAAATTAGAAAAACTTGCATTTAATAAAAATGTATGCTCATAATTTCCAATAAAATTAACACGATATTAATTCCGATGCATTTGAAATAAGTACATATTTACAGGATATCATAAATTATTAAATAAGAATATTATCACTTAGTTGCACTTGTAAAAGTGAAAGTTTTATATGTTTTTTTTATCCAAAATTTTTTTTGAGCTTAGTAATAGCACAAAAGCTGTTTTCTAAAATATTTTCATATGAAGGTTTCAGATACATTTGTAACCGTTTAAAATCTTTAGTCAGCTAGATTTTTACGGTAAGCAAAGCTTCCAAAAGAATTAAGTATGGTAAGACCAAAATATAGATTATTTTTTATATGTATAATAACATAGCACTTTAGAAAAAATGAATTATTTAAAATAAACAGGTAGATTCACCTAAAAAAAATGCATGTATTAATATATAAATATGTGATCAAATAGCTAGAATATACAGAAAATCATTGGCATATGTGAATTGTAAGAGAATGATATTATATATATCAGGCTAAAAAGGTGCATATAGATTGATACGGCGCTTAAATAGAATCTTTGAATTCATAAGAATAATAAATGGATTACAAAAAGCCTAAAATTGACTATAAATTTTTAAAATACTATATAAATAAAAAAAGATAATATGAATATCTTTAACACATAACTTTAAAGCGAATTCGTGCTTATTTTTATGCAGGAATAGGTGTTTTATTGATTTTCAATGGATTATAACATAATTTGAGACCCTACTAAAATTAAAAACAAATTATTTGAATCGTTTGATTTGTATATAATGCAAGTGAAATAATTAAATATAAAACTGCCATTTTAATATTTTTACTAAAGCTTGAATAATGATTTTATTAACTTTTAAGATCTTAATATTTTACTAAAAACATCCTTTTAAGAATTTTTAGGCAAAATAATGAAGGAGTTTTTTTAAGTATCTTTTAATGGTGAAATATTGATTGATTTTACCCATAGTAAAAACTTATTATTGCAAAATATATTTTTATAAAAAATATATTGATTTAATTGGTCACTCTAATATTTATAGGAAATATTTTAAGTGTATTCATGTGCAATTTGATATGTAAAACCTAAAAAAGGATAGATAGTTGATAATTGCATTATATCGAAACCATAAGCAGTCTAAAAATCAGAATTTCAATCAACTTATTTGCAATAAATGAAACCAATAAGTCATTTTAAAAAAGAATTTGCTTCTATAATTTATAGATAAAAATAGAAAAACATTTTGAATTGTATTTAAAAATAGTATAAATAGCCAAAGAAAGATCATACACTTCAAACTTACTTGCTAGATATTTAAAGATCTAAAATACACATTCAAATATCTTATTGACCCAGAAAGACCTATATTTTGTCTACATTAGCATAAACATACCATTATGGTAAAGTACAACGCTATATGTCATGCTAAATCACATTTTTTGTAATTCATGTTTTTTAATATATCGATACTGTAATATAGTACATAATGTGTTGATTATGTGTTTAAGTAATTAAATATGTTGGTTCATATTTTATAAAACAAAAATATTATTATGAATCTATATATATAATTGATTTGACAAAAACAAAATAAATTTTTATACATCTATATTCAAGCCTTATGGTTTTCATTTATATTTGTATTTTTTATGAATGATTCTTAATTTATAAGTTTTTTTAATGGTCAATCGAAACATGAAATATGTTCGCATTTGTATTTGGTTTTCTTACACCCCTATAAATTATGTTGCGTTGTGTTTATATGATATATCATAGTATATAAGCAAAATAGTCAATTTTATAGACATGAGATATATTCGTTGCATATTTGTGTATTTTTGCTACGGTTTGACGTATTTATAAATATTTTTTTTATGTTTAGATTAGATACTAATAATAAAAACGAAAACCAAGACTAAATAATAATTATACGAAAGATAATATCTTCACTTGCATATTCTTGTCAAACAATGACTAGATTTTCTATTCCATACATTATCATAGTATATAAATTTAATTAAAAGCAATTACAAAATACTTCGAGTATGTTTTACCATGAAATTTTTATGATATCATTCCTACATCAAATTCAAGGTTAAGCATATATTGCAAAAAATGATTGTAAATAAAATATAAGTAAATCGTAAATTATAAATTACCGTTTGCCATAAGTTTGAAATAAGCAGATTAAATGCATTTTTTTTCGCGTCAAAAAAGACAAATATGTAAAAAATCCATGTAAATTGTATCGCAAGCAACGTTATTAATTCATATTTTAATATATAAATTATGCCGGTAAGTAGCAAAAATAAACAGAAAAATGATTTTTATATATAAAAATCACCATTAAATTTAGTTTGTGTTATAAAATAGTTCTGCATGAATCTCAAAAGAACATAGAATGATCGGTTTCATAAATTACAACTTTTTTAGTGCATTCGATATATGTCTATATATTCTTTATCCTTGTAATCATAAATATAAATAGAAATGTTCAATAATACAATCATTGTAGAATGTGCTCAGAACGCATTGAAATGTTTTAACCCATATATCATACGCAAGAGTGTAAATGCCACATAATCAACGTAATTTTTGCCGCTTTATAGTACCAGAAAAAAAAGTGAAATTTTGATCAATACAAAATTCAAACAAAAAAGCTATCTATCAATAAATATATGATATAAGGCTCTGAAAATCAAATTTACTCATTATTTTGTAAATATAGGCTTCTGAGTAAACAGCTTATAAGATTTACTATCAGAGTAAATTCTACACTCTTTGAAACCAGTGATTGACAGAAAACTATTTTTGTAATAAAATTATTTTTTCTGTGATTCTGACATAAACAAGACTGCTTTTAGTCCTTTTAGTGCTGGGAGTGTAACTTTAGCTCTTAATAAGTACTACATAGTGGTAAAATCATAATATAGATACTTTAGAACAAAGTAAGAGTCTTTTATTTAAAACTGCGATATGATTATACAATTAAATATGTCCTTTAAATCTCAGCAGTTTTGGGAAACGCGTATTTTTGTACCTCACAAATATTTCGGTATATCTTGCAATTTTATAAAAGCCTCAATTGACCTAATATCATCTTTTTGCTTACAGGGACACTACCGTGCAAAAAATTGGTTAGAAAAAATTTATATGTCTATATGCTATGTTATAAAATCGCTATCAAACAGGAAAGAGAAGTTTTACTATACAAAATTCATTTTGAAGTGACATAAATTGTCAACATACCATAAAGATTTGTTATATCTTATAAATATATTCACAGAGTTATTCATTACATTTAAATGGCTTTTTATATACAAAGATCTTAGTTTTACAAAACTAATATATTCTATCATTGTGATTTCACACATATCTAATGGATAATTATGTAAAAAACAAACCTAACACTTTTTTTGCCAATAATTACTGCACAATAATATTTTCATTTTATAACAATTGTTTTTGCTGTACTTTTTTATATATGCAATAGGCATAATTACTTTTTGTGAATTCATTGAATTTTTGTTTTTTAAAAAATTATAGTATAATTAAATCTAGGATTTCATTTCTAGATTATAGATACCAAAACTATATACTATAAGTCTATACATTTCTAGATATTGTTTAAAATTTTGATTCTGAATTATATTTTCAGCACATTGATTTTGTACAGGTTATACTTCTTTTTACAATAAAAAAAATATTTATATTACATCGTATCATCTTGAAAAATTACAATCCGCAACAGAAAACACTTCTTGTCTGTAATTTCAAGTGATATTTACGTTCAAAATTTATAATATTTACGTTTTTGCACTGAAATTTATAATTTTTCTAACTTATTTAGGCGAATTATATTATTTTCTCTCACAATTCTCTATTAAATGACATGAGTTGAAAAAAGGTTAACTTATAATAGCGACATTCCACCGTTATCTTATAAATACACAAAATATACAACGAGAGCATCATAAAGAAACTTCAATTATATAATATACACGAAATTTTATTATAGTAAATAAATCACCTTAAGGCATATGTCAAAGAAGATTGCAGTAATTATAAACTTATAAACAGTTAAGGTTCATAAATAACGTGTGTTTATATATAGAATCTTTGTGTATGAGTATAATCGAAATTCGCGTATACACTATTTTTAAAACTCTTTAATAAAAGATTTACATTGATACAAAAACGATAGAAATAGTAGGCACGATATATGCATTTCTATAATTCATATGCCTCTATCAGGGCTTATTGAATTTATATACATCTAGAATGTGCTCATAACGCCAATGAATAATGTTGTGCCCCCGGAGCAGTACCAAAATGATAAACCATCTTTACTGTAGTTTATATAATGAATTAATGTGATATATTATAACTTTTTTTTATATAATAATATAAATTATGTATATAATTTCAATAATAATACTCTGTCATTATTACTCTATATAAGAATTTTGTATGTATTTTGCTTAATAGACTCAGAAGTTAATTAATTATATTTATTACTGTTTAATTGATTATTTTGTATTCAAGAATCTAAAAATAATAATTTTACTTAAAAAAATGTGTACAATCAATTTTATATGTCATTATCAAAATTTTATTGAATAAACTGCTAATGATTATCCTTTTTTCATGCGTCACAAATTCCTTTTCAGTTATAATCTATTAAATATATTTATAATAATAACTTGATTTTAAAATCTTTATAATAATTTACAAAAATATTTATTTTAGATTTTCCCAATCAGTAATGTATATAATGTTTCTGTAAAAATTAGATTAAGATTGCACCCCTGCACATAAATATACGTAAGAAAAGTTTTAAAATGTCTCGCCTGATTTTTTTGTTCATACAGCACATAAAAAATAGATTAGAGTGTTTCGTTGTCTATTTTGTCTTTTTTAGTATTTATATGCACTTTGCATTAATTTTTATCATTGTTACTTAATGTTTCTCTATTATTTCTTTCTTAAGCTATTACAACGAATTTGGCTTTTTTGTATCATATTGTGTATTATTGTATGTTTATGGCTCGCCATATGAGTACGTCAACAAATTCTGATCATGTTTACGCGACTTGCTACACAATGTTGCTTTTTTTCGATGTAGTATATTAAAATTTAAGCGTTCTAAGAAACATTTTTATTTATCCAATTTTGACGTATTTACACAATGACTGATATTTTAAATTGGCTTAGAACAAAATAGAATCTTTATGCTTGAAAGATGCTGGTGTTCTACAAATTCAGAACTACACACAAAGTTACAGTTAAGACAACGTTGGATTGTAATTAAGACGAATTATAATGTCGTGCTTTGTGTTAATTGTGATGCTCATAATTTTATATCACCAATTATATAATCTTTCTTGATAAATTTTATAAGATTTACGCTCTTAAATGATTTTTAAAATATGCTTTGATTCCTTGAATAGGATAAACATGCTAAATAATACAATTTTGTCAATTAACTTTTTTTTAAAAAAATTGATTGTGCCTTTTTTTATTAAATGTATTTTATACTTACTCTGTGAATTTTAAAGCTAGATCATAATATGTATATTTTTTTTTAGACTTTGATCTTGCAAAATAAGGTATAGAGTTTCACGCATATAAAATTATATGTTCTTTTACAGAGGAAAATATTTTACAGCATATAAAGACTCCTTCTTTGTAGTTTAAGTCGCAGAAAAATGTTAATAATATCGATAATATGAAAAGAAAACCAATGAAAAAGGAAAGGTTTTTGTCTTAAAGAAAATATGATTCAAAATGTCATAGAGAAAAAATTTATAATAAGTCAGTTTATGATCTTACAAAAAAATGCGATGTGAGTGAAAAGACTCTATATAAATGATAAAAGCTTTAAAGAATATATGCTATGGTATATTATTAAAGCATAAAAAATAATATCGGCTACATCATACCTAGAAATTTGTAATATGATAAATAATATATAAAACAACCATTGTCACTAGATATAGACTATTTTACAAATACAAAACAAAAAAATAGAAAGTACAGAATATGATAAAATGAAAAATGCTAAACAATTAGATTTCTAAGATAAAATATTTCATATATAAAAATAATCAGACATATATAGAATTTAATTAAAAATGCAATGAAAAGTATTTTTTCACGAAGGGTATGATAATAACACTTTACTTTATTTATTTTTACAAGGAAAAGATAATTTTTTTATGCAGTAATTTATGATATTTTTATGCATAAATAAACGCTTTAAGACGTAGAAATATGTATAATAAAGTAGAATGAATATTCGTTTACAAACTAACATAAAAAGAAATTTTATATGATACGAATGTATGGAACCATTTCTTTGCATATGTTATAAGCTGTAATAAAGACCAATATAAGCATTCAATATATCATTTTTGAAATCTAAACTTACATAAAAATATTGTTAAGATTTGCAGAAAATTTTATTTTTTTATATTTGATCAAGCTAAAAACAGTTCCTATGAAAATTACAGATGAAGTTTTTAAAAGTTCGGTAATTAAATTTGATTACGAAATTTCCCAACTCCATTTTAAAAATTGTTTGTGTGTATTGAAATTGAATTAAGACTTTTTGTTTGCACATTACACATAAAATATATAGTAAATTATATATTGCATAAGACAGCAATAGTATTTAAATCGTAGACTATTATAAATTTTTGTTGTGATAGAGAAATATAAAAATATAATGAAATCAGAAAAACTGAAATTTTAATTTTAGATAATACTATTATATATCGAGAATGAAACTATAATTTGCCAAAATGTTTGATTTTTTATTATTGCTATATAATGTCAGATGGTTCATTGGATGAAAATCTTATATTAATTAAAATATGTAATTCGAATATCTTAATATGCGTTCTTTTCGAAAAATTTATTTCATAAAACCTTTCTTTTATCATGCATGCAGATGTAAAGCCGTCTCTTAGAAACTAAAAAAACCTTATTTTTACATCTTTATAACCCAAAGTAGAAAATATAAAGCTAAAAAACATATAAACAGGAGTATTTCTCTTTAAATTCATGTTTTCTGAATTTTTGTGACTATACTTATATCGTATTGTATTAAACAATGTAAGTATTTTTAAATCTGATAATGCTAGAAAGTTACTTTTCTAACATAATTTCTCAGATTCGGCTTAATTTTAGCCAATAAAAGCATGTTGTGTCTATGGCGTAAACTTTATAGTTTTGTTATGTGTTTAGGCATACAATCAAGTGATGTCTTTTTATACGATACTGGCATGATAAAAATACAAATCTTTTTTGGAAAAATATTTTATAATACAACAGAATCATATTTTTGGCTGTATTTTCGATAAATATGTATTAGGGCAGTTTAAAGACATTGAAAACATAAATCATTAGCCTTGTAATCTAAAAAAATGTATTCGCATATAGTTAAATAGAAATATTTGTTTTTTTTGCTACTTTTTAAATTCTTATAATTTGGAATATTAGAAAAACCAACAGTTTTCAATTAATAGAAACAAATTTAAATACATGTTATCAAGGTATTTAGATATCGAAATAAATAATGAACCCAAAAAACAAATACACTGTAATATTCACAATATATATTTTTTTTCAATAATTCACAAAATGTAAATATCGAAAGAATGTATATCTAACCAAAAAACCCCCAATTTATAAATCCTATAGAACATAAACGCAATAAAATAAAAGGAATTAAAGAATACTAACTCTCAAAAACTTATCGCAAAAAACGTAATGCGACTTTTAAGCAAAAAAATACCTTTGCTAATTGAATTGTTTACATTCTCCAACTATCCATATTAGCTGATATGCAAGCCACAACATTATAAGCGTAAGGCATGAAAGCAAAAGAGGATAGATAAAGAATGCACTGTATCTGATAGAACATATAGAGACAGAACTCTAGCTTAATAATACAAAATATAATCAGACGCAGCTAAAAATAATTCGCGAAAATGCAAAAATTGGAAATTTGAAGCTACATATAGTTTTTATCGATAGAAAAAAAAAATATCGAATTTAAACGACTCTACAAAGGGAAATCACGATAGCTTGTATTAGATTCGCTCTTAATATAAATATAAAAAATATTTCGAGTCAAAACGACGATTTAAACTGCTTATAAATAAGACATAAAAATAAAAGATATATGTGTATTAAAATTTTATCAGTAGATGTCTTATAATAATAAAAATATATTAAAATTCGAAAAAACAATCTATACACATGTAAAAGTTTGATATAAGTTGCCATCTATCATTGATTAAAGAACAGAAATTTTTTAATCTGTTTGACATGAGAATTATCACATATATAAAGCAGTATTTTTTTTTATATTGACGTTTGTAGCATCAAATAAAATTAATTATTATAGAGAAAAACAAAAAAAGATTTTATGGCTATATCTTAAATATTGTGATTGTAATACTAGGTAATGATTTAAGTATTTCAATAGTAAAGAGAACAATTTTTCTTTAAGTATATAACACAGAAATATAACAAATACGTATATATACATAAATATTATTATCTTAAATATGATTATGTTTTAAAAAATGTTACATGTATAAAAAAAAGTTTCGACATATAATCTTATGAAATAAAGCTGTTTTTATAAATATGGTTTTTAAACATATTGTATTTTAACTATTATAAAATATACTCTTTTCTCTAAAATTTATACCAAAAAAGTATTTATGCTACGCTTAACTCCTAATATAGCTTTTCACAAAAAACTATGGATATGATTATGTCACTTTTGTGTCTAAAAAGTGCAGCAGTCATCTAAACTATGTTTGATAGATACGATCACTAAATATGTAAAAGTAGTTACAAAAAAAAATAAAAATTATGTTTTTAAGAAGTTTTTTTTACATTAGTTAGAAAGCTTAATTTTTTCATTTTAAAAATAACAATGCAAAAGAAAAATAGCATCGCAGTTGTAAAATTTCAAGCATAAAAACTGGATACTAAATAATATGGAGATGATTTTTAAAAATAAAAAAGCATAGAAAAGCATATGATTATATTGAAATCATAAAGTTACTCTTCTTGGCAAATAAACATTTTATCTTCTTTATATTTTTATTTTATAAAAACTGTATTCTTAGATTAAGTTATCTAATCAAAACTTTTTTACACGAACAAACTATATGACAAGCTAGTGAAATTCACCATTTTTTCGTGGAAGAAATTAAAACAATATTTATGTTATAATTTCAATTTTTTTAATTGAGAAGTTTGAAGATATAAATATACAAAAACCTTAATTATGACTTTTTAACTTTAATGGTTACTAAGAGCCTTTCAATCAGCACATGGTAATTAAAAAACCTTTGCAATCTATAGAACTTATAATAGAGGTAAGGAATATTTATATGTATGTGTAGGCATTATAAAAAAGCATATAATTATTTCATAGTAGATAAAAAAATTTATATTTAGAAATTTGTTGGTAAACTTTTATTAAGCAGTGTGAAAATCATAGCTTTTATTCAGAATAGCATTATTAATTTCTGCGTGAATAGACTATAAGACTCATATTAAAACCAGAAAAAAATTTATAAAATTGACCATCAAATTTGTATTTATATAGATAATTTAAGACTTGAAATTTCGCTAATACTGGTATTTATTTAATTTGTATGCTGATAAGTGTCAGCTAAAAATTAAAATTACAAGCTAATATTAGATAGTGTAGATGAAAGATAAATTTTTACTATAAATGTACTTTACGAAACCTATTTTTATTTTAGTTTTGAAAAAAACATAAATTACGGAAGAAGGCATAAAAAAGCAATACATAAATAGGAACTAAAAAATTTTTAATACATTTCTATTTTCTAATTGTATAAAAGTACAGATAAATTTTTTTGTTTGACCGATGATATGCATATGCATAAAAATGCGATATAGGAACTGGATTAAAATTATAGCAGAATAGTAACTAGTTTTGCTTCATTTTGTTATGAAATTCGTTATATTCTTAGATAGCGTTGATATGAATAATGCTAAAATAAGAAAAATAAAATAGATAGAAAGAATAATATTTTAAATAAGAATTACCTTAATTTGAATACCTTTTGATAATACAGAATGATACATATTTAAACAAAATGTCATGTATAAAACACGAAAAATCCATAAAATTTAGTAGATCACGTAAATGTATGCGTAACATTAAAGAACAATAGAAACTTTTAAGTTCCTATTTTTGTATAAAATATAATTGTATATTTTTATTTTTCTATAATCTAAAATATATGCCCATATATTTTCTAAAGAATTAAAAGTATATTAATAGACCAAATATATTACATAACCCTATAAGCACTCAAATTTTTTGCTATATAATGTTACTATTATAACCTTTATATTTTATATTTATATCATCAACCTTGTCTGATGCATTTTGTTTTTGCATTAAAAAAGTCTTTGCGAGTTTACATCTATATATTTCAAATTAGATGCATATATAACACATGTGTACACATTCAATCACTGTCTGTTATAACAAGATAGGGCTAAATTATATTTAACACAAATAAAAAATATATATATAAGAAACTGAGTTTAATAAAGAATTTATTATGATCGAAACTTTTTTACTTGCCAAAAATGTTATAAATAAAACTAATATAGTCAATAAACACAGAATAAAATTTAAATTTTATTATTGATCAAATTTTTTAGATTCTATAAGAGTTAATTGCGATATGATGCTTATAAGACATGTAGCGTAAAACAAATTTACCTTTGCGTTACGAACAATTTTTCTATTGATATTGACATATTTTGCGTGATTCTGGTTTATTAATACAAGAATTAATATGCATTGCTAATTTCACGGATATAAAATTACATAAACTGAATATTAGTTTGCCATAAAAATAAACTTTCTCAAGTATATAACATGTATGATAAATTCCAAGCCACGTAAAATAAAAAAATACGATATATTTTATTGTAGAAAAAGGATCATTTTCTTAAATTGTACGTTTAATTGTGAAAAAAAATAAATTAGATTTTTTTATTCTTCGGATATACAGAGAATACCTTTACACACGAATATTTTTTTTAAATGGTTTCATATCTAGTTTATGAATAAATATGTTTGATGCCTAAATGAGTAAAAAAGTCTTTTTAATATGTGTCTTACAATTATACAGAATAAAGAAGCACTTCATTGAATCTAGAATATAAAATAAGACGATAGCTAAAAATATAAAAAAATATAAAAATATATTGAAAATGATTTAAAAGAAATATTTTTTTCTATATTCATGTTTTAATAAAAAAAGGCATAAATTTTTATAGGTAAATTTTTAGTGTCAAAAAAAAATATAAAAGAAAATGATCAGACTAATTTATGAAAAAAGACACAAAAGACACAGAAACAGATAACAAATTGCAAAAAAATTTAGGAGATAGTAGATATTGGCTCACAACTCTTTTAAACATATTAGTACAGAAAAAGCATGCGATCTAAACGATTAACTACGAAAATTTAAATTAACTATTAATCTGCTTAACTGCATTATAGTATACTATATATAATTTTATGTGTTTAAGAGGCACATAAATTATAAAGATTACTTAAATCTAGCTAAAAAAAGTACGATTTAAGGTTCTTGCCATAAAAGCAGAATAAAGAGATTTATATATTCAAAAAATGCTCTAAATTATTTTAAAATGTATTTGCGAGAGATTCTGATAGCAATAATGTAAAAAAATAATATTTGATGCAGATTCTGCATAGAATCAGAAAATAAAAATCCTAAAGTACATTTTAAAGACAAAGTAGCAAAAAACCATACATTATGCACACGAAAATTTGAGATGTATACTTTTGAAATTTTATTTATTATACAAATAGGCATATAAGATAAAAAACAGATCGAAGCCTTCTATAAAAAGAAGAAGCGACCAGAATATATTAAACATGTATGCTGAAGTCTAAAAAAATAGCAAATAAAATATATAAAAAAAGTCTGATATTTGCTACGTATTTTTATTGGGTTATGAACATTGTTTTCTAAAAGAAAAGTATATGCTAATTTTTAAAACCTCAAAGATACCAAGATCATAGATATTTATAATTTTAGTGGGAGGAATGGGATTATATGCGTAGATTCATATAAAAAAGATCATATGTTTTTTTAATTTTTTAACATATTGAGAAAAATGGTGAAATTAAATAAAAAATAATATGTTGCTGTTTTCGATACCAAAACTATTAAATGTCAAGCATGTAGAATTATAGCAATACAAATGTATTATTATAATTTTGTGTCTATATTTGTGTGTCAATTGTGTCTGTAATACCTGAATTAGGACGAAAAGAAGCATCAACATATAATGTGGCATACAAAAATTTTAGAGTAGAACATGACTTATATAGTATATTGTTTAGATTTAATGCACAAAAAAATATAAACATACATAAAGCAATAATTTTTAAGACCTAATGGTATAAAATCACAAATATAAAATACTTCAAGAGTTCTAAATTATAAATCCATTACAGGAAAAAAAAGTTTATTTTGTTATTGAATAAACATCTAAAACTATTTTTTATTATAATAATCAATACAGCTAATGTAAATCACAATTATGCAACGTAGAAACTTAAAATAAATATGGATATAATAGCAAAAGAATAATTGTAACAAACTGCCACTGCGTAGAAAATATTTGATCGCATCAAATATATCCATATATGATAAAAGTTCTACAGTTATGCAGCATAGATACCCTCTATCAAATTATTTCGATTTTAATTTTAAAAGCACAGTTTATCTCCAAAAAATCATAAAAAATATTTACAGAATCTTTGGCTAATCTTGAATATTTTAATGCCTTTTTAAAAATTTTTATAATATATAAAGCAGCATAAAATTGGTATTTTAGTTTCTTAATTTTATAAAAGAATATTTTTTTCGATTCGAGTTTAGAAAAGGTTACGCGAAATTAGATCTATTTGTTATAATCGCTATAAATATAAATACTAACGCTTATCCATTTAGTCTACCTAAAAGAGATGGAAAAAAAGAAAGAAAATGCAATCTTATACTTTGCAGATGAACAGAAATAAAAGTAAAAATATAAAAAAAGAGTAATAGGAAAAAGTTGTAAATAACACAAAAATCACAGATTAGATTTTCTATTCAAGGCTAACATATTTCGAAAAAGTTCTTTATTGCAAAAACATTCAAAACTGATATATATAATTTTAACAGATTCTACTCTTTGAAATAATATTGGGTACTAACAAGACAAATAAAAAAACATAGGAATTATAAAATTGACATAAAATAACATAAGATTATAAATTTTAAAATAAAGCAATATATAAAATTTTCTAAAAATAGCATAAATGTTTTCGCATAATGATACAATATAGAGTAAAATGTCTAAAAATTACGATCAGAATGTGATATACTAGAATGGACATGATTATATGGATGAAACAACAGTGCTTCCGTTTGTTGAAATGGAGAACTACAGACTTAAACATTTATACTGAGCATATCTATATTGTATTATATGTGCAAAAGAGCTAATCTACTAGATACAATGTTCTGGGTTTTGATTTTTTCCATAAATGAACAGATGGGAGAGATTTACTCATTAATAAACGAACGCCATCTATTTACAAGCAATAATATGCAATGTTAACTATTATCTATTATATTAGAATTTAGTTAAAATAACAAACGAATATGATTTCATATACCAATATCTTTAATAGTTGATTGAAATAAAAAATACCATACAAAAGTCTTTTTTTAACGGCAGAAGGTTTTTTAATAAATACAAAAATTTAAAGGGTGTTCATATAAATTTTTTATTTAGTTTTACAAATTTTACAAAAAAAGCAGTATCAAAACTATATAATATTACACAAAAAGCTCCATCATATAGAATAAAAAAATATTTGCAATCACTTTTGGTGTAGAATATGCGCAGTTGAAAGCGAAAAAGAAATCATATATAGACAGCATAAGATGTTTTACACATAAAGAAGAATTTATAGCTTTATTTTCTTGGATTTAGTCACAACTAACGATACAGACAAATTTAAAATCTTTAGAAAGCATTTAAATATAGTATTTTGTCATCTAAATATAATCGTTATTATATAGGATATAAAAATTAAAAAATACAATAACATGTAAAGATATAGTATCATGCACAAATATACACTATCACCATAGTTTTAATAGAAAATGTATTTCATTTAATTTATTTATTACAGAAAGTGTGATGAAAATAGTAAATCGTCAGTTTATACGTGTTAAATACATATTTAAAATATTTTAAGCAGCAAAAGCGTTTGAAAACGTCCTCAGAAGATCTTCGTGCAAAATTTAAAATGTATTTTGTTGCGAAAAAGAAATAAATATTTTATTTGCTGCAAAAATAGTAAAAGATTTATTTTCATCAAGTATTTTAAACGTTAGCGCTTTTTATTGCTTTATATTTTAAGGTATTTATTTATAGCGCTCAAGATTGTCTTATATGTTTAACAAATATCAAAATTTTATATTATGTATAAATTAAATGCATACGATGGTTTTTTATAATTAAAAAGTGTTAGCAGGATTTATTAATTAATTTTCATTTATAAATCACCCCCCTCTACTATATAAATATATTATTAGTATAGTCATTCACATGTATAGCGATAAACCATGGCCATCTTTTTATGATCTAAAACGCATCATAATTTGTCTATCACGCAAATTAAATGAAATTTAGTATATCTATTATTGTAGGTATATTTATAGATTATAGATTAAGTTCCTGGATTTGAAAATCAGAATTATAATTTTAGAATGCCTTTAAATATATGATAAATATTAATCAACTTTTTTACTGTAGAAAATTGCGTAAAAACTCTAAACAGGCAAAAAAAGGATCTATCTTATACGTCTAAATATAAACAATTGACCCCCTCGCAAAGAAGTAAAATTCATATATAAACAGCATGTATATACATTTAATGCTGTTCCAGATTTTCTTTATTTATCTCCTTATTATAAATAAATCCTTTACACTAAAATAGCGGTAGATTTGTTATAAATATTTTATAAGCAGGAAAAATTTTACAGAAAGCCGATAGATTAAGTGATATGTAATGAAATTGAAACAAAATAACATTTTCTTTTATGTTTTTATTGTCTTTTTTTAATTTTTTTATCGAGTGGATTCTAAAAATTAGAATTTCTTATGATCAAAACTCAATCTATCACAAGAATGATATATAATCATATTAAAAAATAAATGAAAAATTGGTTTATGCATTAGCAGAAATCAGAACATTTCATAACATTTTTAATGCAAAAAATCGTATTAAATTTTATTTTTATTCATATAAAGCTCACAAATTTTTTTTTATTTAAAATTTTTATGGTGTATATACTATCAGTTATTGTATCGTTATAAAAGGTCATTATTATAACGCAAAAGAACTTTATTCTAAATTTTAGAATTTTAATTATTTTTGTTCAAACCGTATAAGATACAAATTCAAAAAAAAACATAAATTAAATAATATTTTAATGAAAAAATAAACAAAATAATTTTTAATTACTAAATCATGAGATGAAATCCACTGTAATAAAAAAATGAAATAAAAATAAAATGTGTTGAATGGAATTTCCCGTGAATTTTAATATAGTGAATATAATAGTTTTAGCATTAAAACACAATAATATGATAATTCTATTACTTCTTTATACACAGAACATAAAATAACTTTCAAGAATCTTAATGTAAATAGCATAGTTTTTTAAAACAGAAAATGTAATTCACACCATAAAAACCAATTAATGTGCAATTTTTAATAAAACAACATATCTATCTTAAACCATATTAAAGCTAGTTCCTGTAATCTGAGATAAGAAAGTTATTTTAATACATTTATAGCATTATATTATGATGTTCTTATAGTATCATGTAATGATAAAATTTTATTAAACAAAGAAAAACATGTAATCATATATAATTGACCCTTAAATCATGCACAAATATATCTTTCGCGTATATATAAAAGAGAATATGATAAACTTATTGTATGCATCTAGTACATTTTATCGGTCTGCGAAAGATCCGAATATAAGGAAGCTTGCCAATAGAGAATTTCCTTAAATGAAAAAAGTACAACATGCTATAATTTTTTTTAATATTTGTATGAATAGATCAAAAATAATTTTTTTATGTATCAATATAGAAATCTTATTTTTTTTTACTATAAATAATCGGTTAAAACCGATTTTTTACCGATAGTTTTAATGGAATTGAATCATTGTTCTTATTACAGTGCAATATAATATTTAAAACATATAAAAGGCTTTTTATTCATGTACTCTATCTTAAACACGTTTTGCACTCTATATGAAAAAAGTGTTTATCTTCATAATTTATAATAAAAAAACGGCAGTGAGTATTGAAGGTCTTGTCACATCCAACTAAAAAATTATTTTAGAGATCATTTTACGCTTATGTGTAAAATTATGATTTTATGAATAAACATACCTATTATAATAGAAAAGAAGCCTACAGAACTTAAACATAAAAAATATATAAAACTTCAATTTGCCCTAATTAAAACATTCTATAAAGATTAAATAAAGATGAAATAAACATTTAATAAACATTAAATAAAGATTTAATAAACATTAAATAAACATATAATAAACATAAATAAACAAAAACAATAACAAAAACATAATTTTAACATTTAAAGTATATTTGTTTTGTATTAACTATTGTATAAAAAAAAATCAGACTACCTTTGGTTTTTCTACATACATTTCCGATTCATTTAGTATTTTCAATGCGAAATGATCGTATATAATCTAAAAAATTTATAAAAAATGGCATTTTGTATTTTATTAATTAAATTATTTATTATATAAAATTTTTTTTTTATACATAAAACGATAACAGCTTATAAGATAAAAACATAATATTCTAATCATGTAGGCATATAGTTTTTTTTGCCATAAACTTTTTCTGTTGTTTATTAACGTCAGATTACTGCTGTTGCTACTAAAACAATTCCTTTCTTATGATATCAAATATATTAAACATCAAGTAAAAAATGTGTTGTAAATTCAAACTAAAAAAGAATTGAACGACAGTTCTTAATGTAAAGATAACATGCATATTTCTAATAGGCACCACTGTCTAAAGTTGCATCAACAATAAAATATTTTAAATTTACATTTTGTTGCCTATACTCTCTAAACAAAAGTTTCAAATAAATCATTTTCTGTTCTGATGTAATATCTAGCTGAGAAATACTAATAATTAAAATACAAAGTGTATTGCTTGAAAAGAAACTTTCTCAAAAATTACTATGATGTTAATCATATAAAAAAGCAATAAATGTGCATAAAATGTAAAAATAAATCAGCTTATACCTTTCAGCATATAAAAAGTTGATCTATTTTTTCGAGAAAAACTTTATAGTATCTGCTTAAAATACGTATTTAGATTTAGTTAGTTAGTTTATGTAAATATTCGATACAATATAAAGCAACACAAAAAAACACAAAAATACAGCACATTTTCTTTATATAGAAGAATAAAACCATCTTATATTATTCTAGTAAGAAATAGACTATATGCATCATGACATAAAACTTTAGCTAACACACAACAAAATAACATGAAAAATGTTTTTAGAAGCTGTTTTATAATTTCAAAAATCTTCTTATGCCAAGATACAATACTAAGTCATATCATTTACAAAGTTTGTAGTATAGATATTCTTATTTTCGTGCATATATTATATGGTTATTTTAATATATTATAATTTGAGAATATGGTTTTTATTAAAGTTTTATTTCTATAATAAAAATTTATAACACGTATAATATTTTTATTTTAAAACATCATAAGTTCTATAGATACTAGTAATTACACAAAATAAATTATCATGATAGTTTTTTTATTACGTGCGAAGCTTTGTATACTATATGAAATTCAGTTTTCCTGTTTTTTATTAACAAGATAAATGCAATAAACGAATGTAAAAAATATACTATTCCGATAAACAAAAATCCGAAGTATACTCATTTCTAAAGATAGTATGACGAGATCTCGTATAAGATATCGGTAATGTATCGTATTACAATAAAATATGCATTGAACCTTTATATTTATTCAGGTTTAAAATCAATAATACACGTTTTCACGGCACATATTACATGCGAAATGCTACACTTTTTATAGAGCCGCCACTTGCAACGTTATACTTTTTATATTGGTTTAATATCATTGCCACCAAGCAGAGCAATTTCTGATGCAAAAGGCTAAGTAAAGATAAAAACATGAGGGTTATATTTTAAGTGACTAGATTTGCATTTTGATATCTTTAATAAACAATATTTAAAAGTCTGTATAAGAAGACTTTTGTATATAAGCAATGTATTTCATTTTCCGCATGAAATGTGTTTTAAAATTTGATGATTGCAGTTATAATCAGTATAATGCAAATTTTTATATACTTTCGTATGTTTTTATCACCTTTAACAAGCAGTAAAAGTATTATATTTATGTGATTTGCTCTTACATGTATATTCGAAAATACAAGATTTGCAATTTTTTGTCTTATCTTTTTGATATTAAATGTAATGCTTACATTTTTCAATTGTGAATAATACTAAAATATCAGATTTACGCATTTATGCTTTTCTTTTTCTATTTGAAATGTTTTTTCATACTAATATACAATCGTCTTTTTATTTGCAACATCCACGGAAGTTATTTGAATCTCAAGATATAGTTTGTATTGTTTTTATATCTAATCCTATTATATATTATAAGTATCGCGCAATATGATATCGAAAAATACAGTATTGTCTTTTAGTGTAATTTATATAATCTCACATATATAAAAAAATGCTAATTTTTATTTCCTTTTTTTATAGCATAAAATAAAATTCGATATCTATACACATTTTTTGCGATTTTAAATGCAATATTTTGGTTTCTGATATTAAAAGAAAATCTAGTAAAACGAAAAATATATGTTGTAATATGTTTATTGTACGGAAAAATATTCATTGGATGTATGGTTATAAAAAAAGAATCAATTTTGTCATTTTTTGCATGTCAAATGATTTCTACGCAATAAAAATTGTTTTACGTAACCCTTTAAGTTACTATGATAAATTCAAATAATTGTGCTATTTATATCATATAAACATTCAAATAGTATTTTTGAACTATTTATGTGTGTGATCAAATGCATATGATCTTGCAGGTAACACTTAATTGCAAAATTATATATAAATGTAATTTAAATATATAAGGTAATTTTATTATATTTGTTCAGCAATTATAGTTCTTAAGCTCTAGAGAAGATATTGGTGCTATATATATAAAATCATTTTCTATGTATTTTTATATTAATGTGTTTTCTAACGACATGATACATTTTACAACATTTTGTATTCTAATTTTAAAAAAAGCCGAATTATAGTCATACAATATCTCTCCTTGATATTTGAACGCATTTTTGAAAGAAATGATTATTATTAAGATTGGTTGCTTGACGAAAATATTACATTTTTTTGCGAAATTTGCATAGACACAATGAGATTTACAACTAAATATATAATTATTTTTGAATAAACTCCAAAATGTATATGAAAAATCACACTAACACGATTTTAAATGAATCGATTATTTTTTGGCATAAAAATAGGCTACAATCTTCTAAGCGAAAATAATTACATTTTAAAATTATCTAGTTCATGCTAAATTGTATAAACTCACATGATATAAATTCTTAGCTCTTAAAGATTTTTTAGCAATAAAACGATACATTTGCACGCATTTAATATAAACATTTGGAAAATCAATTTATAAATATATCTGATAAAATTCCCCATTTTAATGATGATTAAAAATTTCAGATATGACAAGTGGTTATTTGCTTTTTTTACAAAAAAAATATTTCGCATTTTTACATGGCTTACAAGCAACCATTGAATATACTGTTTATCATAAATCGATCATAAAAAATATTGATATTTTTTTAATATGTTTCTTAATATCGTCATTTTTTAGATTTTTTTGCTTTTGAATAATAATTATAACCCAAACATAATTTTTTAGATACAACATCATTTTTACATATAATCAATAATGTCAATATTACAAGCACCAGTTTAAAAAATATCTAAGCTTTTTAGTAGTATCCTTTTATTTTGCGAATAAATTGCAAATTATCCTGTAGTTATAGAGACTAAAATACATCCTATATTTGCTTAACCAAAGTAAATATAAAACAAGCTGTTAAAAGGATATTTTACTTGCGAAATTTTATAAAATCGTTATATATTCATTTATATTTTTTTTTGAATCTATAAAAAAGATAAATTTAATATTTGTATTACTCATTATTGGTTAAATTTGCATATTACAAAATCTATAATTTATAATAACATATCTTCAAAATTATAAGCCTGTATAATGAGTGACTTTTTATGTACCAGGGTAAAGAATGCAGCTAATAGAATAAAAAATATTTTATGAAATTGAAATAAGTCCTTTGTCACCTGTTTTTTTTTATTTCGATTTTCCTCTCTTTTTGCGACACAGTCAATAGTTGTGTATATAAAACAGCCATATTATACATCAATACGCTTTTTTAGTCAACCATAAAAGTGGTCACTAAATATGCCTTTTTACGTATTATCTTAGATTAATTTCTTTTAATTGAAAATTTTTGGCATTTCTACAACGCCTGTAATTGCGATAAATTATGAAGGTAAAAATTTCTCAAAATGCCAATAAAGAATCTTAAACATATAATTGATAGATAGAATACTCTTCGTAAATTTATTTATGTCTAAGTAAAATTAAGAGACAAATATAGTCTATTAGTTGATGTTAATAATGAATTTGTGATTTTAAAGAACAATTTTCTAGTTTTCAATTATACACTACACACTAGTTAAATAATTTTTATGCAGGCTAGATTCCACTAAGTCATATATTTCCAACATTACGCAAATAAATGTTTTTGCATATATAATTTTCTTTGCGAAAAGTAATGAAGCCGGATATTTAGTATTTTATAGATTTTTTACAGATCTGTAGGCATTTGAAAGGTTAAAAGGTACCCCACTATATATTAATCATTCAAAATGCGATTTGCCTTATATATTACGTAATTGAGAATACATTAGATTGTTCCATATCATTGTTTTTATTCAATAACAAAAGGGATAAAAAAACAAGAGATCTCAAATTGAGGTATCAAGAGTAAAACTCATTTCCTTTATATTTTATCATTTTATATATACTAAATGAATGATTTTTATTTTTCGATTTGAGCTCTAAAAGTCTTAAGATCAACACAAGATTATTTTTTGTATATATATATGTTGTATCTGTGACATCAAGACGAAGACACCACATAGACTTACTTTTACAACATACAACTAATAAATATTATAAACATAAATAAATTCACATCTTTTTGGAGCAATACATTTTCTTCACTGAAGTTTTATTTTAGAGTATTTATGCATTTTATTAATTATACACAATAATAGATCTATATTAATTGTATAAATGTTACTGTGTAAGTCTACAAACTAACCGCATCAATATTATAGCGTCAATATTTTTTATATTAAAAATTATTCAGAAGTTGATGTTGTGTGTATTTCGACGATCTATCCAGCTTTTCTGACATAATCATATGATAAATATGCGATTTAACCACAAAAAATATAAATTGATGACATTAAACAGATTATTTGATGTAATTTCAAACTATAAAATATTTATGAAAAGTCAAATAATTTCGTGCGAAATGTCATAAAATTCTTATTATTTTCGCAGGATTTTATGTACGAAACATTTAACAATACCCCTTTTCTTGAAAAAAATACGATTAATCTAGAAAATAACTTTACATCAATACAGATAAAAATATTTTATTTTTGCATTTATGGGTTGTTATAAAAAAATGATCCTGCAATATACGTCGTCGTATAAGATTTATAACACATATATACATATTTAATAATATATGATTATAAAGGTTATTGGCATCAAGATATTTACATTTGTCAGAATACTAAAATAATCTGTATATAGAATCTTTTATGTTAAAAGCAAAATTTTACTATAAATAAAAAACCAATTAGAATGTTTATTATTCTAAAGATCGTTGTATCTAACAATAAATTAAAGCTTATCAAGCTTGTTTTATGGTCTTTTATATCAAAATGATGCAAGCCTTTTTTGTTTCTATTTATTTAAAATTTATACTTATATAATAGCGAGAAACGGTAAAATCCATATTTATACTAGCGTTGCGATATTTGTTGCTATTTTATGTCTTAAATATATTTTTTAAGATGGTTTTAAAAACAGAATTCCGATAAAAACAACAGTATATATATTTTTAGGGGACGTTATCATGCGCATCAGTTCAGTCTATAATGTCTACAAAGTAAACACACTTATACTTACGCTAAATATATTTTTTTTTTGAAATCTATATGCAAAAAAAGTTATATTTCATGAATTTTCTTGTTGATGTAAAACTTTTGGCTGTTTTTACTTGCAATCTATCAACTGCGTATGCTCTATGCCAGGCCATATTATTTTTATTTTATATATTACGATACTCTATGTATTTTAATATAAATCCTTTATGTTTATAGATAATTAATATAACAGAATACGATATATTTATATTTGCTTCTATTATTCAATAAATTTGTTAATATCTTTTTAAAAATAATCCCAAGTGAATTATGCTAAAAATATATGATTTTATTTAATATGTGGTACATTTGTTATTCTGTTCTCATTGTAATTTATATAAGATGTAGACGTTAAACAAGAACATTAGAAATATAAAAAAATTTATCTATCTTTATAATATATTTTGTGGAAGAAAAAGGTTTATAGAGGGCCTATTTTTTCCAGATAACTTACTCTCCTGTTAATATGCGAAAATACAACATTATAAGTTCCGTTAATTTTTCTAACAACTGTTTGATAATATTAATAAATTTGAAATTAAAATTTTATTCAGTTTAATAGATATTTATTTATGGGTTAATTTTTTTTTATCGATTTTATCTATTGAGAAGTAGTCTGCGTAAAAAGAATATTGCCCAATTCCTTGATGCATCTTTTAACACCTTCCCCTGATCTATCTTCATCAACTGCCCTTCTTCTCTCAAATGAGATGAGTTCAAGTGTCTTGCGGATTGTGTGGGTTCTTGCATGTATGCTCCTACTTCGTCTGGGATTTTTAACTTCTTAACATATTTTTTATGATATTTTGTAACCACCCCATCCCAAGTCATCACACATGGTACTATTAAATTTTATTCAGTAAATTTTATTTTTATAAAATTATGAAAAAAGAAATTTTGACAGTTTTTATAATATAAAGCATTTTTTATGCACTTGTAAATATATAATAATATAGGTATCAAAATATGTATAAAAAAGTTGTGTAATGTTCCCAATGAGCTGACTAGGTCTCCATAGATGTATTTGATATAAAGATAAAGCACCCATATTTAGAAAATAGTATCAATTATATGAAAAAAATTATCTACGATTTTAGAAATACGCACATTATTTATAACGATCTAAAATTAGTTCATAAACAATTCTATCAAGAAGCATAAAAAACAAAAATTGCAGTTTAAATAAAAAAATATAAATTATATTTTATAAAAAAAAGGATGTTATGAGTACCAAGAAAAACATTTATTCGTCACTGATTCTTCTTTTTTTAGCTTTTTTTTCCTCTTCGTTATCCTCATTTCGATTCAAAACTTCGCTTGATTTTTCCATGCTCCTATCGCTTTCTAGAGCCTGCTTATCTTTTTGACTTGTTCCGGGAATATCTTTATCTAGAACTGTTTCATTCGTTATTTTTTTGGACGATTCTGATTCTGCTTCTTTTTCTTTATTTTCTAGTTCAGATTTCTTTTTTAATACATCGGCACGCAATTTGATGCCTTCTTTGATTAATTCATTCTTTAGTTCTTTATCCACTGATTTCCATCTTAAAGCTTCTAGCCTAAAAAATAATGCCAAATATAAACCATCATGTGCAGTGTGACTAAAATTTCTGGCAGTTTCTCTTATTTTTTTGAAAAAAGCGGGGGATTCAAATACTTCAGTATAATATTCATAAATAGGTATAGCCATTTCACATCCCAATAAGTTATAAAATAAGTAGTGCTCCGGAGCCTCTTCTTCACTTGGATCCATTTTAAAACATATAAAAATATCTGAAGAATCAAAATATTTTAAATATTGGCCAATGGTGCTTGAACTTTTGTTATTTTTGGGAGGATCAAGATTTTCCATGCTATTTGAATTATCAGAATTCTTTTCATCCTTTTTCTGGTTTATATTTTTGCTATCGTCTTTTTCAAGGGTGTTAATAAATTCAACCTTTGCAGCGACTGCACGTTTAATTAGTTCTCTGGCATATCCTCGCTTTCTATGCTCTTCAATCGTGAATAAATGAGCAATGTATATAAGATATTTAATGTGTATTTTTTTCCATCTGAAATATATAACATCTACAACTAGTGTAGATAACAAGTTTTCACCATCTCTTAACTGAAAAATTTCATACTTTTCTATATCACCTCCATAGTAAGTTTTCTTCCAAATATCTATAGGATAATAATGACTTATCTTATCGATATATTCTTTTTTCTGTTCAGATGATATTGTTCCTTTTGGAATATGCTTTAATTCCAATCGATTGTTCTTTTCAGCTGCTGTATCTTCATCTTTTTGTAATGTGGGATCATAATTCGAATTCGCCAAGAAACATAAAATTGCATGAAAGAGTATTCGCATTCTAAAAATATTTTCTTTGTAAATAATGCAAAGTATTTATACATCTTAGATCAAAAACAAATAAAAATAATTGATCTGATTTTTATTATTATAATCAAACTAATATATACCAATTGATGCAAAAAAAAAGATTGATATATCAATGTATTCATCAGAAAATTTATTTGCATTTCTTGATATATATTGGCGTAATACAATAAAATTATATATTTTGCGTTTTGCGTATAATAGCCGTTATTAGTAGATCATTATCCATGGTGCAAAAAATACAGTGCCACTATTGTAATATTTCTTGTTTTAAAGAAACAAGTTTATTTCGTAATTGAATATAAATGATTGTGCAAACCATTACATTATAAATATGTTGTAATTTCCCTGTACTTATACAAAGGATTTTTTAATGGTACGAAAATTATTGTGAAACATTTATATTTTAAATGGAAATTGATTTCCTTCACGATTTGATTGTATTTTTATAGAAGCTGGAAACATAGCGATGTTATCACATAATGATTTTTCTATATTCACCTAATTGGAAGCTTTTAATTAGAGCTACTATTATACCCCATCGAAGAGATTTATATCAGATTATATTCTTTATATAAAAATAAATATCACTTTGATCATTTTTTCTAAAGACACGAAAAAAAATAATTTTTTTGCTCTGTTGACATATAATACATATTTAAACCTAAACGATGCTTACTTGTGAATTTAAAAAAAAGTCACAAAATTATATAAAATTTCAGATCATTGTATATTATTATAAATACACTCTAAAGATACATATAACATATTTCACATATCGAATTCGATCAAAATCGCGATGAATCCATAAAAATAGACCCGAAAAGTTTGAAAGACCCAGAAACCATAGAAAACGAATTGACAGTATAATTTAGATATATTTATATATTTTTAGATACGTAAAAGTATCATTCGATTAATTCTAAATTTTTCTAAAATTTTTACGTGCAAAGCTTGTGATTTTATTTTTTCATCTATGAAAGAATTGCATCGCAAGCAGATTCATATTAGTGAATGCTATAAATAAATTTTACAATTTTTTTATCAGAACATTTTAAAAAGAACCAATTGTTTTTTTATGATTAGATTTTCCATTTCACCATAAAATCACAATATATATACAGATTTAAATACAAGTCATTACGTTTAAAAAAAATGCCACGAACATATAGCTGCAGAAAGTTATTTTAAAGAATTATTGATAAAAGCAACATAATAAAGATAATATGAAAGGATTTTATTTTCATATATAAAATAAAAAACATAAATAGTATTAGTAAACAATTTATAGCCTATATGTTGTACAAATATTGAACTCTTTATTTTTTATGTTTCATTATATCTACAAAAACAGTCTGCTATGCACAATACTATGAGCCACAATATATAGAGTATTTTTTTACGTATGTAATTATTATATTTTTTAGCTTGTATTTATCATACTCAGTATAGTGACATTTAAAGTATACTCATCATAAGATTTATGTGGAAAATATAAATAAAATAGAGGCTTCAAAACTTAGGAATACATATATTTTAAAAGACTTTCTATCATATCTTTTTCGCTTCTTGCCTATATGTGCAGGCATATATACATCATGAAGTACAAAATTTTAACATATTTATGCGAGCATTTCATAGCCTGTTTTATAAAGGGCTTTTTATTTATCAGTTTAAAGCCATTTTAAACACTTTTTATATATACAAAAGCATTATATCACATAATATAAAAAATTACTTAATATCATCTCTATGCGTAACTATGCATATCATTTTTTTTCGGATTTTTTTATCTAGTTTTAGTCTTGTGAAAAGTTTATAATAAATACAAACAGATTTTATGCTTAAATCAAGCTTAATATTTGATCAAACATATAGAATATGATCTTCATATAATTACAAGAATATAAAACACTATATTAAGGCTTTCACTATGTCATATGATAAAAATCTAAGCATCGTTTCCGTCTCTTTTTACACAAAAATTCGAATTTTTTATAAAGAATCGATATTTTACCCATAAAAATACCAGTTTGTAATTTTTTAACATTTCGCAATATTATAATAATCCATGTTTTTTATATTAAGCACACATATTGTAAAATTATTATATCTATACACTTCCTAGATTTTACTTTCGTGTCTGAAAAATATATTCAACTGCATAGATTAGTTATATATTGTAATTACTGATCCTGTGATTCGCATTTAACATCTAAAGTTTTCATTGGCATTCGATACTTCTCTATCCATAAAAATCATTTTTTCAATATTTATGAAAATTCCATCAATTTTATACATATCTAATATATGAACAAAGCAATTATTTAACCAAGTTTACCATGTGAAGTTACAAAGTCTTAAATATTGGCTAAAATCACTATAACAGATATGCATGATCTTTATGTATTATTTTATTTCAATATAATTATCTTTATATCTAAGAAAAAAACATTCTAAACTAGATGAAAATAATTAAATGTAGCACATATGATTTTTTTAATTCACAGTTTTAAGAATCTTCAACTGTTGAATTTCAATTTTATAAATATAAAATAAAGATTTATTAAAGTTAAATTTGATCGTGCGTAATAGTCTATCTGTATAAATAATGTATATAGCATATTTTTAGAAAAAACCATATCATAGTATATATTTAAAAATACACAGAAGCACAGTAAATTCGATTAGATTTTATTAATTTACAGTTTTAAGAATCTTCAACTGATGAATTTCAATTTTATAATATAAAATAAAAGATTTATAAAAGTTAAATTTATCCATACGTAATATACTATCTGTATAAATAATACATATAGCATATTTTTAGAAAAAACCATATCATAATAAATATTTAAAAATACACAGAAGCACAGTAAATTTGATTAGATTTTATTAATAAACAAATCATACTTCCCATATCGAAAAAATAGTTATGTATAACTAAAAATGAAATCATCACTATTTAAGGCGGCAGTAATATATTTATAACCCTCTGAGCTATCATCACATCTAAAAGCACAGTATTTAGCATTTTTTTTTTGCATTTTTTGCAAATTTTACTTGAAGTAAATGAATCCTAAATTTTAATAATTCTATAGGCTGTATGAACGTTAAAAAAATAAAAAACAAATTCATTTTTACTAGATAAATAAAGGGTAAAAAAATTTGTTGGTAAAAGCATATTTTATATCCTGCTTTATTCAAAATTTCTACTCTCTGACAAAATACATCGTCTTTAAACTATCCCTTTTATCATAATAATTATAACAAAATAATTAAAAATGCTTATGTAATGATTGAATAATAGATATGACATTTTATGTGTTTTTCCATTTTTTTGTGTAATATTCTTTATTACATTAAAATATATTCACAGATATGATATCATATTTTTTATTTCGTATAAAATGTAATACAATATACTAAATTTAAAATGATACACAATAGAGTAGCATAATATAGCATTATCTTTGTTTAAGATACAAAAAAAAACAATTTTCTGTATAACTGTCTATATTTATCAGAACTAATATATAAAAATATTTTTTTAATTTTAGAGAATGCTATAACTTCTTTATATAATTATAGGTATTAACAAGACAATTATTACATTGATGATTAAAAAAAAGATTTAGTTATGATAAATAAAATTGCGTTTTTTTTTGTATGCTATCCTTTACATCAGCATAATTTCATGAAACTAGGCATAAGATATTATACACGTAATAATACATCATATTGATTTACATTATGTAATAAACAATAGTACTATTACTCTGCAATATATCTAATGTACTCTTATTTTTTATTTATGGGTTAATTTTCTTTTTATCGATTTTATCTATTTAGACGTGTTCAGCGTGTTGGGAAAATTGCACAACTCGTTGATGCATCTTTTGACACCTTCCTCTGATCTATCTTCATCAATTGCTCCTCTTCTTTCAAATTTTATGAGTTCAAGTTTCTTGCGAAGTGTGAGAGCTTGCATATATGCTTCTACTTCGTCCAGTATTTTAAACTCCTTAACATATTTTTAGAATTTTTTTTTGTGACCACCCCATCCCAAGTCATCACATATGGTACTGTTCTTGTTTTGTATTTGTAAATTAAACCAAGTTCATTTGCCAAGATGCCATATTTCCTATATTTTTCATTCTCAACTTCAGTCAAGTTATCAAGGCTCGTTATACCTATTTCGATCAGCGTAATCATATTTTCTTTTTTATCATATAGAAAAATATCAGGTCTTTTTTGTTTGATTAAAATATCTGTTTTAATTCGGGTATCAACTTTTATTTCTACATTAGTGTTTTCGCATATCTCTTGTACTGAGTGAGTTCTGATCTTTTTGGTTTTCTTATAGTTGTATCGTCTTGATAGGAGGAAATGAAGATATTTTACGATTCAAGCTTTTTAGTGCGTTTAAATTTGAACTAACATTCACTTGCACCTTTTGCAAGGTGATAAAGTGTTTTTCTATGCTTTTTTACAATGTGGGCATTTTATTCTCTCACCGAAAAAAAACATTTCTGTCTTGAATAAAACAGAGGTTTCCATTTCACTTAAAGTAATTTTGCCGTCTTTTTTCCATCTTGATGATCCAACAATATCAACCATATCATTTTTCTTGGCTAAAAAAAAGTTTTTGGTCTAATCATTTTTCTTTTATTTTACACAATATACTTTCTTGCTGCTTTTTCTCCAGTGTTTCAGAGTCGGTGATATTAGCATGATATTTATTTTTAAGGTATTCTTCAATTAGTGAAAGATGTGTCTTGTTATCTTTTTCTACTTTTAGAATCGCAGCCCTCCTCGGAGAGCTGTTTTTACTGTTTTCGAGCAGATTTTTATAGCTGGTAGATCATCTTCTCAGCTTTAAATATGATATTACATATCTCACGTCCTAGTTCATTTCTCTTTATATATAATCTTTGTTTATTACTAGGCTGGAGGTGAATGGAATATTCGTTTAAAATATATCTTATCTTATCATCAAGTTTGATGTATTCTTCTGGTAAAAATTTTAATACGCCTATGAGGTAATTATTGAGTGACGTCGAATGTTCATTAATAGCTTTAAATAGATTCCCGGCAATAAGTTCAGTCTTAAAAATTCATTATTCGATTTAATATTTGTTCTGCAATTATATCTATAGTTTTTTGCTTTAATTCTGATTTGCTATTCTCAATTACCCCAAGATATTTGTAGGCTGCCGGGCCTTCTATAAATGTTGCTACATCTGCACAAATTTCATGGTTAGTGGCTGATTAGTTTTTGTTTATTTCAAGGCCTACTGCATTAAAGAAGGTTAGTGTCTCGTCTGCTATGAGTTTGACTGCTTCTGGAGTTTTTGATATTGATTTGAGGTCATCTATGAAGAGTAGGTGATTTTTTGTATATGGGTTTTCATCCTACAGTATACTCACTCCTAGAAAGCGTTCATTAATTTTCTGCTTAAGGGGTCAATACATAGAACGACTAAAAAGGGTGACAGACTATCTCCCTGTAGTATTCCTTTATTTATTCTTTTATTCATGATTTCTTCTCCATTTAACATTAACGATATCCTCGATTTACTTGTAATCTTTCTTATATAAGATGTTATCCATGCTGGTAGATTTAAATTTTCAATACATGCATGTAGGTAGTTATGCTCTATTGAGTCAAACGCCTTTTTTACATCAATCCACGTTGTATATAAATTATTTCCATGCTCTTTATTTATCGCAATATTGATAAGAGCTTATTCTTTTGCTCCTTAAACGCACCTTATTGTCCCTAACTGATTTTCTGCAATTAATTCTCTTGTCTCATCTTCATACTGAATAGTTATTGAGACCGCTTTTGTCGTTAATTTATATAAATTAGACATACATGTTATCGGTCTAAATTCATTTCCTATCTTGAAATCTTCTTTTAGTATAAGGTATGTAGTGCCTGAGTAAAATTATTTTCCTGGTTTTTATTTTCTAAAAATTCATCTGATATGATCTGATATATATATATTATGAAGAACGTCAATTTTTTTAATGAAGAAATTAAAGATTCCATCTGGTCCAGCAGTTTCTAGGTTGGCAGTGATTTTATTATATTATCAAATTCAATCTCTGTTATGTAGCAAATTTTTTCCTGTTTTTGAACAGGAAAAAATGGGCATAGGTAGATAATCGTTATAATTATTTTTGTTGTGATTTTCCGTACCTTTTCTCGACATTTTCATCAAAAATTTTCTGATTTGTTCACCTGAAGCTTCGATTGCATAATTTTAGTTTTGTGTCGATGCTCTGTAAAAAAGTCTTCTATTAAGCTCAAAGCAGTTATTTTCTCTGATGAAGTCACATCTTTTTTTGTACCGCACATTTTTTTTCTGCAATATTCTAATAATTTCTGTATAGATATTTAACACAGTTTTTAGATGATCATTTATGTCTAGGATCATGTTTCTTGACCGCATTATTTTTCTTTATTTTTTTACTTCCTCTTCTTTTAATTCACTGCGTTTATTTTTATATAATTCTAGTCGCTCTCTTATTCTTTCTAAAAGCTAAATTTTTTTGTCTAATGTACATAAACATTCTTTTTGTAAATCTATTATAATTTATAAATGTTCAAAAAATAATATGCTTTATTATTTTTATGAAGCATCTTTTATATCCATTTAAATGAAAAAACATCCATATATGAGCATATTATTATCTTTATTGATATATAAATATAAAATAGATGTCAAATATTATAAAATTAAATCATAGTATTTCAATTTTTACGTTGATCTTAAATTATTTCAGCATCACTTCAAAAAATAAATACGAAGATATATTTTTTTAGAGCTTAACTGCATATAAAACGCATTGTATATTGATTCATATATAAGATCTGGATCCATCATTTCTCCAATACCTATTATAAATGTTATATTATTTTTGTAGTTATGCTGCAGCTTATTTGTAAGTTTTACATATAAACACATATTATATGCATATATTTTCATTTGCAAAAACTTAATAGATGATAGCATGTATGATACTGTAAGTTTTAATCTATTACCGACAGTTATAAAAAAAAAGCGGTTAGGGCAATAATATGTTTCTTATGGTGTTGATGTATATAATAAATTCAACATCGATTTTCAATATATAAAGTAATTTGTAAGTAGTGACTTCATATTTTGTTTTTATAAACATACTATTTTATCTTTAATTATATTTTTTGTGTGTTTATTAATCAAAATAAAATGGAAATCTTAATACTATAACTAGTCGAATGTTAAAACGAAAATTCATGCAAAAAATTTCTTTTTTTTCATATAAAAATATCTATAATGCCTTCGATTTTATAACATGATAAATATCTTCAATCGGTGATTTCCATGGTATTATGTTGCAGATTTCCATATTTTGTGATTATCATAATTTTATATAAGAATCTATAGATTTTATGTATCTATATCAGAAACTGTGAATTTTGCGATAACGATATAATTGCAGTTCTCAAACCTTTTTATATTTTTTTTTCCATTTTGTTGATTGACTTTTACTCGACGAAATCGAATAAATTTATAATGCAGCAATAACTCTACGAAAAACAAAAAAAATTGAGTAATTGGGTTATATAGGAAGGTATCGCATATTTAATTACATTATTTATAAAACGCTAGTATTGCATGATTAGAAATTTATTTATTTCCTTGATGAAATTTTGAATAGTTAGATCCTTTAGTTTCTTTTTGCACCAGGAAAAACGAAAGAAAATAGCTGTAAAAACAATAAATGTGGTGTTTAAGTTGGTGATATACACTATATAACTGCATATTTATTTGTCAAGATTAATTCTTAATAATGATTTATTATTGTATAGTGCGATAAAATTGCACTATATTTATGTTGCATATCGTTTAATTCACATGAACACTATTATTATTTTATAGTATAATTCTTATTAGTTCCTTTTTTATACTAAAAAAGTCATATCACTTTTTGATCGACACCCCAAAGATCAAAGAACGAATTAAAGCTATCTTATATACGAAAAATTTGTAAATGTTTAATATTTACAAATTTGATATAGAATATATGCATGGTTTGAATTATATCATTTTTTTATCTAGACTAACTAGAAAAATATGTGTTATATTAGTGATAAAGTAGATGCAAAATACGTAAAATCTAACTTCTATTCTTGTTGGTCTAATTTGCGCGTTGTGAATATGTTAGAATTTATCTTCAAAAATAAATTGCGATCACAAAAATGAAAATAATAGAGTTGCATGACATGTTGAAAGTTAAAAAAAAATATCTAGATCTTATTAATTTATGATTTTTGAAATGTGTGACTCATATGTGATAAAAAAGGATATGAGTATAGGCTAGACACGGAATTATATACTTTCGGATGTTATATTAAAAAAGATTCTTATCTGACATTATACTACATTTTTGTTACACGATAAATGCGTACAGTAAAATAGACAAGTTTGCATATATTTTTTTATGGATGTATTTTACTCCTTAAAAAAAGTATATCATTATAATTCACAAAGTTTACAATATATGTAAAGCACAAAGAGGTTGTGGTATTGTATATTGTAAAAAACATTTGTTGTATAATGAAAATCTTTCTAAAGCCAAACGATATTTTTGTCTATATATAAAAATGATACTAGAAGTTTTATATTTTGATAAAAATTGATAGCTAAATTTACGATTAATATGTTTAAATTTTATTTTTATATTAGATTTGTATATAAAAAAAACAAAAATTCTTTGCAACTATTTATAATAATATGCATGTCGTGAAAATTTTATTACAAACTACTACAACCTATATTTTATATTATAAAAATATAAAATCTATTACACATAAATATCTATCGATGCTTTTAAAATTATTTTACATCCATATAAATTTATGCATAAGCCCATAGTTTATACATTTAAATTTCATGTTTTAACTTTAAATTATAATCTTTGTACATTAGACATATTTTTGCAAAATAAAACTTTCAAGAAAGGTGGATTTAATTATGTGAAAAAGAAATAAAATTTGATAACAACACAAAATTAAATATTGATTCTTAACATCATAGAGCGCATGCCTTATTTCTATATTAGTATACACAAAGAAAGCAGATAAAATATTTATTTTTTTTCTATCGATATTTTCATGAGAGTAAATACACGTCATTTCGTCTCAGACATATGAGCAATTTGTTTGTAACTGAAATAAAAATTTTATTTGCATTAATATTTTTTCAAACACAAAAAATCTACTTTTTCATTTTTTCGAAACTCTGAAATGTAAGATAACAGAATTCTGTAAAATTGCTATTTAGCAAAACATTCAACTATAAAATCATTTACATATATTAATATAATTTAATTGGGTTAAAAAATTGGAAAAATTTACGGTTTTAGAAACAAAAGAATAAATTTCTATTTATAAATTTAGTTGCATTTTTAAATTTTTTTTTATATTTCTATAATCTAAAATCATACAAATGTAAGTACTCTAATTTAAAAAAAGTGTCATTTTTTTTGCAGTATAAAATCACAAAGACTACGGTTGTAACTATTGACAAATAGGTCTGAAAAAATATTTTTACTGTATAAAACTAATCTAATTTTACCAAACGATAGCATTTTAATTTTCGTATCATAAACACAAAAACACATAGAGCATGCAAAATATGCACTTTTTCATTATAAAGGCATGCATTACTTTATCTAAATACAACTTAACCTATAAATAAGTTGATTTGCCATGCAAAGCAAAAATAAAATCAAACACTAAAGTATAGAAAACCACATTTTTGTAAAACTTAAATACATTTTTGTTAGAAAAAGTACAAAAAGCAATTAAATAATGTAAATTTTTTTCATGTAATTTTTTATATTTAACATATGAATGAATAATATAAAATAAATGTTTTCCTACCCTTTCACTTTTTTCGTATTCTTAGCATTACTAGTACTGTTTTCTGTTGAATGCATACCAGAATGCGTAATTTTGTAGGCTCTCTTACGAAGATATCAATAAGTTATTCTTCTTTTTAAAATAAGTTATGTAACAATACATATTATACTCAAATTCTGATATTTAATAATTATTTAAATTCAATAAAATAAATTTTATTCACGACAGATTCTCATAAAATTTATTAACTTATTCTATAAAATATTTTTTTTTTATTTTTTCACACCGTTCGCCTCTTAGAGCTTTAAGTCTAAAAAATATTGCTTCTTAAACCATCATTTTTGTAAGTCTCAAATAAATCAGCTTCAAAAAACACGTGTTGAGGTTATCTGTAAATGTATTCATAAAAAGAGATATCCCATTTTACAACTAAACGTGTATTATGCATTTTAACTGGAGTTACAGATATTTACGGTATATTATAAAACATATGAATATATTGGAAAATTAAGAATATTAAAAAATTTTACATTAGGGCATACTTTTATAGCATAAATAATAGATAAAGATTGTATTTTTTCTTATAATCCCCATAATGTTAAATCTTACATCTGATCAGTATTCATCTTTTTTTTGAATTTTTTATAGGGGTCATCTTTGCAGCTAATATATGTTAGTTGGTTATATTTATTTTCTACGTCAATAAATACTACTATTGTTATGTGATCGTATATATTAAAGATTTATTTTACAATTCTACACCAGTTTGCAAAATTTGTATTATACTTAAAAATCCCAACGTACCTGTTCGGAATACTTTAAATTAATATCATACTTGACTTACATACATTTATCATGCCTATTGTATCTGCATGATCATATAAACAAACACACTTTATATCAATGTATTCTTCAATACCTTCTATCGGATTATTTTTCTTTAGACTAAGCTAGTATTTTGATTGCTTTGTCTTGAATAAGACTTATTTCTATGCTGTACTGAGTCATGATATTGATTAGAATGATCAATGAACATTTAATTGCTGAAAAAGTATTTTTAAGAAATATAATAATATTTGTTGGATGCGAACAATCAATATGCATATATCCAATATTGATTTCTAAAATTTATCAATTGTTTTAAATAGAAATCATATCATAAACTTCGTTTGTAAAAGTTAAAACGAAAAAATATAGAGTCTGCAAATTAAAATTATAATACATGGTCCTTTATTTATAGTTTTCGAATGATATCACAATTTGCTCTATTTTGAATTACATATTTCTCTGCATTTCATGTAGATTTATAAACAAAAAATGTAAAATATCTGTTATATCATTTTAAATTGTATTTTTCTGACCAATCCCGAAAAAAAAAGACAAATATTTTTGAGACACAATATATATAGAATTTATGAATAGTAAAAATATTTGCCCTAATACAGTATAAAAAGCAGTTTATTACATAAAAAAATAGTTTACATATTTTCTATATATATTTATTTCGTTATTTTTTCTTGCCTAAAAATCAAGTTTAGATATCCTTTAGACAGAATAATATCCCACATAGATTCTAAAAAAATCGAAAAATTATAAGCGATAATATTTTAATTACGACGAAAAAAACCATAACATAGATCTGATTACAAATGATTAAATTTTATATTATTTATAGTGAGACTGCAAATACCGTAAAAAGTTATTAGATATTATTTACATTTATAAATAAGCTTGATAAAAATTAGTTAATATTTGATTGCACAAGTAAAAGTACTTTCATTTAAAGTTTGTTTTATCTTTGCAGATCATTTCTAAGTATTACAAAAAATCATGCATTAAGTTTTATATCTCTTTTGTGTGCCTATAGGCTGAAAACAATAAAAGCAACGTCGGTAATATATATCTAATAACATAACAATTAAAAACAATTTCATTACGAAACAGTCAGGCAAAAAAACAATTTAAAAAAAATTGCGTATAAAAATGTATTAAAATTTTTTTGAGTTACCGTTTACATATCATTGGTTTAAAATTTCTAAATTTCGAAAATGTAAAAATCGTATTCTATAAAAAATAGCAATAAAAAAGAAAATCTTGCTCTTATAAGATTGATTTTCAGTCAAACATCATTTAAAAAAAGATATGTAGTTTTTAAGATTTTTAATACCGTTTTTATGGATCAATGCCAATATATTTCGAACGCATGTAATATAGATCAGAAATATTAATCATATACGTTGCAAATCTCTATCATCTAATCATAAATATAAGATAAAAAAATGGTTTAAATTTGATTATAATTTCTTTTATTTTTGCAAATAAACTGAAACTAATAAAAAATGTATATTAGAATAACATATATGCAGAAAAATCAATTAATATTTTTAAGGTTTTTTATTTACGTTTTTCTAGATTCAAATCAAGAAAATATAACCTTTTTATATGTTATAAACATATTTGCTTTTAATAAATAACTTTTTTATATTTATAAATTTAAAAGTAAATATATTTTTATTTTTATTTATGAAGCCTAAAGCAGATATATAAAATAAAAACCTTTATTATTTCGAAATCTTTTTTCCGAACAGTTATAAAAGACTTAGAAAATAAAAAGTAGCAATATTTTGATACACATGATCAGGAAGGATAAACTCCTAGGCCCGTAAGGTCACTATTTTGTTTTTGAGATGATCATTAGGCCACACTTAAAGATTTCTTAGCTTAAGATTATTTATAAACCTGTAGACACACATAGACAATGAAAGATTTTTTCATAGAGCGTTTTTATTTTTACAATTTATTGATATTGTCTTTCTAAATCGAATAGTTTATATTCAGGCTTAAATAACACACTTTAAATTCGAATTGATCGCCTAAATGAATATCCTTTAGCTGTGTTCCGGGTTATTGTAAATAAAAGCGGCAATCGTAAGGCAAACTCAATAATAAATACTTATTGTACATATGTATATTCGACATGAATTTTTCTGTAATTAGAACGACAACATTGCATTTTTACAAATTTTGTACTGTATCTGTCTTATAGTTTAATGTCAATAGAGTAAAATCGTTCTTTGCCAATTCTAATTTAATATTTGAATCTTATTAGGTGTTTCAAATATTTGCACGAATGGGTTCATCACATGCAGCCTCAAAATTTAATTTTCTTCAAATCCAATTATTTACAACTTCGAAAATCAGGGACTATTAAAACTTAGGAATATCGTACCGTATTCGCTATTTTTATAATATTCAAAAGTATCAGATCTCTTATAATTGTGGAATTAATTTCATAAACTAATACAGAAATATATCTCTAAAAAATAAGATTTTTCTATCGAGAATATATAATATGTCACATAAAAAACAAATTTTATCGTTTCTAGTAAACAAAAATTGTGCACATTCTATTTATGTATAATATAAAAAATAACACAAGATTTATGAAATACTATATGTAAAGAATCGCAGAAGTATGTCATATTGAAAAACATAGATCAACAAAATTTCATAAAGCTCAAGGACTAACGTTGACACACAACATTTATGCTTCAAAAAAATTGTGAATTTTAGGAAAAAAATAATACAGCAGCTTTTTTTGATCTGAAAGTGTCTTAACATGCTATTTATATCTAAATTTCAACATAAACTAAGCATTCAAAAGGTAAATATTTTGTTTAGTCCTTATACACAATTTTTTTGTAATGTCAAATGCAATGAAATTAAAACAGATTATTTAGATGTGAGATAGTATTTTATAGCATTTTGAAAAATTGTCTCGTTTGTCTTTCACCCCAATCGCTGCATAAATTTAAACAATTACTAAATTATTGCAATATTTTTTGATAATCTACATTTTTCATTGATTTTTTTCAATAATCTATGCATGGTTTCCTAAAATCTAATATTTCAGAGGCAATAAATCTTATTACAACCGTCTTGTGCAATTAACATCCAAAAACGATATTTTGACAAAATCCGTTTTAGTAGATTCTTGACAGTAATAAAATAGGGTATATACATTCTGTGAATCTGATTGAGTTTTTTTCTAATTGAACGAAAATTTATGTTGTCTTTTAATACTGAAGCTCTTGAATATCTACGAGAACTACCTTTTTCGACCATAATAGGATCAATCTGTTCTAATAGACTAGTAAGCAACTACAATTTGCTCAATATCGCTATAAGGTTTGCATTTTTTATTATTGACATACAAGCCATAAGTTCGCTTTGTGAAATTTAGATTAAATAATTAGAATGCATATAATTGGTATGTTTTTAATATATCTTTCCCTCTTAGACAGAGTTCCTGCTAACGTGCTTACTCTATCAACATCGAGTATTAATGTTCTCTATTATAGCAATATGTATGTTTGCTGTATACTGCACTATCGTAACAAAATACTTCATCAAATCAAACATACCTGTTTATATTTCGCAGAAATAAGATATAAGCAAGTTTCTATTCAACTTGTAGTTATTTTTTTATATTCATAGTATAGAACAGTTTTTATATTTTATACTTTCTATAAATGAACCTATTTGAATATTATAAAAATGTTAAAGTCCCGAGATAATTTGTAGCCCTGAGACCCCATATTGCAAAACAAAGCTCCGTATATAATCAAATGAAAAACTACGTTATTTGTGTCAAACTTCTTTCAATAAAGATTAGCTTAGATAAACATAACTATTATTGAATATGTGTATTCCTTTAAAATTCATTACATGCTTTGCTTATCAATAAAAACTCAAACTTCTACTGATTTTATATTTTTTTATACGAAAATGCAGAAATGCATAGATTTTCAGATAGTAGTTCAATATGCGTGTATTATAATTATCATTATAATTATAATTATAATACATTCTATTAAGATATAATCAAATATTAGTATCTGCTCCGACATCTTTTGTGACACTATGAATTATTTTTAAATTAATGAGCATAAACAAACTTAAATAAGCAAAAATATATTATAGGCAATACATATACTGATATATCTATAAAAATACAATAATAAAAAAACAAATTAGAAGTTCAATTAAAAAAAAAACAAAATTTGTGTACAGTTTGATATGATTAAAGCATTTTATTTCAGCTGGTATTTACTTATGTTGCAACATGTTTTGAATAAAACATAAATCAAACAATGAGGCAAATTATATAGATGTATAATTAGAAGTCAATATTTAAGAGTAAAATGCATCCTATTTTATGTAAATGCAAGTAACGCACTTTTATTGTTCTTAAATGCATAAATAATATTTTATTTTGCAATCTAGAAATTTTTTTAAGGGTAATCTTCTTTTTTTCGATTTTATCTATTTAGACGTAGTCGGCGTCTTGGGAATATTGCACAACTCTTTGATACATCTTTTAATACCTTCACCTGTTCTATCTGTATAAACTCTTTTTTTTATATCAAATGAGATGAGTTCAAGTGTCTTGGGGAGTGTGAGAGCTTGCATATATGCTAATACTTCGTCCGGCATTCTTAACACATTAACATATTTTTTATATGAATTTGTGACCACCTCACCCCATGAAATGGCAAATAATACTATTCATGTATATCATTTGTATATTAAACCAATTTTATTCGCCAAGATGTCATACTTCCTATATTTTTCATTCGAAACTTCGGTTAGGTTATCAAGGCTAGCATTTCCAATTTCAATCAGACTAATCATTGTTCGTTCTATAGTACAAAAAAATATCAGGTCTATTTTTTTTGATTATAAATAACACGTTCAAAGATAAATAAATGAAGGTTTTTTGTATACTGCTAGCAACAATATTATCTTAGTATGTTAAGTTTACGTTATATATAGAAAATTATACTATATAATATATATATAATAGCAATAAAACGTAGAAAAATTTATTATTTATGCTTGTAAGTAAAAAATACAAAAACATGATTAGTATATTTTTAGAATGTCAAGACATAGATTTTATATACTTAAAATAAGTTATATCTTTAGTCTTGACTTTTTTCATATAAATGTTTTACAAATATAACTTAGAATTTGAATAAACATTTCTTTTACGCAAAATTCCACCAATCTCTAATTTCTTTTACGCAAAATTCCACCAATCTCTAATTTCTTACCGCAATAATTAATGCAATGTTTATTTAAATAAACATAATTTAACATATTATTTTATAATTTGATAATAGTTATCTAAAATGTATGTAAAAAATGATTTTATTGGATTTGAGAAACCTTTAAATATTATAGCTTGACTGTCGCAGAAAATTGTAATGCAGTTTAATAAATCATAAAAAAAATAGACAAGAATTTAGTATAAAACTACAATCAATTTATACTATGTCTGTATATAGACAAAGCTGGCTAGAAAGAAAAAACTATGCTAAGCTATATAAAATCTATTAATCTATACCTTGTTACAGTTTACGTTCAAGAATACTGCCATTATCATAATAAATGCATACTATTTTATAAATAAATACTTTAGGTTTTATGTCAAATTTTTATAAACGTAAAATTAAGACCCTAAATTACTTGCATATAAAAAGTTCAAGCAATTTAAATTAAAACCAAAAAAATTTATTTTAAGATGTTTATAAAGCTTTTAAGTCTTTGTTTATTATTGTAATCGCAAATCTTAAAAGAATTCACATTTATAAAGGCTTAACATCCTAGTTATCTATTTTTAAATAATATTTTTTTACTAGCTATGACGAGTATTGACAGCATAAACATAAGTGCATACGTTAACTTTGTAAAATATATTATGCTTTCATCTGAGCGGTCATTATACACAAGTGCAATATAAAAATTATATTATATGTTATAACATCGGACGGTGTGGTGACTGATATTATAAAAGGTACCAGATTAGAATAGATGTTACGCACTAGATTGAGGCATATATACAAACTTTGGATTTGAGAAAAACCCTTGAATATCAATGTCTCAAAAGAAGGAGGGGTATAGAATAAGGGTTTGGAGAGAAGATAGCAAATGTTTAAATACGCTGTGCTTACCAGTAGGGAAGAAAGATTTTTTCGAGAATAATAACACAGATTACAATAATTATTTTAGCATATAAATAAAAAATCACAGTTATACTAGCACATGCTGTAAATTATAATTATGGACCATTCTTACGACTTTTTGTGTGTATAATAGTATTTATTTTTTCTTAAATACTAAAAAATATAAGTACAAGAAAAAATTTATTTTGCACGTAAATTCAGATCTATGATAACAATCATGTGTTTTACAATGTCACTAAAATAAAAAATTCCCTTATATTTTTATATATAATATAAATCAAATCATCAAATTGAACAGAACTACTTAAAAAATATTTCTTATGAAAAACTGTTGGTATTTGGTGTATTAATCATATATATTATCAATATTTTTTAAGCACAAATTTGTTTTTTTATATTCTGTAGTTCATATTTGTTTAAAGTTTTCTAATAATAGTAGTTAATACTCATAATTTGTTTTTATATATTGTATTCAGCAAATCAATATTGGATCACAGTATAGTTTAACATTTTTTTTTGCAAATAATTTGTATATGCCTAAAAAAAAGCATAAAAAATCTGCAAAAATGTATATAATATAAAAAAAAAACGTTTTCTATCTCAACCGGTCTTTTATAAAAAACAACACTTAAAACAGATTTCAAAAAAAAATAAACCCAGAATTGTGGCAAAACAGCTAAAATACTAACGTTAATAATTTAATAGTCTTTAAAGTCGTTTTTATATATCATTTGTTTATAATGATATTCTAATTACAACATCAAATCTAAGATTGTAATGATAGTACTGTTTAACAGTATTTATACAACCAAATAAAACTATCTTATACAAAAAAAATATATTTTTATATTCTTTTGTAGTATACACAATGCGAAATTGTATGATATTTATGCTATGTAAAGTTTTTTCTAATAAATTTTAAAATGATATGGTAATAACAATATTTAATTGAAACATCGATATTAGCTAGAAATATAAAAGCTCTGATAGATAAAAAACAAATATGTAAATAAATAATATCACAAACATTAGAAATTTGCTTACAATTAGAAAGCAAACTGTCGCTATTTTACTACCAATTCTAATATTGCATTTTATATAGATTTTTGAAAAAAGTGATATTCAATAGTATAAAACAAATACTACAGATGTAATTAAAAGATCTTACTATCGATATTTCTAGTATTTGTAAATCAATTTGTAATTATTTATATCTAATTAAGCTTTTATAATAGTAAATTCATGGATATCACAGACTTTTTGTATTTTATTTATTCAAACTATAAATTGAACACCAAAAAATATTAAATTTTATAAACATATTTTTTTCTTGAATAGATTATATTATAAAATCTGTATATTTCAAGTCAAAAAAATAGAAATACCTTGTTCTGTTTTGCATCATTTTTCTGTTCTTATAGAACGTTATTAAAAATCTACTTTAAGTAAGTTTAGTGATCTAATTTATTGTTATACCTCTGAAGAATAATTAAAAATAAAATGAAATGGCTCCATTCCAATACCATCATGTCGATTTTAATTTTAACTTAATAAGATTTATAACTATAATTTTGTATGAATATTTTTTATATCTGTATTATATATACACTATGTGTTAAATGTGATACACATGGTATATCATATATTTTTGATGCCTTTTAAAAGTCTTTTTAAACGATCCTAAATACATTTAATTTATACATGTAAATTCCAATTTGTAGAAATGTATTAAATTTTTATTTCAATTGTTAGCATGCTTAATTTCCGCAACAAATTTTATGTCCAAATTTTTATTCGGAAGCTTTGTAGTATATAGATTCTCATATAGAATTTGCAATAAATATTAAGATTTCTATACTAAAACATGTTTATAAAGTGACATACCGGTTATGTTATATATAATGACTAATATTTAATGCATAAATCGACATTTTTCTCCTTTGTTGGTAATCCTTCACAAAAATTTTGTCAAAATCATAGTTATAAATTTCTCGAATTCTTTAATCATTTTTTTTAGAATAAGAAATTCTTTTACACATCGATTTATTTTTTAATCTTAAATCAGAATCAATCGCAATATTCTAAATATCATAGCAAAAAGTAGCGAGCTAAATTTTACTATCGTCTTTAAGACAATTCGGCACTTTATAATATATTATTAAATTTTAAATACAAAATCCTACCTTTTTGCAATATTTTTTTATAAATATGAATTTGTAATTTTTATTCTTGTAACTTCTATCAAAAATCTCTCTTTTTAGTAAAGTAAGAAATAAATCTGTTTTCTAGTTTATAAAATTCATATATAAATAAACAAAAAAAGCTTTTCATTATATATGAATTTGTTTTCAATTAGTAAAAGACCAAAAAATATTGATGCAAAAAAATATCGTTTTTTTTTGCAAAAATATCGCAAAGCATCGACTTTTGTGTGCTTTTTATGTATCGCAAATCTATCTATCCACAAATCCCAGATTATAAATTTAATTTTCAAAAAATTGTTTTGCGATATTAATGAGTATAAGACATATTTTTTTACTTTATAGATCTTTGTAAAAGCTTTTAACTTAGAAATTAAACAAATTTATTGCTTTAGAAAATTTATTTATGATTTATAAAATAGAATACAAAAGGTTTTGATCATATTTTTTGTAAGAGAAATTTTAAAAAAAACATATCATTATATATTAATAAAAAACTTTATGTTTCCCTATACAGACTAGACTTAAAAATGGTATAACTTAAGACATTAGATTTCTTATTCCTTATTAAGACCACGAAACATATCAGTCTAGATCCCAAGAGAAAATAAAAAATGATAAAGATCTGTTCCATACAAATTAAGCCACATAATCATGTTTTAAAGGAATTGATTTATGTTTTTCCATAATGTAAATTTTTTACAAGAACAGATTCTCTTACAATAACGCAATTTCAAAATTTTTGATTTCTTGAATATGACATAAATACATAAAAAAATCGTAGCAATTTTATTTTTCGTCATTGTTTTACACGAAAATGACGCAAAATATAATATTTAAAATTTTCTGTATTGTTATTTATATCTATTAAGACGTGTTTAGTTCATTGAGTAATTTAAAACGCATCTTTATACACCTCAAATATATTTATTTTTATCAAAAGCCCTTCTTCTTATTATCAGATAAATTAAAGTATTGCAGAGTAATAGGCTCGCATGTATGCATGTATCTCGTCTAGAATTTTTAACTCTTTATCAAATTTATTTATGGAATGTTGTAACCATTCCATTTCAGAGAATAACATGTGGTATTTTACATGTAAGACATTTATAAATTATGCCAAGTTTTTATGCCTAGATTTATACCTCCATTTTCATTTCTATACCTTAGTTCTGTTAGAAAGACTAGTTATTCTTATATCAATTTACGTGATCATGTTTTCTAATCTATCGCATAGAAAACGATCAGATCAATTTTATTTATAATAAAAATCTGTTTAATTCGGGTATCAACATATATTCTGCATTTCAATTTTCGGGATCTCTTTTACTGTTCGTGGTCTGATCTTTTTGTGTTTTCTTAAAGTTAGATCGCCTTGATATGTAGAAACATTAACATATTTCTATTAAATTTATCCTTCGCGTATATAAATGCCCTCACGTATTCTTTGCTTATCTTCACAAGGTGATAGTTTGTTATATGTCTTCTTTAAGCTGTAATAATTGAATCCTCAAAATGAAAAACAAATTTCTGTTTATAAAAAAACATAGTTTTATGTTCTCAACTTAGTTTCAATGGCCGTGATATATCCATCTTGATAAAGAAACATTTCAATTACATCATTATTCTTGGCTTCATGATGTTTTTTGCTTATATAGAGTTTTTTTAATTCTAGAGAATAGACTCTCTTGAGCTTCTCTCTCCAGTGTCTCTAAATCGACGATATTTACATAATATTATATTATACTGCATTCTTTTATATTAGTGAATTGTGTCTGTTTATATTTTATATTTATATATTGTAGCCTTCTTAAACGAACTGTTGTGTCTTCTTTCGAGTAAAATTTAGCTGATGGATCTTCTGCTAGACATTACAAGTTAATATTACATAGCCAACAATCTGGTTATCTACTCTTTATTTAATTTCTTTATATAATTTCTTTATATACTAAAAGGCCAGAGGTGAATGAAAATTACTTTATAATATCTTTTATCTTATCATGAAGTTAAACGTTAACTTCGGATTCTGATTTATCTACGCCTTTATTGTTATTTATTTTTACTAATGTATGTTCGTCTATGGCTTTTTATCTTTATAATTATTCTGTCTAGTCTCATAATAATTATCTTACATAAAATAGTATTTTCTCTGATATTATATCTAAAGTGCCTAGTTTTAGCACTTCTTTGCTATTCCCATATATCATACGATATTCATAATTATAGGCCTTCTATGAATGCTGCTACATCTGTGTAGATTTCATGGTTAGTAGTTGACTTATTTTTGTTTATTTTAATACTTCTGCATAAAAGAAGAGTTATGTTGCATCCGTTTTATTTTGATAGTTTCTATATTTTTTTATATTAATAGAAGGTCATCTTTATCAGTAAATGATTTGTTAAATTTCAAGTTTTTATCACTGATTACACTTACCACCGGGAAGCACAGGTTTGATTTTTCACACAAGGAAATGATAATAAGATACAAAATAAGGTAAAGGACTGTTTCTTGTACTTTTTCTCTATATATTCTTATTTGCATGAATCCTTCAGTATTTAACCTTAGATATATACCTCATTTGCTTTTATTCAATTATACAAAAGACGATTTCCTGTCAAGAAGATACAAGTTTCTATTGATCTCATGTAAGTATTGATCTTCAAATATGCCAAATATATTTTTAAATCCATTCTCATTGTATAAAGATTGTTTACATGCACAATCTATATTTAAATATTGTAAGATCTGATATTATCTGCCTTATACGCGCTATATTGTTTCTAACTAATTTTTTACAAAATATTTAGGTTGTCTTTAACGTGTATTAAATATTTTTTGAACTGCTTTTGACGTTAAACATGTAAAATTAGACATACAAGTTTATGGTCTAAAAAATTACAATTTTTACATCTTCTTTATGTATATGAAAAATCGTAAGAGAGTACAGTATATTCTTCCAATTTTTTAATTTTAACATTCATCAGATAAAATCTATTATATGAAACAATGTAGGCATGTTATATACCTAATATAAATATTAGATTTTATCTGTTTCAGCATCTAGACAGTTCTGCAGTAATTTCATTACGTTATCATATATAACCTGTGTATAAAGCTTATGTTTTGCAGTAATTGAATCATAGAATTTGGAAAATTTTTCGTTGTAACTATTTTTGTAGGAAATTTTCTAGTTTCATATACTCATATATAAAATCTAAAAATCTGTGACTATTTATTTGACGCTATGATTGTTTAATTTTTTTCTATAGACATCACTCTGTAAAAAAAGGTTGTCTTTGAGCTCAAAGTAGTTTAATTCTCTGGTATAGTTACATCTTTTTTTTTTCCTGCTAAATCTTATTTTGTAATAATAAGATTTTCTTCTTATAAGCATTGTTTAATGTTTTTAGAAAATTATCTTTGTCTAGAATCATGTTTCTTGATCCAATATATTTTATATCGACTCTTTCTTTACTATATTGCATTCGTTTTTATATAATTCTAGTCCATAAAATATTCCATCCGTTAGTTAATTTTTGTATGCTTACAAACACTAAAATATTTTCTGTTTTTTGCGTTTTTATTGTTTGGTGTTTTTAGGTCTGTTGTGCAGTTTTAAGTAGGAATGCAATATCAAACATATTTTCAAAATTTGCGGTGGATTAATTGTTTCAAAATCTTAATAATGGTTAGAAGAATTTTAGAGTCAGCTTAGACCTATGTAATTTATATTTTTCTCATAAATTACAACTATTTTGTCTTTTTAAGCTTTCATATAAAAATTAGAATCCCCCTTTCTACATAGTCTCCTAAATTATATCTATAATTCCAAAATGAGATGGTTTACTTTATTTTTTTCTCTAAAGTATATGAAGTTTCGTCATCATTTAGTTTGAAAACCATGTTTGTTCCATTTTCTTTTTAAATATTCATATCACTCTTCTTTTAAGTTTGTTTTAGGACAAATGACATTGGTTTAATTCTTGATAATATTTTTAAAGTTTTTCCATCCGATGCGTGGCAATAGATAGAAGCGTATTTATATTGTTGCATAGCGTACTAATATTCAATGCCTTTTTTATAGAAATACACTTTTATTAGCAATATAAAATCATAACTTCATAAAAGAGGTTATCTTGATATAAAACTTATATATTTATACACTCCGAAACAGTTCTTTTTTCGTAGACAATATAAAAGATATAATTATATATAACTCTGTAGAATTTAAAATAATATTTGGCTTTAGTTTACTATTTTTATATATGTATTAAAGCAAAAAATGCACTTTCTATTTGTAAAGGGTATTTTTGCCATAAAAGTTGCAAAATAAACAAAATACCGTATGTTTCGCACAAACATATTATAAAGGTGTTATATTTATAACACCATAGAACCCATTAGTAGATGAAAATACAACAAAAAGTAATAAGCAATGTACTTTTTTTTGCAAAACATATACACAGATACCTAAATATTACAATAATAAATTTTAAATGTATAAAAATATTGATAATAATGTGTTTTTAGAATAAACATATACGCAGATACCTGTATATTACAATAATAAATTTTAAGTGTATAAAAATGATGATAATAATTTTTATTTATGGGCTATATTTATAGTCGTAATTTTAGTATTTGTTCTCAGACACAGCTTGCTTGATTCTCTGTACGCACAGCGTATTTATACTTTCGGCTATCTTCTCCTCTCCAAAGTCTTCTTCAATACCCCTGCTACTTTTGAGAAAAATTAATTCAATGGTTTTTCTTAATCGATGGTTTATATATATGCCCAAACCTGGTTCATGACATCTAGTCCCTTCAGGTACCCTCTATGATATCGTGTTACTACACCGTCTTATGTTATAACATCTGAGAAGAATTTTGTCTTGAATTTGTATATTAATGACATTTCAGATGCTAGCAGGTCATATTTTCATAAATTTTCGTTTTCAACTATCTTTATAACATCAATACTTGTCACGCCCATTTCGGATAGAGAAATGCAGTTCTTCTTTAAGTTATATACAAAAACAATAGGTCCGTCATTCGAAAACTTATTGTCTGTTTTAATTCTTGTATCTACTTTGATCTCCTGGAATATATTTTCCATTATTTCTTGTACAGAGTGTCTGCGGATTTTTTTGGTTTTCTTGATATCGTATTTTCTTTCCAACATTTAGTGAAGACATCTTACTATCTCATTGTGTCTTCTTGTATAGTCATGACAACGCATTTTTTAACATCTGCTTGCTAAGTGGTCGACAGTTTTAATTATGTCGTTACAGTGCGGGCACCTTGATTTTTCTCCAAAAATACATTTCTATTCTTAATAAAGAAAAATCTCGCTTCTTCTATTGGTCTGATATTTCCATATTGTAGCCACTTTGAGAATCCTAATATTTCAAGCGTTGGATTTTTATGAACATCGAAGAGTTTTTAGTGTAGTGTTTTTTGTTGTATTTATACAATAAACTCTTTTTGTTTTAATTCAAGCGCAGGAAGGTCTATGTCAACGAAACTATATTTTGTTTCGAGGAAATTATTTATTACAGATAGGTGGGCTGCATTATCATTTTAAATTTCAATATTGCGGCTTTTTTGCGTGAGCGTCTAGTTTCTTGGTTTAGAGATTTATATAGTTGGTAGTGTATTCATTCGGATTTGCACTCAATATATCCAATTCACGTTTTAGTTCATTTCTTTTATGATATTATCTTTCTTTAGCAGATGATTGCAAGTGTATACCATTTTCTACTAGTATTTGCCCAATTTCATCGTCTAGCTTTCTAAAGTCTTCTGGTTCTAGCTTTAGTAAACCCAAGTAGTAGTTTATCAGTGATATTGCATATTCATTAATCGTCTTTATTATGTTTTTATAATCTGTTTTTTTTTGCATATGCTTTATATTCTTTCTAACAATTCTTTTCTAATTTTATCTATCGTTTCAGGTTTAGTTCCTGATTTAGAATCTTCCAGTATCCTGAGGTATTTATCCATCTTTTCCTTTATTACTGTGGCAATATCTTTGCAATTTATATTGTTAGGTGCAGATTTAATCACGTATATTTCCATTCCGATACATCTGAATTTATTTGTTTCATTGGACATTAGTTTTAAGTTACTTTCTTCTTTCGGCAAAATCGTTAAATCTTCAATGAAAAGGAAATGGTTAGTTGTGAATGCCTTCTTATCATGGTAAATAGATATTGAGGAAAACTTAACATTTAATCGGCGGCTGTGCGGATCCATACAAAGAACAAAAAGTAGTGGAGATAGACTAGTCCCTTGTATAATCCTCTTTTCAATTTTTTTCTTCAAAATTTTTTCATTGATTTATCTTAGAGATAACTTCCAGTTTTTTGTTAGTTTAGATATAAAGGCAATCATACATTCTTATATGTTAAGATTTTATAAGCAGGAGAGAAGATACTCGTGGTGGATTTAATCAAATGATTTTTTATATCGATCCATATTACGTGTAATTCATTATTGTGCTCATTTTTATTCAACGTTTATATTGCCTGTTAATTAGCTCCCTGTACTCTTCTGACCGTCCCAAGTTGGTTTTCCGATAGTAGATTTCGGGATTCGACGTCTTTCTGTAATAATATTTTGACAGCATATAGTTGTCAATTTATTTAAGTTTGAGTTGCTTGTTAAAGGTCTGAATTCCGATCCATTTGAAACTTCTTGTTTGGGTATGAGGTATGTGATCGTAGAGTAAAACCAACTTTTTACCACTTTTTTTTCAAGGCATATTGATTTTACTGTTTCATATAATATTGGGTGCAATTTAGTGGTTTTTTTGATGAACAAGTTGTATATACCATCGCATCCAGCAGCTTTCCCAGTTAGGCAAGTAGTTGATGATCCAAATAAAATCTGTTCTAGAGATAAAAACTATTTGTGGTGTGTTTTCCCGCGCGTGCTTGCGCTGATAAGTAATACAGTTTGTTATTTTCGTGCTTTTTGTCCACATATTTGACTAGAACTTCACTATATTTTCCTTATCTGCCTTAATTTCAGGTTTCACCCTATCTGTTAATGCTCTATAAAATTTTCTTTTGACTTCGAACTGGGTGTTTGTTTTTGTAAATTCTTTTCTTATTTTATATTGCTCTTTCTGTTTTTTTATTACCCTTATCCTATCGTTATTTTTAGTAATCACTTCAAAGTCATCTTTACGTCAAGTATCTTATTATGTTGTCTCATATCTTTTCTTAGAAACCTTGTTTCACTTTCTGGAAGTTTAACTGAGCTACTTACGTAGGATTTGAGGGTTGTGATAATTTGATCATATCTTTTTATTTTTTCCTCCTTTATTAGTACGTAGTTTAATCCTTCCTGGACAGATTTTGATGTTAACTCTTCGTAACTCTTTTGGACAGCTTATAAGATCTTTGCTAAATCACACATGTACTGAGGGCGGTAGTTATCGATATGCGCATTAACCGTAGCATTCAAACCTATAATTAGATCACTATTATGTTTAGCATGGTATTTTTCTTGTTCTAACGAGGTTTGTTATTTCCGTATTTTCTAAGTCCGTCAATACTCTAAGAAATTTTTTTTGGTTCTCTCATGGTGCATGCAATATTAAGTGTTTTATAGTCAACCTCTTGATCGCTTCTTTTTCTTCTTTTCGTTTCTATTTCTTTGAACTTCCGGACTTGTCTTCTTTTCCCATCCTTATCTTTTAGAACGTTTGATGATTTGGCTTTAATTTCAGTCATGCTCATATCACAATTAAAAATATTACGGTGAGTCCTTAGGAACTCTTGCCAGCGAGATCTTGCATTCTTCGAAAAGTTTTAAGATCGAAGAAATAAGCCTCTTGAATCCATTGCTCTTTCTCGGCGGGTGTATTCTTGCAAATGGCTATGAGAGTAAGAACAGCCGTGGTATGAATGCGTGTCGAAGTGTGAGGTTCACGGAAGTTGTCGGTTATTATTATTGTTACAGGATCGGTTTTTGAATGTTTGTCTCTATAGTTGTCATTTCCTGTTTTTTTTTCTCCCTCATTTTTATATACTTTTAAATAATTAAAGTATATAGGTATAAAACGATGTATGTAATAATTGTTCAATTTCTTATTGGCTTTTGAGTCTGAATAGATTGAATTGATACAAAGAAACAAGCGTCCATAGATAGTAAATAGTATCAATTATATTAATAAAATGATCTACATATTTAGAAATACGCACTATAATAATCGCGATCTAACATTAGATATTAAAACAAATTATCATGAAGCATAAAAAACAACTTTTACTGTTTATAATAAAAATAAATAAATAATATTGTATTAAGAAAAGAATGTATGGGTACCAAGAAAAAAATTATTCGTCAATGAACCTTCTTTTCAATCATAATTTATGTATTTTTTATGTTTATTTTGATATCTAACTTCACTACTTTTATTAGTGCTTCTATCGCTTATTTAAGACTTTTTTTTTACTTGTTGCGGAACTACTATATCTGGAACTAATTCATCTTTCATTTGTATCCGAATTTCGGCGTCTTTTTAAAGCTTTTTTCTTTTTCATCACATCGTCACACAATTTTACGCCCTCCACGGATAATTCTTGATGGAGTTCTTTATTCACTGCTTTCTTTCCTAATGCTTTTAGCCTACAAAATAATGCCAACTTTATACCATTATGATTGGCGTAACTATAATTTTTGACTGCTTCACCTATTTCATCTAAAAAATATGGGTTACGAAATACTTCTAAATAAGAATCATATATAGGTGAAGCCATCTCACATCCTAATGAGCTATAAAATAAGTATTTATCCGGAGTTTTTTCGGTTGTTGGATCAAATTCGAAACAAATAAAAATATCTGATGATTCAAAATATTTTAAATATCTATATAATTGTCTTTTATCTTTGTCTGTTCTGTGTGGATTGAGATATCGCATGATTTTTGAAACGTCATAATTTTTTTTCTTTTGCGCATGATCTGTATTTTTTCTATTGTCTTGGAATACTGTATTTATAAATTCAACCTTCGCAGCCACTGCACGAATTATTAGTTCTTTGGCATATCCTTTCCTTCTATGCTCTTCAATCGTAAATATACCACCAATATAAATAATATGTTTTATTGGTGATTCTTTAAACCGTAAAAATATAACTTCAGTGACTAATGAAGATAACAATACATCTCCATCTCTTAACTGAAAAATTTCATGCTTATCTATATTACCTTCATAATAAGTTTTCTCCAATTCGTTAATAGAATTATAATGCCTTTTATTGTCTAAATATTCTTTTTTCTGTTCTGATGATATTGTTCCTTTTGGAATATGCTTCAATTTCAAATGACTGTGCTCTTCTGTTTCTTTACTTCACCTTTTTGTGTTATACTATCAACATTCGAATTCGCCAACGAACATAAAATTACAAAGAAGAGTATTTGCATTCAAAAAAATAAGCTATGCTAATATTGCAAAGTATTTATTAAAGATGTTTCTCCGTAAAAATAATAATAACCAATTAAATTTACGATCAAGTATATCAAAGAGATATATACCAATCGGGGCAAATAAAAGTTGATTCACCAATGTTATGTCTAGAAAAGTTAAAATTGCTTATCTACAAAAAGATTAACTTAATAAAATATTAATCTTCATTATGTCTTTTAAATATAATAGTGCGCTTAGTAGATCATTATTCAGGGAACCGAAAATACAGTTTTTTTATTGTAAAATTTTTTGTTTAAAAGAAATGATCTATATTTCTTTATATAAATAGAATTTTGCTGCAAACTGATAAAGATGTAAACATTGTAATATTTTCTGTATTAATACCCAATTTATATTATTTTTTATATGGTAAGAAACAAAATTTCATTGATTTTTGTTCTAAATTGTAATTGATTATATTCAGGATTTGATTTAGTTATATAAGAGATTGGAGACACATCTTTTTTTTATATACACTAAATTGGAAGATCATAATAAGATCTATCTTTCATATCTATATAATAAATTCAGCTGCGTTTTTTTCTATGTAAAAAAAATAACTGCTATTAATATTGTCTCCATTAAGAAAAAGAACGCCATAATTTAACGCTCTGTTTACATATATGAACATTTTACCTAAACGATATAAACCTACGTATGTAAAATTAAAGTGGCGATAAAGCTATATGTATTTCGGAAGTATTTATACTAGAAAAATTACACCTATAAAGATAATACATAGAAAAAAAACCTATCAATACATATAAAATGACGATAAATCTAAATAAAAAAACTTAAAAAGCACAGAAGACCCCGAATTCGTAGAAAAATATTATAAACTCTAAGATAAAACGTCCGCTTGATTTTGTGTCATTAGTTCCCATATTTGCTTTATCGTCGATAAATTATATATTTAAATAAAGCTTGAAGTGCTAAGCTTGTTTTAATGAAAGCATCTATATAAGAATTCATTGAAAAGATAATTACCCTCGAAATATCTAATAGATACTTTATCATTTTTTTTGATTATAAAGTATCTATACAACTGTTTTTCAATGATTTGTTACTCCAATGCACCGTAACATTACTGATATTTATGTTAAGGCAAAAAGTACTTTATTATTACAAATATTACGATATATAACTTCTAAAAGGATTTTTTACATATATTGTATAAAAAGGTAAGTTATAAAAGATGGTAAAAAAGAATGATGGTTTTATGTATAACATCAAAGTTTGTATAATGCAAATATTAAATTTTCTAAAATTATGACGATAGAAGAATACAGGCATGTCTTTTGAATGTTCCATTGAAAAATATAAACTAAGCTCTGTCATTATATATACAATATATCCGATTCTGATATGCCTTAATTACTTTTACAAGTGATGTTTTTGTACCCTCTAATTATAATAGTAAGTATTCTGACATTTTAAAACATATTCATTAAAAATTTTTTTTGTAGATAATATTTATTATCTAAAGCTTCTTTACTTTTAGAATTTATATTTATTAAACAGTTTTGTTGCATATATTTTTGCATTGTCAAAATAGTTCACATTATATAATCCAAAAAAAGTTACTTAACACGATTACATTGTTACCCATGTATTTCTCAGCCTAATCCATCTAAAGTAGATATTAAATGTTTCATGCTATTTTAACCCTATTATTATACTTAAATACACATTGCATATTTATAATGTAATAAAATATAATATCTATCATCTTCATGTTCATAATCTGCATTCTATATTTTTTTACGATTTTTGTCGATTTTATTCTTGAGGAAGCTTATTATAAGTATAAATTTAATTTGCTGATATTAAAGCCGTCATGATATTAAACATACAAAACCAATCATATTATAATCAATTGAATATCCGACACTATAATTTTGACTTTTATCGAACATATGAAATTCATCTAATATCGATTCTGTCTTTTTTTACGCAAAATTCTTAATTTTTTTACAGAAACGACATTATACTCAAAAAGATGTAAATTAGACAGTATTGAAATAATAAACATGCTCAAAATCTCTCTATTTACATTAAGCATACACTTCGCTCATTATATATATCTAACCAGTTACCATGTTTTACATTCGTAAAAATAAAATTTTTCTAGTCTCAAAGACTGTCTGTAATTTTTGCTAAAAACAGTTGTCTGTCGTCAACCATATCTAAATTTTTTATTGACATCCTCGTTTCTGTGAATAATTCATTATCATAAAAATCCTTCCCTCTCTATTTACATAAGTGAAATAATTTTTTACTAATCTAATATATGAACAAAGCCATGAATTTAACATTTTTACTATATTTTGCTACAAAGTCAAAAATTTTTTCTGAATTCACACAAACAGCCTATCTACAATTTTTATGAAAATTTTTCTCGCGAAAAATATATTCATATTTAAGGACAATATCAACTACACTAGATGACACACCCATCTGCTGCATATGTGATTTTATTTTTTACGTTATTTTAAATCTTTAATTTCCGAATTTGCAACAGAAAGATACAAAATTTAAGTTATATTTACAAATACAGTTAAACTGACTGTGCATTTTCACTATGTAAAATAATGATGCTTATGTCTTGATTTTTAGTAGTTCCAGGCGTACCAATACTTCATATTTATAAAAAAATACATAATTACGTGCACAGGAAATTTAGATTATTTTTTATTAAAAAAAATGAATCATAGTTCTATATATAAAATATTAGTTTTTGCAATCTTTTTTGATATCCAAACTATTTATCAAAGTATCTAATTAGTTAGACGCTCTTAAGTTAAACCTTGTGCTTTTCTGCAAGTAAATTTGCTTTTCTCGCGCATTTCTATGAAAGTAAAAGAAATAAATTTCTATAAACTAAGCAAGAAACCTTTATAAATAACCGGACAAAAAAATGAATGCTAATATCATATACAGATTTGTTTAAAGTAGAGGTCAACATTTTAATCTTCTTCATTTAAAATATTTATCTATTTTCAAATATATCGCCTATAAACTAACTATTATAATTTCAATTGATCTCAAGAATATTTTAAATGCGTATTAATTTTTATTTGAATGTATTTTATAATTTTTATGAGTTTTTTCATATTTTTATAAACAATATTTCTAAACGGTATATAAAAATATCTACAACGTCGTTGCAAAATAGAATTAAATGCGTAAAAAATGTATTACATGATATATAAAATTTTTTTTTGAATTTTTATATTTATCTGTCTAACTTTAGAATATTTAGATTTTCAACGAATGATAGAACACTTTATGACATAATTAAAATTTACAAGAAGATTTTAAACATTATATAAACAATGATGATATTTTTACTGATTAAATATATATGTTCTACTGTAAATTTATGTTTTAAACTTCAGTAATCGAAGCCGCAAGGTATGATGGGAGTGTAACACCCGAGTACTTTAATAAGAAAGATAGTGCAGGTGGTGGTTTTTTCCGCTTTTCACCGATTTCTAGGGAGCCTCGAGCCTGCTAGGTTATGTGCGTAATTAAAAGTACTGTTATTTTTTTTTTATGTTTTACAAAGATATGATTAAATAGAGCTATGCATAAAAGTAATTTTCAAGGATTATTTCACCAATGATTATAAGTTAATGTAGAAAACAATAGTCATGAAGAAAATATTTTCGGGTACTAAATTTTTTTGCGTGCGTATTATATATAATTTTGTATGTCAAATAATGTTCAACTTTATTATCTAATTAGCGGATCTTTTGTCCATAGTAGTAATTAAAGAACATGTAATGCGCATGTGCTTATCTAAACTTTTAGAAACAATCTAATTATTGATTACTATACATCCATTAAATCTTCTTTTTAATAATTCAATTTTTTTCTCATGAAATAATTCGGCATTTACTTAAAAAAATAAATAAAAACATTTTTTTGTATTAATCACAGCTATCAGAACGCGGTATATTTACATTAAAATTTAAAATCTGGATTCCCGTAATTTTCTGATATTGACAAAAAGTCATCAATTAACTTTAAGGTTAAGCTCCAATTTTGTGTTAATGCAACTAAAAAAAGAGTTCATGCATATAATTTTTTTTTTCAAACCATTACAATAAATGTATGTATGTAGTTGTCTGATCTTTTATAAAACAAATATTTTCAAGAAAGGATGTTAAGGCATAATTTACGTGTATTCTTACAAATATTATAAACAAAAACCTCCATCGATTTGCAACTTTTATATTAGATCACGTACCATTGACAATATAGTTTGCAAAAGTACACAAACTGTTATTACTTTAACTATATCTTTATGTGTATTCTATTCGAAAAAATAGAAAAGAACTTAATACACAGTCTACTTTAAAGTACGAGCTCTTATTTCATAGTTTCAATGTATTCTTATAAATTATCTATAGATTCTATGGCAGACTATCTATTTTTTGATACATAAATTGAATAGAAGATCGACATAGTAATGGATGTAGTTTTTTTCTATTCAGCAGTTTATATTTTTTTTTATATAAAAAGTTGTACTTTGTATTTTTTTAACCATATAAATATTCCCCTTATAAAAATATTCACTCGAATGATAATTTTTTAAAATAGAAGTTTTATAATACAATATAACAATTTATTTTTTTTAACCACAAAACATGAATAATTGAAAATGCTTCTGCTGAACAATGAGAAACTAAAAACGAATAGAAATTACATGTGTTGTATTTTTTCTGTATTATATTTGAAAAAATGACATAAACATATGCTAAGATTATATTTTTTTAGACGAATAAAATTTTTTTTCTTGGGTGTATGTAGATATTCTAATTCATTTTATACTCTATATTTACTATGAGCATAGATATTTAAATACGAGCTTTTATGCGTTAAGACAATTTTAAAAACTTTAAATATTTAAGAAGCTATGATTTAGAGTTAAATGTTGTCATTTACAAAAGTGATAATATATGAGTTACTATTAATATCTATCGATTAGTATAAAAACTTATTTTTTATACTGTCCAGAATATAGAATCAAAATCTAAACTGCTTAAATCTGTCGATAGTAATATTTAAAGCATGAAATAACGTATATTAGCAATAGCATAAATATGCGGGTAAAAATTTTATATTATTTTGTCTAAAAATTTTCACATAGATATTGTTTAATTAGTGTCAAGGCAGGTGCGAAAATAATAGAATAGAAATTTTTACTTCTACATTTTAAAAGTATTTATTTTATTTTAATAGTTATGATACTAGATTTTTTTATATGATAAATAATTTGCGATAACTATACCGATATAATATAATTTCGCGCGGGTGCTTTTTGTTATCTAAGAAATACTCAGAACAAAAAAATTACAGTTTTTATGTAGGATTATATCCTATATGTATTATGTGAGATATTATTTTTCCGAGACTCTAAACTTACTACTTTTGCTTGTCTTCATAAACAAATTTAAGATAACTGCTTTTTGTACTAGAATTATTTTTAAAAATTTATACGTTACAAAAAAATTATGATTCTAAAATTTTATGCATGAATATATACCTATATAAATACCATATTTGCTAGTGGATATTAATTACACTAGATACATAGCATATACAGGAATACACAAAATATCTTGTAAAGCTATGCTTTTATTGTTTTAATTACACATATCTAATTGCTTCTACGTATTTTCTAGTAAATGCTAATATCTTATCAAATTTTTGCATCTTTATAGAAAAAAAATTGTGTAAAATTTTTGATGTTCTTGTTTGATATTTTTCTAATAAAAATTATCTGTAAATTTCAAAATATTCGTTTTATCTGTAGAAAATATAGTGTATGGCTAATTAAATACGCTAATTACAATATTTATTATATAATATATAATGTTTAAATTATAGTTTCTATCGAAAATAAGAAAATTTTCGATATTCATTATAATTAAAGAAGAAAAAAACTGAAATTTTTTATTATGCATTGTTATCAACTAAGAAATGGAATTTATGTAGAATTAGCCGATTTTTTGCAGTAAAACTTTAAGAAAAGCTAATTCATAGATTTTTAAAGCAATATCATAATCAACTTATTTAAGAAAATACGAAGCATTAACTATTGGTAATTGATGTCTCCGTTAAAATTTATTAAAGTATTCATTATACATAGAAAGCAATGAAAATCTATAAATTAGTTCTCTGACTATTTTTATAGTGAAAAATTACACATCATAGTAATTCAAAATCTTGAATGATATATTTGCATCTAGAAACAAAGTCAATTTATATAAATATATTTTTACACCTAAAAAACGTTTTATGAACATTTTATCAAACTGTGAAAATAGGGATTACTAAATTCTGTAACGGTATAGTTTAAAAAGCTAACAATCATATATACATTTATGAATATATATGATAAAATTCAAAATGAAAAGATAAAAGACGCAGAATATTGCTTAATATGTATCGATATCCTTAATAATTACGTTATCTAAACCAAAAAAGTTATCCATTTTAAAATGTGATAAGTGAATGATAAACGTGAATAATTTGCATGTCGGGAAACGGTCAGAATATTGACGTTTTATCAATCAAAAAACATAATTTTATTGCTAGAGGCAAAAAAGTTTTTGCATATCTAATTTTATATAAAAAACCATTTAAATATAGAAATATTTTATCAAAAAATACGATCATAACAACCTTTGACTAATTTTTATATATTAAGGCAGAAATAAACTATATCATTTTACATATATATAAAGAGTATCAGCAAAACCCATTTTATAAAAATTAAAAATTAAAACATCGAGAAAACCGTCCTATGTTGGAAATACACGGCAAAAAGCTTATTTAGCGTATGAAGAGTCATATTGTATTGATCACAAGCGTTACAATAATCAGAAATTATATTATCTGAATTATGCATAAGAAAAAGATACAGCCATTTTCTTGTATTTGTTTGCTTACAAAAAATGCTCACATTTTGAAAAATGAATAAACAGATATCTTTTTGCAATAATACGCTAAAATGACATATAAACCTTTGCATGGGTCTTGTATGGAGATACATATAGATTACAGCTTTTTTAAAAAAATAACATATTTATTACGTAAGCAAACAACAATCATTTTTTTATTTCTGAATTCTTACGATTTATATATAAAAATTTTTTTTTTCAGAATCTACGTAAAGTTCGAAACTTATTCACAATTATTTTTTTTATTGCAAAAATTGTTTGCCCTTCTAAATTTAGAAATAAGAAATGATTTCAAAACGACAATTTAGAAACCTTATATATGTATGATAGCATATAGCTTCAAGCAGTTGTGCAAAAAGACCGTTTAGATGCCTACAAATGTTCGCAATAGAAGAAAAGTAAATTTAAGAACCTAAGCATTTCAAAATAGTAGTACAAATTAGTTAAAAACCGAAAAGAGGCATTTTTTTAAATTTTAAATTTTCCATAGATTAATAACATTTATGAATATTTTATTAGAGTTTAAAATTTTTATTATGCATGAGCGTTTTAGGCAGTGTTATTCATTATATGCAGATATTTATATAAAGACATTTTTTCTATATCTACAAAGTAAATAAATAGATATATTGATGCGAGAAATGTATGCCTAACAAATTTCATAAGATTTCTTTGCTTAATAAAAATTACAATAGAAGCTAAATTTTATTTACATGTAAAGCTATATAAAATAAATGTTGCTTCTGTATATTATTCTTATACCGCGTTAAGGAAAGTAGATTTTTTAACATTATATCACTTAACGTTTCGATTTTGTATTTTTAAAAATTTCTATTGCCGATTTTTTACAACCTGCGAAATGTAAACGCACACAATTTGTAAATATATATTCTAATCATGCTTTTTAGTGGCTTATCGCAAATATTATGACCGAATTTTAGAACTTTTTTGTTTCAAAAGATAAAAAACTTGTACTAAGGCATGATGGTTTTCAGATCGTAAAAAGCTTTAAATTGCAAGAAATAGTATCATATAGTAGATAAAATGTAATCGAATTGCGTATTTTATATTAAGGTTGTACTTCCAAATTCAATTTGAGAACCAATCAATTGTGCTAAAGAGAAAAAATTAGTAAAATTCGTCAGTGTAAGTTAGAGTAAAAGGCAAAAATGTAGTTATATATTTTACATTACATTAGACATCTAGTGTAGTTCGAGTTTAAGATGAACTTTATGTATTTAAAAATAATCTTTTGGCATTATCCGTAAACATATGAAATACAAATAATGGTAAGAAACCATGTTATTGTATTTTTTAGTTTGGATTTTTTTAAACGTATCTTTTTCAATGTCTAAATGTATGCAAATAGCGTTAAATGCGAAATTTTAGAACTAATGCGTATAATTATATTGAATTCTTCAGACAAAAAAGAATGTTACTATAGTTGCACAAAAAAAAAATCTACGCTTTTGCTTTGCATGTATAAAAGTTTAAGATGTCCAATAAACAAAGACAAATTACTAAAAGGTTATTTAATTGCACAACACAATAAAAGAAAAACGCAAGATAAACCTTGCGATGCATATGAATTCTTTCTCTTTCTTTATATATAGTTCCACAATATATTGCAAATGTTAAAATATTATTTATGATAAGCTATATTTTATTATATTTGGTAAATTACGAGTGTTTATATACATTTTATATTGTAACTTTAAATCTCTATATTTATTAACAAAATCAAAACATTCTGAATGCAGTATATTTGTAACCTATACCAGTTTGTAGCATGATAGCACATAAAAAGCCACATTTTCCTAAAACATACAATTAAAATAACATAACTCATTATGATAAATTCAAATAAATATAAAAAAGTAATAGACTTACTATTTTAGACGATTTTTACATAAAAAAACAATATGTTTTTGCATCAAGCTACATGCTAAAATGTTAAACTTTATTTCAAAAACTTATACTTTCTTTTTTGTCAAAATTTCGCTGTCCGACGATGTTAACATGAAATCAAAAAAAAACATTATATATTGAACTCTGTTTTCTTATTTAACTATCAAATGACATTAAGCATATTTTCAACGTCAATTCAGTTCAAAGAGTTACAGACTCAATTATATGATTTTTTTAGATTTTTATTATATTTTATAGAAATCTTATAACGAAAAAGTTGATTTGTGCCTTTAAATCTTATTTTAAATATAAGAAATTTTAACCGGAGTTTATACTAACTGAAAATATGTTTTTTAAATATTTTGTGCCAAAAAAAAAAGGTTTTTGTTTATTTCGAATAACAAAAAAAAATTACAAAATTTATAAATATTTTTATTCTGAAAATGTATATTTTAATTGTTACTTGGCATTAAATAAATTCAAATGTGGATCTTATTTAGTTTTATTCTTATACATAATCCACAATTTTCTATTCCCACTCTTTTATTTTTTAAGATATATTACAGATCATTAAATTATGTTTTAATCATTGGAAGATAGTTTAAGCCATTAACTATAAAATAAAATATAATTATAAACTCATAATTTTTTCTTACTTCTTACAATCAAGCATTTCATTTTAAATTTATATTACTAAATGTTTTTACATCCTTAAAAACTATACATTTCTAAAAATATAATTACAAGAAAATACTGCGCCTAGTAACTTTATTATTTGCGAAAAAATGCATATATTACGATGTATAATTATATAGTAATTTAACTTGCGTGTATATGATATTTCTATCCATTTTTTTTTGTCATTAAAATCGTCATTTGCACTTGTATTTTTAGTTCTTTGCTTCTATAAGCAAATTTGGTTATTTTTGTGACTTATCAGACTTCTAAAAAATACTTTTTTCACTTACAATAAGCTATTTGCTTTCATATATACATGCAGTGGCAAGTTATGACATTGAAAAAATAATTTCTATATCCATTATTTGCAGCAATTTTTATTAATGATTCTGCGGTTAGGTTCTGCAATAAATTCACGCTATAATTTACTAGAATAACATTTATTTATTTTTATTTATATACATAAATACATACATAAAAATAAGGTGTATGATGAAATCTCACTGTGATAATACAAAAAAGAATAAAAAAAATTTTATTTCTTAGCATTGATTCTAAAAAGAGCGTTCTTCATGTCTAATAGATAATATTCTCAAATAATATCGAGGCTTTTGGAATATTCCATATTGAAAAACAAAAGTATGGTAAAGCTAGAATTAGAATATTTAAAGTATAATAAAATTACTTATTTTTTTCAAAAGACAGTAAGGACGAATTCTATAGTCGCTTGTATATATAAAATAAACAAAATCTATACAATTTATTATTATCGATTTATTTGTTTTGTGCGTAGTTTCATAGACAAGATTATTTTTTAAATATGTTCAATCATATTTCTATAGCTTTTTATAAGATTTCTATAGTCTATGACTTTTGTTATTATAAAATTGAACAAATATTACTATAAAAATAAAATGTATATTTGCTTTGAAAAAAAATAGTTCTATTTGTGAATGTCTGTAAAAATGAACGTAATTGTATGCATTGTATTATCAATATAATAATTCAACAACATAATTTCTATTTTCTTAAGACAGTATACAATCCATTTTAAACTGTTTTAAAAAAAAAACTTTATTTTATTATTTTAAAACATAAATTCTACAGCTTGGCTGTAATAGGAACTTCTAATTATAATAGTTTCCGAAATTTTGAACAAAAGAATGAACTTTGAATAATTATACATCCGAAAAAAACATGTCAAGAAATGACAAAATGGCTTATATTTTATAGATTATGACTGGCTAGATAATATTATAATTCATATATGTTATGATATCAAAAAAATTAATAATGGTGCTTTTTTATATTATATATTTTTTTTACTTGTATATAAAAATTGGTTGTAGTTACCACAATTTTTGCGGAACGAAGATAAATAACCCAAAGAAAAAATCAATACTACATGATTTTAATACATATGCAATTGTTTCATCGTATCAAGTATGATGATATAAATCTAAGAGCTCTAATACTTTTCAAATAAAACGCAATGGTTTTACGGATCTAAAGAAATTCTACCTACATAGACTACGTAGTAAACATCGTCTAAGGTGGTTTTTCTATCGCGAAAATAAGAAATATTATAAGTAGCAGATTGTGCACAAGTAAATGTTTAGTTTTCTATGTATTTTAAACTAGTTAAGAACTTATTACAAAAATGAATCCAAATAAGAGATTTCTACAGATTCAATATGAAATTGTGTATGTAGTATTTTATACTATATATTAACACAAAAATAAGAATCGTATTTTCGTTTATAAAATATGTATTTTTAATGCAATAAAAATAAAATTTTTAACATTTACATTACAATTTTTTTTTATTCTGCCTTTATTATAGTGATCAGTCTATTGTTAAATAATAGACAACTTTTTGCTTTTTCTTATAGGATTTTAACTAAATACATTGTTAATTTCTCATCTTATTCAACCCAAATGTAATGTATTTAAGTGTCTTGATCGAATGAATTAAGAAAAAGATACATACATAAAAGTAATCTAAAAACTTGTAATATGTGTATAACATACACTACTTTACATAGAAAGGAGTAGACAGACAAAATTCTCTGAATATTAAGATCTAGTTTTTATATTCATTTTATTGTTAATCTAGAAAATAAAGCATAGATCGTATAAACACCTAATTTTTCTCTACGAACATAGAAAAAGACAAAAAAAAAGTCATAAACAAAAAAAGCAAAAAATATATATAATATAATCTAACGTTTATATGTCGATGCAACATTAGATTTAGTCAAAAGCCTAAAAAAAAAATTGTAACACCAATGTACCTAAGCATCACTTAAAATACTCTTTTTAGCAGTTTTTAGAAACTTAAACTAGAAAATCTATAACATGACCTAGATAAACATATAACTTGATAGGATTGAACTGTATATTGCTATTACACATCTTGCTTTTTTTTGCTATATATTATTACAACTACTTTTGTTTCTTTCCTTCGGAAATGAAATATATAATTAAATTCAATTTATAGCGTATGAACTTAGATTTTCTGTGACTATATGATAATTTGTATTTTTTATATTCCTACTTATTTTTCAAGCATAATTAAAAAGCATATATAATTTTAAAAATTTGATTTGAGCAAAATAAAACTCTAGCTTAAATATATGCATTCATGTCTATAAATGTAATAAAAAAATCCATTTTTTTTGCTTACTATATATATACACCCCCTTTTTTATTATACTACCAAAATGCACAAATTATTTATCATCTTTCCTATCGATCGGAAAGGAATTTATAACTATTTACTATACTGATATTATAAGACAATATTACATATTCATATCTACGATGTATATTCTTTTTGTTTGTAAAAACATAATTCATATTTTAGAATTCTTTGTAACAAGAAAATAAAGAATATCACATAGTTTATTATTTATTTAATTTTATACTTCAAATAAAATACCAAAAAGGTATTTTACACGTTTAAAGATTTTTGTTTTAGTTAGATTTTCTTCTTTGATTTGTTATTTCGGTCGCTATAAACATTAAAATACAACCCCTTTATGTTTTTTATTCCTTTTTTATGCAACCAATATTTTACGTTTCTTAAATGTACTTTTTGGTTAAATTAGTAACAATCTTACTGTTAGACATTTGAGAAAAGTTTGTAGAATAAAATGTAATTGTTTTATTTCATATTTTCTAGTATTAGTATAATATAAAATTTAAACGATTTATACGGAAACTTACATTAGATATCGATAAATAATGTATTCAAATACTATAAAATTAGGTACACAAGTGAAATTTTATATCCCATTGGCCTAAAAATTTGTAACCTCTTATTTTACGACTTATAATCTATTAAATTCTAAAATTTGGATATGCTGTATATGGGATTATTTGAATCGTTCTAATTAAGTAAATTTTTCTTATAAATTTACGATCTTAAATATCCTTCATATATGTAAAGAAACTTCTATACAAATAACATAAGGAGTAAAATTTTTATTGCCGATATTTTTGTGAAATTACACTTTTTGATAAAATCAAGAAATTTCTATTCATTCTATAATGAATTCACTACATTTACAATAAAATTATATATAATTTCCATCGCAAATATTTAACATACTATTGAACCAATCCAAAACAACAACATTTTAAAAAAAATGCAAAGAAATTCATGGAATTCAGCATAGTATATTTTTAAAATTAAAAGTAGTTTTTTTAAATTAAACATCATCCGAATATTATATAGGTTAGAGTTCGATATGCTTTGTCAATATATATAACATGTGGGTGCTCATCTATGTTAATAAAATATAATTTCGTAATGCCTAAATATGAAAAATGTGCTTTTTAGTAGAATATTATTGATTTTGCGATCCTTATATTATCAAAAATATGCTGATTCTTGTATTTATAGCTATTCATAATTGTGTATTTTTATAAGAATAAAACCATTTTTATTTGTTATTTTTTCGAATGATAATTATAAATTTATAGAAATAATGTGCTTCTATATGATAAATAAAATAGTATATAAATTCAGCAGAGGATAAAAAAAACACATGATACAAAATAAAAATTTCTTCTTACTTCTAAAATCTATGTTTTAAAAGCGTACTGCATAGTTTTCCGTAGTTTTTTAAAATTTATTGCACATACTGACCATATAAATATATATTTCTAAAATATAAGAATTTGCATGAATTTTACAATTTTAAAATATTTTTTGACAGTTTTTTATGTTTTTGTCATGTTAAAACCGGGTTTTCTAAAACATTTTTATCTGTTGAATCTTGTTTTTTTAGATGAAAAATATTTGCTTTATACTATTATTTCTAATATCAAAAAGATAATATAGATTGTATATGAATTTGTTTCGATGTACAGAAAAATTGCAGAATACTTTTACACACAACATGTATATTCTATAGAAAAAATCTTTTATACACAAGCTAAATAAATAACTATGATATTTGTATTATAAATATTATCTAAAACTTAATCGATCTTGACCAGATAACACTGTATGATATATAATTTGAACGTGAAAATGAACCAATTTGTCTTTTAATTAGATAGAAAACGCAAAAAAATTATACTAATAATGTATCATTTTGTTTCACTATGTCTAAATACAAAAAAATTATAGATCTTACATGAAAAAATATGTAAAGTTGATTACATAAAAAGATAAATATTTATATTTTTTTTAGAAGATTAGTAAAAAAAATGTTTTGGAATCAATTTCTTTATAAAAACAGAATTTAGAATATTTTGTGCACGTTTGTAAATTTTGCACCCTTTTTACATATCTTGTATTTAAATTATTTTATATATGTTCGTATAAAAACATTTTGTATAGTTTTAACTTTAAAGTCGGTGTATTTATTTCGATTCGCGAATGAAAACATAGCATTTTACTTATAGCTACTTATAATTTCATACAAAGCATCGACTGAACACGTTCAGTAAAATAAGATTAACAGCCATGAATAAACGAAGTAGATTTACAAACCGTTTTACCGTCCATAAGCACCACATGAAAAAATTATAAACCCTTTTAAAAATAAATACGTAAGTTGAGATTGTGCTTGTAGCCTGTACACCAAAGGTACATACAGGAGCAATAGTCTATTTATGCCACAAAATAAATGCCGCCTTCAAGTTAGTATTTAAAATACGGTAGTAATGAGCTATAGAATTTGCGAAAGGTTAGATTATGTTGATATTTAGCAGTATAATCTTTAAATCACAAGAAGATTGGCTGTTCATGCAAAGTATGAGCAATACAGACAAATAATAATAAGTTTCAGCGATATGAAATGATAAAAAGGATCCTATACGTCATTTCATAGAAAAATATGATATAAAAGCACGAATTCTGCGATTCTGTTTAAAAGAAAAATCCATAAAGGATGAAATTAGAATTTTTTTTATGGTCAATTTTCTCAAAAGTAATCATGTTTCTGCTCATGATTTTAGTATACTCGACTATGTTAGAAAGTGAATTTACGTTTTCTTTTGTTTTATATTGAACAATTCTATTCGCGCAAAAAATTGAAAAATCTAACCGTTTTTATAAAAAATACAACAGGATAACAGAAAATAAGCCTTAAAATAATTTGATTATATAATGCATAGGCAGAAAAATGTAATGCATTTCTAAGAGATTGTCTTTCTTTGAAATATATTATCAAATAAACTTACTATACAACAGATACGTATGCGTAAACTGCAACATGAAAATACGCGCATATTAAGTAGGTTAAATATTAAAAATGATAGAATAAAACAAATATTTGTATATAATATAATATTTATTACTATAATATAAGATGAAAATATTGGTATAAATTCTATTTTTATTTAAATATATATAATTTCTATTGAGAAGACGCAAAATGGTTAAAGCAGTATGCTTATATCGAGATTACCAGATAATCGTATCTTTAGTACATAGCATCATTTATACTATTCGTAGAGTATTTTGCATACTGTAGACATAAAAGACTTACTTAAAATTAATATATATATTTTTAAAAAGTAAGATTATATTAGTTTTTAAATTTTAATTTTTGTATGTGTAACAATATACACATGCGACCATGTTTTAAAATTTTAAAGATTTGAAAAAATAAAGCTGCTAAAAAATTCACAGTTTTTTTATATATTTTTATGATTATATGATTAAAAAAAAGTATACATTAACTATTAGAAATAAATTCATTTCGTTAATTGTAATAAACAAGTTTGTATTTATAAATAACTATCGATGATAAGAAAAAATATAAATGATGTAATTACCACATGATTGGGTATATCTCCTATAAAATTTTAAAGGAATAAATAAATTTAATTTTAATGATCACATTTTTTCTTGTTAAGATTACTTTTTTATGAATTTTAATACCTTTAAATATTTTAATAATAAACGACACATTGAGTATTTTAGACGAACTCAATATTCTCACAGCAAAAATTATACATTTTTTTCAGTGTAAATACTAATAAACAGCTAATTATATATAAAAACTAAATTTGCATTTTAAAAATAAACAATTCAACATATGAACCATTATATTTGTTAAATAATTATTTGGGAATTTTTTTTTTAATATAAAATTTCTAGATCATACTATAGTATATAAAGTAAAAAACAGTTACAGAAATTATGATAGTTATATTGTAGTCTGTGAATATTTTTTTGTGCAATTTATTTTTATAAAACAAAAATATTTTTCAAAAAAAAAACATACATTTTACATAATATCTGGTAATATTGCAAGTTGAACATATATCAGATAACCAATTGTAAATATTTAACAATGGACACCTGAATCATATATCTAATGGATTACACTAATAAAAAAACGCATATAGGTTATGAAAATTTAAGCAAAACTTTAATATTCGTGTGACTCATATAAAAATTGCCTTTAATACGTCTATTGTGATATATACATCTAAAAAAAATCGTGCATTATCATTGGCATTTTTTTATGTAAACACCTTATTTATAATTGATTAACATATTCATTATATTATAACTTGTGAATTTTTTGCGTTCAAACATAAAAAAATAGTAGTATGTAAGAGATTTTTAATAGGTATTTCATTTGTCTTTGTAATTTCATTTAATTCATGTTTGATTCACCATTCTTTCTAGAGCTATGCGAAAGGCTGTTCCAAAATTATGCACGTAAAAAGCTAGAACTATAAATCGAATAATTTTCATTTGTAATACAACTGTAACCAAGTCATCGCTAAAGTTATCGTATTTTTTTTGCTATTACATCTGTTTAATATATTTCTAAACCTATATAATCTGGAATAAAAATAGTTTATTTCATTTTTTTAATTTATCGGTGTTTCTAAAAAAATAATTTTCGTATTTAGTATGATATGGGTTGCCACAAAAATAATATAATGCTTTATTCAGTTTTTAAATATAAGGAATGCAAAGTTTCTTTATTGCGTCTTTCTAAGACCAAATTAAACGTTTCATAGAGCAAAAATTGTTTATTTCATTACATATGGATGTACATAAATGACTTTTTTTTCATTAAGTTTTAAGCCAAAAATAAAAGTTAAGAGTTTTAATTAAAACATCATTTCCTTATTTATTGCATTTAAGAGTTTTTATCTCGGAATTTTCATTATATCATATACGGCATAAATGTATTTTTAATAGGTTAACACTTGTAAAAGCACATATAAAAAAGAAGATGATAGAATACAAACTATCCAATACGCAAAACAGATATAATTAGGAATTCGTTATTTGTATCTGTTTTTTACATAACGCAAAAATCCAATTCTACATGTATATTTTCCCGTAAAATAGTTCAATAGAGCAAAATTTTCAATTTATAATACTTTATTGATCGACACTTGTGTTTTTTTATGATATTTACGCAATCAGATTTTTACTTCTTTAGTAATTTTGAAAGTTTTTTTAGAGCGTTGCAAATTTAAAAAAATTCTACATATGTTTTTCTAAATGCAATATGCAATTTATATAGTTAATGGTAAGAATCATATAATACATTGAGCTTTGAAAAGTTTAAATATTAAATATATAAGTTTTTTGTGATTTTTTCATATAAATATCAAAAGAAATTCTAAATTTTACTTTTAAAAATAGTAAATCTTGTAGAATATATAGCATCGAAATCTGTTTCATACGATTGAGTCACATATATTTTTGCAATTAGCTTTCGTATTCTCTTATTGATAAATTAAAAAAATATAAATGCTTGATATATGCTGTATGATGAATTTTCATTTGCGACCTATTTTAAAAACTAATTTATTGATCAACTGTATTATTGATAACTTTTTTTACTGCATCAAAATTTTTTAAGAAGTTCAACATTAATAAGCTGTAATTTTGTACACATATACATATCGTTAACTGTCGAGATTACATTCTTCGTTAAAATTTTAAAACTCAAAGGTACTAGTTGATACAGGTTTATGTTATAAACAGGATTTTTATATGATGTATTTCATTTAAAGCTATTTGATAACTAATAATTTTTTCTTGATGCATGTTATATTGAGTGATTTTGTATACTTTAGTTCTTGTGCTTCAATTAGAAAAGTGTGCAAATCAAGCCGTAGCTTTTCTTTCTAAATATATTTCTATACATCACCATCAAAACATTTTTTTTATGAAGTTTTTTTAAACAATGTAATATCTGTTGACATGTTACTTTTAACCTTATAAATACAGTCATTATATATATTTGATTATTTACTGTATATCACTTTTTCCAAGTTGATTTTAGATTAAAAAAATTTTGATGACCCTGTTATTTTTTTAATACCAAACGAAACGGATCTAAGTGCATGAATATACTGTTCTTTTTATGTCATTATAATTATATAATTAAACGTTTTAATGCTAGGAAAAGGCTCTTAAGATATTATCGCTTATATAAAGTTCCTATTAATTATAACTTATAGTATCATCTTCTATGTATTTACTTTATTTACTCATATCAATAATTCATATATATACAGTGTGTATATTAAGTTAAACTGGTTTCATGGCAAACGTATGGAAGGCTAAAAAAAATCTCTTTGCAACTGTTGTATATTGTAAATAATAATATAAATTTTATTAAAATCAGTTTGAAAAGCTTGATCAATTTCATATAAATAATATATGGTATCTATTTATTTTTCCACAAAAAGAAGTTTACAATAAAATGAATATAGTGCTATCAGAACTGTAATGTATGCTGATTTTTTTTTACTAAATTATATATATATTCCCATTAATCTTATTCTTATCCAGAGATTCCAGATGCTGAAATAAAAATTTTCTATTAACGGGTTTTTTTTTCGTTTATAAATGATCATTTAAAAATCCAGTTTCCAAAATAAGACTGTCTATATATGTTATTATATGCTGACTAACAATTATAGCGTGCATTTGGGGTAAATTGTATGTTTTTTGTATGTTCTTTGCGTAATATACAATAGAATATGTAAATTAATAGTTTTATTTTATGTTACACCCTAATCTTTTCTTTAGTGCAAAGTATTTTTATTTTTGCAGTTTATAGATGCAAACATCTATTTTTTGAAACAGCAAAGAGCTTTTTGTTTCGCTTTATGCAGCTACGATCATTTACCACGGAAAAAATTATTGTGACTAAATATTCACTATTGCATGTATGATTAATACTTAAATATGTTTTATTCTGAATTTCTTGTTTCTGATAACATTTAGCATATTTCGATTATTATATTTGTTATTTGGATATCAGGTTATGTAAATATTGTAGGTCTTCTACGTTTCTTCGTACTTAGCTTTCAGATAAATAAATATTTCTATTAATGGATTTGTCATGCTAATTAGCAGAATTATTCAAGTTTCAAGTATTTCATATTTAAACTTTATTTGCATAGCTAGATAAAAATATTATTTATAATTTTAACGCTTTACTCCATATTAATCTAATCTTCCAATTAAACAAATCGATGTAAATAAATTAAATTCTAATTTCCTGATAAAGATGGAAAAAACATATATGATTGCAGTATTTAAGTGTAAAAAACACGTAAACTATTGAATTTCAGGCTTATTTTTGTGGCTATTTTATATATTTCGTAGTTTGTAAATTAGTACAAAAGTTAAGCGTCGCATTTTTTCTCTTCTATTAAAAAAACAATCTAACTACTCTATTGTATTTTCAATATATTATAACAAAATATTTTACGTGTTAATATTTAGTATATTATTTTTATTCTGATTATATTTACAATATACAATTTTTGTAAATACGTATAACTAAATGGTATTATTGGCTTTGTTCTAATATATTGCAATCGATAGATTTAAATATATTTTCAAATTAAATTAGGCCTATTGAAATGATCGCGTTCTGTATAATTACATAAGATGTAACAGTTTTTATATTATGTATTAAATGCTAGGGTTAACATATTTCAATTTTCTTTGTGCAAAGATACGAATTTGCATAGATATAATATTCGATGCTATTGTATTTTTTTCTGAGCAAAAATATGAAAATTTTTTTTTAATATCAGTTGGCTTTTAAAGAAGGTCTTTTATGTTTTTTTCGAGCTTTTATTACTGCATGGAAATAGATTTATTTGTTATCTGTGAGCTCTATATATCAAAGATGTTTTTATAACTATATATACATGCTTCTTGGATATTTTAGAAACAATTTATTACTAGTTACTTCACCATAATCAAAGAATTCTGTTTTATTGTATCTAAAAACGATTATAAGATCAAATAGTAAACAAAATTGCTAGATCAAATGAAGAATTACGTAAAAAGCATTTGTGCATTATCAGATTTCTTAGGGGTTGATTGTTCTAAATCTAAATTATTGTTCTTGTCATGGATTCTTTGTTTAGTCAACGATCTATTAGATCAATGTCTATTTTTTTTATATAATTTGTAATTATTCTGTATATGATAAGTATTAAAAAGTGGTTTTTTTTTTGACACACTCTTTGCAATTATAGAAAAAATCAGATTTCTCGAGCTTGTTAAAATAATACGCCCACAGGAATTTATACTCGACTAGTAAAATAATTTAGTTTTGCATATTCTATGTATAAAGCGTAGTCAATTTACTGTATAATTTTATGTTTAACGAAATAAAATTTGGATTCCCGTTAGTATTATCTACTTTTCAAATTCTTTTGAAGCGCCGATGTATGTTGTTTCCGAGTATTACCGATTGCAAAGATGTTACATTCAATTAAAAAATGTGCAAATCTAGATTCCATGCAATAGGTCTGTATTGACCTGTCATGAACATAATTCTTGAAAATTTCAATCGAAATAGTATAGATCTCGTTTTCGTTTCGTCTTTTATAACAATTTATGAATTTTTTATATCAAAGTTATAAAGAAATACGCGTTTGTAGATCGCAGTGGTGTATATAAAAGAACCAGTGTTTAGATCTTTGCTTTTATTCGAAAGTAATATGATCAAGGCTTTAGCCTTTTGTAAGAGCGGTCGAAGCATGGCCGTTGTTTTTGCATCATAATCTATGAGAAATATAATGAGGGTAAAAGCTTGTGTTATATCATAATATGGACAATGATAAACAAATACATTGTATCAATTGATTTGAAAATCATATATGTTTTTGGTTCCATTACCAGTTTTCTCAATATCTTCGAATACAAAGTAAACATTATATAACATAAATATGTAAATCCAATTATCTTTTATTTAATAAATAAGTATATATAAATAAAAAACTATAGAGGTATAACAATATCGTATCATATTTTCTTTATGATCTAAAACAAAACTAAAGGAATTAACAACGACAGTTTATAAATATATACAACGTACTAAAGATGCGATTCACTTTAGTACATCGCTTAAAAGCCATTCTTTTTATAATTAATAAAAGATATAGCTCTCATGATTATAAAATGAAGAAATTTATTATATTTTATAGACTAAATCTTTCAAATTGTTTCATTGAATTCATACACTGATAAATACGATACAATACCTATATTCAAAGCTATTTATGAATTTTAATTAATTTTTTTGTTAAAGGATCCATAGGCCAGATTACATATTTGCTGTCTAACAACAGATAATTATTTGGTTCTGTTATCTCCTTCAAATAACATTTGAGCTTCGTAATCTATGCTTCGTCTATTTGTGCGATAAAGTGTTACATTAGTAAAACTAAACTATATAGAATATATTATAGGCTCCTTATTATTTTTTTCTACAACCATTAGCAAGAAGATATCATGGTTGAGATCTTAATTTGTTCCATAATGTTATTAGAAATCGGTAATAAAAAAAAATTTTAAGATTAATATCACTAATATTAAGGAAAATTATGTTAGATAAGATTATAAAAATATGTTTTTTTTTTGCATTTTCTATGTAAATAGAGGTTTACAATACAAATACAAATGCATTTATATATAAGGCACTATTAAATATATTATACGACACAGAAAAATTATTGGCATTAAAAAACAGCTTCTAACTAGCCAAAAGTTACGCATTAATTATTACAAATGAAAACAATTTTATCGTTATATCCTCAGCTTTACTTTTTTGTAACTTGCATACAGAAAATTAATGATGATCTTGCATCTTTTGTAAAGCTGAGTTTTCAAAAGATTGTATTACGTTTCTGTATGCGTACATGATACATTTAAATATTGTCAGAAAATCATTTTGATTGGCTATATGCATAAAATATTGTATTTTTGTAGATCAAGTGTAGAGTAATTACAAATATGGGAGATTTTTATCATATATTATATTTTTGACGTAAAAGATTAAATCATCAATACGAATCTCTTCTTAGAAGCTATTTATATTATTTATATATGCTTATTAGTTAATTTATATTTTTTTATATTAGATATTAAAAGAATATCATAAAAAAATTTATCTTTAATATACCAAAAAATATAGTTGAGTATCTAGTATTGTATTTTGGCAAATGTTATCCAAAAAAGATCGATGTCTTTTAATAAACTTCTGAAAAATCGGAAAATTATTCTCTGTAAAATATTTTTTCCAAATAAAAATTAAAAAATTAATGTGAGTATGTAACGGTTTGTATTTCATTTCGTTCAAAAATGAAAAGCTGTAGATATATAAACTGAAATAATCAATAAAACATCTCTTTAGTATCATAGTGATTTATTAACTACATCTGTTGTGTATTTTATTATAAAATCTATTATACGGTAACAAATATGAATTAAGCTTAGTAGTAATAGTTTTGCATATATGTATAAGAACCATACGACGTATTATTAAATTTTACTCAATTGGGATGGAATTGTGCAATATATGTTATAATACAAAAAAAAGTTTCCATTGTTTCAGTTGCTAAAATAGAAAATTTCAAATATTGTATAGAATCGTATTTCTATATTATAATCTATATAATAGTATACTAAACTAAAATATCTATTAGTAATCGATTCATGACACAAAAGAGCAACGTTTTAACAAATTTTTACCACAAAAAGATTAAAAGCATATTAATACAATATAGAAGAAGTTCGTATTGTATGTGTTTATAGATTTATGATAAAAACAAGATCTCAAGTTAATATAGAACATCTTATTGTATTCTTTTTTATACAAAAAAGTATTAAAAACTCTTAGCCATAATTTATAATTACAAACATATAGCACAAAAAAATTATTTGGGCATATAAAAATCGATATTAATTTTTTATATTTAGTTACATATATATGATATCGTATTATAAAAATCGAAATCATATCGCAAAACTTCTAGTTTAGCATTTTTTTTTTGCAACAGATATACACCAAATAGCAGAAGTATTTGCTGAAAAAAATATTTCAAGTTAAATTACTTAGAATTCATATATATGACGCACAAAAAATTTAAAAATGTATTGCTATATGTTTTGAAGATTGGTTTAATCTATACTATCGTATGAATACTTTACAAAACGTTATTGACCAGATATATCGCTATATAAAGCATAATAAAATTATATTTTTAAAATTAATTTATGAGATGGAAAAAGTTTTAAAACATATTTTATATATGCACATCTCCAAATATAAATGGTTATCATCTATAGATATGTAGTTCCGCAATATGTGTATACATACAAATACATCTTCTTCAATTTTGCAATTTTCTTTTGCTGATTTATGATATATACCGCACCATGCTGCAAGTTTTTTACTAAAAAAAAAAGGAAACTCAACTCTCAAAATGTTTTTATTATATTATAACCCACGATAGCAATGTCAAATGTTTCGCACATTGTAGATCGGATCTATTACTTTGGTGTAAGCAAAAGCGTTAAACTATCTTTAAAAAAAATTTTCAAATAAATATAGTAATAATGATCAATTGTTTTTTGTTGGCACATAATCAATGCATATTAAAAAAAAAAATTTGGTTTGTATATTTATAAAAAATTATAATTTTCTAATGAAAATATACGATATATATATCAAAAAACTGCGTACATTACATGAGAAACGAAAATATAGTTGTTTGAATGTTAATTTTAATTGCTTTGATCTGATATAAATTGTAGATATCGTATGACTGAATATTTAGAGGATCTGTAACATTTTTTAAAATATCAATTTTCTTCTAATTTTTGCACAAATATGGGAAAGACATAAAATACGATATTATTTGATTTGTATTTTCCTTTCTTTTTAAAGACCAACTAGATATAAAATCTTCATTAGAAAACTAAAAAAAAAACCTCACTGTGAAAGAAGAATACTTACATTTAGTTATATAAATAAAAATATTCAATCGTTCATAAATTTGCATTCAATGAACGTATAAAAATAATCGTATGGGACCGCATATTCTATATATTGCGAATTTTATAGTATAACGTTGAGTAACTATGAGTTTACACGTGTCAAGTTATATTTTTTTATTATTTTTTTAATTTTAATCCATAAATATATTTATTTGTTACATATGATTTCAATAAATAATATATGTATAAGTTCATGGTGATTTCTTGTGTACATTCTAAATAAACAAAATCAAGAATATATGTTTCTATATGTACTTACTTTTTATTTCTTCTCACACCTAGTAAAAAATTTATAATGTGCCTCTATATATTTTTTTATGTGTAATTTAAAAGTGATTTAAATGATATCTTATATAACATAAATATTATCAAATCGTTTAATAAATTTTTTTTACGTTCGACAAATTCATATCGACAGTGAATAATTTTGTTAAAATTTTTATACTCATAATTAATAAAAAAATCAGCACTTATGCGTTTTTCGAACACACAAACCAATAGTAAGATAAAAGCTAAAAGGTAAAAAAAATATACGTTTTCATATCTCAAATTTTTATCACATTAAAATTCTGTAATAAAGAAAACAAAAACTGTTTTAAGTGGTTTTTTACATAAAATTTTATATATTAGCAATGTAAATTGTAATTAAATATAGCATATAACATGTATAATGTTTAGAAAGTACTTATTATGCAGACATAAAGATTTAATCTTTTTATCTACTTGAAACAATTGATTTTTTTTATTCCAAAAATGCCATTCATTATATTTTATATCTATACAATCGTATATACAAATCTTTAATAATAGAAAGATTCACTTTTACGCTATTTTATAAAATTTTTACAAAGCGAAAAGAAAATTATTTTAGTACTATAATTATTTGTGAGATATCTATTTTTCTTGAGTTATCATACACTTCTCCATATTAAAATACATGATATCATAACAAAAACGACATACATATCAGCTTATTTCTTATTTAATAGACATATATTTAATATTTTTATATTTCTTAATAGAAATTCATTATACATTTGTTAAGAATATATAGATATATATGTATTGGTATCGAAATATGTTATTCATAATATATTTGTTCATCTTTTGTAAAATAATAAATATATTTTCTAATAAGTATATACAGATATAATATATATATATATTGTAAAAAAAAAATTATTTTTTAATTTATCGCATATAAGATTATAGCACTATAAAAATATATAAAAATATTGTATATATACAAATCATAGTACAAATTTAGGTCTACAAACATTTAAAGATTTCATGATATAATATGCAATTGATCCTAGATTTTATCATGAGTTTTTTCTTATGTAGGTATATATAAAACAATACTTCTTTTATTTAAGACTACATTATCGCTTATTTATTTTTTGAAAACATGTAAATATAAATTTTATCATTTTAATCCAAATTACTAGGCTTTTTTGATATTCGTAAAGTTCTTATTTACGTAAAGTAATATTTATAATCTATGGATCACAATTATATCAGATTTGACATTTGGCACGATAATCTTATATTATTTTATTTAACAATATCATGTATAATAACTTTTACAATATATATTTTTAGCGTCGTAAAATATATAAAATTGAGTTAATATTTTTCTACAGGAATTTCAATCGTTATAAATTCAAATTCATTCTCAAAAATATCTCTTTCTTTAGTAAATACACTATTGAAATGGATATTAAGTAAATAAAATGATTGGTTTTAATTCTGAAAATATATTTCTAAATATATAGACAGCTATACTATTTTTCATGTGTACCTTAACAATGTTTTGATAATAAAGAAAAAAACAAAAAAATATGTTTTTTTTATACTTTAACTCCAAGAAATTATCTTTGAATATATTACAAACGCATATTGTATGCTTTTCTATTCATTATGTAACTATAGATGATCATTAAGCATTGTTTTTTTTGCATGCGCAATTTTTTTGTCATATATATTGATATTTATCTATATAAAAGATAATAATGGTTTGTGTATGTATACACTACACCTTTTAACTTTACAAATTTTTTTTAAAAGTATTAAAATATAGAATAAATAAATATTAACAGTCTTTTGTACAATTATTTTAAAATCACTATTAAATTTCTCAATAAAAATTTAAGTCATAAAGCTATTGCTATTGCCATAACATAAAAGTACTGGTCTGAAATTATTTTATTTTCCTATTGATGAAAATATATATTTACAATTCCAATATTACAAATATTGGAACTACATTTATAAACCGAAAAATTGTTTTTTGTAAAATTCACTTTAAGATTTTTCAAAGCTACCGCAACGCATAGAATAAGTTCGGGACCTTAACATAAGCAAATAATACGCACAAACAATAGCGAAAATATAACATTAGTGTATTTTTTGTTTTTTTTTTATAGAATATTTTTATTTTCGGATTAGACTTTATTTATATATGAATTAGAGGAAAGTGTATCATTTAGATTTTATCTACATAAGAAAAGCAAAATTAAATTCAAAAAAACAACAGTAACAGCAAAAAAAACAACAAATGTATATGAATTTATCTACATGATATAGTTCTTAAATTAGTCATGCATATAAAAAACAAAATTCAATTTCATAGAGTCTTATTATATTATTCATATTGAAGTTGGATAGAAATATATAAATCAAAGACATATGCAGCTTAATTGTATATAAAAACTTAAGTTTATAAAAATAATCATACTTTATAAATTTCATTATAAAGATAAATAAATTTATGCATATAATTAGTAAAAAATATGCAATGCATTTCGTAATTTACATTTTTTTCTATTTGACATAAATATTTTGCTGAATGTGAAACCATCTTCAATTTATTATACGCACTTGTTCTGGTAGCTTACTACATTAAATACAAATTATTAATAAACATAGTAGAAATCATTAGATGTTACATCCTCGGGGATAGAATGCCGTATTTTACGATAAGAGCAAGACTGTATATTTTCTGCATGTAAAATTCTAGATCGAATGCTTACGATTTATAGGCACAAGCAATTTGATATTTTAAATAACAGTTCATTGTATAGATTTTTTTACAGAAAAAAATTCAATTTTTATTTAATATTATATTACAAAAAAATAAAAAAGAATTAAAACAATGTAAAAGGACAATAATACACCTTTAAAATTTTTTATGCGGTGCAAAGAGGCTTTTATAAAAAAATATTTAATGCATAACAATTTGCAACTATAAAGCGCAAAAAAACGATTTCTTTTGAAATGTATATATCTGTACTTTAATAAGTTATATTACAATAAAAAGTAAATTTCTAACTTTTAAATTAGAAAAAATCTGCGATAACATTGCATTTGTATTTCTAACAACAATTTTAGGTACATGATCATAATCGAACTAGCAATTTTAAATTATTTATGTGCATAGCAATTACTAAGAATGCAAAAATTTTGGATCCTATATAATTTACAAATAAGGGGCAATAAATTTTTTTGCAGGCGCTAGAAGAATATTTATTTTACATTTGTAGAAAAAATAGTTTTTATTAGGCAGTAAGATGAATGGGAGTATATGATGGTACATTTAATTGGGTTTAAACCTTTTTCAACCTTTTCTTGTTATAATAAAGCAATGTATGGCAATCAAATGCTGTTGCATGTTTTTCTGCAACAACTATATGATTCATTAATAATAAAAACTTAGTTATATTGCCATTAAAAACAGGGAAAAAAAAGCCACCTTACAAATTATAAATTATTGGTTTATGCGTGCATTATTTTTTTATGAAAAATATTTACAATGTAATTTTTGTGACAAAATGAAAGAACTTTGCAAATTATTATGTATAATAAAGTAATAAAGTGGGTAAATTAAATTTAACTTGCGATGACGTAACAATAAATAACCACTTTTTTTTATATTGAAATCTAATATATTTTTGTACTAATATATAATATAGTAGGTAAAACATATGCTACTGATTATTTTAATACTTCTTATCTATAATTTAAATTAGAGATGTTATTTTTTTACGTTTTATGCCTTTTTTTATATTATATATACAGTCCAACCACACATTTTATATATTGAAAATGTGTAATTTACATATTTGAGCTCGAATTAATTAACAAAAAGAAACATAAGTTATATATTTTAAGGGTTTATTTTCTTTAAAATTGCTTATTTTTTTTAAAATAATAAACAAAACCTTATTGTATCTTTCTAGATTCGTGATAAATTTTCATGCGTCGTTTACAATTTTTTATTATAACGCTTAAAAAATTAGAAAAATACAGTGATAAGATAAGTTTATTATATTGGCTATTCTATATTATTTTTAAAAAAAGTTGTTTATAGAGTTATCTATGAGTAACAAGTATAACAAAAGAGTATTCAATGCATACCTAGATAGCAAGAATAAAATAACAGGATTTTTTCCCTTTGCGTACATAAGAAAAACAGAATACTTCTTATAACATATTTTAATCTTTATAAGAACAAATTCGGATTCTTACATGATGATATCATTTTTAAACAAAAATTGATGAAAATTATTACTGTTTATACTTTTATATCGCAAAACATAATTTTTGCAATATCTTTAAAATATAACATACTGAAATGTATTGGAAAATAGTAAACATACGATACATACGTAAGTCTATATATAATATGTGATTAAACACGAACATAAAGTTTAAATAAAGTCAAAACTATAAAAAAATGCATATATGTTATTTTTATTGTAGTCTTATTGTCTACTTAGTAAAAAATATAAATGTTAAAGCTGTAAAACTTAGTAGGTATGTGCATTTTAATACTGTGATTGAACCGTCTGTTTCTTTCAAACTATAAATTTTTTCTAAAACTGTGACACGTTAATAAAAAGCATATATTATAATAACAAGAATATGAAAAACGCTTTGTAAACAAAATCAAATATATTGTTGCGTTTTTATGACACTTTATTTTCATTATACCTTATGTAGGTTTTTACATGTTTATAATGTAATTACTGAGGGCTTTTTTATCATTAGTATATGTGTATAATTTGCAAATGACGTAAAAATTTAATTTGATTGTAATTTTACTTCCAAAAATGTTAAGGAACGTCGTGATTTGTAAAATACTATTTTACAATAAACGCATTCAAGTATCTACAGTTGCTATTTTAACAGATCTTTCTATAAAAAAATTCTATTTCTCTACAAAGTTATAATTGGACAATAAAAAGTATCCAATACATTTTTAATAAGCAAAAAATAATAATAAATCAACACAAAATTAGTAATTTTTATTTATGGGCTATATTTATAGTCGTAATTTTAGTTATTGTTTTCAGGCACAGCTTGCTTGATACTCTGTACACACAGTGTATTTATACTTTCAGCTATCTTCTCTTCTCCACAGTCTTCATCAATACCCCTCCTTCTTTCGAGGCCTATTAATTCAAGGTATAACCTCAATCCCAATGTTTGAATATATGCCTCAACCTGGTTCGTGACATCTAGTTGCTTAGTCAACACAAAATATATATAATTAAAATTAAAACAATTGTGATTTGTATTTCCAGCTGCATAAAAGCATTTTGTATCATATATCACGCATAAAATATCAAATTAAGGATAATATGTAAGTCATAAAACTGCAGGCAAAATGAATAGTAGTAGGGCATAAATAAAAAAATAGATTATAGAATCTACATATAAACTGCACTTTATCAGTATATTTCTGTGTTTCTCTTATCATTTTTGCATATAATAAACATGATCACTATAGTGTTTACAAATTAAAAATACAACGAACAAGTAATTTATATAAATATATAGTTTATCTTGATATTATAATTTAACGTCTATTTTCGATTAGAAAAAAAAAATTCGGAGAAAATACAAGTTAAAAATTTAAAAAAAAACTAAGTGATAATGTTATATACCATTTTAATTTTTGCATAGATCTTTTCAAAAAGAATATAGTTCTAATTATTACAATTTTATAATTCACAGTTTTTAGCAATTATAAAAAAAATACATAGTTCTTGTCACTTTTAGAATTCGCCTACAAAAAAAAATATACGTTATGTATAAAAATTTGCACAAAAATGCTGTTGTTCTCTGTAACTAGATTATAGAGATATTATATTCATAGAGATCATATCAACTATAGAAGACGATCGTGTTTGCAAAATAATAATTTGTCATTTCATTCATTTATATTTGCTAACTTTTATATTCTAATAAGAATATCCGCATGACTGAATACAAGACAGTGTGATTGATTTTATTTCCAAAAAAGAGCATTTGTTTTTTATATAATTATATGTTTATTATTAAAAAAATAAAAAATATTGCAATTTTGTAACAATTCCATTCTTCTAGTAAATATACAATGGCTACAATTTAAATACGATAAATCAATTTACCTAATATTATCTAATACAGAAAATTTTTAAAATAAAATATAACTTCTGCCTATAATATAAAATCTATGAAATACCTACTATAGCTTCAACAATTTATACTTTCTGTATGTTCTGTATTAAATTATTTATTTAACAATGTTTTTTTTATTGACATAATTACAGAAACTAATTACATATGTATTTTGCATAAAATCATTTAAAATTTAAATACTTTATCTATAAAAAATCAATGTAACTTAATTAATAGTCATGAAAGAGAACTAAAACTTATTCAGTCATAATACAATGTTTTTGACATCTGTTGTTTTTATAGTATTAAAATAGTTATTTTATCCTTGCTGTTAAATATATGTCTTTGATATGTTTTCATATATCTTTTTATAGTATTTTATAATTTATATAAAATTTTGAGTTATAAATGGATACCTTTATTATAAATAATATGTTTGTTGTAAAGACAAACCTTCAATGTACGTTTGAAATAGAGCTAATAATATAATTTGTACCAAAACTGATTGTATACAACTATCATAGATTTATTACAAGAAAACAAAATAATAGGATAAAAAAATGTAATGAAATTCTTAATAATTGATTAACAATTTGCTAAATCACTTTCGCCCATGTTCACTTTAGAAGATATTGTGGTATATGTTTTTTTACTCAAAAACTTACAAAAAAACAAATTAATCTGAAATCGCTGTCATAGAGTCTTTTAGGTAGCCGTATATGAAGTGAACATACATATTGGTTTTTATCTCGTTTACAATCCAGAAGGCATATTCTTCTTGACAGTAAAAATCATTATTCATAAAAAAAGTCTTTTCTGCTGTATAAAATATCTTTTTATAAGAGACGCGTTTTTTTGAATTTTACAGATTTTAAAGAACAGAAATTAAATTAACAAAACAAGAAACTATAGTTTTCATTTAAGATGTAAGATTTATATTTTTTATATGTAATATTCAATAGATGTAAAGTATGCGCAAAACATAAATTAAATTTTTTATTTTACAATGTATATGATCTTTTTATGATTTATAACTCATAATTAATAAGAAAATATAGGAATTTAACGGATATGATTTATATTGTAAAAAAAGACATTCGAGTTGATAAACAGATACAGCATTGCAATCCACATAAAAACCTTTTTTACTTATAAATACGCTTTTCTGTATATACTAATAGTATTGTGTGTTGTTTATATGTTCAATTCAATAGTTGATATAAAAAAAATTATCTTGTTTTTTTATGTGAGAATAAAGATTCTTTTTAGTTTATAAGCCTTACAATATATATATAATAATGAGAGATTCGCATAAGGAACATACAGCATATATATAAAATTGTCTTTTTCTGATCAAATTATATCAATGCATATAATGAGGCTATTATAGTAATCGCTTATTAGATATACATATTTATTAGTTTTGCTCGTATAAAAAAGTTACGAAATAAATATTAACAGCTTTAAAAACTGGAAAAAATTACATTTATCGGATATTTTTGGAATTTCAATATTCGTAATTGCAACATATTATAGCACAAGTAGGTAAGAATACAATGATGTGAGTATGATCATGCAACACACTTGTTGTAATATTAGCAAGTAATTTGTAATTTTTATACTACCAAAAAAGCCTTTGATTATTTGATTTTAGTTCTGGTAATATTTTTTATACTTTAAGAACATCTTATGAATTCTATACTTTCTGCAACTTATAGTTTTATATATTTTTAAATATATTATTTTTTATATAATTTCTCTTATTTTTTCTGACATGTGCATAAAAAACAATACGAAATAGAATATATGTATTTGGTTGTAACTAAGTTACAAATCATATAGTTTTAAAATAATCCATCTAGATTTCCCAAAAAGCATATTTTTTTTTTAAGTTTATTAGATTTACTTTTGAAGCTATTTTATAGCAATTAATTATACTCAGAATATTGCAGATTTTTCGGGATTGTGTCATATTACAATATAAATATATTGATTTGGCACGTAAAGTTAAACCCGAGTGTTCTTGTATGATTGAGATATTTATTTTCTAGAACTTTTATTTATTATGTTTTGATTTTTTAGGCATAAAAGGATATGCGTTTGTAAAATATTTTTGAGTTAATGCTTAGTCTGTATTTTTCCTCTTGTGTGCGTACAGAAAGATGTAAAAATATTTTCTTTTTTTTTAAACACATTATTTATACAAAGTGAACTTCAATTTAGATTATATAAAAGCATTTTCGCACGCTTTTCATAGAAAAAATATATTTTGTTTATATTGTAATTCCATATCTGACTCTTTTGTTGATAATTGAACTATCATTTTAATTAAAATACCTAAACATATAAAAAATCGTGCCATCTGTATTTTTTGCAATAAAAAAATACATCTATATAAACCCAAAACACTTATTTTGCAGATAAAAAATTGCATGTCAGAAAGAACAGCATTTAAACGACTTAATGTATAAAAAGTAAAAATATATGACAAATTATATTTGAAATTTTTACTTTGCTAGTTTACATAGCGGATAATTGTTATCACTTAGAAAATATGAATTTTTTATTATATTTTAAATAATAACTTGCCTAGGTATTATATTTTTTGTTGGATTTTTATATATGGACTAATATTCTCTTTTGTGACATTTTGTTGTTTTTCATCACAAAATGCCTATCTTTTTTGCGCATATCGTATATTAATTGTGCTATTTTTTATATTCAAGTTGTCTTTTTACATGTTTTTTTATAGTAAAAGCGATGTAATTATAATGTTAAGAATCGTTAGAAGGTTATTTTATGGCGTTAATAGTTTATTTTATAAGATATTTAATAATCCTTTTATACTATTAGATTGCCAAAATAGTAGAAGTTTCGCATTTGAAGTAATTGAAATCAGTTTTAATATAATAAAGAGGGCATAAATATGTTTTTTTTGCACACAACAAAATCTGTTTGTAACTTTTTTTTTGTTCTTAATACGAGTTACACAAATCTTCATGATTTTAAAAATTTCTTCTTTATATCATATAAGGAACACAACAGCCTCATTTATTCATATATAAATATACTATACCGATATACGCCTTATCTATATCTTCATCTATATCTAATCATTATACATTATTCTTTATTTATTGTTTATGTGATTTAGATTTTTTTAGTTTTATGGAAATTTATTTTCCAGCTAGCATGAAGTATGATCATATAAAAATGTTTCTATGGCCATTTTGCGCATATCTATAAGCTTTAAAATAATTCTGCTAAGAAATTCAATGAAATTTCACCGAGAGTCGTTACAATGTAGGATCTATCTCATATTACATCCAATTTTTTTTCGTATCATTTTCATGCAGATCAAACTCAGAATATTTTTTTGCAATTTTTTTCCGATTATACTTTGATATACCTTTTTTTCTAGTGTAAAACCAAATTTATTTTGTAAGTTTTTGTTCTGTTTTTGTGTTGTAGATTAACATCTAAAAATCAACATATCGCTTACATATATCTTTTTATGGTTTAGGCATACTATTACGTAATATATATTCTGCCTATATACAATGAACATGGTTATCGTGCTAGTTATATATACCAGTCTAAATATTATTCTTAGTATATAGTAGTATACCTTCAAGAAGTAGTTAAATAGCTGAAGCGGGATTGAACTTCATATTTCGATGAATACAAGACTGCGCGCATTTACATTTTTTTTTGTAATATAGATCGTTGATATTATTATTTGCATATGAAATCTCTTTAATCAACGCCAGCCAAATTCTCACGTCTGGCTCTAATGTACCTAAGCTCTAACAAAAAAAACCATTCGTATGGTTTATAAAAGTATATGATGTATAAGAAGTGTCTTATTATATATTTTGCATAAACATAGTGGATCTTTGCAATTCTTGTTAATAGTATTAATTTTTTGCTTATTTTATATTCTTGTTACGGGTATGATGCGGATATAAAATTTACGCATACTAAAATATACATATTTTGAATAATCATGTTTTATATATATTACAAAATCTTATTGGTATATCGGGTTCATATTTCACTCTGCTGTGTTTTTTGACTTCCCATTGTATATAAAAAAATTTAGTTGCTAACTTTGTTACAGGTATGATGCATATTTACAACCCACGCATTAAGCAAATACTCTTCAAAGAACGAAAAAATACTTACTTGCTTTGTTTTTTTTGCTTTTATTTTTTTGTGCGTATTATATACGGCTTAGTTAGTTAAAACATATAAATCACTGTGTAATTGAAATTTATCATCCACAAATGTTCCCTTTTTTAATTCACTTCGATTTTGCATATCATTTTGTTTTTCAATGTTGATTGCGTGTTATCGATATAAAAATTTTGTAAAAAAACGTCTATTCACATATCTTAAATTTTCTCGTGTTTCCTAATGTCTAAGAGATCTACATGGTTTTACTCTATGCTTTTTTACACGCGTTCGCTCAAAACTTTTTTTTTTGATATAGATCGCAACTAGAAAAAAAAACTGTTTTTTTATGTATCTGTATTCAATTGAAGTTAATATGAATTTTTCCAAAATAAGTATTGAGATATATATTTTCGAGGACAATAATTGTGACGATTTTTTTTCATTGGTTTTGTAGCATTTAAAAATCCATAACAAAAGTTCATTATGTACTTTGGTCGTAAGATTTCGTTAGTCTTTTACAAAAAAACAAAGTTTTTTCATTTTATTTATGGCAAATAATATAATAAAAAATCAAATATTTTATACAGTATGCTATTGTGTTTTTTCTTTTGAAGTTGTATATTAGAACAATTTCTGAAGTCTTTTTTTTTCTATGTAATCGCATATGACATATTTTCAGATATGAAAAACACATTCTGTGTGTTTTTATTTCGGTCTTGCGCATCTTAGTATTTAATAGTGTACACATATGGCTTTAAAGTATTTCTGATGATTTACTTATATTTTCTGCACCATAAAAGTATTTTGCCGAACTTTTCTGCAACGTTTAAGACACATTACGTTTCACTTCTGTTAATTAAAACTATATTTGTTGTGAGTCTTATCTATCTTACCGAAAATTTCGTTCTTATTATTTTAAAGTTCTTACGTGATAAATACGAAAATCTGACATTACACAATATCTTATCAAAAATTTTGTTGTTCTTAATTATATACACGATCTTCACTATAAATAATCATTTTGTCCTTGTAAATCGTATTCTTATATCTTAAAAAACAGCTTTTATATAGATTTCCAAATATTTTCTTTTTTGTCATCTTTTTTTGCAAAAAAATCGCAACTTCAAGGGGCTGTTTAGGATGTCAATTCATGATATTTTGAAAGCTATTACATATAGCTATCTTATATAACTTTTGTTAACTAGTTGTAACAGAATGACAGAAAAATCATATATAACTAGTATCATGGCATATAATTTCTTACTATAAAAATATTTGAATATCTTAGATATTCTATGTTTTCTACATCTTTTTCGTATTCATAGTCTCTAATATATAAGGTGTATATATTGGATTCCTGTTTTTTATCAATGTTTGGGAAAAATCAAATACACGTTAAAACATGTAGGTTAATCTATTTCTTTGTTGTGTGACTTTCTTTTCTATTTGTTTTTACTAATTATAATTTACTCTTTTTCAATAAAAATTGGGTCTATTTATAGTTAATGTAGATACAATTGTTATTTTAGGCTATCAGTTGACAGCCAGTATACCCCTGTATACGACTGGTTAAGTGATCTGGTGTAAGCCTCACGAAAGAAATCTGCTTTTTTGAAATTTTTTTATGTAGTTAAAGCTTCATCAAAAAATATCTTTAGTGTTTTGTAAATAATTTTGTAGAAAATTTTGATGCTAAATTTTATTTGTTTCACCACGTCACAAAAATTATTATGAGTTTAAGTTTTTAAGACTCCTCCATTGATTTTTTACATGTTTTTGCAAATTCAACAAAAAATTTACAAACAAATATATCATTATCCATATAATGGCCGGTAATACAGGAACGACAAAGGAATAATTTTCAATCAAAATTTTTTGGGGCAAAAAAAATTGTTCTATTTCGAAAAGGCAAATATTATATATTTTCAAAGCAATTCTCACGCAAGAAGACTTCAGGTAAATATGTAAAACATGTTTTGAAGTAGATAAGTTGATTTTTAGGCATTTTTATTGGGTTTTCGTGTATAAAACAGATATATTATTGTAAGTTGAATGTTTTATTTGCATAAAAATATGCTTTTTTATTTATCTATCTATAAAGATCATTTTGACACCTTTTTATAATTTGATACATAAATTTTATTAGTTACGCTTATAATTGGTTAGTCTCGTATATGCACAGGTACACAGTTTTTTTGATATTATAATTGTTTAAATTATATAAAAGATAATACATGCTACTCTATCAATCAATACAAAAAAATCACAATAATATTTTGCGAATCATGTCAACTGTTGTTATACATCCTGGATAATAGTTTTAAATTTCGATTTTTAAATATAAAAATAAATTATTATACTTTGATTAGGTAAAAAACAATTTACCTAGATAATGCTGCATATTTATGATCAAGTTACATTGTTATTTCCAAATCTCTATACTTTTTATCATCTATATATTCAGATTTTTTTGTCGCCATTTCAAACCGAGTTATATCAAACTTTATTGTGTAAAACAAAATATAATTTAGAGCTATTGATAAATTTGTTTTTTATATCATGTGATTTATTTTAAATCACGTAGAAAAACTACACAAAAAATAGAAACAGACGTTTATGCTATCATAGTTATTTTAAAACGTTTGTGTTATTGTTAGCAGAATTGTTTAAATTTAATAAATTAGCAATTTTTGTTTTTTAGATCCCTAATTACATTTTACAAATTTTAATTATCTGATGGTATATTTAATATAAAAAACACAGCTGCATTCTTAGAATCATATTAAAAAAAGGTTCATAAAATTTTCAATTAATGTTTTGCTTCGACTTTTGCATATAAATGGGATAATTTTACATATTTAAATAAAAATATCAGGCCATTTATATATTTAAATTTTGGGATAAGCAACATCCAGCTCAAAACTATTTATAAGTATCTTTTTTTATTGCAATTTAGCACGATCTACAATTTTTTTTTTACAAAAACTAAAACTTCGTGTGTATAATATGCTTAAAATACAGTTGAAGTTGAAACTACACATAAACACATATAAATATTAGTTTAAAGATGATTGCAACTATACACAGCTTCTATACTAGTTTATTGATATTCTAAGTTTGTTATAGTATAGTATTTTTTCGGGTTATTTTGGCTTTAAATTATATGTATATTTATGGCAGAAAAAAGACTCTATAAACAATTGTATATATAAAGTAGTCTGCAATTTTTTTATTCTGTAGTTTAGTTGAAAGATACTTACACATTGTATATGGCACTATTGGGATAGTTTATGTCAAAAACTTTCCTTTTTAGGCGAAAAGACTCATGTAAAAAAATATCAGAAACAGATTCTGTTTAAATGGTTTATATACAACCAGATTTTATATAATGCAAAACTAAAAAAAATATATATTTTATATATTAACATATTTTAAAATGCATAAAAATCGTTTCGTAGAGAAAATGAAACTCTTTTTAAATGCTTTTATGCGTAGTTTTTATCTAAATTATAGCATTTATTACTTAAATAAGCGTAGTAATCATGTAATGACCTTATTTATTTCAATGCAAGTATGCTTTTTTTATGCAGAATATGTACGGTATCTGTTCATTTTTAAAAAATTTATTTGGGTTATAGCAACAAATCCGTCATGCTAAAAGGAAAAGCAATCAGTATTAGTTCTGGTCTTTGAAAAAACAGGCTATGCGTAAAATTAATATAACCTTATCTGTTATATCATATATATCACTTTTTTGAAGTAAATGAGTAAAACACATAAGATTAGTATATAATAGGTATGATTACTAAAATTTTAAAAGGTATTTTTTGTAAGCTATATATATCAGCTTGTTGTTATATAAGCATTACATATCTTTTTGTTTAGAAAATCAGAATATGTTTTTTCTTATACATGTTTAATTTTTTTGAAAGAATTTTGCTATGTATTTTCAATTTTATTCATACAAAAATATCGTTTTTATAAAGTTTCAAATTGAAAGAAAATTTTTATACATTAAAATATTTTATTATGGTATATTTGATTTCGCTAATTTTTTAACGAACAGATATGTACTAAAAGCACTAGCAGAAATCATTTTAGATGATACGAATATATTTAAAATAAAAACTTTTTTTCTTAAAATTTTTGTATATATAGCAGTCAATTAAACACACGAGCTATAATTTCGTAATGGAAAAGGCAGAGTATAACATTCGCAACAATTTAAGAACTCTCATTTATAATGTATAATAGAATGCACGCAATATTCGATTTATATTCCTATATGATCGAATGATATTATGCTTTCTTCCGATCCATATTTTTTCTATATTTTGATTAACAATGAACAAAAAAAAATTTTAAGAATTTATGAAAAATGAAAAATTTAATCGCTTTTATATGCTTTTTATGAAATATCTATTCTGAACTTTTTGATCCGATTGAATTCGTTCAGTAGAAGAAAATTGTATTGTAAAATATAACGATACATTAATAGATCAAAATTTAATAATATACGCAAACGCAGTCTTTTCTTTATGCGCTATTTACAATTTTTTTGCGTTTTTTATAATTAATTTATTTAGGATGCTCAAGCATAACAAAAAAATGATAATCTAGCTCTATTTTTTTAGATAAATTGCTAGTGTGTATGTGGTATATATACATTGTTCTAAGAATTTACGGCTTATATAAGATGAAAAAAATTAAGTTACGTTAAAAAAATTATAATAAAACTAAACACAGATATATAAATCACATCCACATGATATGGATTTTCATATGACTTATACATGGATTTTAATTAGTGTTGATCGAATTCTGCAGAAGGAAACAATATCACCATAGTAAAAACAGCCGATGTGCAAAAAAAAGATAATATTTTTATGTAAAAAAATTTCCTTTTAATACCAAAATATTAGATACGACATCAAAAACCGTATATAAAATACAAGCTGTGTTCAATTTAAATTTTCATGCAAAAACAAAATTTAACCATATATTCATATTGATTGAAATTTTTTTAAAAAAAATAATTTTTAGAATTAATAAAGCATATAGAAAGGAATATCTTTTAGTATGCAATAGAATATTTCTATATACAGAATTTATTAAAACAGTCACTTTTTACGTATAAAAAGTAATCATCATTAATAATTGTACAATTTATATATGTGAAGTAACCTACAAATCGATTTGAAGCAACGCAATGTAAAGATTAATCGATATGAAAGACTTTATAAATCAGCTTGATATATAGATAAAGGAAATGTTTACGGATTTATCTATTGATAGAAAAAATATATTGTTAAGTATACAAAACAACGTTAATTTTTATGGCGTTCAATGCACAGTTATATATTTAAACATAATAATATATATAGTGTTCCATGCAATTCTATTTTCCTTATAATTAAGATAGTATTTAATTTTTAATCTGATTTTGTATTTATCATCTATAAAACATTCTATTGCTATATTTTTCTTGCATGATTTTTTATATAATTTTTTTTCTGCATCTAACTTATTGCAAATATTCATTCTAAGTATGAAGAAACGTTTATATGATCATCAATTTTATAATAAAAACAGATTAAATGCAAGAAACCTGATCTATTATGTATATAAAATGATTAGCACTAAGAAAACCTTTTGTACATTTTTACAATGAGTATATTATCGTATACAATTTATTTTCATCTTTCAAGATCTGATAGAATTCCTACATTTGTATTTAAAACAGTGTAAAATAGCTCAATTGTAATTTTTATTGAGAATTTGACTATATATTCATTATAGATTCTATAACATGGTATAAAGATTTCTACTGCGTATATATTGCTGTTTACTTGTGTATATAAATAAATTTAAGAAATTGAGAGGTTTGATCTTTATTTTCAATATATTACATATTGATTTTTAATTTTAAAATTATAATTTATTGTGTTAAAAAGAAATAATGTTTTAATAACATATCAGATATGAAAACAAGAAAATCAACTTTTTAATAAAATTTATCATATCATATTTCTATAGAGTATCAATTTTTGTTTTTTTTTAATAAGCCACCTTCTGTGCATTATCTATACAATATTTTTACATATGATTGCTCTCTATATTTTTTTTAATTTTTTTTGCATAATTATATATTTTAAAAAATTCAAATCAATACTTAGCAGAAATTAGACAATGATGGAATTCATTCTAAAGAGACTTTGTCTACTGCATATATATAGTGTTATTTTGTATATGTACGTCATGAAATGCTAGAAAAAAAATATAAAATAAAAATATGTACTTTTAAGATGGTTTTGATTTGAAAAAAGTCTTTTTAACATCGAAAGTATACTAAAAATTACATTTTATGTTTTTTTATAAGCGTTTCTGCATAGTAACTATGACCATTTCCGCATTGTAACTTTTTTCATTCAGCCAACATACTTAAATTAGTCTATATATCTTCTATTTTGCTACAAAACTAGTCAAAAAAAATGTAAAATTCGTGAAATTTGTACTAAATTTTAAATTTATATATTTTTTCTTAATATATGTGTCTTTATATGTTACAATTTGTTTTTTGAGTAATAATCACATGGAATAAAAAGTAATTTTTAGATACTGTAAAATACACAGAGTGGCCAGTAGGTTTTTTTACGATTATGATGTCTAGATTTTTATATTGTACGGTATTTTGCTCATATCAGATTATTCTATTTTTATTACTCTAATAAATATTTTTAGTAAAAAACTTAAAAGAATATGATTTTTTCGTATCTGATGTAACAACATATATTGTAGTCAATATTTGCTATGCGATATAATTTTTTTATTTTAACAGAAGCTATTACAATATAGTGCTGTATGTAAAAACACTGTATTGAATATTGAGGTTAAAAGATATTTATATTTTTTTGCGTTTTAATTTGGGAAACTAAACACATCATATATTTAGAAATACCTTTATTTCTTGTAACTTTTTTTTTCTTTATATTAGTATATTTATTTTGATATTTTTTTAGTATTGTTGAATGAAATTCTTCATTATTTTTATTTCTAATTCATAAACTACAATTGTGCCTTGAAAAATGATTATGAATATATGTCTTTGCTGTTATACTTATATTATAAAAATTAAGTTGCAAATTCCATTTTTAATATAGTATAAAATTATTTAATTTTATGTCAAAAACACTTTTTTGTGTTGTAATTGTGACATTGTATTTCATATAAGTGTATTAACGTATTTTAAGGAGTAAATCAATTAATTAATAAATACAGCAAATAACTATAAAGCTTAAATTCGTTATCATATGCTGCAAAAATATTTTTTTTTGCAGTAGAATAACCAATAAACATTTTTATAATGAGTATTTATCTATATAAATCAAAGATTGTGGTTCAAATCATATAGCAATACATTTTAATCTATTTATGATAAGCAAAAGTACAATGGCAACAGTTTAAATATAGACATTCGTAGATACTATGACAGTTGTTTTTCTATTGCAAGATACATGTTGTATTTTCAATAAATATTTGTAATCTTAATATATGTATATGCTGGAAAAATACTTACTCAAATTCTTGAAAAACTTATTTTTTTCAGATTATATTAGTCCAAAAAAAAGGATAAATACTATTGAAATCTTACAGAATTACATTTATAAATACTGTTCCAAGTTTTTCAAAGCCAGATTCATATTTTACTTTTATTATTCTGTATCGATTAAAGAGATAAGAATTTAATCAAAATTTGTAATATCAGAAAATTCAAAAATATTTGATATATTTAAGCAGGTAATGCACACTGAAAACTAGATCACAGCACAAAAATATTATAATAAAGTTCACAATCATGTTTCGCTTTTTATAAATAAGATACATATCGGTAATAAAATTTGATTATCTTGTACATAGAAAGAAAAGTATATTCACATCATCAATGTAAATATTTTTTTTCTTGAAAAAATGCAAACGCATAAAAATAGAAAATTCGAAATGAAATTCAAAATTATTTGTTTATTATCAGAATCTATATTTTACATTAGTACTTTTAGACATTTAGTTACAATACGTAAAAACTAATATAAAAAAATCTATGATTGAATAAATATATTCCGCAAAGATGACATAATTTACTCTTACGCGCAAAAAAATCTAGTGTTGCGTTCTGAAACACATATAAGTTTATTTAGAAGAAATTTATCTAAAAAATGATTAAAAAGCAAATATATACAAACTCTATATTTTAATATCGAACTAGATTTCGTGTCTATTTGATTTTTAATGAACCCTAGGAATAAACTAATTGTTGTAAGCTATTTAGAACTGCTCTGGTTCAATCAAAAACTAGTATGTATAGAAATATATATGTATTAGAGACATTAAAAGTTAAAATTACATGATATTTCAATATATATGTTTACTGTTATATAAACTGTTAGGAAAGAGTGTTTGAATAAAGGTTATTTACACAAATCTGTAGCTGCATCATAAAATTTTAACAACATTTTTTATTAGTTTATTATAAAAAAGCAAATATAAAATACATAATCCCAGTGTAAGCTTAAATCAAAACAAGTGTGATACTTCAACAACGAGCTTTTTATATTGAAAATTACTTTGCATTTTTATTAAAATAAAGAAAAGATTCTTACTAATACAGCGACAAAAAATACTTATTAGATCTATGTAAGATTTTTAAGTTTTTTTATTTGATCACTATGAATTGAAATTCAAATAACATACATCTTGCCATGTAAAAAAATGATCATGAATATCTGTTATGTTTTTTGCTATTGAATTTTATATTTCTTTGCAAATAAGTTTAATAATCTACAGTTGTAGAATCTTAATATATCGCAATGCGCAAAATACCTTTTTTTCTCATATAAAATCCAATGATGTTAATTTTATGAAAAGCAAATTTTGTCATAGCATACAGTGGATTGTTTGATGATAATAACAGACAAATATTTATCATTCTACTTATAGCAAAATCATAAACTTTGCACATAAACCAAGAAACTTGTATATTGTGCATAAAATCAATCCATATTGTAGATTATTGAAAAATATCACATAGAGCAAATCTTATTTTATAGGTAACCATGAAAACTATGCACAAATTTTAGTTTTTAATTTATGTATATACAAAAAAGTTAAATCTATATTTTAAATGCCCGTGGCGAAAATATAAAAAATGAATATACGTAATATAATTAATATATAAGTTTATAAATTTTATCCATTTCAATTTTTCAAGTGGTTGCATTCCTGGGCGTTTTACAGCAAAATAGTCAAAAATATCGTTACTTACCATGCAGAAAAAAACTTGAAACATTCACATAATAAACAGTTACTTATATGTATAATATATGTAATTTTTAAACTTAAATGCTTAAAGCATATAAAATTATGCAAATTTTAAGTCAAAATATTACACATTATTAGGCATGAACACACTATATCTATTTGCAAGTCTATTTTGGTAGATTTTTAAATCGATATTACATATTTTAAATTATAAGATTCTTATATCTCTTCATGTCAAATGAAAGTACACATTTTTATATCATATATTGTAAATTATGTTAAAGCTTATATAGTACACAACAAAAGGGCTAAGAAACAAATAAAAATATATATTTATAAATGTTTTTTTGGTATTATAAAATATTTTAAACATTACAGAATAGGTCTTTTATATATTTATTAACTATGTTAATGTCTATAAGTAGCGTATTTGACATGTTCTGTCATTATAGATATAAAAAAACATCAAGAAAAAGCATATGAAGAATTTCTACACAGAAGCACAATCTCTTCAAAAAATAAGATAACAGTAGAAAATAAAAATTTTCACGTATTTTATTTTAATCTAAAAAATAAAACGTATTGTCATTATAAAAAAATGAAGCGAAAATATACTTGTTTTTTCGGTCGTAATTACGCTTTGATATTTTATAAGCAAATGAATATTATTCAAACAACTAAGCTTTTTTTCTTGTCCTATTAAAACTTGTCGCGCAAAAATTGTATTGATTTATTATTTTATACAATCTAGATTTCTTTCCGCTAAAATATGTACAAATTAACGTCTTAAAAATCTATTTGGATCAAATTCTGAAGATCTGTCCGACTAAAATTTTTTTTTCTGTATATAGATAGTATAAAAATTTGTCATTGACATACAAAATGCAGGAATCAAAAATTATGACATTTTAACAATCTCTTAACTTTTTTTTCTTATAATGCAGCAAAATTATTTGCAGGGCAATTTTACTATTTATATAATAACTTTTAGAAACTTCAAAATTGCATTCATGATTATATTTACAGAAAATTTATAGAACACAAGATAAAATCCTATATCTCGCTATAAATAAACATTCGAAACTCGATATTTACGAGAAAAGATATAAATTTCAATAAAAAAATGTTCGTTTAATAAGTCGTATCAGTAACGAAGAGTAGAACAAATATATTGATAATTTATCATGCATATAGTGCATATTTGCTTTTACTAGTTGCTGTAGTACCTTTTATAATATTACATACCTTAACTTAATTAAAATCCAATTTTTTTGTCATATATCAGAAATTGTATCTAAAAAAAGGTTTTTTTGTATAATAAAGATTTATTGAAACAAATATATATGGTATTACATTAATATTTAGATAAATCTTATCTAATATATAATGAAAATATAGTAAAATTTCTATAAAAGGTTTGTGTGATAATAAAGATTTAAATACAATAAAATTTCAAATTATATGACGCTGTGTTATATATTAGCTTGAAATATATGATATTGTCTTATAAGATATATATTTACTAAAACTTAATGATATAAAAAAATATGCTCAAAAAAAGATTATTATGTGGCGACTGTAAGATAGATAAGATTGAATAACAATGAATGCAAGCAAACACTTCATAATAACAATATGTGTTTGAATACACGTTTTTGGTTTTGCGATGACAAACTATTATTAATAGAATTACATTAACCTTCATAAAAAAATGATTCTACTACGAAAAATATGTATGCACGTACATGTTTTCTATTGAATATTTTTCGACATGGTATTTATTTTTTGAAATATTTCTATGCAATATTTGCAGCAATTCCACCTATCAAAACATCAGATATATGTTTTATTATAAATTTCTATAAGAATCTATCATTAATTATCGCAAAAAAACGTACAAACAAACTTCAAATCTAGGTTTGTTCTTATTCATTTATTTCGGATGTTAAATATTGAATTTGCAAAACAATGTATACTAAATTACAAAAATAAAATATTGAATCATTTCTCATTTTAGATTTATAAATTAGAAGTATGAAATTAGAATAATCATGTCGTAAGTCACGAAATCTATTGCATGTTTATGTAAACTATGGTAAATAATATTTTGTTGTTATTTTGTTTTGTGCATTATATTTTTTATTTATAAAAATGTAAATATATATAGCGTACTATATAATATTTAACAAAAATAGAACTTTAAAGCATCGAACATGTAACAAATGTATCAATCCGTATTTTTACATGTAAAATCTCAAAATAAAACATACTTAAATTATCTAAGTTATAAAGTTAAAGATTTAAAAGATATTGTGCTTAAGCAAAATATCACTATTCTAAATTATCATTGTATACAAAATTTTTATTTTTTTTAAATTATATCGGCTCTTTTATCTATTAAACAAACAAACTTAAAATCTATGTAGGAATAAATGACAAAAAAAACATATTCGTATATCTAATAATTATTCTGGCAGAAAATCTATACATCATCTTGCTATATCAGACGAAAAATGTACTTAAATTATCTTTCTTGTAAAAATTAATTGAAGTAAATATAATTATGCATAAAAAAGTGACAGAAATATAGTTTTCTATATATAAAAACTTCAATTCGACAATTTAACACAAGAATATATTATTTATGGTCTTTGAACTCTTAATCAAATTCATAAATGTGATATGAAATATATGCCTACGCTGAGAAAAATATTTTACAGTCTATTATGCCCGTTTATCAGCATATTTATTTTATACGCTCTTTATTATATATATATATGCATTTAAATACAATATTCAAAAAAGAAATAATACATAGCTATATATTTTAAATTCTAGTTTAGGTTCTTTTTATGCACGGCAAATAAACAATGTCTCTAATATAAAATGAAATATAACTTATATAAGATTACCTGAGTATAATAGATAAAAAAAAGGTGTACACAAATTTGTAAATATATGCATATATCTAAATCTATAAATTTACGTAAAATGGTACGCAAAGCTGCAACAAAACAGCAAAAGACCGTAATTCAATAAATAGGCTAAAATGAAATATATTTTTAGATAGAATATCTGAATACATGCTTAAATAAGCATATCAATACAATTTAGTTTGTTTTAAGTATTTATCCATACAAAGCCATAAATATAGATGTACGTTCGTAGAATCATTATAATTGCTTGCCGTTACATATTTATGCTGATTTATAAATATTTTATTCTCATTGCGGTCAACTTTTTGTTTGTGACTAGTTCTATATAAGATATGGAATTTATAGAAAATCGTATATTTATTTCTCAACGTTTTTTTTTACATAAATAAAAATTAAAATATTCTATTTTTTATACAGTTTGCACATATTAGAAATGAAAAATTCAATTTTCAACATATAAAATTATAATTATATGAGCTGGGTCTTGTAACTTTTGTGCTTGTGTCTGAATTCTTCGCATCTTTTGTAATCTTTATTTGCCTTTTTGCGAACTCTCAATACATACAGCCGTAAGTTTATTTGCCGTATCTACTTTTCCATAGTACCGATGATTTCTACTATAGTATTGGCAAATTCCACAATGCTTTTTTTTTGGCTAATTCATGATGCAAAGAATCTTCTATAGTATGTACCAAAACAATTTTATATTCGTCAAAATGTTGATTAAATTCGCTTTTTAATATGTAAATATATATTTTTACAATCAAGATATGCATCGTGAATTTATTGATACCAAATTGTGGTAATTTTTCATATGAATACAAGACGATTCATACATAAAAATCAATTTATGTGTACACAATAGATAGTTTTTGTTTCGTTATAAATTAAAAAAACAATCTATACATATAGATCATAATTTATTCTTATTTGTGACACCCTCAATATTTAAATTGACACTATACACATAAAAGATGTACAAATTTAATTATTTAAATTTATATTAATACATGTTTGCTTTTACAATTGCATATTCTAGAGTAGAAACATCGCATACAAAAATTTCTCTTATATATAGAGAAATTTGTGATGGTGATAGAACTTTTTTTACTATATTATCTACGAAAAAAAAATATCGCATGTTATTTATTAATGTATATATAAGAAAAAATTAATATATTATTTACTAAAAAAACAAAAATGTCACATGTTATTCATTAATGTATAAATAAGAAAAAATTTATCCGAATATATACAGATCTGGAAATTTTATATGGACACATACATTGTTTTTAGAGTGTATAAAAATAAATTTTTTTTTGTCTACGATGATTATTTTAAAAAAATTTTATGTATATTGTTTATGGTGATATCATGTAATATTTGCGCAAAAAAAAGATATTTTAGAACTTTTGTAATGTAGCAAAATATACGAACCATAAACTATGTCATTTATTATTTGATTTTTATAGATATATATATATATTTATTTTTTGTCTTCAATTAATAATAATCTTGACGATAATCGATATAAAATCCAAGACCAAGGATTATCTTCTATTTTTCTTTTGAACACATTATCTACGTAAAAAACTCAAATGGTATATTTAAAACTGAAAAAGCGACAAAAATTATTCTTTTTTTCGCATTGATACATTTTCTACTGTGTTTTTTCTAGAACTACTAGTTAATACATATATATTTTTTTTTAGCACTAAATAACAAAAAAAAGATCATAAATTTCTTTTATGTACCTGTATAGCTCTATCTCTCACAAAAAAAAAATTGTATTTTTTGTAAGTCTAATAAAGTATATAAAAAGAAAAATACAGCTAAAAGGTTTGACGATATATATCTATAAACTGGTGTGTTAGGCTTATACAAGCATATTCCTATATTTATAAAAGTATTAAAAAAGCAAATTATACCTCTTGTTTCGCATGAATATCAAATGCTTGTTCTTAATAAAGAAAATATACGTCAAATCCTAAAATGAACTGTTTCTTAGTAACAGACCACAATTTTGTTATAAGACTCCCTATATTTATCTTATTATTACGCATAAGAATCACATAAAATAATATATAAATATAAATTGTAAACTATTATCCAAACATACATCTAACATTTTGTGATACAAGAAAAAATATCGAGGTCTACAAAAAAAAACTTGTTCAATATGATTTACATAACAAAGATCATTGTTTCTTTATTATTACGATTATACTATGAAAATAAAAGAATGTTCAAAACGACAACTAGCTTGCAGAAATATTATACTATACATCACACTATAGTATATATAGATATAAAGTTTCTATATATAAATATTTTAGACTAAGAAATTTATAAAAAGTACATCAATTCTATCAGAAGCGTGTCATGTACAGATAAATGGTCACAAAAAATTTACTTCTTAATACATTGTTATAGATAGCTGTAACTATATACTGTATTATATGCATGCAATTTTTGTTCATATTCTACTATGTTCTTAGTAAAGATTTTGTGTTGTTCTAATGAATTATTTTTTCTAATATTGTATTTATTTTTATTTTGTCTATTTTTTTTATTGTAAATGGAGCTCAATACATTAGAATAAAAAATATTATTGCTTTATATCTTTGGTTATACATAAAAAAAAGTTATTTGCATGAATTTTGTTTATAAAAATTTAGTTTGTTTATGGATAACCTACTATCAAAAAAAAATTAAGAATACAAGTTATATATGTTCCGTTATGTATGTAAAAAATTTGACTTGATATTACATATATAATCTAATTATAGATTATTAAATACTTATTTATGCTAAAAAAATTGTATTTAACCTGTAAGCTATGATACCTTTATTTAAAATGATTTTTAAAACACTTCTGTGAATTATAACGAGATTTTACGCGCAATCTCCATTCATCTAAATCTGACAGTTTTATTTGTTGTACTTCCAACATTAAAAGCATTTTTAAGATATGTAAAATATACAAAATGTATTTTTAATGTGGATAAATACCTTTTTAGCATAAATAAAAAAAAAATTCTATATGTATGCTTGTCGTGTATTTTATACAATAATTTACGTAATATTAAAAAGTGTCATAATATAAAAATACACTAATATCTTAAAAATTTTTAATTTTTTGCAGTATAATTATGTAGAAGCCTAAATTGGATGTGTTTCTATATCTTCAATATATATAATTATACTGCAAAAATACGTTTTTTTTTGTCAATCTATCTACATAGACAAAAAAAACATATACACCTACAAATTTCTTAGAAAATATATTATTCGAATTTATATTTTCTCTTCAGAAAACGTAAAAGACAGATGAGTTTTACTAAACTTATAAAAAATTAGTTTTTAACATGGTTTTTTATTGTTTTTTGCATCAATATTACATTTTTTATGCAAAGAAATATCCAATTCTGTGATTTAAATACTAAATTCTATTACATCGCCAAAATTGTTTTATATTAGTCTTAAAAATTCTGAAATGGTATTCTTATATAATAAATGTTATATAATTGCTATTTAATTACATTTTTCAACTAATGATCATATTTTTTTCGTTTTACATCATTTAAAAACGAATGCAACAATTCACACATGCAAATGCGATTTCTTGTTGACAAGACGATTTGTCTATATTTTTTATTGTCTATTCAAACATATAAGAGGTACAAAATCTTCAATGCAATTTTTTATAAACGCAAATATATTGATAAAGCTAACAAACTTATGCGATACAAGTCTTGTATATATTATTATATGATAACAGTTCATTCCAATACATATATGTAATAAGTATTACATTATTTTTTTTAGCTTACAATAAATACATTGTATATATTTCAAAGAATCCGGATCTGTTTTTACTATGGCGCAATCTATTTTTTTAAAATTTTCGTAAAATTCTGCAATAATACCTGATCTCATCTGGTTGATATTTAAAAACGATTTTTATATGCAGTAAAATTGAAAAGCTATGCTCTTTGTATATTTAAGCTATAAAATTTACGAAAATAAAACCTTTGAAATATTTTTTTTATATAAATCCTACTATTTTACATATTTTTAAATTTGAAAATTTTAAATCTATAAAAATAAAACACAAAAATAAAAAATCTTGCATTCGTATTCTTTTGAAAGAGTAATTATAAGATTTTGTGATTTTTTATTGCTTTTTTTTCATTTAATAAAATGTCATTATATTAATATTATAGTAGCTCTTTCCTGAATAAAATATATTTCGTACTCTATCGAACCTACCACTAATATTTTCCACTGTCTAGATTTTTGTATTACAAGTATCACTAGATGAATTACTCATAAAAATTGTATAAACAGCCCTCTTATAACGATTAGTCTAAATTCATAGTTTTAGAAATATTTTTGCTTTTAAGTATATCTGGTTTTTTTATTTTAATATATTTTAGATATTAAGAAGTGATCACCCGTTGAGAATATTTCACAAAAACGTATTGAATCTTTTGATATCTTTTTAAATACTTTTATTATACTATCACATTCGAGTAATGTGATCCATTCAAGTTTCTTTGCGTCGTGGATGAGATTGGGTGTATGCTTTGCTTCGTTTGAGATTTTTTACTCTTTGACACGATAAAAATTGGAATTTGCTTATAAAGTACATTTTAAGACATGGGATATGGTATTATACATGTTGTACATTTGTAAAGTAACTCATACATTGAGTCCAAATGCCATACTAAAGTAATATCAACATTCTTAACTATAGAAAAGTATATAAGGCACATTTTACCTGTTTTTAATCAACGTTTTGAGTTTTTAAATGCAACCGTATAGAAAAAAATCAGGTCAATTTTTTTATGAAAACAAATCTGTTCTTATTTTGGTATCTACCCTGACTTCTGCTTTTTCGTTTACGCTGATCTCTTACCGTGTTAAGCTCTTTTTGTGTCTCCTTTAGGATATGCCGATTTGATATGAGTAAATATATATCTTACTGTTCAATTTTGTCTTCTAGTGCAATCATTCAATAAATATAATTTGCATCTTGTTCTACGGTTCCTGATAAATTCATGGTACGTTACAATGCGAGTATTTTATCCCCTTAACGATAAAAACACATTTTTGTCATGAATAAACAGAATTTTACACTTTCCCTGATATTAAGTTTCCTTCTTGCGTCCATCTTTCAAATCTAGCAATATAAACCATCAAAACAACTTCGTATATATAAAATTTTTTGTGTAATAGTTTTTATATGATTTTAAACTACAGAAAGACAGGCTGTTTTGACTTCAATATCATACAAAATTGTGATTTTGGCATACGAAAAAGAACTAAATATATTCTTAAATTAGTTTGAATTGTGTCTTGTTATTTCTTTCTACTTTTTTTTTAAACCCTATTTTGTGGAATTGTTATCACTCATTTTAAGCCCTTTTTTTAGCTTGTAGTTCATTTTATCGACTTTAGAATCAAAATTACCTGGCCCAAACACTACTCAATTCTTCTTAAAATATAGTATTTGCTTTGTATAGGCTAAATAAAAGATAGAAATTTTCTATATTTATCTCTTAACTTATCTTCAAGTGAGTGATTTCTGGGGATTCTAATTAAAAAAAAACATAAGTGAAAGTTTCTGATTGATGTTGACTGTTCATTTTTGGCTTTAATAAATGATTTAGCATCTGGTTTAGTTTATCATACAATATATTATATTTAGTATTTGTTCTGCAATAATATCATAATTTTCTTGCTTAAGCTCTATTTTACTAGTCATACATACCTCAAGATATTTTAAGTCTGCCGGGCAAATATCAAATGTTGTTACATATATGCATAATTCATGGTTAGTGGCTGACTCTTGTTATTATTTCAATTATATCAGACTACACGAAGATAAAGGTTACGTCATTCATGAGTTATAGTTGTTTTTAGCTTTTTTAAATATAAATTTGAAGTCATTATATAAACAATATGCTAGGTGGTCTCATATTTTCAATCGTTCATTACACTTCCTCCAGTTAGTGTATATAAAATTTCATTGCAAAACGGATCATAACAATAAACAAGTAAACAACGTGTCAGCTTGTTACTAATAGTATTCCCTTATAAGTTTTTCTATGCATGTTATCATTAATATTCTAACAAAGTGATATAAGCCATTTGCATGCAACAATTTTGTGCAGAAGACGTTATACATGACGATAGTTTTAAGTGATCAATCATACATGTAGGTATCCATGTCTATTGTTTCAAATGCAAAATACCATATATCCGTTTTGTATATAGATTGTCAATATGCTTTTTTTTATCGCTCTGTATGTAAGAACTTGTTGATTGCTTCATGTACGTACTTTTTTGTTTTCAACTTAATTCCCGCAATCAAACCTTTTGTCTCCACCCTCGACTGAACGATTATTATAACCATTATGTCGTTTACTTATAATAAATGGACATACTCGTGATCTTTCTGAATTCGTATTATTATTTTGACATCTTCTATTGAAATAAGATATGTCAAAACATAGAAGCAAATTTTTCTGATTGTAAGCATTCATAGATATACTAGAATTCTCTATATTTTAATTTATTCAGGCATGCAATATTTTTAATATAGTAATTCGAGATTTTATCTGATTCAGCTGCTTATATGTATGGCAGTGATTTTTACCTGCCATATAATTCAACCCTGTATTAATGCACATTTTATTCTGTTCTACTGACTGTAAAATAGGCAATGATAATCGTTTTAATTTTTTTTGCTGTGATTTTACGACTCTTTATCCCTCATTTTAAATAAAAAATGCTTGATTTGTTTAATTGACGGTTTGATTGTATCATTTTTGTTTTCAGTCAGACCTCTATAAAAAAATTCCTTTTTGCTTATAATACTGTTAGATAAATCCTAAAGTCACATCTTTCTCTGTTTGCTTTACCTTTTTTCTGATAGTATATTTTTTCTTTATAAAATTAGAAATTGTTTTAGATGATCATCTATTTCAAGGTTTTCGTTGGCAATTTTTTGACACTGACATTCCAAACTTTCTTCTTTTTGTGCATATAAACTGGGTCAATCTCTATTTCTTTTTCAAACACATTTTTTTACATTTTTTCTGCGCGATCGGTTTTCTATTGGATTTTTATGACGTTTGTACTTCTGTTGTGCTGTTTACTCAAGACAGCAACATCGAACATATTCTTGTATTTTGGGTAAATTAACATCTTTCTTATTGCTTATATATAGTTTTAAAAATATTAGAGTCAACTTTAATGCAGCGAATAATTCACATTCTTTATAACTATGCAGTGTTTGCCTCTTTCAGATTGCAAAAATTATATCAAATTAACTTTTATATAGCTCAACTCTTCTATACCCTTATTTTTTAAAGTAGGATGTTATGCGTAATTTTGTTCTGGTGATGTTTTTTGACATATTACCATCAAAATATTCAACAACAGACTTCTTTTCATTTTGGTTATATAGATTTTGATTGCTCTTTTTTTAAGGTTTTTTTTAAAATTACAATGGAATTTTACGCAATAATATTTTTGACTTCGATCGCATCAGAAGCTCAGCATACAATAAAAGCGTAGCAGAGTAACGCATAGGCACCTTCTATTTATATATTACGCAGGATTGTTGTTTAGTATGGTTCGATTTTATCATCAGATGTCATTTTTAATGCTTTATACTTGCAATGCGCATTTTACAATGCCACCACTTTTTTTTTCCTTGTTACAGCCATAGTAAAGCTTGATTTGTATTTGCAGTGCTATGCTTCTGATTTCATTGTTTCACGTATATAAATTTGCGTTTTTTTATTTTTATCTAAAACAACATACAAGAAAATTTTTAAGTTAAGATATTTACATTTTTATCTACTGATAAATCTTATAAAAAAAATATATCGTTTTAGTTTGATATAATTACGGTTCATGAACAATAAAACTATTATTTACACTTGTAATTATATATTAAGTCTTAAGGTTAAGAGATATGAAAGATAATGACACACTGATTCTATTTTGCATATACTAAAATGTATTTCGTGTGCTACTCTTCTTAGAAGACAGCTCTAAATTGCGATTTTTAGTATTTAGCTTGTATTCTAAACTACTAACGCTTTTATTTGGTTATATAAATACTATAAAATAATAGTTCCCTTTACTTTAAAAAAATTTTTAAAGTTAACTGTTATTTGTGAATTCAGTTTTATATATAATAATCAAATATCACATAGTTTGTGTAAGATTGTAGTTTTTATAATTCTTAAGACACAAATCAAGAGTTCTTCTTTTTATTCGCAGAATTTACCTTATAACTTTAAGACTTTATAACAGTTATAACTCACGTTAATGTTACAAAAACACCATAATTTTTCACAATAAGAAAATAATCAAATCAATTTGCATGAAAATTAAAAAAACTAATAATAAAGGATTTTTTTTATCTCTAATTAGATACCTGAATTTATTATTAAACGACAGTAATTTCTACATATCTTGTAATGGAGTTTTTAGATACTTCAAACTTTATCACTGAATTTTACAAAAAGTAAAATCAAAACTAATTTATATATATTTTTAATCTACTAAAAGTTATGATATCTTACAAGGTATGTAATATAGATATAATAACAAAGTAATTCATTTTTTTTGTCTGTCTATTTATCGCAATTATAGATTTTACTATATATTAAAATTACAAGAAATGCCTAGATAAAGTTGTTTTACATATAAAACAGATGTATATTGTCGATAAAAAACTAGAATAACCTACTGTATGGAAAAATCACGACTTTATAAGATCAAAATATTCTGTAAAATTGTGCATAGAGAAGTATCGTTCGCAATAATTTACACCAATAAGAGAAAGTTTTACAAAAATACTTGTATGCAAAATAATGTATAATATTTTAAAATAGAGTTATTTGTATGCGCTCATATATAAAAAAAAATATTTTTGTGTATACTATATGTCAAATGGAATTTATCTAAGTCTTTTTTATGTAGCATTTTGTATGAAAACGCTTTTTCAAAGTATTGTAAGCACATTCGTTCTAATTTACTGAACGCTGGTGCAAAAAATAAAAATATTTAAAAACGGGTGAATCACACGTCAGTTTTTATGGAAAAAAACAAAATTAATGAAAAATAATATTGAAACTTCTATAAAACGTATTTATGACACGGCTACTATTTATCTTTAGATAATTATTCTAAATTCAGCATTCATTTATTTGATTCTAAATTTTTTAATAAAATTAGACAAAAAAAAATGCATCTGTCTCAAAATTGACTTTAAAAAGTTGTATATGTCTTAAAAAATTTTATTTGTAAAATTGTATTTTATTATAGAGAAATTCAGTGATTTAACTGTATCTAAACAGTAACAACATACATGTGTGCGTATAAAACGCATATATAAAGCATGTAATGTGATTTGTTACATGATTAACACGCTTAAAAAAAAAATATAATTTATAGATCATGTTAACAGACAATATTTTTTTTATCGTAAAAGTTAATTTTATATACATACTAAAGAAAAATTTTGCCATATACTCACAAAGTTTTTTCTTTATTACTCTGATAATACATGATGTTCGAACTTTCTTCAGTTTATATATTTATATAATAAGAAAGAAATTTGTTTTAGCATAAGATCAACTAGATATACATACCTCTTGTAAATATAAACTGCATGTAATACAAATAGTAAAATAGAATGGTTTTTGTTAAAAAATATATAAATTAATCATAACACGTTATGGTCTAGAAAGCTATTTTGTGCATATAAAAATCCAATATAATTTTAAATTGCATAGAAACTTGACAGCAAAGCATACATTTTCATACTAAAATTTCTTTTTTTAGCATGGTATATATCTAGAAGCACTACATATATTTGAATAAGTCTTATAGAGGATATTTTTTATAAGTATATGTATATTAAGTTATTTCAAAATATGCCTAAACTATCCTTGCCACATATAGTAATGCAGATGAAATATTATATAACATAACTGTATATATCATACAAATTGATTTTTTTTATAAATATTTTTGTTTAAATAACATTTTTTGAAATCAAAATCCATATTAGTATGTTTAAATTATTTTAGAAAGACTGTCACATTATAAATACATATAAAATTACGTTTAGACAATTTGATGATTTTGTACACGTGATATTATTCAGTCTAGTTTTATTTGAAAAAGAAATGATATTATTATTTCATTTTATTTTACATATAACTGTATAATAAAAAGTTATTTTGTACAAAAAATATAAAGCTAATTGTTATGGGATCAAAAGATATCTTTAAGCTTATCAACAGAAACTCTGTTTATAGAATCAAAAATTTAATAATGCCAATATTGAATGTTTTGCATTTAATTTATATGCCTGTTTGTCAACCATGAAATAATTTAAAATCTAATTACATATGACTTGTGAATGTATCTTGACGCTAACATTTTTAGTTAATTTAATGAAGGCAAAACATAAGGTTTTCTATAAAAAATACTTGTATTTGTCATATTATGATATGCATTGAACATCAATAGATCTATTGAAATTAACTTCTTTCTTGAAGGATGTTGTTTTTGCCGTATTTTTTTTTCTTACGTCATAACTTAGTGATCTTTTTATATATACTATAGAATTGCCCCTATATGGCATATAATACAGTCGCTTATACCATATCTATAACAGGCAATTTCTTATGTATTTGCAGACAACGAAAAAAATTGTCTAAAAAATTGATTTGGGCTAAAATAGCACAATTTGTTGTTAATTAAAAACCCTTTTATCAAACATTTTTATCTAAAACTGTTCAAAATCTAAAGACGCCTTTTTCAATCAGTACAATGCGTTTTATCTATGATTTGAAATTATATCTACGTATTTTTTGTAATATTAAACTTATAGTTATACGCATAGTTTTGAAATTTATATCTATTTTACAAATTATAGCACCGAAACATATTAGTCAGGCTAAAAATTTTATGATAAACTTTCTAAAACTAAAATTAGTAACATTATAAATAAATAGTAATTACTTTTGTTTATAATTTGATGTCGTTTACCCATGATGTATTATTTTAGATACAATTCCTCGATTTCATTGCTAATACTGCTGCAGGAAAAAAACATCAGATCATGAGATAATACAGAATTTATTCATTTCGCAGTAAACATATTCAAATTTTAATTTAAACTTTGTAGTAATATAACAGAAGATTTAAATAAATTGACATATACTACATTGTAATAGTATTATTTTTTAAGTCGTTTGCAAAATATTAAACGTGCTTAATAAATTTAATACAAAGTGTAACTAAGACATGAATTTATCTTGTTCGTTTATTTCTTGTGTTATATTTTTACTTTAGCATGTATGAATATTATTAAGTAAATTCAAAGCTACACGGTAAGATATAGCTATAAAAAATGTCTAATTTATATGTATTGTTAATAAAGGTTGGTATTTACTGCATAATTCCATTAAAAGCTTGTTCTGCTTACCTGAATGCGTGAAGAAAAATTGCTTAGTTTCCATTATTTTTTTTATTGTTTTGCTTACATTATAAAATCAGATTGTGAAGAAATCTGATTTGTAGATTATGATTGATTAAACTTGCAGAAATATACACACAAAACACCTTCTGTCATGACTAATCGTAGATATATCTTATCGCAGTTGATTTACAATTGTTTTTCAAACATAAAAAAAACTAAAAAATTATAAATAACTAAATCAATTGATGAGAGAATTAGTTTTTTTTTACGAAAAACTCGCAAAAGAAATACATTTTGCAAAATATTAAGAAACTTTTACTAGACAATCGGAACAAATAAATATTTAAATTTCCCACATTTTTTTAAGTTCTATTCATATGTTTTAGAACGTGTTTTATATGTTACAATCGTTTTAACATTGCAAATTTATATTTACATTGAGTATGAAATTTTTAAATGTTGTAACAAAACAAATTTGTATTTGAAGAAAATTCAATGAAATACAAGTATCTTTGCAATAAGTTTTATATTTTTATCATCTTAATTACAATATTATAATGCAAAAAATGATTTTTAGTATTCTTAAGTATATACCACTAGTTCTTTTAATATTATACAAAGGCAGTTTAATCTATATATGCATGATCGAAAAGAGTGTATAGATTAAAGTCATTTAATATATATAAATCAAGAAAATTAAAATTTCCTCTTTTATCACAAGAATCTAAAACATAAATAGTATCTACATATAAAATATGAAAAGGGCATAAAATGTACATTATCAAATGATTTAATATGTGAAATGTTTTTGTAATTTTGATTCATAATAATAGTATGCGAAAACTGGCATAAAAACACAATCAGTTACATTTACATATTTTTATAAGTTTATCAGGTGATTTTTTATTTTTATCTATTTTCATTGTAAGGTATCTTTTTTTTATATATATAACTTTAAGATAGTTGACGATTTTTTATTTCTATTTTTTGTGTTTATTATCTATTTTTGACGATATTATAAAGATTAAGGTGGAAATATATAAAGATGTGGTTCTTTATGATCTTACGTATAAATCCATAAAATTAGACATTGGTTTATACAAAATACAGAATATGGATGATGTCACAAAATACATATATTAAATATAATGAGAATATCAGTTTTATCGCATAATTAGGCGCTCGTATTGTGGTTAGAATATGACAATATATTAATATCTTCATACATGTACAGTGTCAAATAAATATTTTACACAGCTGTAAAATATTTTTCAAAAAAATATTATATTATCTAGCAAATCTAATATATAAATACCATAAAACGGCTTGAAGTTGTAGCACGAATACTAGTTTAGTCGTAAATTTATTCTTGTTAAAATAAAATGATTTTCTACATACTATAAAACATATTTACAGCATATAGAAAATATACACATGGTTGTCTACTACGCTGTATATTACATATATTCGGAAACGTGTTTTAAAATTTATTAATTTTTTCTATATAAACGCTATTTTATTAGCAGTATTATATACATATGGATTTCACTATATTTTTATTTATACTATAAAATATTATTACATACTAATTTATGACACTCATAATATAGAATAATCTTTTAGAAAAATTATATATTTTATATAATGGATAATTGAGAATAAATGCTATATTTAAAGCATAAAATATAAAATCTTAGCGTATTGACAGATATGATCGTAAATCTATGAGAAATTTATTTATGGGTTAATTTTCTTTCACGACTTTATTTTTTCAGACGAAGTCAGCTTGTTTGGAATATTGCACAACTCCTTGATGCATCTTGAGACACCTTCCCCTGATATATCTTCATCAACTGCATCTCTTCCCTCAAATGATACTGTATCACGTGGCTTGCGGAGTGTGAGAGCTTGCACGTGAGTTTCTATAACGTTCGGGTTATTCAACTCCTTATTTTTAGTATATACATTCGTTATTTCCCTATGTTCATTCATAAGTTTTTATTTAGTGATTCGACATTTCTAGTATTAATATAATTGTTTCCATTTAAGAAAGTGGCTGTCAATTGTACAAATAAAGCTAGAGTTATATTGCGAAACTCAAGCCCAAAGAACAATATACCATATGACACGACGTGCTAACAACGACTGCGCAACAGAATAAAAAAATTGTAATATAAATGATATTGATTGAATTTTGACTGCATAAAAGAGATGTGAAACAAGAAAATATATTTTTTAAGTGTTGTTGTACAATAATATTTCTATTCTTAAAATTGCAGCAAGTTCATCTGATCTAATTTTTCACTCAATATAAGAGTCAAAAAGTAGCAAACAATGAATTTAAAACTAGAAATACAGCAAATATATGCACTACGCATATGGTTATAGAAAACATAATTAATTTATATATTGCATCGCACAATGCTTACGAAAATACACACAAAATAGATACTTAACGCAAACATTAAATATATATGAGAATGATACATTCTACTTTTTTTACTATTCAAAATAAAATTTTATAAAACATATCATACAACGTTTTTAAAAAAAATACTACTTTAATTTAGAGCTCATTTCTCGTTGTAAAAAAGAAAAAACATTTTTCTTCGTTAGTTAACGGCAAAACAAAGTACGATTTAAAGAATATATATCAGAATGTGAAATAAACAATGATAGTTGATAAAGAACTAAAGTAAGATATAAGAAACAGAAGATTGTCGCAATAATCAAAACGTTCAGGTATAGTTAGAAAGTGCTGAAGTCAGATATAAAGATCATATAGTGAGTTATAAATATGATTGCATGCAATAAGAGTAAGAAAAATATGTGATTCATGTTGTGACAATACGATATGATGTTCTACAGTTTATGAAATACCGAAATTACATAAAAAGTCATTAATCTTTGCTTATGAGTAACTCAAATTTTACATCGATTATAAAAAAAGAAGTATTTCTAATATCAAATGTGAATCTTCTGGGCCATAAAATATATATAAAATAAGTATTACCAATTTACCTTAAGAGATATATACGTAATATAACTAAGCTTTTTATTTTTTTGTGCATTAATATGCGTTTGAAAAATTCATCGTATGTTTAAAAGAAATTTATTATGTTTTTTGCTGGTTCTTAAGCAAGGTACTTTAGTCGATATGTTTATATAAAAAAACTCTAGAAAAGCAATTAAGCATAGTGGTTTATAATGAAAACAATCATATAGGTATAGTCAAAAAAAAATTGTAATAAGATGACTAAATAAAAATCAATTTATATTAATAATTTAAAGCACATAATAAGCTGACCTATATGATATATTTGTCAAAAAAATTTGATTAGATAGTTTAAAGTGTAAATTCACATAGCATATTTGTATGCTGCTGAAACTTTATATATACTTGCAAAACTATTAAAATCATATCTTGTATAAAAAAATGTGAATTAATGAGTATTCTGTGCAAATAAATACAAACAACACTTTAATTGAAAAAAAAAACTGATTTAGACAAAAAAAGATTATAAATTTTTTCACTTAAATATCTGTTTCTACAGTTATTAAAACGTTCATAAAAATAAAAACTAAAATTTGATGTCTATTTTAAAAAAACTTACTACGCAATTTAATCCCAAGTAGAACGTATATATTGTCGTTAAACTATTTCTACCTCTATTTTTTACAGCTAAATTCTGAGCTTTATAGACATAGATATACTTGTGAATTTTTTTATGACATCGAGTACACAGTTTTCGATGGCCTTTCTACGAAATAAGCTTATGTATATTTTTTTAAATTTTCTAATCACCCTACATTTATGTTGTTATATGACGTAGTATATAGCTGTAGATAGTATTAAATGAAAATCCATTTATAAGTAGTTACAAACTTTTTTTTCTATTTATAATAACTATATATCATGTGTATTTAAAATCTTGACTCGCATTTTGGTAATACAGATTTTTCATGTAATAAATTTGCAAAATGCATACTTTTTTATAAACAAATAAATATGTTAATTTATTTGCATAATAAAAAACGCTTTTTAAATACCATAATTTTTAATTGGGTTATAATTTGATGCAAAAAAAGTCATTTTTTGTAATTTACTTCACTTAAAATGTATTAACTAAAAATATAAAGACATTCTTATGTCATATTATATTTAATTACGTTATAAGCAAACTTTCAAATAAAAAGAACAAAATGAAGATTCACAACAATCATAGTCAACAAATTTTACTGTTTGTATAAAATCAAAACACAAGCAAATTATTAAAAAATATTATAAAAAAATATTATAAACAACTATTGCCTTTACATAATAGTTTTTTCGAAATATTTGAATATGCCATAGCAATATTAATTATCATACTACACATTTTAAAACGGTAAATAAAATGTTTACCGATTCGAGTCATATTTCTTAAATTGCTTTACAACAGCTAATCAACAACAGTTGGGACCTGGAATAGTAATAGATACGCTTAAGCTTATTTAAATAATCAATTTTCTTTTATATAAGAAATAAATACTATATAGTAAAAATAATGATACTACGCAATTTTAACAAATGTAAAAACTGTTTGTCGGTAAAAATCTGATATCGTGAAATATGTCAATCAACGTTTAATTGTGCTGTACCTGTTAGATTTTTAGAAAGCTTGGGTCGGATTTATGCATATACAAATTCAATAATTATACTTAAAAATAAAAAAAAAATGTTATATTGTATTTTATAATAATACATTTGAAAGTCTCATTTTTGAGTTACTTAAATCTCTTAAATATATATAAGAGTTTTAGCACGTCAATATGTGCTTAGTTTTGATATTTAGAAATACTGGTTTATTTATACTATGTAATGTAACAATCATTGTCTTCAAGTTGTGATAATATAAATTTGCATAAAGGAACACAATTGTTAATATCTCTATACATTACATTATGGGTTATTTTGTATTTTATGCAATAAAAAATTTAAAAATTTATTAATCCCAAATATTTGTAAATTATAAGTTTAAAAATTGCCGTATATGTTAATTGTCATGTGTTGCTGTTTTTTATTACTGCAAAAATTTTCTCACGCATTAAATCCGTGATGTAAATTACTCCATACAAAGACGTACAAAGTATTTATAATATATATTAGCTTTTAAATACATTCCTCATTTTAAAAATTGTTATGATGTAGTAACATTAAGAAACACAATTTAACGTCGATCTTGATATATAAAATAGGAGGAAAGAATTATACTTATAGCTGAGCAAGGATCTACGCAATTTCGAAATAAAAGACACAGACTTGGGATTAAAAATATCTATTTTCGATAACTTAGAACATTATGCTACATAAAAATGTTATATCATATGAAAACTAATGTGTGAAACAGGAATATCAGAAGCAGAGTACTAAAAAGAAAAATTAAGCAAATTGCAGCAGTAACCGACTGAAAAAAAGCGGTGGTGAGTTAACAAGTGCAAATCTCGTTGTTAGAATAAACAAGACATTTGATGAGAGAATTGATCTCTAAGTCAACAGAATTTTCTCTAGGTGAATGGGTTTTAGATACCTATGCGGCAATACAATACGTTTCATAGCATGCCACACATCGGATGGGATAAATGCCGCAAATACTACAACCGTAAATTATACTACAAACGTCCCAACAATCCCATAAAGAAGGAGTGATGGTGTTATCAATAGACTAAATGGCAGGCTGTTAGTTGTCAAACGATTTGATGCCGAAAACGTAAAAAACACAAAAGTACCGAAATAGAGTGAACCGTCCCTTCTTGGAAATAAAACAATGAATATCGAATCATGTAGATGTAATTCATATACGTAAGCATAAAAAAAGCAAAATATGCCGAATTTGTAAGGTCAAAAAAATACATACTCCGAAGTTGACTCTTACATTCTTATAACTATCCATAAGATAATGAGAACAATTATATCACATTAATCAATGCATATTCTTCTTGTTGCAGTCTTGCTAAGCACCGCACAACAGACTTACAAACGCCTCAGAACAAAACCGAAAAAAGACAACCAATAAATCACATAAAAAATTACTTAAATTTGATGTTTTGAAAATATAAAAGATGGACTAAAGTAATAAAAAAAATATACAGTAAAGTAAAGAAAGAGGATTATACAAAATCATGAAAATAATGCGATCAATAAACATAAAACGAGGACAAAACATTATCATTTTTAAACAATATCTAATGTGTATGCACAAAAGATCGGAATATATACGAAAAAAAATAGATCAGCAAAAAAAAATACTATAACTGCTAAATGACTGCTTTGAGCTTTATAGGTGACTTTTTCTAGAGGATTGACTACGAAATAGAAATCTACAAATGAAGCGTCAGTATATAAAGCATCAATTTTTGGACTGAGTTGTAAAAAGATATATAGGTTTGAATCTAATTATAAATAAGAATGCTTATTTTTTTCTACCAAATCGAAAACAGGAAAAAAAACTTCATATCATAGGTTGAATTTTTACACAAAATATATTCATGCCGTACTTATAAGCTGCTGGTCTAGATGGAAGTTTAATGACCCTATAATATGATGACGAGCCTTAATATATTCGTATATGGGATAAATTTTTGTATACTATAAATTAGGAAGAATGGTTTCATCTTGATAAGACATATGAATTACCATATACGATGTCGAAATAGGAAATGAATAATGGCATATTACATTTTTGTTTAATTAATATAAGTTTACATAAAAAACGGTTACTATAAAAGACATAAGAAGGAGATGAAGAGAATTAATTACGGAAAACTAGCAATGAACAAGAAGGTGCATTCAAAGAGGAAACGAAGAGCCATTATCAATATTGCGATAATAGCAGAGGATAGAAACAACCGGTACACAACGTAGATTGATTTAAAAAAGTTTTGAACAATAGAACAATAGACCATTACTAACTACATGTATGTATTAATCATATGAATCTACATGAATGAATAACGTCTTTTATAAAAAATTTTAGCAGATATCAGAGTATATCTGGTAGTTTAATCGAGAATAAATCATCCATAAACGTAAGCACATAGGAAATACTAAAAAGGATAGTCTGTTGGCTATTTGACGTGTTTTGTGTATTGTTATCTATAGCAAAAATATAATGGAAGGTTGTCGGGGGAAGTGATATAGATGATATAAACTCTTATGCAACAAATCACCCAAACCTCATAGATGACCTTAAGATTAACAAAAAAACATAAAATTAAAACTTTGACTCATGACAGATATTACATTTACCTTCTTCTATGTAGTAGGCAGCGAGATAAACATAAATGTGTCTGCCACTAACCATATAATATGCGCAGATTATGCAATATTTATTTAAGGTAAGGCTACATATATATATCTTCAAGTAATACAGAATTGCAAACCGACGCTTAACAAGATAATTTTGATATAATTTCTATATAAATACGCAAACATATAAGAAATTTATGTAAGATTAAACTGAGTGCTGGAAATGTATTAAAGGCATATATAAGTATTCAACTTCACTCTGCAATTATCTTAAAGACTTTTTGAAAATAGAACCTATACAATACACATAAATTAATGATAAGATAAGAGATAAATTTCTGGAATTTTCTCTTCGCCTCCAGCCTAGTAATCAACAAAGATTGTATATAAAAAGGATTACAATAAGACGAGGGATATTTTATATTTAACTATAAGCCTAGAACCTCATACTATGAAAAATTTGCTTGAAAACAGCATTAAAAGTTCTCAGAGGAGGGCTGCAATTATCAAAGTAGAAATGATAACAGGAAAGAACTCTCACAAATCTAAGAATATCTTTTATCTATATATCGTGTTTATATCAATGATTTAAAGACACCGGAGACAAATCCACAAAAAAATCTGATGTGTATAATAAAAGTAATACCATAACACCAAAAAATTTTGAAGCCAGAAAAATAGAAATGTTGATATTATTATATAATCAAGATGGTTAGCGGAAGGCATTATAACACAAGTGGAGAAAATTTATGCTGAAATATTCAAGACAGAAATGTGTTTTTTGCTGAGAGAATTAGTTGCCATAATTGTAACATATCCATATAAAAATTTGATCTGTTTGCAGCAAGATACAATATAATATTGGAGTATGATATCACTCGAAGGCACAAATAAAACGTGAGATGTCATTACTTCTTTCTATAAAACTGATACAACTTGCAGAAAAACAAAAAGCACAGAATCACTCAGTATAAGATATCTGCGATAACGAAAATCCGATTTTAAAAGTTGAATGCAGAACTAAAACTGATAATCTATTGCAAAATTTGATCTGATATGTTTACGCTCGACTGCAAAGAAAATCAGATTGCGTTGATTATAATAGATATAACTAGAATTTACATCTTAAAGTAAGTTGAAAATCTAAAAAAGAAAACTTGACATCTTGGCGTATATACTTAGATATATTAATGCATTTTTAACAAGAATTGTAGCATATGTTATGACTTGGATGCATTGAAGCTATTTGAAACTTAATATTTGATAGTTTTGTTATTCCCGGGCATGGTAGAAGCATACATGCTAGCTTTCACGACCCAAAATACACTTATATTTACCACATAAGAGATAATAATAGCAGTTAAAATATATATATCAGGAAAAAGTGTCAAAATATGCATCAAGAGCTGTGTAATATTCCCATTTGGCTGACTACGTCTAAATAGATATAAAGAAAATTTACCTAAAATTGAAAATTTATTTTCTAGATGAAATAATATTTTTTTACTAGAAAATATGCACATATGGAATATGCATAGAAAGTATAATATTTTAAAAACAAGTATATATTCTATATATAAAACAAATAAATTATTACTGAGAAATAAAAAGGTCATCACCTTCTATACCAAAAACTGAGTTTAATATCAACATTTGGTTTTGTGATCTCTTTCCGAAATATTAATAAGTATTATTTAGAAAATATTGTAAATTTTTTTAAAATGCAAAATATCTAACATGTAATTTTTTTTGCAACATATTATATTTATACTTTCATTGCGTAAGAATTAGAAATTTGTAAACTTCTTTTTTTATAAAGGGGCTTCTTAATTAGAGTAAGCAAATAAAATTTTTATATGACTTCATTTTGCAAACGGGAATATTTAATAATACATTTTTACACCAAAAAAAAATTTTAATCTCTAAAATTTTTCTTTACTTAGTTCATAAGACGTTATAACTATAAAAAAATATATTTTTGCTTATTCTTAGCATATAGAATATGTATAAATATGTTAATATTTACGTGGTAACAGTTATGTTATTATTCTTATGAGAATACATTTGCCATGCAAATATTTTAAAGCAGAAAAATTGCACCATTCTATTTTTACAAATATTATGCGTTTCATTCTTGTATAAAACAAGATATTTTATCTTTATTACATCTAATATTAATTAATAAAAATACTTAAACAATGTTGTTTTACATATATTCTATAACTATTTCACGCAATGGTATTTTTATTTTTTCATTTTTTTTATATTATGATTTGAACACAGATAAATAGTTTTCTAATTACGAAGGTGTAAAATTGCTATATAAATAAATTTAGAACATATTCATTTTATGCATTATATCCTTTAGTATTTTTTTTCATCTATTTTGCAAACTTTTAATAACAAATATTAAGCAATGCTTTATTTTTTCTGCCAATTTATTTTAACATTTTTATTTATGGCATGATTATAGCACTTTTATTTTCTGAAGCTAAAAAAAGTTGTTATTTATCGTTTAATATACTATTTAATATTTAAAATCACAATTAAACATGTTTATCTATTTTTCTACTGTATAAATATTATACAATTATAGTATGTAAAACATGATATATATCACAGAGCCACAATTTATTCTCTACGGATTGATAAATGTGGACATTAATAAACAAAATCGAAGTCCTTATGTTATCGAAATATTAATAGTTTTGTTCAATTTTCACATATTAAGGGGCGTGTAAAAAATTTAATTTTAATAATAATTAGGTATTTAAAACACGTTAGAGAGGTTTTATAATGCAATTTATTATTAAATATGAAAAAAATTTTGTTTTATACGTGCGTTTTACGATTTTTAGATACAATCTTTTATTTATATGTAGTATAATTTTTAAAATATTGTCATGGTAGACTGCTATATCTACTATGGGTTTATTATATGTAAAAATCAAAATACGTACATCTTTTCTATAATTTTTTTTTAGGACAGGTTTATGTGAAAAAATTAAAATTACATACAAAAGACTTTACTCCAATAATCTAACTGCGCTTTACATATTGAATGACATAGTATATGACTAAAAAATTATGTAATTTGTTTAAATAAATTGCCTAGTGTTAAATACTTCTTATTTTTTATAGAAGTCCATCTAACAAATTAAGGTGTTGGTTTTTTAGACGATATCTTATATACTTTATTCAAAAAAACACTCGATTTTAGTTTCTTAAGCTGATTTAGCGGTTCAAAAATTTTTTTCTTAAAACAAATATACAGAGCACAAGAACATAAAAATAAATCGTATGTATATCTGATTTTCTACATATGCATAGAAACATTATAAAGATTTTACCGAATATGTGTATTTATAAAAACAAAAAACAGTATTTCTGATTACAGCTCACATAATAGGTGCAATGTATGTTTTTAACTTACGTGCTGATAGATAAAATGTATTTTATTGTACGTAAAAATATTTAAATATTATAGATATGATATTTTATAATATTTTTTTTAAAAAAGCGTAAATAAAAAAATATCATCTTATTTTATGTGCTTTTTAGTTGTTTGCAGATTAAATAATACAAGTAATCTTTGAATATTTTTCGTACATAAAAATTTGTATAATTTGTATGTTATCATTTTCACTTATTAAATTTACTCAGTGGGTAAAACCAATAGTCTATAATATTCTATGTATAAATAAACTGCAAATATTTATTTTTCGGTTTATATAATTTTTTAAAGGCATGACTTAATTTCTTTATTATACTTCATAATGTATAGAAAACACAAAAATAAGAAAAAAGTTTACTTCGAATGAAAAGAGCAAAAAAAAAAGTAAAGGATGATTTCTGACTATAGTACGATATAATTCTACATGCGTATGTTAAACATTAAATAAGTTTACAATATTGCTTTGCCAATTTTTAAGTACTTTTTATAGTTTTTTGCATTATTTTTATTGCAAAACGAGATTCTGCTTGAGATTATAATAAACTATTTCCAAAAAAAACGTATAATATATACATAAAGAAATTGCTTTTGCATAATTTCAAAAAATTATATGGACAATATAAAACAGAAAATATTTTTTTTTGGCAAACATACGTTAAGAAATCATGCGGTGCGAATTGAAAATATGAAAACGATAACAAAATTCATACTTTTGTGTTATATATTCTATGCATTTTGTATAATGGCTTTTAAAAATTACGCTAAGATCTTATTTGAGCAAAGACACTGAATAATGTCTCAGGAAAATATTGCGCTTTATGTTTCAGATCAATCAATATTAATTCTGTTATAATATCCTATGATACACTTACTTAAAAATTACATAATAAAGTACATTTTTTGCATATCTGTCAATTTTATATGCTAAATTTTGCTAGACTTTGGACGTAAGCATTATGCCCCATACTTTTTTTTGATAAAAAGGAAGAAAATTTGACTTCTTTTCTGATTTTTTAGTATACATAAATAAACTTGTAAAACGTGATTTGGAAATTTAATAGTTAGTTGTGGGTTATTTTTTTCGTCAAAAATATAAACGAGGTAATAAAACTAGAGATTCAGTAAGTTATTTACCATTAACAATTATATAAAACGTACAAATTAAGGTACAATAATTACATTTTTATAAGTATTTTATATACAAATTTGCATGTTTTGATATTTTTCTATTGCCTTTCAATGTAAATTCATAAGAAAGAAATCCATATTTAATTTAACTTTACAACATAACGGTGTAAATTACTTAGAACGCGCTTAATATGCGTAGCTTGCGCATAATTTATATATATATAGCATAATGTTTAGACAGTGATAGAACCGTCGGTAATGAATTCAAGTTGCTTTGATCGATTTTAAGATGAAAATTTATGGCTTTTTATCACCTTTTGAAATTATTTATAGATCATTTTTATTTGTACAAAACATTATTTTAAGGTTTTTTTTCTGCTTAATTGTTATAATAACAGTATAAAGGTTATTATAGTTAATATACAATAAAAAAATTACATATGATTTTTCTTGCTATTTTCATATGTAAAGAGTCCAATTACATTTTTTTTCATATTTTACAAATACAGAATGAAAATTATTGTATATAAATTTATTATTTTATACTAAGCATTGTACAATCATAGCAAGAATAGTACAAATGTTTCGCATCTAGTACCAGGCGTTTATTTAAATGAGCAGATAAAAAACCAAAAATTTTTTTTTTATATAAAATTTTTTTGTGCTAATTCGTTTCAATGTGAAATATAGAAAATTAATATAAATTTCATTTTATAATTTCTATGAAAATTTGATTCAATGCAAAAGATAGCGACAAATAACTAGAATCAGATTTAGTTTGTGTCAAAGATAAAATAATAGGCCATTTTATATATTTAAAATAAAATGTCGTGTATGCTACTAATGGAAGTAAGCAATTTAAAAGTATTGTATAGAAACACATGGACGAAATCAAAGTTTAGCAGCATTTACACCTAATAATAGTATATTTTATAATATTATGGGCTCATTAGATTTTCTTGCGCACGCAACTATAAATTGAACTAAAAATATAGTTTTTATGTGTTTAACGTATTTCTATTCATAGGGAATTTATATTTACTATCTGTATAACGATTGAAATGTAAATGGAATTTTTCTTTTTACTTAAAACAAAAACACATTAGAAAATCGTAATGCTATAATTCTGTTATATTTAATTAGTGCAAAATAGATCTAAGCTGCTAGACTATACCATATATTATACACATGATTGTATTATTTGTATATTTTTTATTGATTCTAATGCTATCTTGCGTAGGATAAAAACTCGTTACTTGGTAAAATATGCACTTAAAAAATTATTTAGTTATCTAAAAATACTTTGAATATTTTTAAAAAATAGTCTTCCGAAAAGTATAAACATTTCACATAAAATACAGAATTGTCATTTTTATATATTTACCCACACATCATATTGTTGTTAAAAATACTAAATTTCATTTAATTATGAGACATTACATTTTATGATTAAGATTACTTATTGCATAATTAAACATTGTTTTTGACATTATTTTGATAATTTATATGGTTTTTTTTGTGATCTTTTCCGTTTTTCTTTTTCTGATCAGCAGAAGATCTTGATTTTATTGTTTACTTAATAATTTTGTTTGCATAGACAAGTGTTTAAAACAACTAATACCTTTTTGTATATAATAATAAGCATTTTTTTAGAATCATGCCTCAAATATTTTTTTAGCGAGAATTATGAAAATCTAGAATTATTAGTACTTTGTGATAAAACAATAGATATGCCTAAGTTGACTTAATCATATCTTTCCTTTTAAATATTATTTATAAATTTTAAGTCGAATCCCCAATGATTTTAATGTAATAAGGATATGTCACTAAGATTCGTCTAAATTTACGACATAATAAGTTTTTTTTTATTACGCAAAGTTTGATAAATGCAAATTGCATATATTTCTGATAAACAGGGGACGAAAGTTTTCGTATGTTTTTTTTTGATGCTTAGCATCAAATTGCAAAAAGAAAAAGAAGTGTTATAAATTTACTAAATATCTGTAAAAAAAGTGATTTTATGAGTACATTGACCATTTTAAACTAATATAAATTTAATTTGATTTTTATTATAATTGTTATCAAAGAACTATATGTGTACAGCTCAGATCTGATATTTTTACTGTATATGTTATTTTTCATATGTTTGATTAGATAAGAAAAAGTAATAGTGTATTTAACAGTATATTTCTATTTTATTTACATGATAAAAGACAAAAAAAATGAATTCATTATAAAAGTACAAACTAAATTGATCAAACTGTGTTTGATGCGTCATCACATCATTCCGAACAGATATCTTGGCTTTTTGTCTATAAATATATGTACTTACATATTTATTCTATTAGAAAATTTTATTCCGTAATGAATGCATCTTTTTCTTTCAAAATTTGACCTCTAGACACATCATTTGTGTAACTGAATGTATTTATTGTTAACTGTATTGATTTTCTGTATGTAATATCTACTTATTTTTTTTTATATGCCATTTAATTAAGGGTAAAATTTTTTTTTATGTGCAGCCATTTTAATGAAATATTTTACAAATTCATATAGATAAAATATTATATTACATATGTTGTAAAGTTTATAGTTTATGATTATAACAGAAATCTTCTTTATCATATTAAAGAAATGTATTTTTGGAAAATCCGACAAGATTTTTTAATAGTTTACCGACATGGAATCTATTATCTTCTAAATAAACAGAACATATTTTGTGTGCTAAAATCAGAAACTAGTTCTTAGTTGTTTAAATCAATAAAAATGATATAAGAATAGATGTAATTTTTTTTGTCTTTTTATCATTAATATATAATAATCATTATTTTACGCAAATTTGCATGCTTTATATATTGTATTTCTTACTACTAAATATATGATTCTATTTATTAGATTAGTAATGATCTATTTTGAATTGTTTTGTGCACTAGACTATGCAGAGAAATATAAAAATGGTTAGTGAACAAATATAACAGCATTTTTTATTATACAAAAACATCGTAGCGCTAGCAAGTGCATAGAATTATACTATAAGCTGGATTTTAAAACTATAAAAAAATATAGTTTTTTATAAATTTCTGTTCCATAGATATATTTTATACAGAAAATCCGTGAATAATTTATATCTTTTTTTGTTTTTTTATATATAAAAACCCCTTTTTTTTATAACATGTCAAAATAAAGTACGTTTTATAGTTTCTGTATGCGTAAAATGTTTTCAATCGATATAAAAGAAAAGTTTGTAGTTGAAACTTACCCAAGAAATCTTTTATTCCCGCTCAAAGTATTGCACGCGTCTGAGCTATAGAATATAGTAATATAAGTTTACGCCATAAATAAAACTTTAATCAAGAAAAAATATGCTATTCGTTCCATTTCAAATTGCATTTTATGTATAATAAAGTAAAAGCATAAACATAATTATTGTCTTATAAAAAACCATACCGTCAGATATTACGTAAATATAATTGGATAATTATGTATTCTGCGATCTCTTCATGTAAAAGTGAGCCCAGAATCTAGCTTGAGTTGATTTCTATCATTTAATTTTCTATTAGTTTTAGGTACAAATGAAAGTAATTTATAGTATGTACGATTGAGGAATTTCAATCATATAAAATTATAAAAATATGCTTCGTTATAATTGATTTGCGTATAACACAATAATTATGGAATATCTAGCATCTAAAAATGAATATTCTATTTTATTCAACGAAAATTACAAAAACGCAATTCTAATTGGTTGAAACTTTGCTTTTTTTAAATGCATAAATAATTGTTTGTACTAAAGAAATACACGAAACAAATGTTGTAAGTGCGGATAAGGATATTATTATTACAGTTTTACACATGTATAAAATACATATTTGCTGTAATACAAATATATGCTAATATAGGTTATATTAAAAAATATTTTTCTGTGCGATATAAACATATACATAACCATTTTTTATTTTCGAAAACGATCAAGGTGTAATCTGTCTAATTTTCTTTGTATTAATCATATAGATACGATTTTATTGGAAATACAGTAAACATATCTGAATACATGCTGTAAAGTATTAAAATATATTTATTATATACAAACTGATCTATTTATTACCAAAACATGTTTTTTTTTACAGGAGCAGACATATCCGTTAATTTTTTTGCTCTGAACTATGTGCTTCTTACTTGTTCTATAGATCGAAATTTTTATGGCTTAATACAGGAAATTACAAACGAAAATTTGACAATAGTGCTCGTTGTTTAGATACTCAAATTAACACATCATGCAAATAAAGATGAACAAAAAAATTTCATTATGCAAAGTATAAGGTCTAGAGCATATTTTAAACAATGATATGACTATAATATTATAGAGTATTATATTTGATCATATCTTAAATAATATTTGGAAATATATGATATATTCTAAATCTGGTCTAAAACATTTCTTAACGCTTTTTTACAAAAAAATGTTTCGCTAGCGCAGTTTAAATTTTTTTTTTATGGAATTTTAAGACAAAATCTGTAAAAGTTAATTTATGCAGAATGTACCGTATTAGCAATAATCCTTTACGTGGTTCAAATATGGAAAAAATCTGTAATGTACATAAATCATATGCAAAAGATGATATTTTATCATGTATACAATTCAAATATAGTTTTTGTATGTCTAAATAACTTCTAGTGTTTCATATCTAAATATAGCCACTTTTTTAAGAACTAATTATATATGTGATAAACATAAAAAGTAAGCTGACATACGTTAAATGTATATATAAACGTCTTTTTATATTTGAACCAGCAAGAATGATAAGAAAAGTATCTATGGCGAATATAACACATTCTATAGATGAAAAGAAAAAATCCATATAAAAAACATATTTCATACTGCAGTAATTTAATTGATATGATAAATTATTCGCATTCTTATTATTGTTGAAAATGTTAAATTTAAGTGTCTACAAAAATCTAAATATCATACAGGTTATATGCATTACTCAAATTGTGGGGATGATTATTTGTATTTCTAAATTATTCCTTCACTGTAAAATTTAATATAGTTTCGTGTTTTATGATTATCAAAAAAAAAATTTCAATAGTGTAACTGTATAAAAGCTTTCTTTTATACGAATTCGATAGTCAATCCAAATTGTATAAATCTTTTTGGCATTTTAGACCTAGTGAATATTGAACGACACTTATAAAAAATGTATTTTATGTATTATATTCAGTACATGTTTGACATATTTATACTATAGATGTAAATAATCTATTTTGCGTATCTATCTTGATATGAAAAGTAATAATAAATATAAATTACAATTTAGAAATGTGAAAGAAGTGAGATAGTGCTTATTTAGAATAGAAACGTATTCTATTTCTATAAGTCAAGGTGCCCGCACTGTAACGACTCAATTAAAACTGTCGCTCACTTAGAAAGCAGATATAAAAAAATGCTTGGTCATGACTATACAAGAAGACACAACGAGATTTTAATATGTCTTAACTATATATTGGCAAGAAAATTCAATTTCAAAAAAACCAAAAAAATCGACAGATACTCTGTACAAGAAATAATGGAAAACAAATTCGCGGAGATCAAAGTAGATACAAGAATTAAAACGGACATCAAGTTATTGAATGACAGACCTGATATAACTGTATATGACGAAAAGAAGAACTGCATCACCCTGATCGAAATTGGTGTGATAAGTATTGACAACATAAATATAGTTAAAAACGAAAAATTGGGAAAATATGACCTACTAGCATCCGAACTATAATTAATTTACAAATTCAAGATATAAACATCCCATATGTAATAACATGGGACGCTGTGGTGACACGATATCATTTAAGGTACCTGAAGGAACTAGATGTCACGAACCAGTTTGAGGCATATATTCAAACCTTGGGATTGAGAAAAACCTTGAAATTAATATGTCTCGAAAGAAGGTGGGGTATTGAAGAAGAATTTGGAGAAGAGAAGATAGCTAAAAGTATAAATACGCTGTGCGTCCAGAGAATCAAGAAAGCTATGTCTGAAACAAAAACTAAAATTACACCTATAAATATGATCCATAAATATTTAATCATTTTTTAGAAACGTGAATTTCATGATATTTTAAGTCTTTGTTTTGAAATATGTCATTTCTAATATTTACAAATAAATGTAATATTATATGATATAGATCAAACGATTCGATCTTCTAAGAATTTTACTGATGCAACATTCTATACTACTTTTTTTACGAGACAAGTTATACAAGTATACTATTATAAAACTATATACAATATATTCCAATGATCTCTTCTAAAAACAAGAATTACGGTAAATTTAACAGCCTTATTTTACTACTTTTGAACGATAAAATCTTTTTGTTAACTGAACTTATATAAATATTTTCTTATCATATAAGAATTATCATAATTCTCATAAAAGTAATAAGGTATGTATTGTATTCCTTTTTTATTTAATACAAAATATTATATTCTCAGATTATTTTTTGTATTTAAAGCAAATGCCAAGTTTATTATGTCACATATTATCTTTATTATATTTATTCATATTTTGTTTGTAAGCCAGACTCAATTTCGCGTCTATTTTATATTTAATACATATAAATTGCTTATATAATTGTGAAGTATAAATATCGTTATCATGTAAAAAAATTCACAATTATCTATGATTTAACCTGCATATTATTATTGCGTTATACATTCTATCGATCATACACTGTTTGAAAGTAAGTTAACCCTCAAATATATGAATTACATAATCATTTTGATATTTTTGCTGAAAATATTTCTTATGTTTCTTTTTAAATAAAACAATAGTTTGAATTGCTTTTTTTTATATTTGTCGCCACATTCAATACAAAGATGGCTGTATCCCATATAATATTTATAAATCGCTTATCAAAATGAATAAAATCCATAAAGTAAAATAAAGGTCTTAATATTAGGTAAAAAATTTTAGGAATGGTTTCTCCCAGCAAGCATAAATAAGATGAACTTATGGTTTATGTTTTATAAACATGTAAGTTTTTTTAATGTATTTATGTAAATTTATAATGGATAAAATCCAATGCAAAGATTCTAATTTTTTTTTTAATTTTAACCTTTCATGAAAAGTACTAAAAACTCATTATTGAAAGAAAGCATATGTTTAAGAAAAAATCTCAAGTTTCTATATAGAAACATGCGAGTTTATAAGCAAAACTGACCAATACAATCATCTACGTTATTTTTTATTGTTCATATATTTGTCTTTTAATAAACATATAAATTTTTTATGATTTTATGGGTAAAACTCAGTTATTCTTATTGGATTTGTGCTGTTTTACATGTTTATTTAACAAAATTATTATATTTTATCGTTCTTTATTTGTGCTTTAATCGTGAATAAACGTAAAATAATTTTATTATTGTGCTAAATTGTGATTTTGAAAAATTATATAAGATGCATAAATCTTTGTTGTATATATACAATATACATATAGTTCGGGTGATTCATTTCTAATTGTTTTTCTTCTAATCGTTTTTATCTATTTGGACGTATTCAGCTTGTTGGTAATATTGCATAACTCCTTGATGCATCTTTTAACACCTTTCCCTGATCTATATTTATAAACTGCTCTTCTTCTCTCAAATAAGATGACTTCAAGTGTCTTGCGATGTGTGAGAGCTTGCATGTATGCTTCTACATCGTCCGGGATTAGAAACTTCTCAACATATATGGAATTTTATTATTAATGACATAAAAGCAGTCTAAAAAATGGTTAATAAACAAGAAAAGGATATAATTTAAGACACCCTTTGTAGACATAACATTTATATATAAATAATAAAAGGCATTTACAAATTTTTAAAATATTATACGTTATTTGTATAAAAATGTTATAAAAACTTATTTTTTTATTATTAATATTAAATGATTAAGTTATACTTTTCTGTATTTCCAAATTTATTAAAGGCCTTTCAAATAATATAAGATTACTGTTTTTTTACAAACAGGTATCTGTGAGTTACAAGATTATACAATAGCATTTTTGTGCGCTTAAAGAACAAAAAAAGGCTTTATTTGCGTAATATAAATTTTCTATGCGATAACTGCTTTAAAAAATATAATTTTTGGATATATAGATTTAAATACAAATTATATGTAGATTTCGACGTTTATATACGCTTTTTTTTATTTCATAATAACATAAAACTCTCTTAAAACTAATCTAATTTTACTATATTGTTGTTGAGATGTTGCTGTATATAAATTTTTAATTTATTATTGCATTTCAAATACAGAATTAACAAGATACTCTAAATAAAAACTAGTGTATCTATATAAAATAAATGCGAATTCTTTATATAAAACGCAATATAATATAAAAAATTGCAAAATAGTCGTTATTGTCTTTTCTTAAGTAGAAGTATACTATCTTTGCTTGAAATAGATAAATTTGTTATGGTTTTCCGCGGCAATTGCAGACTCAAGAATATACAGATACTGTTTTACTTTTAAAAATTTAGCACTTATGTTGCAATACAAAAATAAAAAATCGAACATCTGGTATGTTCAAAAATTCTGTACTAAATTACATAAAATAAATATTTAATACTTTATGTCAATGCTCACTGAACAAGTGTACTATATGTATATGATGGCATATTGTCTATAACTATAGCTTGCATCCTCCTATATTAATTATCTACAATTTAAAATTTTAATAAAAATACATATTATATCTAAAAATTTAGTATGTTGCTGTAATACTAGTACTATTGAACATAGTTAAAAAGATTAATACATTATATTCAATAATAAAATTACTAATATAATTTAAGAAAGCTTTAACAAAAAAAATAAAATAAATTCAGTCTATAACAATTTTACATATATAAATATATGCTGAAAATTTTCTAATAGAAAATCGTATATTTAACAAAATAAGTATAATAATTTACATTTTTGCTAACTCATTGCGCATAAACGTTGTATTCAATATAGATATGAGATATAAAATGCATAATTTTATAATACTTTGCTGTATAAAATAGTTTATTTGTATTTTAAAAAAGTATCAAAAGAAAGTATTTATAAACAATATATTAAATATTTGATTTAAAGCATTTTTAAAGGATAAATAGTCAATCTTATATGCTTTACTAAACTAAATATACATGTATGAAAGTAATTGGATATCTGCATTGCTTTTTTTTGTTGTACAAGTTTAGTATTGATACACCTTTATACAGTTTATACGTAGTTATGTGGCATTAATAGAATTTTTAAATGCACAGATGTGTGTATTTTACATTATTAATTTATTTTTAGACTTACAAACGTGATATTGTACAAAAAAAACACTATATATAAAAAATTGTATTTTTATACAGTTTCAAAAGCAAACTATTGTGCTTCATCTAACAGTTGTAAACAAATTATATTTTTAGTTTTTAGACTTGCAAATATGAATAACTGTATTGTATCATATAATTTAAAAAAAATATTAATAATAAAAAAGATTTTTAGAATAAAAGGCTTATTAGAAAAAGCTTTTTAAACAGAAAATTCGCCTACTGTTTTGTTTTTCTTGTAGCTTAGACAAATACGTTGAAGAAGATAATCATTTTCTATGACCTAAAGTCTTTTCATACATTTTTCCATTTAATAATTACATATTTATAATAAAATTAATTATAGTTGTATTCATCAACGAATGTTCTATAATCTATGAGTGTAATATTTAAGTCGGATATAAATGTTTCTTGTGTAAATACTTATATGAAACTATCCAATCGAATGGATAAACGAAAAAGATCAGTAAAGATAAACAAAATTTTATTGTTTATTTAAATAGAATACGCTTTTTGTTTATTTTAACACCATTTTTTATGGAAAATGATCTATTAAAAATTAAAAAATTATCTCTTATTTTCAATTTACAAATAAATCTATAAAATCATTTTTTATTAACCAGTAAAAGATTGTAATTGTTATATTTTTACTACTTATATTACATCTACTGCATTAAATGGTATACATTTGTGAATTTACATGTTTAGAAAAGAATTTGCATAGTTTTTACTATTAATTATACTAATCACCATATGATACATGTATCAGAATTTCTCAAAAAAAATACCAAAATTACGCATGAGGTGTGTTTTGTATTTTTTTAACGTGGTGGTAAAGAAAAAAATATCAAAATAGTATACTTAATCTTGATTTAGCATAGTTTTTTACAAAATTAATACAAAGAACTTTTATACATAAATTTTTTTTTGCTTATAAAATTTTACTCTGCAACTTCTACATCTCAAATATCTGTTTGAAGCTGTCTATAGCACCTTTATAAGTAAAATATATACATAACATAAAATTATTTTTACTATTCATATATTGCAGGTACCAATCAAGATTTATAGCTTAAATTTAGCGCTCATATTGCAAAAAAAAATATATAAAAGAGATGCAGTGTCAAATAATTTTTAATATAAATTTTTAATATTTATAATGCTTCTGTAGTTTTTTCACATGTTTTTTATAACTATAATCGTTTATATCTAGCATTATTATTCTAAAAGAATTATACCCAATACACTTTTATGTCTATATTTGAATGCCGTTTTAATTCTTCCTATTTAATTGCTGGTATTTTTTTATAATCTAACATAAGTATATATTGCAAACCATTTAGAAATCTATATAGACAAAAACCGTAAGAATTTTTACTGTAAGATATCTTTCTTAACTACATAAACAGAAATGAAATCTAGATTTCTTTTTTCGTATTTTTTTTAAAAACTCTGATCGTTATCGTTATATGATTTTATTTATTTGTCAAGTTTTCATAAATACATTTCATGATGCTTTTTAAGCCATACGGTTGATAAAGATGACAAATAAACAAAAACATATTATGAACTGTATTGAATATAAGCCTCTAAAAAACTTCAAATCATTACACATTGAATTTTTTTATATTTAAAGAATTAACGTTTAAGGCATATAAATGTAAAAAATGATATTATACTTTTTATATCTAAAATGATCCGTCAATCATATACCAGAAAATTCAGTAATTCACATACTGGTGTTCAATAGTATAGTTTATGCCGTGTAAAACGGTAAGAAAAAGTATGTGTTATATGCATTTCTGTAACTGCTTGTATAAATTCATATTTTTATAAGGAACACAAGAAATTTATATTATATTTAAATATTATATTGTTGTATATTTCTTTATTCCTCGTAAAAATATGCTGCGGCTACTTTTACGTATAGATAAACATAATATCTGTTGATTTTATATTTTTTTTTATTTACAATCGTAGAATATAAACTGATGGATTTTTTTAGTGTAAAATGTTCTCTTTAGTCTTGTAACTGTTTTTATTCTAATATAATAAAACTTGTAATTGCATATATATATGGTTTTCTGCGATTCGAATTTTTGTCTTATAATACACTGTTTATGTTTTCATATTATATTAGCTTTCATCTAATTGTAATTGCGGTGTATATCTCTGATATTACCAAAAATATGATATTGAATGCATTTTTTTCTTAACTTTTGTTAATACATATAGATACAATTTCTAAATAGAGCGGTTGTAAAAAAACATATTCATCTTCTAGATATCTAAACCTTGCACTATATATAAAATAACTATAAAATTTAGTATTGAAACAGCGTAAGACGCCAGATTATATCTAAATAAATCATACAAACCTATAAAATTTTTATAGTCTAATATTGTGAACATTTATTGCTTAAACAATATAGTATAAAGCATGATATATATTGTTTTAAAAAATCATAACAAAAATTAGTACATTTCAAATGAGCAAATTAATATAACTTATTTTTTTTGCCTAGTTAAATGTGTTATAATTGTAGCTGCAAAACTAAACAGAATATGAATTTATTTATTTTTCCTGTTGAGGCAGATAATATAGAACTTGAACCATCAATCATAATGCATCTCAATCATGAATAAAATCGCTTTCTGTCAGAAAAAAATGTGCAAAGCGTAGCTGTATTATGAGATTGTAACTTTTTTCTACAATCAAGTATCTTACAAGTTTGTGAGCGTGCAAACCCTTTTTATCGTCAAAATGAATCGGTTTTAATTTAGTTCAAATGTATTTTCATCACAGTTAAATCTCTTATGCACAACTTTTTTGTCTCGCATGACGACCGCATTCTAATTTTTTTGGCTTTTATCATCTCTCTGATGTCTTCTTCTATACCTCTCATACATTACAGACCAATAAAACCAAATTTGATCTAAATAAAAATTTTGTAAATATGCCACAATCTCGTTATTTACTTTATATGTATTTATCTACCCAATATGATTTTTTGTTGACACATTGTTTTAATTTAACACACTGTAATATTTTTATCTTGCACTTTTATATGTATGATGCCTAATATAATCGGATAATGCATTAAAATTTGCATTTTTCTCTGTTCAAATCTTTTTTACACTTCTAAAAAATAGGATAAGATTAATAAGTCTCTATTTTATACTATATATCATGCGAAAAAATCTATCAATTTATTAACTGCATATTGGCATTTATTCATGTGTCTTCTTTAATAAAAGCGAAGATTTTTCTGTTATTTCTTGTGCTTTGTGATTACATTTTGTTTTCTTTTGAAATATTTTTTCATTCAGGTATAACAATAGACTAATTTGACTATTTATGTCTCCTTTAACAGTCAGGCTAAGCACATGTTCTATAACTGCTTGCTAACAGATCTTAGTTGTGTATGTAGGAACCTCATAATATAATTTAAATTTGTTGTTTTTTTGATGTCTAGCGTTGAACTTTTAATTTACTCAAGAGGTTTTAGCTGTATTTTTTATTTTTAATTTATTATATACGATCTCGTTTTGCTACAAATAGAGCTCATAACTTCTAGGAATACCATTGTATATGATGACCTAAAAATACTTTTTTTTAAGATCTGGTCTTTGCGTTTTAATTTTCAAGTTTATTAAAAAATTATATCCTAAGTCTTCGTGACCGTCTTGAACTATTTTTCACAAGCTAGGATAGTAATTTTTTTTAGAAACAAAGTCTTAGTATTTACTTTTCTGGTGTAAGTGTTTTTTATTGTGGATGCCACGGAATGATTTATTAATCTATGCTTACATCATGTTTATTTATAGGCAGATTGAATGCCCGACTTTTTCTATTTTAATAATACTAGATGTTGATTTATGGAATTGCATGTCTTTTTTTTTGCCTTATGGTGTTTTTTAATTTGTGTTATATGTTATTTAAAAATTGTTGTGACTTTTTCTAAATAATATTCCATTCGTTATAATTTTTATTTTTTTCATGATTTACTTCTTCTATTATTTCACGATAATTATACCCAATCTATTCCTGTTATATTGCTGCAACATTTTTGCATTTCCCGCTGTAAGCACACTTTAGTTTATGTTGCATGACATCCCAAAGCTTTTAAAAACATATCTACACTATTGAAACTAGGTTAGTTATGTTTCCGTATATTTTCCTGATCTATAAGTCATCAATGTTGAGTTTATATGCATTCTTGCTTTGGTAAATTACTATTGATACGAAATTTTTGTTCTATGTACGGTTTAGTATATCCATTTGTAAAACATTAATCGGTTGAGATAAGCTTATAATAAAAAGGATACTTTTTGACATTCAAATACGATAATTTACAATAGATGTATATCACAATATGTATGCCAGTCTTTTATACATTAGGCTGCAATAGCAATTATTATTTTTGTACGTTTAAATTTTTAGAATACTTCAAAAATGTACAAAATTTTAAAACTAAGTGCTTTTTTAATAAAAAACTTAATAGAAAAAGTTGTTCTATACCAAATGAAAATATATGTCAAATATTCCTTATTCTATAGAACTTACAATATTCAACTTTTAAAAGTTATTTTTCGCATGTAAGATTAGAGTTATACCTAAGTTCTATAAAGTTATAGTGACAATTTTTGTTGTAAAATTTATTGGACTCGATGCACATTTTGTAAGTTCTAAATTTTAACTATAGCAGTGTTTCAAAAGGGAAAAAAAACGTTATACCAAAAAAAACTTTAGCACTTTTATACAGGCATAATTTTTACTATCTATAATATTTATAAGATACGATTTATAAAATTTAAATATCTTAAAGTTTCATATACTGGCGTATCATTCGGCATAAATGTTAGATAGATAATATTTATCTAAATGAAAACATTATTTATAAAAATTCTTCCCGTGTGTAATAATCTGCGTCTTTACGCAAGGAATTTATAAATCTAATAATTTTTGACTTTTCTAATGCACTATTTTTTCGGGCATGTTTTTTATAGCTGTGTTATCTACATTTTCTGAATCGGTTATAGCTCATTTAATTTGTTTTTTTTACATTTCGAACCAAATTAATTTTTATATGAAAATACCTTTCTTCTGCTTTATTTCTCTATTTACTTCAAAATATGTTTTCTTATCGTAAATAAAATAGTGTGGTTGTAGAATATAGATGTAAATAGTTTTTTGTGTTGTCACATGATCAAAACTACATGATTATTATCTTCTTTTGTTGTTTTATAACTTTGCCTGCGTTATTTTCCTGCAATTTGACATCTATACGTGTGACTTTTCATTTTCTTGCCCATATTGCAGCATAATTTTATCCACCTGCTGCTAGTTTTTTGTTAATTATATGATAACTTTTTCAAGCCTGTATTTATATATATTATCGCTAATGAATATGTTTGGTATAATGTGATATACAATTTTATATATTTCTTAGTTATTTTGGTATTTAATATAATTCTTTGTACAAAGAACTTATCTTGTTCTTTTAAAATCTATACCACCAATAATTTTTAATTTTGCATTAATCTGTAAAAAGGGTTTTTTTATAACTCGAATTAATTTAAGTAGGTAAATTTTCGATGGTCGATTGTTTATTGCTTATGTTTTTTGGTTTTGTCTTTATATATTTAAACTTGAAAATTTTACTTCTCTTCCCGTGCAAATCTTTATAAGACTTCCGGCATGATATATATGTACTAAAAAGCATATAAGAAATGCAAAGATCCATTTGATATTTTAGAAACTCTTTCCATATAGTATGTTGTTTTCTGATTCTTGGCGCCTTTATGGCTTAATATTATATGTTCGATAATTTTCGGTAGATGTTTCCTGTAGATAGTTATGAGACGTATCTTAATGCATTAACGTTTCGTTTGCTATTGAGATTTTCAATAGTGCTTTTTGTGCTTTTTTAGTTACAATGCATGTTTATATGTGCTAACACAATCAGTTCTTTCTTTTGCATGTAGAAAAAGCTTAACAATGCAAACTGTTCTACTAAAAATTAAAAGATCATACATCGTTTTTGTACTATAAAAATAAAAAAAGTCTGCGTATGTATCAACTATCGTATAAAAATACGAAGTCTAAAATAATTTATTTCATACACTACAAAATATATAACTACCATTACTAAAAGGTTTTTTTTGTAAATTTTTTCATCTCTAAATCATTCGGGATTATTTTTTTAAAAAAAACCAATTAATTAATTTCAAGAAAAACAATAAGAGAAACGTCACAGAGGTTTAGTAGCTTGATGTGATGAACAAAAATGAAAATAAATATCGGGTATGTTAAAGTCAGCTGAAACACACTAAAAATATTAATTATGATTTTGATTTTTGTTGTTTTATAAAATTTGATTTTTGATAAGAAATATACGCACATTGTACATATTAGTCTAAGATTACTTGCATATGTTATTATGCATGTTTCTATATTAGAAACGTAAAATTTATATTTATTTAGCAGTCTAGCAAAAAAATATATACGATATATAGATAAAGTGCAAATTATGATGTAAAATATACATCCTTTGAATTTTTTTAGTTTAACTTATTTCAGTAACAATAATAAAGTTTTAATAAACCAAATTAAGTAATTTACGGAATAGAAAAACCAAGAAACTAATATACAAATAAAATTTTTATTTATTAAATCAGTAGTACGTTTATAACAAAACAAAGGATGTATTTATATATATTTCATTGTATAAAAATATATTGAAGCATCTTGTGAATAGCTTGGATGAATCATTTTTTGTAATTATATATCTGTGTAATATCTTTAAGCACTTTTTACAGTTGAAATGTATTTCCAACATTTTTTTTTCGTTTTCATTATATAATTTGTTTAGTACAATTAAAAAGTATACATAAAACTTTTTTTTTAGTATATAAAAGCAGCTAAATACTGTATACAAAATTATACTGTATACAAAACACGAAAAACCTAAATAGAAAAATTATTTGAGTTCATGAACGTTTTTCAATATATACAAATATAACATTTTATTTCAAAAAATGTAACTTTTAATAGCAAAATGGAAGTCTTAGTGTACATTTTCTTATTTTTTATAAAATATAAGATATAAGAAAGAACACAGTTCCATAATTGTCAGGAAAAAATTGTTACGTTATAAAAAAGATACATTCGCGAAACGATTGCTTAACATATAAACGCTAAAACTACCTTTATAATACCTTAACAACGTTCTATATAGTTTTAAAACGATTAATTTGCGAAGAAACAATATTCGTAGTTATAAAAACAAAGAAATATACATTATCATCTACAATAAAAAAAAGATGACAATAAAAATTTATAGATACAGCTATCATTGGTATCAATTTTTCATTTGATGCAACCAAATAATTGAAATCAAGAATAATTTTTTTTAGCAAATATAAATTTTATGGGAATTGTCTACAATTATAAGTGCTTTCCGAGGCGCTAGAACCATATTTATGAATGTAAAAAATAAAAACAAAAGATATATCTTTTATTCTTGAAAAATTACTATGTTTATATTTTATCTAATAAATTCTTATAAATGTAAGTACATTACTTTTTAATTTAAGACATAAATTATCATATATGTTATAACATGGGTCGGTGTGGTGACACGATTTCATAAAAGGTACCAGAAGGAACTAGATATCACAAAATAAGCTTGTGGGATATATAAAAACCCTTGGATTGTGAAGAAAACGAGAAAAATAGAGTCGTGAAAGATGAGAGGTATTGAAGAAGACTTTGGGGTGGAGAAATAGAACTAAAGTATAAATACGCTATGCGCAGAGAGAATAAAGCAAGCTGTGCCTGAGAATAATTTAAATTACAATTTTAAATATAGCCCGTGAATAAAACATACTTGCTAGGTTATATTAATATAAAAGGAATATTGCAGATCAACTAAATGCATTAATAAGCATAACCCTATTATAAATCAATAACTGTTCATATATAGACTGTAAATAAAAGATAAAATAACTAGAGTTCAGTATTGAGATTCTAAAATAAAGTCAAATTCAGATTTTGCATAAAATATACATATATGAATATAATCTTTCTTGACTTAATTTAGTGTATATAATATGGAATTATGTTTATATCTTATTATTCTAAATAACAATAAATAGATAATCACCTTAAAAAATAGAAGAATTATAAAAACCTTTTTCTGATGATTTTTTCTGTTTTATTCTATAAATTAACTAAAGAATATATGCAAATATTATCCATACGCATCTATTAAATGTAAAATATAGATTATCCCTTATTCTTACGAACTCAAGATTTTTGTATTGCTTTAGACATATGATGTTAAATAGAATCTTTTATGCAGGGGTTTTATTATCTAAGACTAACTAGTTTTTATATTAAATAATGAAAAAATTTTATTCTGTAGTGTATTTGAAATCACTAACATATGTGAATATTCATGAAAAAAGGCTCACTGTTTCATAGGAAAACAGTCTTCTTTTGCAATAATGACATAAGTTTTCTATTTTTAGCATATAAAAGGTAGATTTTTAAAATATAAAAGATTTTATAATTTTTATTGGTAATTTATATTTTTATATATGTTTTTGATTTATCTTTTAATGATAAATATATCGACCTCATTAAAATACAAAATACTTCATTAATAAGATGCACAAATAAAACGATTTCGCAAGTGTTTTTTATAACATTTAAAGGTATTTTGTATTCTTATATTTAATTTTACAAACATTTTAATGATTTTTGCATTTACAAAAAAATTATCATAATAACTTATCATTTCTTTATAGCATTATTGTTTTTTCTGACGTTTATATTTTATTAGTGTTATTTTTTTCACGGTAAGTGGAATTTGTTTTCGCAAGAATTTCCAAATAGATATATTAGATCATTGGCATATTTTTATATATTATATTTTATTAAACCTTTGAATTATTTACATTTATAGTTATCTGCATTTTTAACTCTAATGAATATGGAAAAGCAAACATTTTTTTGAACTGGTCTGATATTTAGCAAATTTCTATAATGCTATTAGTATAGGATTAAATATTAACTGAACTTTAATTATAATTGTTTTAATGTTATTTAAATATAAGATCGTACAATAAATTTCCATATAATCTCGCAGTATCTGCAAAAACTAGCCCACTATGATTACTTTTAACAAGTAAAAACGCCCTGTGCTATTTTTTTGATATAAAAATTATTATATTAAATTGACTAAACGCCACTTTTTATTGTGGTAAGTTTATTATAAAATTGTACTAAATTAGAAATAAAAAAAAAATATTGTTATATCTTATTATTAAAAAAAATACCATATGTGATGACTTGGGATGGGGTGGTCACAAAATATCAATAAAAATTTGTAAGGAATTTAAAATCCCGGACGAAGTAGAGGCATACATGCAAGCTCTCACACTCCGTAAGACACTTGAACTCATCTCATTTGAGAGAAGAAGAGCAGTTGATAAAGATAGATCAGGGGAAGGTGTTAAAAGATGCATCAAGGTGTTGTGCAATATTAACAATGGGCTGATTATTTCTAAATAGATAAAATCAATAAAAAGAAAATCAACCCATATATAAATAAAATAATATCTTGTTAATAATAGTGTTATATATGGGTTATTTTATTACATATCGATAGTGCCGATATTACACACCTATTTTATTTAAAACTTATACAATAGACTGTAAATTTTATAAATATTTTTTAAATAAAAATCTGATGTCTTTTTATGTTAATACTCTTGGTATAAATGGATAGTTTATTAATACTGTTATAAAACTTATATTATATTTAGCACATTTGCGTTTAGAATTAATACGCTATAAAGTAAAAAATAATATAAATCGCATGAATTGCAAGTTCTAGATATGGTTTACGTATATTTTTAATCACACATTGATATTCGAAATTATGAAAAAATTCTTCAGATACTTTTTTACCGCTAGCACACATAAATGTAAATTGTATTTCTATAGCTTTAATACACAATTTTGCAGTTTTAATGGCACAAAATTTGTCTCTTATATTCATTTTTTTTAAATTTAATTTTAAAGTCTGAGAGAAATATAATCTGTATATTTTACATGGATTTACGATGTATAAGTGAGGATATGTAAATCTATAATTATCAGAAATATAATAAAATGAAAATACACACGAAATATTTGCTGTATTGTGTATAAAACTTGATATTCTAATAAATATATGATTTTTTCAGGATTTTTCGTTATTAAAACATTTTGGCTATAATGCAATAAAACAATTTAGATAAATAAATATTCTAGACATCTAAATCTTGAACGTTTCGTGCATATTATTTTACTTAAAAAGCATGCATATGAAAATATATTTTAATCCCGATATTGTATTTATTTATGGGTTCTGTTTATTCTTTATATGAATTGTATCTATTGAGATGTAGTCAGCCTATTAAGAATATATCACAACTCATAATGAATCTATCGACCTCTTCTTCTGATGTATCTAAGTCAAATACTCTTTTCTGTAAAAAAATATGAGTTCAAGTGTCTTACGAAGTGTGATAGCTTGCATGTTTGCTCCTATTGTATGTGTTTTTGTGCTAATTCAACTTAATCTTCGATATTATAAGATTTATAAATATTGTAAAATAATAGATTTTATGTGGAACAAAAAAAAAATTAATTGAAAATAAAAAATAAATTTATTTGGATATAAAATTTTATCATGAATACAACATATCAAATCTACTAAACGATTACTTATATTATAATTTTGTATTTTCCTGTAATAACTTGGTAATTACATCTATAGACGACCGAATGGCATTGAATATTTAGATCACAATATTCAATTGATAAAAAAATAAAATTTAGACTGGTTTCGTATAGCATAATTTAGTAAATATTGCAGGAATTTTATACTCTGCTTAATATTATAGGGCTTAAATAAAATTTTTTGGTCTTTGCATAGCTGCTAACTATTTTACATGCGTTTTTATTATAAAAATATTTGATCGTGTAAGTAAAAATCAATGATGAGCCTTTCAAATTTACTATTTATAGCCATTTCAATAATATAATAGATATTAAAATTTTATCAACACCCTATTTTTCTAAACTGTCTAATAATAAGAGATTAGTTGTTTTATATTTTTTTGTTATATATGATATCTTTTAAATAAAGCAATAAAGGAAATGATTGATCTAGATATTATGTAATTTAAAGAACAAACTTTTGTGTTTAAATATAATCCTCGCTATATCAAAATACCAATTTTATCTACAACTACTTCATTTATATTAAATATTCATTTATTGGGTTATTGTGTCAAAATTTTTTATTATAAATTATTTTTTCTTTGGAATTTATAACCTCTGTTTTTGAACGAGAAAAACTCTATTTGTTCTAGCCTATTCTATTGATCCTAGAAAAAATATTTAAGCAAATTATAAAAAGACTGATTTTACATTTCTTTATATCATTTGTTGTGAAAAAAAACCCGGAGCTTAAAAATTAGCACAAAAGGGCTTCAAAAGTAACATGTGTCTAGAAAGAACTCAGAAAAGATTCTTTTGTCCATGAAGTTTCAATTTCTAGAAGACCTGGTAGGCACATAAAATTATTTTTCTTATGATCAGCTAAAATTTTTATTATGCAGAAAATATACGATAAAAAGTAATCTGCCAATGCGCCCTTTTTCACAGAAATGTGATTTTTTCTATTTTAAATCTGTCACTTAACATATATTATCACATTACAATGTGGAAATTTACTTCTAAAACATAAAAATAGTCATGAGAATCATATGAAACTGTAGCGAAAACATTTAAAAATACAGTCTATACATTTCTAATATATACCTGATAAATACATAAAAATCGTAATTTTACGTAGAACATCTATATATAATATTAGCAAATTTAAAAAGACGTAAAATATTTAATATAAGCTTAATTTTATGCAATAAAGTATTTATTTACAAATTGGAATATGGCATCTGTTATTTTAAATGATATATGAAATTTTTTTATGGAATATGCTTAGAGCATTTATATTGCATATACTTAGAAATTTTTAAGGATACTTAATAAATGAGGGGCTTTTTCAATTTTTGTATAATTGAAAAACCAATAATGCATTCTAGAAATTAAAAAGAAATATTTATTTTTTCCTTATTAGCGCCTTTTTTAAAAATAATATTTTTTGTCATCTCTGTGACCTATCTTCATTATATATTTTGTGAAGTGTTGTTTAATTCTAATTGTATAGAAATAATCTTAAAATACTGTGCTTTGCATTAAGAACCAATGTATATTAAAAATATGCAATTTAGGTGGTATATTGCTTGAAAGATTATGTATACAATTTGATTTATTTTTTCGTATTTTTATACTATAAAAGTTATACTTTATTTTTTTAACAACATATCGGTAAATAAAAAATGATTTAAGGGTTTTCATTTTCCGTTTCCTTTTATTCATTTTTAGAAATTACATTTTTTTTATTTACCACATATTTAAGCCTCAAACCATAAAACGGTACATACATATATGGTAATGTAAAATTATTTTATTATTTTATAACACATATTATTTTTTATTAATATAAAATCTCATAAAAGATGTAAATTGTATAAAATCTTGTTGACTTTTTTGAAATATAATAGTTACATGTTTTTGATAATTTATTATATGCGTATATATAATCTTGTTATAAAAAAATTCAAATGAATCACATCTTAATTATATTTTTGACAAAAAGCAAAAATTTAATGGTATTGGCAAAATAAAAATTTGTTGGCATATAGAACATGCGTATAGTTCTATATGATATAAGATTATAAAATAATAATTTTTATAAAAATTACAATAATTTTATGAATAATATACATAATTTACTATTTATGTTGTATAGACGAAAACATGTTATCAAAATCACAATTCATAATATATAAAATTAAGTCACATAATTTAAAACTTTTAATAAACTTATTGTAGATCTAAGCTTTACTTATATAAATTTTACAAAACAAAAATAGAAATATTATTTTTACAGATCTAAGCATGTGATAATATGCGAAATAAAATGTAAGTTTAGATGCATTCAAATTGTATTCTTATTATTTCTCTTTTTCTTTATAAATATTATTTTTCCCAATTAATAGAATTACCATAAATCTCATTTGTGGCTTCTGTTTGAAAAATTTTCAATTTCTATTTCTTTGATTAATTGGAATATATATGACATAGGAAATTAATATGAGCTATTATTAAAAATCAAAAAAAAATTAATAGATAAAATATGTCCTATGTATGTTTATACCATGCCTAAATAAACTAAATAGTTAAAAAGAAAGTTAGAAACAGAATAAAAAAAATATAGCTCTGATTTAAAAGAGTTAATATATATGTGAAAAAAAGAGAATAAAATTATATGTAGAAATCAGATCTAGAATTTTGTTGAACAATAAAATAGAGCGTACGAGAAAAATACAAAATATTATTTTCTACCATTATATTTTTTTATTCATATACAAATAAAATATTATATGTCGTAATATCGAATGCTTCGATATCAGAAAATCACAATATAAGCGCTAAGAACTTAATGTTTTGAAAAAAATTGAGACCCAGATGCATAACTAAATAAAAATTAAAAACAAATTTATTTTTACAGTTTCATACGGGATAAAGGGGAACAAGTTCAAATCAATTATAATATATTAACACTGTATAATAATGAATGTATTTAAAATTTAACTAATCGTGTTTCATATAACAAAAATGAAACCTAAAGTATCCCTTTTCTGGATTTTCAAGGAAATTGAATATTAGATTTAGTTGCATACGAGAAAATAATTTCTGCTGTATTCTTTAAAAATAAAAATTTACCATCTTTTTATAAATATTTAATTTTACCGCTTAAACCAATACACTTAAACTCATCTCATTCCGAGAAATTAAAGCGGTTGATGAGAATAGATCAGAGAAAGTATCAAATGATGCTATTAAGTTTTGTGCAATATTCCTAAGGTTTGACTTTGTCAAAATATATAGAATTATTAAAAAGAAACTTAATCAATAAATAAAACATTGAAATTTTACCGATTTAGAACAGACCATAAAATTGAGAAAATCCTTTGTACTGATAAGTCTTGCGAGAAAAGTAGTTTCGTCGAAGATATAGCAAATAAAGATGTAGATACGGTCCTTTATATAGTTTGACGAAGTATTATATCACGAAATCTGTTTGAGAAAATATAAAAGTCAATAAAAAAGTAGTATTTTATATTTATGGGCTTATTATATAATTAAAATTTTAGTTTCTAGTCTCAGGCACAACTTTCTCGATTCCCTGGGCGCACAGCATATTAATAATTTCGGTTATCATTTCTCTATGGTATTATCTGGTCTTATTATTTTTTATTTATAGGGCATATTTTATGCGTAATTATAGTTTTTGTTCTCAGACACAGCTTGCTTGATTCTCTGTACACACAGCGTATTTATACTTTCGGCTATCTTCTCCTCTTCAAAGTCCTCTTCAATATCTCTCCTTCTTTCGAGACCTATTAATACAAAGGTTTTACTCAATCACAAGGTTTGAATATATGCCTCAACCTGTTTCGCGACATCTAGTTCCTTCAGGTACCTTCTATGATATCGTGTCACCACACCGTCTCACGTTATAACATATGCCGTAATTTCTGTCATGTATTTGTATATTAATGACAGTTCAGATGCTAGCAGATCATATTTTCTCATATTTTTCGTTTTCAACTATGTTTATATTATCAATACTTGTCACTCCAATTTCGATAATATCTGGTCTTAAAATTCTAATCGAATTTACTTTATTTATTATTGTTTTACTTCTATTACTTTTTAGGAAGTTCGCTTTATATACATAGGAACTATTGCTTAACTGCTGCGTCTCTCTGTGGGACTCCTCGTGGTCTTATATTTATAATTTATTTAATTAAAGCATTATAAATTCTCGACCGAATAATTTAATATTCAAATGACGCTGCAGCTGATCGTACAAAAAGTGACATTGAATCGCATATCTTACTTTTAAAAGGCCGATATAAAGAATGCACTGAAAAGTCACTAATATTTCAATACCAGTATTTTCATGAAAAAACAGAGATGATATTTTCTGCATCCGAATTGATAGAAATAGTCTTGGGTATATTTATAGAGATAAAATATTGTAGAGGAGATGGTGCATGCTTCTTTCTTTTGATATAGCATTTTAGATAGAGGAAGATGTGATGGGCTTTTGTTGATGAACGAACATAACAATATTAAATTATGAATTTAATAAAATGTTTGTTGTTTTACCGCTCGATTATATTTTTGAAAAGGTTATGGTGTTTTTAAAAAGAGTTTGTAGGTGATCAAGCAGTTAATTCCATGCACATTCTAAAAGCACGAAACCTAAGTTCATAACAATTATTTCATAGTATTACAGTCAGAATATAGATGCCAGATTCATTGCGTGGAATACAAAAGATAAAATTAATTTCTATCTTGTAATACTCGAGATCTTAAAAAATAGTTTGTGTATTCTTATAGTATTATTAAATAAATTTTTTGTCTGATATAGATGGGACCGGTGATATATATAGTTGTTTTTAAGTATTAATAAAGGGCTTTTATCGCAAGGCAAAGTACCCCAGAGATCAAATTAATTTACTTAAAGTGATAAATACCCCCAAGGGCGGTAAGTCCAGAACTATCAAGCAAAACTATAACAAGCCGAGAATCAATATGGTGTTTGCTGTGTAAGACGCTAAAACGTGCCCAAAAATAGATTAAGCTTCTTTTTTTTTCGAGATACGGATACGGATAATTGTAGGGTGGTGATGGTAGCATAATTAGGCAGCGACGGAAGTAGATGAAAATTCATCTTCTTAATATATAGATAATGCCTTGTGAAACAGTTCTATTCAACGGATATCAACTGGTTACAGGAAATATGAAGGAAAACAGGCGATTTGTGAATCAGATAAGCAAAACGACCTAAAAGTCATAAGCGAATACCATAAAAGAAGATATTTACGAGATATTAATTAATAAAAATACGATTCCCGTCTAAATTTTACGCTATACATGCCAACTATAGCTGAAATTTACTATAAACATTAGAATAGAGAAAGAAATTTGTACTAATAAAAATCGAAAGAAAATTTGCTTAAATGAAGTTTGTAAAGATAATGGGGTAGAAAGAAGTATCGGTTAAATTTGTTTTAAATGCATTTTAAAGTTTTACTTGAAATAGTTGTAAAAGTTATAAATCAAAAAAAAACCTTAAATAAATAAAATATAATTTTTGTTTGATATGCATTTAGGCGGAAATCAATAATATTGATCAATTTAAAATAAATTTTTGCACCATAGACCTTATATCCTATATAAACAGAATTTAATTTACTGCTTTTAAGAATATTATGCTTACATTATAAATATCTACATAAAGAATATAAGGATATGAATTTTTACTTTTGCAGATTGTAAGAATTAAATTTATTTAGTTAAAATTTTTAATGATTTTATAACTGATATAAGCCAATAAATTTGTACGTTACTACGCGTAAAAATTAAATTTTGGAATTGTAATTTTAAAATTTTCTTCAGTTTACCCTATTGATTTCAAAAGAGTACATTCATACATGGCTCTTAATAGTATTCTCTTGTCATAAATCTTCTTCAATACCTCTCCTCTTTATAAGTCCTTTTATTTTATGAGTTTTTTAAATTATAGTTTAGAATCTTGGCTCGACTTGGTTTGTAAATTGTGTACTTTTAATGCTATTCGGAATCAAAAATATTATCTTATAACTATTTAATTTCCTATATTACATATCTATGCTTAAAAAAATTACAAATTTACGTTTAAAGGTATAATTACTATTGTACAAATTTTTATGTAATTGTTTGATTATTTTTATTTATTACTCTCTTCGCGATCTTTTCATTTTATTAGAATCAACGACCTTAATATCATTTGCCAAAGCTACAACAATTCTATCGCATGTTCCTCTTCCAAAATCGTCGGCCACAACATTTCCTGAGAATTTTTTAACTGAATAGTTATAGATATCGCCCTTCAAAATACTTGATAGATTCCATGAGATGGCGAATTGTGCAGTACTAGTGACAATGCATTTTTCGAGATCGTCTGTACTAAATCTAGCCGGGGTAAAGTTTATCGGGGTGGCTATATGTGATATATGCTCTGGTTTTAAACATAGTTTTATTGGTTGCCTAATTTTGCTACCAGCAGAAATAACATTTTTAAAATCATATTTGACATCGTTTGTGACATTAATATTAGAATCGCCCGATTTATAATTACCATTTTGTGGGGCTAGATCGTAGAATAAAAGATATTTTTTGCTGGTGCCGACCACAAACCGTCCATTAGATGTAATATCAATGGAGGTTATGCTATCACCAAATCCTTTCAAAAGAGTTTTAGCCCTTTTCTCGATTTGGTCATACAGTCTGATTTCACCTTTCTCAGAAGCAACAGCAACATCGCCTTTAAAAGTACTATTTCCAGTGGTAAAATTGACTTTTGTTTTATAAGAGTTACAATTATGTATATTATTTTTGATACGAGGATCAATTCGAAATATTTCGTTTTCGCCAATACCGACCAAACAGTTTCCGCTTACTAATTTCATTTCGTCAAAATAATCAACGATATTTTTATCTTTAAAATCCCATTTTTCGTCAACTATTCCTGTACCTAAGTCGAGTGATGTTAAGTTATTTTCATTTTGGTTAAGGATTATTAGTTTGTTGTTGTGTTCCAGTATCTTTTTTACGGGGTTAGTTGATGTTTTGTAGTTTGTTATTGTAGTTTGGAAGTTTAAGTTTGATGGTGATAGGTTAAATACACCTATGGAGGGCCCTTGGTTTATGTATACTTTGTTTTGGGTGCCTAGACAGAGATAATCATTATCTGGTGTGGAACCTTCCGAACTTGATTCAAACAAATAGCTTTCATCTTCAATCTCCTCATAATTTTTATTTTTATAGGCATCATTATTATATAAATATGTCTTATTCAAATTATCGCACAAAATGCTACTATTATTCAAATTGTCACTTAAAATACTGCTATTATTCAAATCATCATGATGGTTATTATCCTCATTGAATTTTTGACGAGCCATATCATTAACAATCATCTCACGAACCTCATTATCATTTCCCTTATAAACACAAGACCCATATTTACTCAAAAACTCAAGAAAATTAATTTTATCCACAAACTTAACACAAAAAATATCAACATTATTATTTTCATCGCGTATACAATCACTCTCTGGCACATACCAAATAAAACTTAAGCTATCGGTATCTGTTCGAACCTGCACTCTTTCACTAACATAGGTTCGATTGATTTCTCTATCATCATCAAAGACTTTCATACAAAAAAATTCATCTGTCTCACATTTACTAATGCACAAAGAACAACAATCATTCTTTATCACAAACTTTTTATCTTCATATTCGCTATAAATTGCGTTTAATGTCTCAAATATAATATTTTGTGGCTTCTGTGATGCACGAATCTCATTTACTACATTCGTTAAATTATAAGATGCTATAAAGAAATACGTGACCGTGCGGTTTTGCTTTAATTGAAATCTAAATACATTGGGTGAACTCGTTTTTTTATCGGTTGATGTTGGAGAAAACGTGTCATAATGTGTGTACTCAAAATTTATTAGGTCTGTGTGTTTTAGTTCTAGGCTAAATGATGTCGTATCGTAGAATTTTATTGATGTTGGTGTCAGGGTTATGGCGCATTTTGAAGATAAAAGAGTCGAAGATTTGTATAGAATGCCAAGGTTTGGTGATGGTTCTTGGATTTTCGTACGTGAAAATAAACGCTTGAAAGTTTGGAATACCATTTTTAAAGGGGCATGGAAATTAAATGTTTTAATCTTTTTGGAGTGGATACACTTATATTAATGAAGAAGTGTGAAATATCGAGTGCTGTAATAATCTTATTTTTATTAATGTAAAGTGTGAAATATCGAGTATTGCTGCAATCATGTTTTTATCAATGAAGAAGTGGGGAATATCGAGTATTTTAATAATATTATTTTTATTGATAAATAAGTGTGAAATATCGAGTATTGCAGTAATCATGTTTTTATCAATGAAGAAGTGAGGAATATCGAGTATTTTAATAATATTATTTTTATTGATAAATAAGTGTGAAATATCGAGTATCGTAATTTTTAATTTTTATTAATGAAAATAAATATCATGATCAGTTTATTCTTTGAGAGGTAATTATAATATTATGTAAATAATAAATATTACATAAAGCATAATAAATCTGATAAAATATAAAATATTATTTTAAACAATATTAGGCAGCAAACTGCATTTTATTATTCGTTGTGTCGATCATTCTAATATTCATACATTTCATATATAAACAGCTAGGAATCCCAGCTGAAGCGTACGCACAAACAAAAAAACCAAATGGAAGAAGGAAACAGACTATTAGCATTGGGAGAAGGAGATGCATTAAAATGGATTGTAAACATTATGTAGTCTTGGTAGCAGCAATCAAAAATTTTAAAGAGAACAATCTAAAACTCTACTTGAAAAACTATAAATAGCTAAAAATTAAATTAATATACAATATAACTTAAATGTTACTTAAGTATTTTAGCATCAGGCAATATAAAAGCATATCAAGAAAATTACGAATTATCTTTTTTTATGGGTTAAGTTTCCTTTATTCATTTCATTTGTTGTTGCGTAGTCAGCTCATTTGGATCATTTAACAATATTTTGACGCCTTCCCTTGATCTATCTTCAATCAACTGCTCTTCTTCTTTCAATTGAGTTTAGTTCAAGTGTCTTGCAAGAAAATTCCGAATACAATATATTATTAGCAGGTGAATATCAGCATCAGGTACAAAAAAAGCATGTATTGTTAGATAAATAACATAAATATTAAATATAATGTTAGTAAATCTTTGGGTATTAATGAATAAAGCATAATAGCATCAGAAAAAATACTAAAAAATATTTAAATGTATAAATATATAGTATTTTGAATATATTATTGTATTTGAAAGTATTGGGAAAAAATATAATATTAAACATAATAACATAAAATATAATAGTGTATATTTCAAATTGATAAGAAAGTTGGATTTATAATATCGCTTTTGACACTATTTACCGATAATATTTAAGATTGACTTAATAAGCAAAATTTATTTTATTTATCCTTTGAACACGCTTCAAAAATTTCTTTACTTAAATAAATTTAAAATTTTAATCTGTTCTCATTCCTTATTTTGTGCATCCCTGCGCTGTTGATTGTATTTAAAATACCTTAATTTAAGATATATGGTATTTTTTTCAAAATGACTTGATTATGACCGTATAATTATATAAATATAAAAATGTACAAAAAAAACATAGAAACTCTAATAAAAGATTTTAATCTATAAACATCGTTGCCTATGAAATATTTTTATATATACTCAAATATTTTTTGTTTCTCTTTCTATAGAAATTATATCTATTATATTACATAAATTTTTCATTCGTATATTTTCTAAGTAAGTATTTGTTGATTATATAAATACAAAAATACAAGAAAATATAATTTTTGATTTTAAGTAAGATTTAAATAAATTGGTTCAAATCATTTAAAAATAAATTTCGTTAATTCTAAACTACCTAATAATTTTTCGATCATTACAAGTTTCATATAATATATGTTTAAATAAATAAATTTCTGAATTTTATCGCTGATTTAATACATATGAAAAAATTATGTATGTTGTTGTAGTTATAAAAAAACTAAATTCCTATTAATGTAAAATTTTTAGATCATTTCTTGGAATGAAAATTTCAAAAATTATAAAATTAAAAGATCATGAAAATATTTTTTAAATTACATTTGTTTCTTCGTTTATTTGAATAGAGGCAAAACTTCTAAACGGTGAGATCATCTATATGGATTTAGGCAATTTAAAATGCAATAACAAGGTAAACCGATTTTTTTTTATTTCAGAACCAAATAACAAGGTTGAACTAAGGTTAATATATCAATACACAGATAATCTTATATAATGATCATTTTAAGCGTACAAGTTATAGTAAATTAATAATTTTTACTGGAAACAAAAAATAGGATTGAGAAAGACTCTTGAACTGATAGTCTTAAGTAGAGAAGCAGTGTCAATAAGGATATAGCAGAAAAATTTATAGTAAAAATCATTGATAAAGTTTGTCCTAAGGATTGTATCACACAGTTTGTTTGAGAAAATTAAAAGTCAAATCAAAAATTAACCCACTATTATAATATGTTTTATGGAAATATGCACAAATAGTAATTGAATTTATTATTTGAAGCAAATATATTCTAATTATCCATAAAAGACTTATTTTATATTTTTTACTTTCTTTTCATTATTCAAATTTTAAAAATTATATAAAATATATATCAAATACAAAATAATGGTTTATTTTATATTTCTATGTTTTTATCGTGATCTTAGAACAAGCGTAGGCGATATTATTTACCATTGTCAAGATAATCAGACCGATAAGAATGGTGATCGCATAGTGAAAGAAAGTAGTTTTATAGAAACAGAAGTTTTTTTTCAAGATAATCAAAATCCGCATAAAATAACTATATTTAATAAGCAGATATATTTGTGCCCGAATGATAAAAATGACTCGAATGATCCGAGTGGGTGTTTTCTTGAAGAAATCGATTATCCTGATGATTTTGAAGCTGTTTTAGATGCATATAATCGAGAGAAACAAATATTGGAAGAAAATGAACATATGGAAGATTGTCTGTCAATTCCAAAACAACAAAAAGGATATAATAAAACACAGATAGACACGAATCTTTATGATCTAAAATTTCAAGATTGCATTAATTCAACTAATTCTGGGATTAATTTGCCATTAGTCTGCAATGAAAAGGGTTCTCAAATTAATGATGAACATTTTAGTACGCAAGAATGCGAAAAAGCACCAGCTGGTAATTTAAAAAGAAAAAATAGTAATACATTCAAAATTGATAACAAAAGAGAAAAATCAAAAGAAGAAACTGATATTGTAAATTTAAAGACAAACGAAGCAATAATATACACAGTAAATCATGAAGAAGCTATATTTATAGATAAATCATTGATAAAAAATGTAAATATCGACGAAATAAACAACATCAATATTTTTAAAGATATATCTGTGCAGAGTAACTGTAAAGTATTTGATTCGACTAGAATACCCTTGACAGAAACACAAATAAATTCATTTGATATTAATAAATTAAATAACAGTGTTTTGGCTAGAATAGAAAGTTTAGAAACTACAAAAACGTTTCAAATAGATAAATGGTTATTTCTTCATACCAATTCTATCGATATCGGTTTGAAGATTGAAAAGACTTACATAGAAAACAAAAAAACAACATTTCTATATAATATAAACGATATATTCGATTTTATAAATATTCTTTTGAACATAATAAAACAAGAGATTGAAAATTTTGCTCAAATAAACCAAGATATAATAATTGGGGTCGATGAAAACATGCGAACGCAAGGCTTAAATATATTGAACAAAATTAAACAAAACAGTAATTTATTAAGAATACTTCCAGAATTCCTTCTTTTTGACATTAACACGATTTCAAGCCGTTATTTTTCAGATCAGGAAAACCTAAAAAATTTATCTTCTCTGAAATATATTCAATATACATATTGGTTAGAAATTTGTAAAATTTTATTCTCCGATTCCCTAAATTATAATTTGAATATTAGAAACTCTGCGGAATTAAGAATTTTCTACGCTAATCAATATAATTTAAGAAGTTTTCTCTATAATTCTACTGATTTTTTATGGAGCCATGATTTTTTAGAAACGTACAAAAGGCTTTTAAAACTTGAAATGAATGCTGTTGAAAAAAAATTATCTGGAATTTATAGTATTTTAATTGAAGGTGCTTATAATGTTCGTTTGAATTATAAAATATTAGTATTTTCAAGATTTATATTTTATGAGACCTCTAGAGACAATCAAATTGTTTTTTCTAATGATAAATCAGAATCGCTCAAAAATTTTATTTCTTATTATTCAATACAAGACACAAACTTTTTAGGGTTCATTAAACGAATTACATCATCTAAATCAACAATTAATGGTGTTTATGGAATCACTAGATCATTGAATCTTATGAAAGTTTTTATGCATATTTCAAAAAACTACCTGAAAAAATGCATAGAATTCGATCTTTATAGTGGGTTTAGAACATACCTCAACGAAACAATCAGAAAAATTGAGAATTTAAACGAATTTATGGTAATTGAATTTGATATAGCTGTAGGAAAACCTATAAGCTCAACATCAACTATAAGGAAAGAAAAAAAGGTTTTAATTGATTCCTGTGTGGTACAAGAATATGAAAAGTGCTTAAGGGTGCTTTTTAAAATTATGAATCAAGATTATGTTTATCTTAAAAATTATAAAGTATAGAAGCCAATAGAAATATCATGACTCAGTGGAAAGACATTGAATTATCCTAAAAGATGTTTTAAAGGTACATTTGCTTAAAATATGTTTAAAAGAGATTGTTATATTTTATAATATAATTAAAACAAACATCCTTCCCTAAAACATTTTGTAACTTTAAAGAATTTTCATTTGTAATTTTTTTAGAAAATCGCAAATAATAATACAAGTCATAATTTACATGTAACTTCTCTGGGTTAACCGAGGTTCAATTTAGATGTTAAAATTTATTATTTGTATTATAATACCATTTCTAGCTCTTTTGTACATATATCATCTTTTCATCTGCATGAAAATAGAAATTTACTAATTTTGTAAGTAAAATTTTTTGAAATTTACATATAAATTTTTATTTTAAAAACTATTCTTATCACTCCGGAATGGAATTGAATACCTACAAATCACTTGATAATTATCTATACTATTGACAAGGTAAAACAATTGATTAATAAACATGCTCGTGTTGAGCAGAAAAAAAGTCTAAAGTAATTTTTTATTCGTCTAAAAGTATAATTTTTGCAGAATATCTACAAAAATTTAAAAATTTGAATATTTTAGAGCATGACTCGTAATACAATCCAAAATACATATTTATTATTTATCTTATTATTAGTCCCTAAATTTTAAAGTAGATAAAAATTTTAACAAATAATTGTTACTTTTATTTCTTAAGTTGATTATCATAATGTTTTGTGCTTAAAAAATCTTTATATATGAATTTCTTTGAATAACCACTTTTAAATACAAAATTTTAAGGTGGTTTACTTTTAAGCTCGTAAATCCACTAAATAGTTTAATTTCATAGTAGTCTTACAAATAATATTGAAGAATCTTAAAGTCAAAAAAATTTGTATGATTTTCTTATTGATTTTTCAATGATATTTTATAAATGTAACCAGAACAATATATATTTTCATACAAAACAATATAACTAATATTCATCTATTTCAAGCAAGATTCATTTTCTTTGCTATAAAATATAGATAGAATTATTTATTGTATTAGAATAATTTTTTTGTCTCTAGACCCACTAGATAATGAAAAATAAATTTTCAAAATCCCTATAATTTTAGAAATTTTAAACTATGTGTACAAGGTATTTTCTTCAAAATGACTTCACCAAAAAATGATTTATTCTACTTGTTGCTAAAATGACCTGATAATTAGAAAATAATATTTAAACCCATTTTTTGAATATATATAACTATTAACATAGATATTCGATAATCTGTCGATAAGAAGTTTTCCTGGTACAATTCTATTGCGCAAAAATAGATAAAATTGGGGTAAATATATATGAATTTTACTGGTTTAACGTATATAATAAGTTGCAATTGACGTTTTATTAAGCTAGATATGTTATAAATATAATAACTTTAAAGCATTAGAGCATTTATATTATTTTTGAAAAAAAACGCTAATGCGGCTAAAATTTGCAATGTTAAATAGTGTTATTAGAGAATTTACAAGCAGATATATATTATAAACGCAAAACAAAAAGGATTTTGTATAATGATACAGATTAAAATGAAATCCTTATTTACATAAAATAATAAGGCATAGCATACAAATCTTCTGCATTCAATTATATATGTAATGATAATAGAAAATAGATCGTTCAAACTTAGCATTCTATACTAAATATCTCCACCTATATAAAATACAAAATCAAAAAGAAATCTAACATAAAAAATATAAATTTTCCCCAATAATGTATGATTTCAATTTTATCAAAACATACAATTGTTCTAAATTTGTGAACTGGTCAAATGTATAGCTTTATATTTAGAAATGATTTTTAAGGGAACATATAAGACCGAAAATCCTACAAGCCTATATATTTAACCAAGATTTTTGAACTCATAATGTATAAAAGAAAATTCAAAATATTTTTTGTCGACGAAAATGAAAACCCTCAATTTAAAAATAACTTGAAACGGGTTTGTGGCACACTACAAACAAAATAATTCGAGAAACTCTAAAGTAAAACCAGATTGTGACAAATATACAAGCCTTATTTTGACGAAAACTATGAATGTTTAATATTATAAAACGTAAACATACAGTATAACACTACAAAGAGGAGAACTAGGCAAAAGTAATCAAACACTGTGCCCACTGGAAATGTAGAATAATGTGCTCGAGACAAAAACTTAAAAACTAACATACCATGTAGTTCTATACAAAAAGTTGACACCAAAACTCGTGATACAAGTTATATCCAGTATTTTGCTAAAATTTATATTCTATCGAATTTAATGATCTAGACATAAAATAAAAATATGTCTATTTATCCTGGATTTATATAACGTAGATCTTTAACATATATGCACATTTTTTTAAAATAATATAGATTCGTCATGAATTTAAAATTATTAAATCAAAAAATAGATTAAAACATAATATGTACTCTATGGTATAAGTATTTTATTTTTATGGGCTTAATTTTTATTTATAATTTTAGTTTTTATTCTCGAGCACACCTTGCTTGACTTCTTTCGCACAGCGTATTTAAATTTTGATTGTCTTTTCCCTACCAAAGTTTTCTTAATATCTTTTTTCCTTTCGAGAACGATTAATCAAAAGGTTTTTCTCAATCCCATGATATTATAAATGCCCAAATCTGATCGTGACATCGAGTTCTCTCTTTAGACAATTTTCATATCTTTTCACAACGCCGTCTTATATAGTAACATATGGGATAATTTTTGTCTTGCACTTGTTTATTGATGACAGCTCGGAAACTAGCAGTTCATTTTTACCTGAATTTAAGGTTTCAATTATGTATATGTCGTCAATACATGTCACGCCAGTTAAGATCAGATTGATACAATTTCTCTTTTTATCATATACAACAATATCAGGTATGTAATTTGATAATTTGATGTCTTTTTTTACTTTATGATCTAAAAATATTATTTTTATTTATTTCTAGTGTATGTAAAATACCATAAAGTAATCTTTGTTTAGATATAACTTTTGAATTTGCTGAAAAAAACTTAAATATGATAGTGAAAAATATATTTTTTGTATAGTCAATTAAATAACACATGCGTAAACCAGAAGAACATATGTAAATCTTATGCGTAAATATTTCAGATAAAAGTAAGAATCAAGATTAAAATCTAATATTTTGATAAAAGAGGTACTTGTTTACTAATTAAATATCTAAATTTGAAAAAATGTTATTTAGAATTTAATATCAATTGCTCCATATATTGATATTACTATAGACTACTTTGCATTTTAGACTTTAATTAGAATGTCTTGAAAAACATATAACTTGAATACTGAGCTTTTTCGAATTTTTATAGAAGCATACCAAAAAAAAGGATAATTTTGAGCTGTCATTATTAAAATATTGTTTTTAAATCTTTAAATACGATATGCACATATATAGATAGGTCAAAACGCTAGAACCTATGTTATTTACATTGTAAATTTAAATATATAATGAGAACATACATAAATACAAAAAATATACTTTTCTAAGCCCGAATACTTGTGCACATTCTTTTATAATAAAATGTGCTATTTTCAGATATAGATTCAGTTTTATTAGACAATAATTATATTTATATACCAGGGTAGTGTATCATATCGAAAAATGACATTTAGTGATTTAAATGTGTTATAAATTAAAAACTATAATTCTTGTCGTATAGCATTAGAAATCTTTATCATTTATGTTTCTCTTATATTTTGTACAAAAAACCAAGATGCTTTTGCTGCTATATATACTTGGCCTTTATCATTCTTTACTGCAAAAGTTTGTTCTGATGCATCATGTACATTTCAATCTTACAATAATTCTTCAGTCTATCCAGTATTTATCTAAAAATGATCTATTTTAGGTGTATTATATAATTTCATGTTTTTTAATTCATGATTTATTTTAAATACAGTGAAAATGGTTAAGTGGTGTTTTTACTAGACCTAAGAGATATATGCAAAAAAAAAGTGAATCAAATTCTTCTTTCGCAAGGACATTGATAAATAACCATACTGGTAATTAATGCCGTTAGCTGCAAGAAATATAGAAAACTTTGATAGGCTGTAATAAAATAAAAGCTTTCTGGTTTTGAACATACACTGATTGGGGCGCTGAAATAACTTGACTCGATTGTAGACTCAAGTGTATTATCTGTAGAATCCATTGGTATATAAAAGATTTTATCCCGTATATGTGACCCGATTGACGTTGTCAATACTATACATCTTTTTTGCTATGTTTTATACCACATAGAAGCATATATACTAAGATCCAAATATCAATCAAATTTTATTCATGCAGAAAGAAAGTTTTCTTTTATTTTTCTTATGCGAAGCATGCCATTCTGTAAGGACAATAATTTTTTCTTTTTTATAATATTTGTGTTTACATTTTAGTCAATCCCATCGTTTATATCAACCTCTGCTGAAAGCGCATCTTCCTGCCTAAATCCGATAGTTTAAACAGAGTAACTCGCTAATGTTTTTTTGGACAAATTGTCAATATATGATTTAATATAAATGTATAAGCACCTTTTTAACAGCTAAAATATCTATGGATTTATACCATGATTTTTAATAGTATAGATTATTAAATTTATCTTCCGAATAAGTTTAACTTATATTACGAACAGAAATTTAATACTAAATTTAAACCAAACCACTAAGTTTAAATTATTTTAACTCTTTTGTTGGCTTTTTCTAGCTAATATATAAGAATAATTTTAGTCTGCATAGAATGGCAATAAAAGTAATTAAATATATTTTTTAACATCAAGTATAGTCCTATAAATTTTGAAGAAACTCCTTAGTTATATAACTCTCAAAAACAAAGATATAATGATGTCATGTATAACAAAATATTGATCCTTAAGGCCTTAAACTAGAAATTAATAAAAATAAGGTATTTAAAAATTTAAAATAAATAAGATAAAAAATTCCAAATGTATCGCATTGCGTGTAAAAATGATTACTTTGTTAATTTTCACAATAAAATCTTATATAATAATATAATATATAAAGTTCAAAATATCACATTAGAAATACATTAAAACCAAAAAAAATTTATCATAAGTAAACCTGGTATAAATAGGGTACTTTCATGTTTTCATATGAAGCCTGGAGGGTAATATTAATTTATTTTTACATTATTTAAGCGTATATTCTACGTTTTTTATTCTTTATATTCTTTAGACTTTATATTCTTTATATTCTTTATATTCTTTATTTTGTCTATGATATCTATTAAATAAGTTAAAACACATTTAATTTAGTTTAAATATGTATCATGCCACTATTAATATTTAATGTCTTATATTTATGGTCGTATATAACCTATATTGTGTGAAGATATTTTGTATCTATTGGATATATATATAAATTGATTTTTACAGAGCTTTAATTTAAAAAATATATATAGTGTACTATTTTGAAGATTTAGGTGATAGCTAAATCACTTCATAATACAATTCAAAATATATACTTTCGATACATACGTTTTAAATATTTAAAATATTTAACGCTAAAAAATATGCACTAGAAGTGGTCTAAAATAAGAAAAGATATATATATAGAATATGCACTAATGTTTCTATGTGTCATTAAAAAGAGCATAAGACATGTTATTTTATGGGTTAAGTTTCTTTTTATCAATTTTATTTATTTAGAGGTGTTCAGTCCATTAAAAATATTGCAAAACTCCTTAGTGCATCTTTTGACTTCTTCGCCGATCTATCTTCATCAACTGCTCTTCTTCTAGGCAAGCATTATTATTATTTTCATATATGTATAAATTTTTAGATGGTTAAATTCTTATATTCAATAAAAATATTTTTAAAATCCCCGCAAATATAAGATTATCGGGTTGTTGCATATAAAATTATTGATAAAAATGTATTTTTTCTAAATTTTATTGGAATTAATAAAAGCACGTAAAAAAATCCTACGATAGCAATTATACATTAGAAATCACGATAATAAATAAAAATTTAAATGTAATTAAATGTATGCTGATAAAAAGATTTTATTATTTTTTAAATATAAATATCATCATATAATCTTCTGTATTGTGGTTGATATTTAGCGATTCTTCAATAAAAATCAGAAGTATTTACAACAAAGAAACGATTTAATCAAAATATTTTAAGCATGAGAAGATTCGATACAAACGTTTTATTATTTTATTTGTGCTTAAACTTGCAAGATTAATTTAAAACTGTTATAAATATATGCGTGAATCTGTTTAGCATGTATAAAATCAACCTCATCATACCAATAACGGCATCAATTAATTTAAGTTTAGTGCGTGGATTATTTTTAGTTGTTAAAATATCAAAAGAGCATTTTTAAAATATAGAAATTTTTTTAAAATTGTCAGCCAAAATTTTTGCTGTATTTTTGCACTAGAAGTCTCATACTGCAGCTTTGTAGCTTCAAAACTCCTTTACTTATATACAATTTAAGCAACTTAAAATCTTGTACCTCATCTAGAAAAATTTTTAACAACCTAAACGTAGTTACTCACCCCGATATAAAATTATAATAATTTTGCCTTGCTAATACGTTTAACTGCATATAGACGGACAGTATAAGTTTCCTAAAGTTTTTTTTTATAAAAATACAGCAGCGACATTAAATTTTATACAATATATGATGGTGAATTATGCAATCTGAATTGCTTTTTCGTAATTTCTTATTGATATTTTTCTGTTATTTTTTTATAAATATTAATATAATTTATTAGAATACCAGTTCATATTAATGGACAATTTTGTTATTTATGTGTGAACACAATTGAGACTATTTTTGCGTGTATATTGAATCTAAAGTAAGATTACTATATTATTTTGCATTTTATACTATTAATATAGAAAAATTTTGAATCTTCTATTTCGTGAATGAATTTCTGTTTTTTCGAGATAGCGATTATATCTTATCATTTGTTTTTTGTTAATTACGCGCTTAAAAAGCTTGAAATTGATCATAAAAAATAAAAAAAAATGGTATTACACCATAGGAAACAATATATGTATGTAAAATCATAGATGTATACATTAAAAGAAGCAGTAAAGTTTTTTAGTTGCCTAATATTTTTACCCAAAACATAATATTGTCTGGTTTCGAAAAATATATAAATTACATGCGTTTACCAGCTAAATATGAGCAATACAACCAATAAATAAAAGTATAAAAGAATTTTGATTGATATAAATGTAAATTATATTTATAAATAATTGAAAAATTTATTTTTCTTTTTTACGAACTTGATAACAAAGTAACCTCGATGTTTAGTTATATAACACGTAGAATCTTATATAAAAACAAAGGATAATTCAACAAATAAAATGTAATTTAGATCTGATATATTTTTAATGGTTTTTTTGTGTATTTATAGTCCGACTTCTGTAAATTTTATTATTTTTATTTTAATATGGAATTATTTTATTTAGATCGACGTCAAAATAAAATAGAAAACTAAAAAACAATTTGATGTTATCTCCAGGTTATATAAGATAATTTTTGCAAGAGATGATGCTCTATATTTTATTTTAAATATTTTTCGCATTATAGTGACAATAAACTTTATCGGATTAAAATTTGCTCTTTTGTATAAATGAAAATATGTAATCAACGGAGATAATATTTAATTGATATTGTGGATACATAGGTCTTGGGTGAAAAGTCTGCGGGTTTATGAAAACTTTCAAAAAACAAAATATCTATTTATCTAGATAGAATAAATTTTAAGTTGTATATTTTACAAAGAGAACTCATTATAACGATTTTATAAGATTTTATTAATCTTGAATTTTTGTCGAAAATTAAAAAATGTATGGCGAAATTAAGAAATATCATTTGACAAATAATATACAAACTCAAAACTTATTTTGAATATTCCATTTCGTTTTATATTAGAACTTATAAAAAAACCAATTTTTTACTATACAGTTCTAAATATTGTGAAGCCGCGATTCTTCACGAACCTTTGCATTTTTTACTAAATTTTTATATATAAAGAAAATAGATTATGATGAAAATTCTGATATTTAATTAAATTAAAAACATGTATAAAAGCAGAAAACCACTTTTTGCATTTCCATAATTCGTAAAAAAAACATATTTTTTTATTCTATCAATATAGATAGATCTACTTATTTAATTTTTTAATATACAAGTTTGTTTTATAAAATAAGTTAAAATTATCAAACATTCATAAATTATATATTTTGTATATATGTACGTTTTGACGTCTTTTTATATTTAAATTTTCATTTGCCAAAAAAAATCCTTATACATAAAGAAGCCGACCATGATACAGTTACGCCTTTAACATTGATTTTTAAATTTTTGAAAAGTTGAATTTTTATGATAGAAGCAAATTAAATTTTGCATCAAATAAATATTCATTGCGCAAATAAAATCGCAGCCAAAAAAACACCAATGGTAAAAAAAGCCCCGTTTTTTTCATTACTGAGGTCGATATGCGTTTTATAAACCATTTAAGTTTTAAAAGATGCATTGACTCTGCATTAATTGTGCATATCTTATATACACAAACAAACAAAATAGTAAACCGATTGAATGTGATGTTACAAATCATAATATTGCTACTAATAAATGTCTATTTCCCTTAAATTTATAAAAAGATACAAATCGTGACTTGAAATATTAGTTCACACAGTTTTCGCTTATAATTGTTATTTTTTTGATAAATAATATCGATTTTGAGCGGAATTTTAAGAATAGGAAATTGAACTAACGATATAAATTCTATTTTCTGCAATTAAAATCTAATTAAGCTTTAAAACATTCATAACAATTAAATTTACAAAATTATTTAATATAAGCTTTATAATATGATATTTCGTTAGTTTTTTGGGTAAATCATATGTTGATTTTACGCCACAGAAAATCCAGATTCAATTATTATCACTTATTTCTAATTTCCATTTCTTTTGTTAACACCTGTGTTTTTGGGCTCGATATAAGCCAATATTCATTAAAGGCTGCAAGCGTATATGTCTTTACAATTAGTAATTTGTTTGTATAAGAAGAGTGTAAAGAACGTTCTTTTATTGATTACTGTTTACTTTGGTTTTAAAAATTGGCTCAACCATAAAAGCAATTACCAAAGATGTTTTAGATGACGTATTCAAAACTAATAAATATGATGGCAGATAGTATACTGAATATAATGTAAATTGACAAATTTAAAATCCATTCTATTCCAATTGTGTATATAAAAAAATAATCCACATATACAAAGTTTTCTGCCCATTCATTTTTTTATAAGTGATTGTGTACAATCTTATAAGTCTATCTTCTTCTCTTACAATATAAGCGTCTCAACATCAATTTTCTTTGTGTAAATGTGTATATGTTAAACGTACCATAAATTTTAATTTTATGCTCATAGTATACATAATATAAGCATATTTAACTATGCAATTGAATCCCAAATGGTTTGTAAAATATATAGTATTGATTTATGAATTACAAAATTAAAATTCATGGATAACAATGAAGTCATCTATATTTGATCATCCAATTTATGCTTATATAAACGATGTCTTCTTGGTGATAATATACAATTAATTTACTCAAAACGCTGTATTAAATGTTTTTTAAACTATAAATGTATTTATTTGACGTTTTTTCTATGTTTGACAATGTATAGATAGTTAAAATTAATTTCTCTGTGACTTTTCACATTATTGATATATATCTTTGCATTGCAGCACAATGTGGTGTTTTTCCTTGATTTAAATATCTAGACTCGGGATGATACAATCAAAAACAATAATTGCTAATATTTTTTTTCCTTTTGCGATTTTAAAATCTGTAAATATGACAATCGTATTGTTATTTTTTTACAGTCGAAATAAGAGATGGTTGATAACAGAAATAATAGTACTAATTGTGATATTTACAGGGTTTATTTATATAGTTTTTATATATTTGTAAGAAAATTATATATACAGAATGTCTTTTTACGCGAATTATCACAAATATTATCACATAATCTGAATGCAAATTTGTGATTTTTAAAAATGTGAAATTTATGTTAATAACATCTATAATTATTATCGAAAATAAATGTTCGAATTCACGAAAGCTACACGCATCATGATATCTAATACAAAACCAAAAGAAATGTAAAAAATAAATTTAAGTATTTTTATTTTATTCATAAGCGTTTATTTTTGAAATTTGAATAATAAAATACCTTTTTTTTTAATTTATAGATTTATTGACATTCAACTCTATTTTTTGTTTGTTTTTTAAATTTTTATGCGATTATTATATTTTTTATTTTCTTATGTTTTATAAACAATTTTTTTGGACAAGTAATTTTTTTTATATGTAAAAATTTTTCAGCTTATAAATAAGAATTTAAAATCTTTATTTTTTACATTTGTTATTATGAATATGAATTTTTTATGCTACTAAGACCTATGGTTTAGATTTTAGCTTTTATTGAATATCCTTAGATAGATGTAAGAATAATCTATAACACATGATCTTATAACACTGGTGATATTTTATATGGATTGGTTTATAAGTCATATAATACCATGATTTTTTTATGCAGTTCATAATAATTTTAACGCATCGTACGTTAAATTTTTCTTCTGTTTCCGTTTCTTGCCTGAATATAATATAAAAATATTTACTTTCTCATGTTGTTTTTTTTTCTATTATCATGATTCTTAATTTATAGTCATTCTTGGCGTTCTATATTGAATAGAATACTTTTCACTAATTTTGAATTATATGATATATTGTAAAAATATGATTAAATTTTTGAAATCTATATCTTACCCTGTTTTTCGGTCTTTTTTTTTAAATCAAATAAAAAAAAAATTTCAAAAATATACGAAAAAAATTCTGAAACCAATTATAATTTTCTATTTATAAATATAGCCATGAATAATATGCTTTATTCTATGATAATTTTGATCAGATATATAAGGTTAGTGTTATTGTCATGATTTTCATTGACAAAAAACGCCTTATGTTGTTTTTGTAAACATTAAACCCCTAAGATATAGAATTAACAGGCTAATTTTTGAAAATTATGTAATTTTTCTGTTACTTGATTTTATTTGTGATAAATGATGTTTATATTTATAGGAAAAAATATATATCATTATGATTAAGATACGTTGCTGATTTGGCACTTTTTACACAAATAATCCATAAGAAGTGGTGATAGGCAAAAAAAATATCAATATAAATAGCAAAAATGGCTATATTTCATATTCTATTTAAATTTGTGTAATCTGGTATTTGCAAATAAATCAAAAAAAAATGGTATTTCTTCCCAAGTACACGTCATTTTGTCTTGTATTCACGGTTATATTGACAATATTGCATATTTTGCATTTTCACTATATAAAATGATTAAAACAAGTGAAGGTGCCTTGACCATATATAAATATATGTATAATAAGTATATTTAATGCTGAAAAATAACCACAGGAACAAGTATGTTAACCATGATTAGAATCTGAAACGATATTTTGAGCATTAAATATAAACAAACTGATAATCGATTTCATCTGGAAAAGTCAATCTTGAGATTACATAGTCATGGGAATTTAATATAGATATAAAAGTAATCAACACCACATCTTTGATTTTAAATGCAATTGTTGTTGTATTAAAATTTTGTTAAACATAAATTTCTTTATTATATTATATAATCGATAACATTAATAACACATCATCAAAAAATGCTTTAAATATAAGAGAAAAAATTGATCAAAACAAATGACGTAATATGAATTAAAAGATTATTAAAATAAATTCATCTGCAAATATAAAATATCATAATTTAATCTTTTTAATCTTATTTCATTCTGCAAATTCATAAGCTTTGACAAAGGTTAATTTTAGAGAACTATAAAAATAAGAAATTAAGATTTAGTTAAATCTCCGATATAATTATCAAATTCATTCATGCATTTCGAGCAAATTTATATTACCCCAATAAAAATGATTTTGTCACATATTTTATACTATTTTTTTGAAAATTGTAGGCGTCGAGTCAACCAAAAATTTTCAGGAAGACTATGACGACGAAATGTCTAATTATGATATATTTATGTTCTGTGATTCTAAGAATATCATTTTCTTCTCACAAGATAACATCCAGTGTAATCTTTCATATGAGACCGATAACAATCTAGCTAAACTGAATGAATCAAATGAAAATTTTGATTTATCCGAAAGCAATACATGCACTTTTTCTATAGATAATGTGCATTATAGTGTATTTGATGAATTTTCATTTACAAGCAATATATTTGATTCGTTTTTAACACAATCTAGCACAGATAATATGGAATTAAACTTTGAAAAACAAGAAAATTCAGATTTCTGTACCATAAAAATGGACGAAAAATACGAAAAATACCTACTGATACATCAGAATATTTTATATGCGAAGAGCGTAAAATTTATGCATCAAGATTGCCTAAAATCAAAAGAAATCTAGCTTACATGAAAAAAAGAAGCCGCATCAATTCTTAAGCGAAAAAAATATCAGCAACATATTATAAAATATACTAGAAATACAGAAGGTCATGTGATTGATGTAAGAAAGTCAATTTGTGAATCATTAGAAATTTACAAATGAAAATTTGCCAGATTTTTTAGTTTATGGACATTCCCAAAAACCAAGGATCTTATCTAATGAAAACGCAAGTACAAAAAATGATATTTTTTTAGACTCAAATATATCTAAAAATAGTCAAACTTCTATGTTTTTTTACTTTGAAAGCCCAAAAGACATATGTTCCATATCAAACAAATGTCTGGATGGTAGAATAAACTTTTTAAATTTCATATTAATACAGAATCTACAATAAAAAACTTATATCTTTTAAAACAGCTTAAAAAAACGGAATTTTCGCAGTTAAATATTATCTTTGAGTCAATTAAATTGCACATAGAAAATTTTTACACTCGAAATAATCAATCTGGGGATTTAGACAATATAAGAAGTATATTTTCTTTTGCAAAAATTATAAACCTGTAATCGCGAAAGAAAATGAAGAGAATATGAATTATTCAGAACATAAAAGAATTATTTTAGCGAAAAACGTGAGGACTAACACTAAAATGATACATAATGACATTAAGAAAAACTTAAAATTAGCGAAAATATTTCCAGAATCTTTTTTTTGACATTCAAAATATTACAACACATTACTTTTCCGATGCTGAAAATATAATTGACATGAATTTTCTGCAATTTTTACATTATTTGTATTGGATTGCTATCTTGAAAGTTTTAAATTATGATAAATTACAGTATAAAATAGACTTTACAGATCAAAAAAGTTTTATGATTTATATTATCAATCAATATAATCTTAGAATGTTCTTACTTTCCTCGACCTATTTTTTGTGGAGCACCGACCTACTAAATAACTATCGTAAATTAATAGAAAATGAACATAGAATATATCTAAGTATCCGTATAATACATTTTCATTCTTAACAAAAAAAAGTTCATCATTTGAAATTCATAACATGTCATTATTCTTTTCTAAATTTATTTTTTATGAAAGAAATGAAAAGGTTTATTTAAACAAATTAGGTATAATTGATAAATATAAAAAAACCAAAAAAAGAATAGTTATACCTTATTCTTATGATTTTCTTATATAATTAGACGAATAAATAACGTGAAAAACCATAAGAAGGCAATATCTACTATACGTAAATCAATAAATATTTTAAAATATTTCCTTTTAGTTGCTGAATCTTATTTAAAAAAATATAATGAAAGAAACGAAAATGGTAAAATAAGTTATCTTTTAAGCAACACTTGTCTAAATGTAAAAGATTTTATAAAAAAAATTGATGAGTGTATGATCAATTATAGAAAAAAGAAACATTCATCGGAAATATGCACAGAAAATATCAGCAAAATCTCACTACTGTATAAAGAAGCCCTTGAAATTTTTAATGTGTATTTTGAAGTTTTTTTGTGGATATACCGGAATGATTTACTGACGCTTTCAAATATTCAATATTTATCTGATTAAATCTACTTAATATTATAACTTCTATGTTTAAAAATTTGTTTTTATATAGTTCCGATCAAAAAGATTCAGAAAGCAATTTTTTGCATAAAAAATATGTTTTATGAACAATAATTCCTGTTTACTGTTTATAAATCATAAAAAAATATCTATTCTTTTATATAACAAACGTTTGATACTAAACTGTTGTCTTGCAACTTATTACAAGACCGATTCACAAAATTGTCACAAAAAAACAGCAAAAATTAAACTCGTATACTTTGCAGTCACCCTTTAATAACATTATCTTAAAGTAGAAACGAATTTTCTAAAATAATGTAGCTGCATTTTACTTAGAATTCCATCTAAGTATTAAATTACGAAATGTGCTAGCAAGGCAATAAAATTTAAAAGACAAAGAAAAAAATTCGGAAGTCAAACCGATCGAAAATACAGCGATAACCAGTCATCTGATTGATATAGGTGCAAGATTGATACAATTCTATTTATGGTAAAAAAAATACAATTAAAAATTTTGTAAGCAACAAATATATAGTTAATTGCAATTTATGGATGTTTGATACCAATAATGAGTGCTGGATAAGTGAATTTGCAGTAAAAAGATGAGCTGCTGATTTAAGCTGTTACTATGCAAATTTTTTAAGTATTCTAGATCTGTTAATTTTTATTATGTATTGTTTTATTTGACTGTTTATAGCTGATAAGAAAATCTTAACATAAATACATCTATTTTCAATGTTTTCTTTCATAAAAACTTAAATTGTATCCTAAGGTTTATTCTGTGTTTATCGGTTTTCATATTTTTTTGGTGAGGTTTTATAAAATATATGAATAGATTTAAGCTTTTAGATCAATAAATATTATAAAAAATACAAAAATTTACCGAAAAAAGGTACTTTTGCATAGAAAATTATTTACTCTCTATCAAAAATTATAGAACTTTTAAAGAAAAATAAAATCTGTTTACATTCTTAAAGTTTTTATGTATAGACAATCTGTAAATAATATAAAGCAAAATTTATTTTCGTAAATCAATTTAAATTTTGGTTTTACATATTACTCCTTTGCATAAAAAAATCATTTTAGTTGGCTCGAAGTGATATTAAAATCTATTTAAATTTTATAAGTAAAAATCATGCTTGCGCAAACATGAAAACGTTCGAACATCATTTTTTTTTATGAATACATCACCAAAAAAAAATTTTAAATAAAGGCATATCATAAAGCTATATATTTTTGTGCACTTAACGGTTAAGTTATTGGTTAAAAGATTAAATTTTTATATTTTTTCATATAAAACAATAATTTATTCTTCCTATTTTAGATATAATAGTTAAAATTTTGTTCAAACTTTATTTCAAAGGCGAAAAAAAAAGTTGCTATCATATATCGGGAGTACAAAAAATATCTTTCGCAGTCAAAACTGAAAGTTCAAACCGGCAAAATCTTATATTCTGTTTGTTATTATCAATAAAATAGTTTAGTATGTTTTTTCATAGAAAAAGCAGTTTCTATTAGTATTGTATAAGTAACCTATTGTATTTTTTTATCAGAAGAGTAAGTTAGAATGTATTATAGAACCTGATATGTAAAATTAACCATAATAAACTATAATAATTTATCGAATGGTAAAAAAGAAAATATTTTAGATAGATGAAATGATTAAAAGTTTTCGCATTATTTGTCATGACTCTTAAATCTATTCTCAACTGAAATATGTTGCATGGACTAGCAATTTACTTAAACTTTTATTTCTCTGTAGTATAATTGTTTTTTAATGGAATTATTTAGTTTTTTTTATCGAAGAATAATATAAATAAATTTCTTCTGATTCATTTTACGTAAATCATATCTTTATATAATCTTGTGCATCAATTTTATATCTTTTTATTATGAAATAATATTATTCAATTACCTGAAGGCAACATCTTACTTTCTTTTAATATAAAATCTTATTTGATCTTGATTTTTTTTAAAAAAACGATAATAATGTTTAAGCTTTCGGTTATAGTTATACGAAAAACATTTTTTTTACAATAAAAATAACATTTTAGCATAAATACGCCAGTTCACGCTATTAACATCATCATATATGAAATAACCAGCTAACCATTCAAATTGTTGCCAATATAATTTTTATGTTTTATTTTTTTTCATTAATTACTTAAATGTCATATGAAACATAAGTTCAAAAATTTTATTTCTAAAATTTCTATGATGTATTAAATACTCTATGGTAAAACACAAAAATTTAAATATAAAAGATCCATGTCGCTTCAAATTCTTATGCAATTGTATAAATCAATATTTACTATTGATTATATAGGTTATATTTTTCACAAATTTTATGTACGCAAAAATCTACTATCAATCGCTTTATAGTACTAAGTAATAGAGAAAAATACCTAAAAAGTTGTGTGTTAAAGATAATTCGTAACTAACGCCGTTTTTAACATTTTATTTGCTTTATCTAACCATATAACAATGTAAAGGCAAAGTAAATTTTTATGGTGTCTAATTAATTCAAAAGGATATTGAAGATCAAAAAAATTGCTGTGAACGTGATGTGATTTTATTTTTAATTAAGTTTTTAAAACTTGTTTGTGTGAATAAGATGCTAAACCACATAAAAAAATATATTGTATAAAAGTAAAAATAATGTTATTTTAAAATTTATATGCGAGAGGTGAAATTCATTTTTTAGTGTAAATATACCACTAATTAACATGTTTCTATAAGCGGCAAATAAAGCTAATTATTATTTTTTTGCAATATTTATTAGAATTTCTATTAAATCTTATAGTATGTTTATAAAATTTTCATTTGATCTTGATGTTTTAATTGGTTCTTTTTGATAAAAAAAGTCATGTTAGCGTGTTTCTATCTTCTATAAACAAATGTGCATTTAATTCTTCTCTCATTAATGTAGTCGAATTTATTGCTGCTAAAGTTTATGCTATTTTTGCAAGCTGTAATCCAATTTTTTATCTAACAAATATAAAAGTGCGCTGATATTTTATAAATTAAAAAAATATATTATTACGCATGATTTTAGTCAGACACTCAAAAATACAATAGTTACATTTATAATTTTTTTCTAATACAGCGTTAACTTGTATTTTAGAGAAATATAGATATTTTCGAAAATATCAGCATAAACGTTATCATTTTAGCATCATTTATAAAAAAAATTGATTAAATACGTGTATATTAAATTAATAACATCCACGTGTTTCTATCTTAAGAGCAGTTCTTAACAGTTTGCTATGTGATAAAATATTTTAATTTATAAATTTACTAAAAATATCAATATATACTTTTACGTAAATTACCAAAAAATTTCAAGTAAAGATTCAATAAATCCATTCAATTTATTTCAAAAAGTAAATTGAAAGAGACAAACTTATTTTGGTGCCTTCTCAGCTTTAAATTTGATGAATTCACCTAATAAAAATTAGATGATGCAATTTAAAAATAATGAATAACCCATATATGTTCTATTAATTATTTATTATATATAGCAGCAAAAATACTCAAACATTTTATTTTCTATTATTTGCAATGTTTTTCTTTGTATTTTTAGAATTTTATCAAAATATCAGAACAGCAAATTACGAAAATATTTCTCAATGCCAAGATTTAGACTCAAGAACCACTATTTATCATCCTAACATTTCAAAAAATTCTTCAGAAATGGACACTTACACATTAGAAAATCATGACGATACAGATATTATTTTATCATCTGCTTCAAATACACTCTTTAATTCGGCTATAGAAAATACCAGTGATATTGTCTTAAGTGGCAGTGAGAATTACAATATCGATCTTCCAGATGATTTTGAGGAGATAATAAATGAATATTATAAATCTATTGATATAATTGAAAGCGCGAAAGATGTACATTTTAATGGGCCGATTGTAACAATGCAAGAAAATAACGAGCAAAAATCTAAAAACAAAAATTTCGAGGAAAATCCTGTTTCGAAAATAGTCATGGATGTTCAGGAATATGTTAAAAATGAAAGTTTTATTGATAACGAAAGACAGAATATTAATATTGATTACTTTCGATCGCTAAACATGCATATAGAAAATCCCGCGCAACCCCCGAAATTCGCTATAAAAAGAACATATGTCGAATCTGTTGAAAACAAAAACGAAAAAGGCATGTTTTTGGAGTTTGAAATTAGCAATAATGATAGAGAAATAACAGAACTAAACCGAAAAAAAAATAGAACTTCAATGACTTCTGTTGATTTTGTATCCTATCAAAATTATACTACTTCAATTGATTCGAAAAGCCCAAGTAACAACGAAGTTTTTTTTTTTGCTGCTGTCAACGAACCAGTTCCCAATGATCTAACTCGCGTAGTTGATACACAAGAGAATGTTCACTATCAAAATTCAGAGGAAGAAGAAAAATATCTTGGTATTGATATATGGGGACTGAATAACCAGGTAGAATCTACTATAGAGATTATGGAAACAACACCGGTTTTTAATATAGAGTGTTGGTCGGTATTATACAGAGATTTCACAGAAAATAAATTAAAAATCGAAAAAATATACAATGAAAGAAATCTAAAAGGTGTATTAAATAATATATCCGAAATTTTCTATTTACTGGAAATAATAGAGGATGTAATAAAAGAAAATAACGAAAAATCCCAGATAAAGCCGGACGAAATAGAAATAGAAATTACAGAAGAAATTAGAAATGATGCTATTACTATTTTAAATAATATAAAGAAAAACAAAAGCCTTTTGTGTATATTCCCGGAGTTCCTGTTTTTCGATATTTATAATATGTCGAATCTATATTTCGAGAAAACTGAAAAACCGGTAAAGTACAGTTCAATGAAATATATTAAGTATATATACTGGGAAAAAATTATGAGAATTTTAATGTCAAAAGATTTTGATTTTAACATTAGTGTTGAAAGTGCAAGTTCTTTGTGTAAATTTTATAGTAATCAATATGAATTGAGAATTTTCTCTGTTTGTGTGACTCAATTTCTATGGAATGAATTTTTTGTGCAAACTTATGCATCTTTATTACAGCGGGAATTATTTATAATAAAAAAAAAAGAGAATAAGATTTATGATATTTTAGTTGGAAATGCTCACACTACTCGCATGGAATTTAGATTTTTGATTTTTTCTAGGCTTGTTTTCTATGAACCTTTTGTAAAAAATGAGTCTATGCAGGCCAATACCGAAACCGAATCAAATCATGCTGGGGGATGCAAAAATATGAATAAGGCAAAATTTTTATGCCTTATAAAAAGACTTAAAGATTCTATTTCGCCAAAAAATAGTTTTTATGGAATAACAATATCGTATCATCTCATGTTAAAATTTTTGGGTGTGGTCGAAAGATATTTAGAAAAATATGAAGAAAAAAATATTGTGGTTGAATCGTTACCAAGCCTTATTCAAGCACGTGAAAATATAGCTTCCTCTATTATAATCTTAGAAAAAATTATTAGAGAAGCTGGGAAAAACGAAACATCCAGAAACAAAAGAGCTGGTTTGTTCCAAAAAGGGGTGATTGAGAGCTATGAATCTTGCTTTATGGTATTTTTCTGGCTTATGCGAAAGGAGCTTAACTTACTAATTGAGGTTTCTGCGTAGTAACTTATGACAGAAATTAAAGGTTAATTTTAACTGATTTAAAATAAGCAATTTAGATGTTATAAAAGGAATCAAATCGTAAATTTATGTCTCTGCCGTGAATATATAATATATTTTGTTCTATTTAGATTTAATTATGCGTGTGTAGTATAAATACCTTAGCTATTACATTCATAGCATAATATAGAAATATAAATTATAAACGGACCGTTTCTAAATTTCCAACTAAAATCTACAGCATTGTACAAATATTTATGTTTTTTTATTATTTATATTGACAACAAGCGAAAAAAGGACATCTTAGTATCAGCATGTATTTTATTTAGCTTAATAATTTCTTTCGTGTTATTCCCAGAAGGAATGCATTCTAATACATGCTTTGAACAAAATTATTATAATTTTAGATGAATGGACTAAAATTAGAAAATTAAATTTCAATAGAAAAAGCACAAATTAACTTTTTTTTATATTTTGGGATATCAAGTATTTTGATACAATGTATGTCACGGCCAAAAATATGCAGACCAATACTTAAAGTGTAACCCCGAATTTCTAGAGGTCTCATTCAGTGGTTTAACGGTGTATATTTCATTTATACCATGTTATGATTTGATCTTGAATAATATGCTCCAAATACTATAAATCTATATTCAAATGCAAAGTTAAAAGATATAAGTCAAATAAAATAACATGATCAATATATTTAATATTGTCAAACTAAATAAATCAACAATACACTCAGAGTCCTTGATCATAGCGTGATCAAACAATAAAATGTTACGTTATATTTTTACGAAATTGATTTATGCTATTCCATGATTTCTGTTTGTAGGGGTAAAAGTTGGTCTTTTACAGCATCAAATATAATCAATGATCATATTTGACAGTGTTCATAACTATATATATTTTATAAATGAAGCGTGTATTTTTAAATAATAGATGAAAAAATAATCATTTTTTATCCAGATTAAGAAGACCAGAAAATTAATTCATGGCGGCCAGAGATTTTAAGAATTAATAACGCGTTATCAATATTTTATTATTGTTTTGGGTTAAGTTTCTTTTCATCAATTCCATTCATTGAGACGTTGTCAGCCATCGGAAACACTTCAAAACTCTTTGATACATCTTTTGACATCTTTCCCTGGTCTATCTCCATCAACCACACTTCTTCTCTCAAATGTGATGAGTTCAAGTGTCTTGTTGTGTGGTTAAATATGTTAAATAATAATTTTATTAGCCATCAAATTAATAATTCCTGAAGGAGGAGAGGTATTAAATAAGACATCAGAGAGTTAAAAATAGCCGAAAGTTTTAATAGACTGTACACACGAGAGATTAAGCGATTTTTGCTCGAGAACAAAAACTTAAATTATATCGAATAATTATGCCCTAAAATAAATAAGATTAATAGCCATCTTATTTCCTTTTATTTAGATCGAAGTTGTTTGTTAAATATCATAAAAAAAATAATTATTTTATGCATTATAGATATATGTAATATTTTTCTGGTCAAAAGGTGCGATTTTAATGTTATATCTACCAAGGTTTTTATATCAGTTTGCTTTTATAATAAGAATAATTTTATATAATATATTTATACTTTATTTTGATATTTAACTATGGTTTATTATGTTTGTAAATATGTGTTTGCTGTATTTAAAAATTAGTTTAATTTCTTATTCTTTTATATTTTATTAATTATATATATTATTACTATGTAAATTTTTATTTTGATTGAACATTACATTACGTTAAAATACAATCATTACATAAATTTTTTCGAAACTATATTATTATTTTAATCCTATTTTTGGGCATGATGAAAGAGCATTTTGGTTTATATAATTATAATTTAAATCAATCTCTGTGATGTACAAAAGACTCGCTGGCCTTTTTTACTCTTTATAATAGTAACAAAATCTTTTTAATTCGTTTAGATCCATATATAATGAAAGGAATTTGTTGTTATCTACGGATTTATAAACAACACACATCTCAGTTTGTAGTAAAATTAACACTATATTATAAAACCTCATAAAATAATATTTTTAAGTTAAATTAATAAAACTAAACACTATAATTTAACATAGAACACATGTTAAAGATCAGAAAATAGAGCTTATACAGTAATTAGAAATATCAAATTGTTGGGGGTTTTCAATACTAAATTTATTATGTTACATTTAGGTATTTGATTCTTTATTAAACATATAATATATTCATAAGATTAAGCTTACATAAAAAACTTAAGAAATACTGTTTTTTATATTATTATTTATATCAAGTGTTCCCCTTGCACAGCAATTTTTTTAAAAGGAAAGCACACCGCAAAAACTGCTATACATAATTCGCAGTTTTTAAGATCTATAGAGATGATAAGGGTGACTGTGTATAAAATAATTTATTTTTTAAGTTTTACGTCATAAATATTTTTATAAATCTTATATGTCGAACTTAAAAAAAACTATAAATATATAGAGAAATTGTTTAAATTTACAAATAAAAACGCCTGTATACTAAAATAAAAATAGATAATCTCTATTTAATGATATAAAAACCTTCTTTATTTGTTATATTACCTTGAAAAATTATTTTATGCTATAAAAATAAAGAAAAGTAACTAATATAAACATTGGTATATAAAAACTTTATAATTTTAAAAAAATTTTTTAATTTTAAATTAGTAGTATATTTAAGTACTATTTTACCGAACTCACATGTGGAAAAAAATTAAAATTTTTAACTTTCTAAACCGGTTAGTAAACATAAATAAAACTACAAAAAAATATTTCATGGCAAAAATCCTTCAGTGGGTTTATACATAAATGCATTTTTATATTCCAAAAAAAATAAATTATCTTTTAAATATCTATGATCTCGTTCTATATACGTATATTACTTATAATTAAAAGAAATTTTTTAAAAACTTTCATTTTATTATAAGCCCCAAAATTTTATATTTCATCACTAAAATAAGAAAATGAAGCGTTATAACAATCAGCGTATATATTTTTTTTGCAAAGACAGCAATAAGTTATAAAATGAGATATTAAATATTCATTGCTTGGGGCAAAAAAGCCAATCTAAATGAATACATCTGAAAAATTTAGTTCTTATTATATAGAGAATAAAATTTAATGGAAAAACACTCTCTAGGGAAATTCATTTCTTTCAGTTTGTAAGAGTATTACATAATTACACCCATTAAGCTTTTATTGAATACGTATTTGGATTTCAAACTACCATACCACACGTTTGTATTTTCTGTGCCCTTATAGATAGATTAATGAAATATTTATGATATCAGTGATTTTTTTATATTTCATTGAAACATTTGATCTTTTTCCTGTTTTTATAATGCGTTTTTAATTTGTAAAATTGTGTTAAATATCCAAGATAAATCTAATCCAGAAAAAATTCATAGAATATATTGTCTCTAAATTGATAAATAATCAACTTATTGCACAATAATATATTCTGTACCGTTTCTTTTACATTATATAAACTATTTAGAATAAATTAACTAAAAAATAGCTAAATGTTTTCTAGGAAGGCTGTTATTCGTTTTTTATGAATAAATCATTATTTTTATGATAAAAACGCATTAGGGGTATCAAAAAAAAAATGTACATTTTTCAAGAAAATTACGTATCTATAGGAATCCAATAATTTCTTTGATTTTTAATATAGGTAATAGTTTGAAATCTGTAAAAAAAAATGCACAAGTGTAATTAATTGATTATTATTGATTTTAAAAAAACATTTAAAAAAAAGTTACTGACAAAATATATTCAATCCAAAATAAATTTTAAAGACCTTTATATATTACAGCAAGATGATTATTGTATAAAAATCAAAAATGTTATCGCTATATTAAGGGTACTCGTTTTATAAATTCATATTAAACGGTAGTTCTTATGAGTAGATAATAGCTAAATGTTATCGCCTTTATATGATGTATTATAAACAGAATCAACGTACTTTTATACTTTAAAGCAAAAAGAGCGACTGAATATAATAATTTTTTATAAATATATTTCATAGACCATTCAAAGGTTTATTTATTTACTTAATATATTCCATATTTTTATAACATTGTAAATGTAATTTTTTTAAACAAATATAACTATGCATGTTAAATTTTCTTTTTAAGATATAATTAGCTAAAAATATATGGAATCAAGTTGTATTTATAGCAAATCTATATAAAATTTATTTTATTTTTGTATTTTTTAATATTACAATTTAGTTTTATATTTTATAAGAACTACATCCAAATGATAATTTTGAATTATTGGCTGCTTATATAATGTAAAAAAAAATCAATGAATAATTCCAATGCCATAAGTTTCTCGATTTATATTTATTGCCTCTTGTATATGCATTTTTTAAGAAAGATTTTTATGCGCTAATTTAATGCACGGTGTGTGTTTTACTATAAAAATATAAGAGAACAAAATTATAAAAATAAATAAGAGTTTCTATACTGAGTTTTCTTAAATAAACTAGCAATAAAAAAATAGAATCAAATAAGTAAATTCTAATGGTCCAGGTGATACTATATACAAAAGGTGGAAATTTATTGATTATTTCGTTTATCAAAGTGCTAATAAAAAACAAATTCAAACAAGATAAATCAAAATAGATAAGGAAATAATAATAAAAAATTTTAAATATAATTTTTTTATAATAAAACAGTAATTTTAGAATCAAAAGAGAAATTGAAAATTACACACAAAATTATAAAAGAAATTATATATTCTATAATTAGTTGGCCTTCAGAACCCCAATTATTCAATCGATCAACTATAGTTAATTTTTAATTAACTATAATGTTTATCGTTTGAACAACGGTATGGGGTAAATAACGTTATTTCTTTGTTTTATTCATACACTTACAACAATCTGTTTAATTTAAAAAATGAGTATCGAAAAAATACAGGAATTTTACATAAACAAGAAAACAAAATAAGGATGACTATGGAGGCAATTTAGCAATCAAAGAAAATATATATGAATGTACAAATAAGTTATTATAGGATTATAACGAAATTCCGATCTATTAAGCCAAAAAAAATTGTACTTTCATCGTTTATTAATGCATATTTCATTTACCATGATATAAATTTCAAAATTATAGATTCGTCTATTTGTATAAAATAATTTCGCCGTAAATTCTCTTTTGAAATTTTAATCAATCCAATATGTTGTATTAATTCCAAGACTCGTTATATAATTTCCAATTATATTTATCAATGAGATATTTATTTAAGGGTGAATTATCTTATAAAGATTTTATCTATTTAGACGTAGTAAGCGTGTTGGGAATATTGCACAACTCCTTGATGCATCTTTTGACACCTTCCCCTGATCTATCTTCATCAACTGCTCTTCTTCTCTCAAATGAGATGAGTTCAAGTGTCTTGAGGAGTGTAAGAGCTTGCATTTATGCTTCTACTTCGTCTGGGATTTTCAATCCTTAACATATTTAGCGAGCAAAACATTTACATCTTTGAATTAACTGTTTTTAGAGAGAAATCTATAATTATAAGGAACTGGGTGAAAAATTTAACTGGTAATATTAATATATAAGCTGTGAAATTATAAAGGGTTATATGGTATAATATATTGAGATTCAATATATGTTTTTTTTATTTTTATCTATATCAAGTTTTAATGTATGATTAAAGCTACATAAGTTTACGATATACAATTCAAATTTCTATCAAAAGTGGATATTAAAAAAAATTATAGAAAAAATATATGTATGTTTTAAGCTTCTATTCATATTCTTAAAGCATTCTCTTTTGAATATATATTATTATTAACTAATCGAGATATGCAATATGATAAAAATATAATGATCATAGATTCATGAAGAACCCTTGATAATAAAAAGATTTGTTATAAATTTTAGTGATTTTATTTGGCAATATTTTTTATGCGTATTTATCTAATCTCCTTAATTTTATCTTTTGACACGATGACGTCTATTTTCTCGGCTCATTTAATTAACTGAATAATCTTTCTAGCAGCATGGCTCCATTGTACAAAATTTGATATAAAAAACACTTCACATTTTTATTCATTCACATCTTTTTTCAAGTAGCCTACTACGCACTCAGATTAGTAAAATATTTGAGCTTTTCTTTTTTCTATAGAAAACTACTTGTTTTTATAAATCCTTCGGAGTGGGTAATATAATTTCTTTGTTAATAATATATTATATATTATGTTATGATTAATATTTTTTTATTTATTTATGACTTAAGTTTCTTCATAAGAATTTCATCTAATGAGACGTAGTCAGCCATTGGGAACATCGCACAACACCTTGATACATCTTTTGACATCCACAACTAATCTGTCTTCATCAACCGCTCTCCTACTCTTGAATGAGTTGAGCTAAGTGTCTTGTGAAGTGTGAGAGCTCGCATGTATGCTTCATCTTCGTCCGGGATTTTTAACTCCTTATTTTTTTTCATGCGATTTCGCATATAACCCATCTCAATTCATATCATGTGGCATTTTTCTTGTTTTATATTTGTATATTAAACCATGTTCATTCGCCATATGACATACTATCCATATTTTTAGTCTTAACTTCAGTAAGTTATCAATGCCAGTAATACTTATTTCAATCAACGTCATAATAATATCTTTTTTATCTTATATAAAATATCAGGTCGATTTTTATTGATAATTATATATGTTTTTATTATGGTATCAAACTTTGCTTCTACATTTCATTTTCGCGGATCTCTTGTACTGAGTTAGTTCTTTTCATTTCTTATAGTTTAAATATGATAGAAATATAAAACTGAACATTTTAACAATATTGCTAGTTTTTTTTTGTATTTTGAATAGTGTTAGAGGTAAAACGATATTAGTCTGATTTATGAACAATAAAGTTTGCATAAAATTTGATTTTTTGTGTGTTATGTATCATGAAACAAAAAAACATTTGTTAATATGTTCCAAACAGATATAATGTTTTTCGAGAGCAGGCAAATGTAAAAAATCATCTTAAAACCATTTAAACTATACATTATAAAAATTGAAAGCTTTATTCTTGTTAAATTTTTTTATTGAGAACCAGATTAATCTCTGTAAGCATCTGGGATTGATATAACTTGGGCACATCATATTTATATTTTTGGCTATATCCTTCTTTCTTAGACATTCTCTAATCTTTTTCGTTTAAAATCTTTTAGTGCAATCGCTTGCTATAAATCTTGTTTTAGTTATGAGTTTCGAATTTAAATATGTCTTCAAATTCTTTCTGGTACCTTTTAAGACATTTTGTTACCACTTCACACCATGTACGACTTCTGATATATCTTCGTCTAAAATAATAGATTTTAGTTAGATCTGATGCTTGTAAATCATTTTTTCTAGTTTTACATCTTCGACCATGTTATGTTTATTTATATTGAGCATACCTTTTTCTTAAAGATGATAAATTTTTTCTTTTTATCGTATAAGATTTTTCATGGATGAGACTAAGAGTATAAAATCATCTTTATTTTGCCTATTTAGTTTAATCCTAGGATGTTCAATTTTCGCAATCTCATAAACTTAGTGCAATCGAATTTTCTTTGTTTTTTTAAAAACATATTTTCTGACAAGAATGAACTGTAGGATTCCCTCTGTCTTATTATTGCTGCTTTTGTATTCGCGCCCTAGTATTTATTGTACATATCTCCATATAGTCATTCGTTTAAAATGATTCATTACAGCAATCTTTTATTGGTTAATATTTAAGGGTTAATTTATATTTGGGATTTTTATAGTTGTTCACGAAAAACTTTAAATTGTTCTATAGAACATATTTGACAGATACATTTTTCGACCTCAAATCTTTACAATCTTCCCATCTCAAAACTTGTTAGTGCAAGCGTCTTCCTCAATTCCTCTTGTCTATGCGCATGCTTCCTCTTCAGTTGGTCATTCTAACACCGCAATATACGGCTTATAGTATATCGTAATCACCATATTTCAAGTTATGACTTGAGGCAATCGCAAATTTTACATTTATATGTAATGAACGATTCTGGTGATAAAACATTTTTTTTACCGTTCTCATTTTAAACATATTCGGATGTATTATACACATGTTTGCTATTTTTATTAACTTTATCAAGGTATTCTCTTTATCGCGCATGAAAATGTCAGGTGGATTTCGTGATAATTTTATGTGCATTTATATTTTTTTAAGCCATTGTGTTAATAATTTCTTCTTGAACCGAGTGTTTTCAAGATTTTCTTATATTTTTTTAAAGTTGAATTTTCTTAAGAGCATAAATTGTATGCACTTATAATTTCGTTTTTCATTTATGTAAGGTTATGGCTATATATTTTTAACAACGGCTTGCTAGAAAGTCCGCTGTTTTATGCGTATCCTCAGTGTGTTGAAATTTTAAAATCCTTCGAAAGATCAAATTTCTATCTTGCATAAATCAGAAACTTACATCTTCTATTAAACTTAAGGAGTCAATTTTTTAGCCATCTTGGGGATGCGGAAATCGATGTTATAAGATTGTAGATACTGAAAAGTTATTGGTTTAGTTGTTTATCTTTAATAATAGCATCCAAGATACATTTCTCTACAACTCAATATATTCTTTGGATGGATTTTCATGGTTATATTTTATCATTTGTTTATTATAATTGCTGTGTTTAATTATTCTCTTTAATTTTCTATATAGCTGCTCTTCTTGGTTTTATTTCTTTAACGGTAATAAGTAACTTATTTAGCTATAAAAAATATTTTCTCGGCTTATAATTAGCATTCGATGTTCCTATTTCAAGTTCTTCATTTTTAAAATATAACTTTTCTATATTTTCATGTTGAAAGTAAATAAATTCTTCTGACAAAGTATTCCTTATCCGATATTTATTATAGCAAAGTCTTTTGGTTATAATTTAAGAACACCTATATAGTAGTTTGTACGTCAAAATTTTGTGCTTTCAAATTATTTAGATAAGTTTTGCAGTTGAGGCAGCGAGCTTATAATCATAATCTAAATTAAATATTTTTCTTATCCTGAATATAGCAGAACCTGACTTTTTCTGATGAGCTTGTATTTTTACACTGTATCCACTCGGCTGGACATATATATTAATTTGAAATCTCTTAAGGGTGTGCTAAAATATAATATTTAATTGTACCATAAATATTCGAAAACGCAAAAAAATTATTGCATTTAAATCATAGAAAAAATCCAAAGAATAAATATAAGAAATAAACACAGATATAATATATAAACCTTTTAAAAAATTATTAAATAACAAGAGGTACATTAAAAATATATAAATTCACAATGTATATAATTCTTTATAAAAAAGAAAAGACTAAAAATCACAAAAAACAATTCTAAACATATTTTTGTGCGTTTTCCTATTTTTTATTGTTTAAAAATCTTAGCTCAGTTATATATGTTTAGGATTTTGCAATGTCTTTGCTGGCCGACCTTGTATATTATTAGTATGGTTTTTTTACATATAATGTTATTACCGTATTTAGGTGTAAACACGCATAATTTATATTCCTCATCTCATCTATTCTTTTTTTGGATTCGATTTTTCAGCCATCACAATTTGTAAGGGCTAAATTTAAGACTAAAAATTTGAAATTTCATGGCCGGCCTATAAAAAATTAAATATTGATGATTTTTTGTTAAAATGTTGTTACAAGATAGAATTTTAATAAATTACGAGAAAAATATCATATTTTATTTTTTATATATAAATAATTGTGCCATAAAATCAAATGAGAAATACACATTTTTTTAGTTTTATGTACCTTATACTATTTTTTGAAATAATTTGCCCAAAAAAATAAATTTAAAAAAATATTCATGTTTTGAAAGTTTTGATAAGTGAAATATAGTATATTTGTAAATTTTATTACATTTTTTTATGATAAATTGCTTGAAATTTTATTAATCTGCTCCTCGTATCTTATTGAAGACAGATAAAAATGCCAGCATGTTCTGTTAACACTTTGCAAAGGCACATAACTAGCATCTTTTTTTATGTTTAATACAAGATTGGATTTACTTTGCTCCTATCTTGTGAGTATGGTAGGCTATAATCTATAAAAATGGGCAAATGGCATGTAGTTTTAATCATTCTGAATATTTAAAAGCATGTGTACCGCTCTTTTTTTATATGAATATGAAGGTAAAAAAACAAACGATAATTATAATACATTCTTGTTTTATAAAATAATATATTAAAACATAAAAACTCTTGAACCAAAGAACACGATATATCATCACGAAAATATAAATAAATATCAAGTCTCATTGAATCCTTTTGTAAACTATTTTACTCAATATTTTAACTCTGAAATAATAATATTGATATTATAGTTGAAAAACTTGTGAATTATAATTTTAAAGAAAACGCTAAAAAATGTTTTAAATGCTTTAGAAGCTTTATAAAATAAGTAAAAGAATTCAATGAATTTTTTGTAGGCCTTAAATATTTTCATTAGGATCAAAAGAAAAATAAAAACCCCAACTAACACATAACAGAGAGAAATTATAAAAACATAGGTCAGAAATATATAAAACATATAATTTTATATTGCAGAATAACAATGTATTTGATTAAGGTGAATAAACAACTTTTGTGCTGTAAGATATGAAATTTAGGATATAAAATATTTACTTAGTATAAATTATACAAATCATGCTATTTATTCAAGTTCTTCCATTATTTGTTTTCACATGTATTTGAATTAAAAAAAAAATTTTATGAAATTATGATTAGAGAATAAATAATTGGTGTACCTGGTTAAGATAATTCTACAAAATTTTTACGATCTACTTATGAAATAATTTTATTTTAATTAATATAAGAATATGCATAGCACATATAGTCCCAGGTGTTTAAATTCTCTGGATTATCCAAACTATTGGTGAAAAAGAGTTGCTGTAGTAGTGGTAGATTATAGGCTAGATATCACAGCTTAGATATATACAAATGAAATTTATGGAATTACTTACCATGAACAACGATTCTTCTGTCAAATACACGATTATTGGTATAGAATATCCAAGATATACTCGGGTTAACCATTGCTGAAAATTTCAAAGATAAAAACAGCTAGGTATACAGATATTTTTATAGCTAATATTCTGGTTTCATAATTTATGAACTATAAATATGGAAAAAAAAAGATAAAATTATTATATATCTAGTGAATACAGGATTTTATAAAGATTATAATACCATCTTACAAATAACTCAATTTAGTTCTATTCCATAGTATAAAATATAAAACTACTTATGGTAGATATATATGAAATTTGTGTCTATTTGGTCACCTATAATTGCCCTATTTACATAACTTTTCTAATTTTTAAACTGTTGATATTGAGTGATGGTCTAAAGGTTCTACATATAATTGATGTTATAAAAAGTATGCGAATCATCGAATCAAGGGATTCACTTTTGCACAACCTCGCAAATAAAAAATCACAAACTTATAAATTTTTTTATTATGGTGCTCAACTAAATTTAAATTTCATCTTGTTATATTTAAACTTTTGTTTTTTCTAACCTACGATTATGAGTCGGTCGTATTTGTTTAGACTGTTTCTGTGATAGAAAATTTGTATGATTTATTATATAATGATTAACAATAACGCGATCAGTTTGATGATTTATTTTAATCTAAGGTATTTCTGGATTGTTATGTCTTTGGTTTTTTGAAAAATAATCTAGAAAAATAATAATTTTGCAAAAGCATCTGTTCTAAAAACTAAGAAATAATGTTTAAACGGTATAAAAACATATCGAAATTTCAAAAAAAAAATATTTTTAAAGTCAATTTCAATTAATCTTTGAAGACTTCGATTGTCATTATTTTCATAATTTTTAGCCAACATCGTACAATATAAACGAGTATGATTTATTTCAGTATGGTCTGTTCCTATATTTTAGAGCCGTATACGATGTAACAGTATTTGGAAACTTCCCCATATTTCTTCGAGCGGTCAATCCTCTTAGCACAAGAATAAAAAACATCGAAGATTGTGATAAATTATGACGTGTCTGGGTTTATCAGAATGAAGTTAGGAACCCAAAATATCAATGAATCATCGATATTTGCATAGAAGATGCGAGAATCGTATTTATATTCGGTTCACAAAAATACTTTAAAAATCAATATTATAAAAAAAATGATATTTTTTAGATGAATTTCTATTGAATTGTGTTAAAACTAACTTTACATATTTATATAATTCAATGTCAAATTATTGAACGATTTTATTAAAAAGAACGGCCTTTTAACAAAAAAAAACATTTTCAGCGCAATATAATATTGGAAAATAAATTCTGTTATTTGAATACATCATTTAAAATGATTTACTACTCATAAGCTTGATTTTATTTATAAATAAATAACTATACGTAAAATGATAGTAAATATCTTTTTGGATATTTATCAGATATAAAAGTCTTTTTGGCCAAAAAATGAAAATATTAACAATTTAGAAAGTATTCATAAAACTCGACGTTTTAGAGGCCTGAATCTATTATTGTCGTGCACACCAAACCCAATTTTTTTATGGTCATATAAATATGCATCTTAATACAATATATTGTGTCAATTTTTAAAAAGGAGGAATTTTATGAAGCGATTTGAATAATTAAAATTTGATAAAGCTATTGCGCATGATCGGATTGATATATTATACAGTTCAAAACTAGCTTGTCTGAATACGCGTTCAAAAAAAAAGTCTTCCATGGACGAAAAAATAGCTGCACGTCGAAATAATTTTATAAAAATATCCAAAACTATGAGTGCTATACGAAAACAATTTCGTTATCATACAACAGAATATATTACACTTAAAATAAATACTGTATTTTATTTTCTTTAAGATGTCAAAAAAAAAATAACATGGAAATTTTGCTTTTATCGACGTTATATTGTTGTAGATATTGCCAACGTAAATATCTTCATTTCGCATTTTGTTTTGTATATTAGTTTTTTTTCATAAAATTTTATTATGCTTTTATACGTAAAGTACTCAAAAGCTATATATATTAAAGTTCTTATAATTTGTTTGTTTTATCATCAAAATGATATTCATGGCGTCAAATTATATAATCACAAAAAAAAGATTTTTTCATTAATATCAAATTTTATAAACAAAAAGTAAAATAGAATACAAATAGTTTATGGGGGTTTTTATCTCAGATAATAAATATACCTATAATATTTAGTTGATCTTGCCTTTTAATTGACCAAAGGTTTTATCATATCGAACTAAATGCCTCAATATATTTTTGAAACACCTGAAAAAGGTATAATTTATATCAGAAGCCAGAATATATAAAAGGTGAAAAAAGTAATTACACCATGATAAAATACAAAAAAATATGGCAAACTTATAAAAACATTATACTGTCAAAAATCAATTTATAGTGTTCTAAAGCTGAATATAATGGATTTATGTAAAAAATTATGAGAAATAATATTATTTTTTTGAAATTATTTTGTAATAATTACTGGGTAATATATTGTGGGGTTTATAAATTACATACGTATTCTAGGATAAACGAATTTAAAAATATCATATGTTTGCAACTAAATATAGATTTATTTTAGCTTAGAAAAACAAATAATCTGTTATTTAACATGATGAATGTTCGTTTCAATAGTCTCTTTACTTTTAAAGGATATAAAACCATATTTTGGAACAAAAAATATATAAATAGGTTCTAATAAATATAGATAAAAAAAAATTTGCTTGAAAAAATCGATAAAATATATTTATAGATACAAAATAACATGCTTTTCATCATAAATATTGCGAATCTTGTTAATTACATACAGAATGATTGTTAACACAAGATAATCTCATTTGATATGTGTTTTATATTTCAAAACATGCACAATTTTTTGTCAGTATCGATAATCAAGAAAAACTTCTATGTTTCTATATAGTGTTCTGTTCTTTGATGTATATTTGTAAATATAGGGATTTTTTATGCGTATTATACACATTTTTCATGACAGATTATTTAAAAACACAAATTTATTTGAAATTCTCTAATTTTGTCATCAGATACTAATAATTCTACTATAATGTTTATTATTTGCATACAATCTTTTAATTGTACCGGGGCATTTTTCAAATTTTTTATATTACATAGATTGATTCTGCATTTATTTACTTTTTATTTAAGAATTTTGCTCTTAAATCACGAAGTCAAAATAATTTCATAAAAATTGGGAATTATCATTTGAAAAATTTCTTTCTGATTTAAGCTACAGATCAACGTTTGTTTCAGTCGAATAAAAGTCTTGTGAATATTAGAGTTCCAGTTTTTTTCTAGGCAAAAATCAACATTTCATATCTCTAAAACATAAGAATAGTATAGAACAAACCACATGATAACTTATTCAAGAGCGTTTTAATATATAAAATAGAACAATATTGTTTTTTTGTGCGCATTTGCCAATAGAAAGGCTTTTTAAGTCGTGTAAGATCAAAAAAAAAATATTTTGACAACGAGCTTCTATATTAATCTACTGTAATGGAATATTTAATGACTGAAATTGTATATAGCGCAAATTTCTAATAAAGCTTTAATATTGTTAATAAATACTTGAAAAGGATCAATATGTATCTCTTTAGCTAAGATGTGTTAGAATTGATGTTTTTGAAAATTTTTTACATTTTCAAATATCACTGGCTATAAGCAAATTATATAAAATCAATAAAAAACAAATATTGAATGTAAAAATTACCATTATATATACCAAAAAAGGCAAACTACTAAAATATACTATAATTAATACATTATATTGAAGTTTTTTGCTTATTCTAGAATACGAATATTGCTATAGTGGTCATAATAATTTGAAAAATTATTATTGATGTAAAAAACTTAGAATAATTAACAAAACAATTATAAATTAGTTTTTGACTAATAAATGATAGATCTACACAATATTAAGCGATGGAATCGAAAATATCAGAACTATTCAACAGGAATTGGATAAATCTTTTTTTAATCTAATATATCATGATAAAAAAATAAAGGTTTATAATATAAAGGCATTAAAACACATTTTTAATTAATTATATGAAAAAAGTAACTGTGATAAAAAGTTTCATTACATTTTTAATATATGTAATATTTCTGCATTCAAACCTACTAAATACCTATAATCTTGAAGTAAATAACTAAAGCCTTTTTAACTACATTATAAAAAATAATAAAAATTAACTATAAATTATATATTTTACAAAAAAAGAAATTCAATAAATTTCATAAAAACAAATTATGAATTTCCATAAATAGATTAACCAGAATATTTTTTTGTTTTAAATCCATTTAACTTATATTAAGTTTATATTATGATGCTATATTTTGCATTTATCCATATATTTCAACGAGTGAGATCTACATTAGAAGCAAAAGACTACTATTGTCAAGATACCGTCAAAGACAATTCAGTTTTTCAGCCATTTTTCACAGTGAATTCATCTGAATTTTTTTGTGACACACCCGAAAACATAAACACGCGTTTTATTTCCTGTACATCCGACACATCAACACAAACAACTAGAGAAAACGAAGCCTTTGAAAATCAATTTGATCTTCGTTTTGATGAAATCGATTACCCAAGTGATTTCGAAAAGGTTCTAAGTGAATATATACAGGAAGAGGGAGCAATAATAAACGATATGGAATTCATGAATGATCATAAAATTTCAGATAATCAAATCGCAAATGAATTTATACCTGCTGTCGTAGATATCCATCAAGAAAGTAATTTTAAAAATAATTTCGATGGGCTATGCTTTCAAAATGCAATATCCCAAATCCCATATGCTCTGCAAAATGGGATTGACGATATTATCTCTGTGGAAAGTAAGAATCATGATATTTCGAGCAATATAATAATCAGGGCAGAAAAAAGCGAAGGAACAATCAATAGCATGTTAGAGGACCATCACGAAAATAAATTAATTGAAATTAAAGAAAAAGATATATATCAAGAACCCGGTATGTCGGAATATCAGAAAATTAGATATACAGATAATGATATATGCTTAAGAAAATCGAATATAATCGCCAATTTGGAATGTACTGAAAACAAGATTGATATTGATCATGATTTGGTAGGTTTGAAAAATAGCACTAAAGAGTCCATTTCCCTTAATCTATCCCGAAACTCAGATGAAGAATTTATTGAAGATGTTGAAAGTACATGTATTGAGCCACAATTTAGACCAAATATATGGGGTATTAACAAATTTGTAACATTTAAAATAAAGAATATGAAAATAACTCCACTATTTACCACTGAAAAATGGTCGTGCCTATATTCAACATTCATATATATTAATAGTACAGTAGAAAGAATCTTTACTTCACAAGACCCTACAGGAGAATTAATAAATATAAAAAACATATTTTACTTCATAAGAATTATAAAATTTGTAATGAAAAAGGAGCACATAAATTTCAGTGGCATCATGAAAGATGTAGAAATTGTTTTTACAGAAAAAATGCAAAGCGATATCATCAATATATTGAATAATATAAAAAACAACACGGATCTATTAAGAATACTGCCAGAATTTCTTCTATTTGACACAGTTACTATTTCAATCAAATATTTTTCGGCTGCAACAATAACAAAGAACCTTACATGTGACAAATTTATTCAATATTTATATTGGATATCAATAATGAAAATCGTAAACTTGAAGGAATTTTTCTTTAAATTAGATTTAAAGAATAGCTTTCATCTATCAAAGTTTTATTCAAATCAATATAACTTTAGAGAATTTACAATTAGATCTACAGAATATATTTGGAATACAAATTTTCTGAAAATTTATATACATTTATTATCATGTGAAAACGAAATAATAGAAGAAAGTACAGATAGAATATATAAAATTTTCATCAAAGATGCAAACAACTATCGTTTGGAATACAAAATATTGATATTTTCTCGATTAATTTTCTATGAAAAAAAAGAAGAGGTTTTTAATGTTCTTTTGAATAGCAAAAATATCCGTAAACGTGTGAGAAAACGGATTGATAACAATTTTTTGTGTTTTCTAAAAAGAATAAGATCTGTAAGGTCCGTACCGGACGATATTTATGGAATATCATTGTCATGTATGTTAATAAAGCAATTTATGCTGATTTCTGAAGTGTATCTTAAAAAATGTTTAGAGATGGGCTTGTATTCGAATATTTCACATAAAATGCGTCAGCAAATTGAAAATGCAATATTGAGTATTAATATAATAGAACTTAAGTTTAATGAAGAGGCAAGAAAACTATCACCATCTGGGATAGTAAATCAAAGAAAAACGAGAGAAATTCTCCTTGGACTGAGAGTGCTCGAAAAATATGAGCATATTATTCGAACTTATTTATTACTTGTGCGTCAAGATCTGATTTTCCTGTCAAATGAAATAAATGAAGGGAATAGGCGTTCTAAAGGTATTATTCAATAAATTTATAAAATTCACTAATCTGGATCTTCTAGAGAATTCTTGACGTTTTATGCTTATCGAAAGGGTAGTTAAAAAATATTTACCGTACGCGAATAAAATATTTTCTGATTCGCCAAATTCTAATTCTAAAAAAAGCATAAAATTTAATACCGTAAATTATTTTATTTTTATTGGAAAATATGGCAAATGTCTATTTTAGAAGAATACAAATTCCAGTCAATAACAATTTTTCTTGATATTTTGTGATAGAAAATACTGGAAATATAAACTTTTATGTATTTTGAACCCTATTTATATGCACATATTATTAAAATGATAACAATAAAAATCACTATATAATATCTTTATTAAAGTAAAGTAATAAGCGTGATCATTTTCAGCCAATATAGCTATTTTAATAATTAAGCCTTAAAGTTTATTAATCTGATGTTTTCCTAAAAAATACACAGGCTTACAATAAATAGAGTACATTCAGTAATTTTATTTTTTTGATTCACTGATTCAATTCGGATTTTTTATAACGAACTAACTGTTGATTTGAGGAAGATGATTGGAAATAAAAGTTTTTATTAATTTTTTTTTGTTTTATAAATAAATTTATGCACATATAGCCAAACAATGCATACTTTATAATATCTTAGAGGTTACTAAGCGTAGAAACATCATAAAATTTATTATATTAAAGTTAGATTTGGTTTTAATTTTTATAAACTAGGGTTTAGTGCATTCACACCTGTAAAAATATAAAATTTAAGTAGTTTAAAATTTTTTATATAATATTGTAAATTATGGCAATAATAAATTTATCTTTTGCTTAAAGAATCCGTCAAATAAATAATTATCCGTGATAAGTAAATGAAACAATTAATTAATACTTCTTTTTTCAGCAAAATTTTTTCTGTTTGGTTTTTTTGTCACAAAATTTATAAAAATATAACCTTTTTTGCATAATTGTATGTGAAATCTATTTTTCATTAATGCAAATATTAGCGCAATAAACTTTCTAATATTTTTATAGCATAAATACGAAATAAGACATAAATTAACAAAAAATTCACCTTTGCTTGATACTTCAAATAAAAAATACGGCAGTTTAAAAAAAGCATCTATCACCTTTAATAGAATTTTGTTTACTGTTTTTGTCGAAGTTAACATGCAAATCTTTTCCCCTATTAATTAAAACATACAATACCGGCATGTGTTAAAGGCTACAAAAATACAAAGAAGACCTATTTTTAACGTGTTGCATCAGTGGGTGTTAATAAATAGGGTCTAAATTTTTAGGTTAATAACGCTTAAATCCTAAAAACTATTTAATGAAAATTTTTACCAGTCCTTATGAAAATTTTTTATTTTTTCTTAACTAGATAGTTCATACTGCCATTAGTATTATCTAATAATATCAATATAAAGGAGGTATTAGAAAAAAAATATATAGATTATTAACCATATATGGTAAATACAGTATGGAATCAATCAGAAAAAGCTAGAGTAATAAATATATGATTTTAATATAAAAATTTCTTTAAAAAGTTCTATAAAGTTCTAAAACCAGGAAAATATAAATGAAAAGGATCTAAAATTTATAAATTTTATATGATTTTCAATTAAAATGGTTAATTAAACTTATTGTTTTTATAGTTGGTATTAATAACCATTGGATTTAAAAATATTTGTGCTGTATTTTTAAATTCGCAAGAAAATCCGCAAAAAATTTATTTCTGTAGCCTCGTTGGCTAAATAATTCGACGTCTTAATTACTAGTATCAACATATGAGTTTGGCCTTATATCTTCCCCCTTTTTTAGTTTAAGTCAAGTTTTTAGTTGTTTATATTTAGATATTTTTTCAGGGTAACTAAATATTTAGCAAAAACTGCAACATTTTTAGCGTTATATTTTTATTATATATGAAAATTTATTGTATTAAAAAAATCTTCTTACACTTCGAATTTATAAATTTTGTCCACTTACATCTATATTATTTTACCTCAACTATATTTTTCAATTGATCAAGTATGATTGTGTCGAAAACCCTAATGGATATTTTTCCGAAATATTTTATTTTCTTTATTAAATGTCAATTCTATTAATTTTAGGCGTATTTTATATTATATGCATCTTTTTTGCGCCATTATATTACGATCACATAAATTTTTTTTTTGCTTTTTATACATCGACTACAAAATCATTTTTATATAAAATCTACGAAAACGATACTAATTTATATCATTCATTAATGTTAAAATGGCAACCATATATTAGATTTTTTATTATATCATATATTTTTCGAATTTCAAAAAAGAATTATGATGGAACCTTTTAAATAAATTTTAGAATACATTATAATCCGGAAAATACATAAATATCAAGTATAAATTTTTTTAAAAACCAACTTTATAGGTGTTTTGTTTAATAATTGTTACATGATCACAAAATGCGAAAATTTTTATTTTTAAATACAAAAGGGCAGAATATTTTCGTATAATTTTTAATTTTCTATATTTAAATATAAGTTAGAATTTTCTTTTTAAAATAACTTCATTAAATATTACATAAATTCCATTCAAATATTCTTTAAGTATCATCAATAACCATTTTAAGAAATATTTTAAAACATAAAATATTATTTTAACAGATTTACAAGCATTTATATATAATTTTAACAGTATCCCATCGATGTTTTTTTTTAATTTTTATATAAAATTACATAAATGTGCAGAGTTCGAAAATATACCTGAAACTGAATTCGTACAGAATTTCCGTGTTTTATATGACAATAACTCCGAAAACATTTCTTATCATCAGGATGATTGTGAAGCAGCTGCATGTGATGATAACTATTTTATAAATTCTATTTTTAATTCCCGTGAAATTCTTAACACTTGTGATAATGACAGCCCACGTGCCATGAATTTTACAGAAGATATTGTCGATGCTATCATCTTTCCGGATGATTGTTTGGAACTTTTAGATGATATTTTGGCAAAAACCAATAATGATAAATTTCCACCATGTAATATAAATTTGCAGGGAAATAACACACTAAGTCTTTTAGATCAAACTTTGCCGGACTATATTAATTTGAAAAGAACAATTTTAACCGGGTCTTATATTTGCCAAATATTAAAAGAAGATATCATACCAAAAAATCATATCGCTTCTACCACAGTCTATCCAGAGAGTACACCAAAAGAAATCCAAGTTAACCACAATTTAATGTTAGAATCAAAAAACATGCATATGAATTCCATGCAAGGCAATATCACCTTACACTCAAATGTCTTTGAAAATAGCAAAAATATTCGGCTTCATGAATACGATTATAGTTTGTCTACAGATGCACTCAGTAATGTAAAAACACAAAAAAGTACAAGAAGAAAGGAATCAAAACGTATGAAAAGAACACATGATTCATCTATTTTTAGTATTTCGTCAGAACATAAAAAGATGTGCGATACATCTAATTCTGTGAATTTATGCAAAAAAAATATTTTATATGGTTCGAAAGTACCCGAGAACAACACCGAAATCTTTCCTATAACTTTAGAACCAGCAGATGGAAAAATTTCAAACATATTTGATGAAGATGCGACTAATTCGAATCATTGTTTATCCAATATCTCCTCAGTAAATAGCCAACTTAACTTAGAGATAATAAATGAAGATGCGATATATATAGAAAAAAAAGCTAATATTTATAGTTTTCACAAATGTATAGGGATGAGAATTGACCAGCTAAGAACTTTAACACAAATAAGTACGGATATGTGGACACAACTATATAAAAGATTCATTGTAATGAAATCAAAAATATTTTGTTCTTTTACTGAAAAGAATAAGTCCACTAAATTGGAAACTATACATTGCGTATTTAATCTCATAGAAACATTACATAATATGATTGAGAAAGATTTTTTGAAGCCAGAAAATGATATATCGGAATTAAAACTTCTTTTTGATAGATCTTTGTTTGAATACACCATAAATATTTTGAATAATATTAAAAAAAAACCGAAACTGTTAAAAATTTTGCAAGAATTCGGAATTTTTGATTATAGCCAACTTTCGAATTTATATTTTTCGGATGACATAGAAAACATTGTACTTTCTATTGATAATTTTATTTTCTATGAGTATTGGAATGAAATTATGCAATTAGTAGATTCAGAAGAATGTGATTTTCATGTAGAGATAAGATACCCAGATGATCTGCGTCATTTTCTTCTAAATCAAGGCAAAGTACGGTTATTTTCGATTTTTTCAACGCGTTGGCTTTGGAGTAAAAACTTTTATATTATATATAATAAATTATTAAGAAACTCAACTAAATATGCCCTATGTAATCATACGAAAATATACTACTTGCTCATTCAAGGCATAAATCAGAAAAAGCCTAGATTCAAGTACTTTGCATTTATTCGTTTGATCTTCTATGAAGATTTTACAAGAATTAAAAAAGCATCGGATTTAAATGAAAAAGATGATACGGCTCTAAAAACATTAAGTACAAATCATCACCGACCATTTCTGTATTTTTTGCAAAGAATAGCTTATGCGAGGGATGAAAATGATTCAATTTATCAAATTCATCATTCATATTTTTTCACAATGTCGTTTTTACAAATTTGCAACGCATATTTTAAAGGGTGCATTGAAAGTAATCTGTACTATAAATTGCTAGATGATATAAAAAAGATCAAATATGACATTGAATCGTGTATTCTAAAACTATCGTCCGAATATAATACAGTTGTTGAAAAAATGATGAAACATGAAAAAAAAGAAATAAAAGCCATTCTAAATAGATCAAATGTAGTTAATACATTAGAAAGTTGCTTCCAAATACTTTTTCGAATTATTAGTCACGACTATGGCTTTATCCATTCGAATTAGGCTTAAGTAATAATCAATAATAAAAGCATACAAATAAAATATAGTAAAACCATTGATATTTTAAATATCAAACATGCTTGACTATACATCAATTACAAAGTCAGATCATTTAATTAAAAGTAAACTTTGTTGACTGGTGCTTAATCAGATAGAAATAAAATTAAACATGTGCATAAATTTCACCATTTTATGATTCTTGTAATAAATAGTGTCTTTAAGTATTAAAAAAAAATTAATTTAGATTTTTTAAAACAATATATATTTCACCAACTTTTCAATCATATTCATATAAATAGATCGCACTTTGTTTCCACATGGCGAATTAAATTACTTGTGCATATATCATCATATCTAGTTTCATGAATAGTGATTTAACATTTATTTAAGTAGAATATAAAATAAAGTTGATTACATATGTAATTAACTACAAAATCATTATAATAATCTCCTAATGTCCGCGGAAATTATATTTATAGTGCAGAAAAAAGTTCATCTAAAAATATATAATCAGCATATTATTGTTCCAAGAAGTTCCCTGTCATTATAGTGGAATGATTGAACTTACATATTATTCATATGTATATTATAATCTAGAAAACCCTTACCATTACTTTTTATGTAAATTATATAGAATTCGCATCCTATTCGTGACGAATATTTCAAACATCTTTCGCTCATATATGACCGGTATTCTGGAAGTATATTGATTTTTATATTTTCCTTCTTTTAATTAATATATGATATATAAAATGCAAGGTTAATACAATTACTTTCTGCCTTTAGCACTAAAATTTACTAATAAAATCCTATTTTATATTCTAATATAAGATATATACTATAATATGATTTTTTATATTCAAATTGCTTTTTGCTAGCCATACTTTCAAAACTGCTAGATCTCATACACAATACGATATTATATGTATACAAACGAAAATCAATTAGATTATTTACATAAAAAGAGAAATAGTATATATATGATACTACAAAATAAGATATATTTTTATTTGAAGCATATAAAATCATCCTTTAAAACGGATATAATTGAATAATATCAAAAGCTGTATCAAAAAGGCATATTAAAATAGAGGGAAAATGTTTTAAAAATATTCTAGAGTAATTCTATATAGATATTAAAATAAATAACCATTTTCTCCTGAAATTTTTTTTAAGTACTTAGTATTCTCTTGTTGTTATAAAATAAAATCAATAAGCAACCAATAAAAATGTGATTCCAAATATTTTTGAAAATGAAATTACCTTATTTTTTTTCATATATTCAATCTATTTTTTTGCATGTAAAATAGGATCTAAAATCTGGCACAAGAACGTAAATACAATTTATTTATGAGACTTTATTAGTTTTATGTGACATTTATATGCATAATTTTTATCGCTCACAAAAGTAATAATTAACATATAAATTTACGTTTGTAAATTTATTTTTTAGTAGAGAGTACTAAATTATAAATTATAGCCCCGTTTTTTATTATTGTACTATGAATGTCCGTTGATTTTTTGTCAATGGCAACTTTCGAATCATAAGTTTATGCATATTACCAGTAAATTTATCTCTAAAAATTATCACACCATTATATTGCAATCTATTTTTTCAAATAAATTGAGTGGTTTGCAATTATAAACTTTTTTTCGAAAAAAAAAATTCTTGTATTTTTTCATTATAGATGTGTTTTCTCTTCCGATTTCGGCATAGAAATTTTTATAATTAATATTCTAAAATCTAAACCATAGATGCAGATTTAATTGTGGATTTTGTTTTCCGTAAAAATCATTTAAACAAGCACTTGAATTTTAAATTATATTTCTGAATATTATTTGTGAAAGCTGATTTATTTTTCGCAGAACCTTGTTATTTGATTTGATTTATTTACGATTTGAAAACAAAAATGTTTTCATGGGGAGAGTGCCGAATTTATTTTGGCATTGACCACCTCAATCGGGTCACCGCTACGGAAAACTTCCCCATCATACAAATTGGCTTTTATTGCTTACCCTTGGTTCGAGAACTAAGTCAAATTAATTTAGCGCGACAATCATATGTATGTTTAAAGATGTGGATTTTCATGTATTATGGGTATGTTCAACAGGTTTTGCTGTATCCCTTGCCTAGGTGGCATTGATGGCCAAATTGATAATTCATCAATGCCATTTCGCGAGGAAGATTAGGACCCATTATGATATAAATTGTTGTTTTTTGTTCTAACATTTATACCGCTATCCATGTCATTCTAGAATGAAGCTAAAGTGCTTAGTAAAGTTCCTTTAATGAAAGTGGACAAGAAAACGCGGCTTACTCGGTCTTAATCAATAAAAAATTTATACACAAAGATAACGACATAAATTTGATACATAAGCGAATCTACAAAAAAAGGTGTGCTACATGCGTAATGTGAAAATAAAAAAAGATAATACCTTTGTATGATTGATCAGACATCAATTCTGTATGTTATAGGGTCTAATAATTGTCTAAAGTAAAGAACATATATAGCATTGAAAGGATCAGGGTTCTGCTTTATTCAGATATTGTCACAAGTCATCTGTAAAAAAGGTTTGATAATTGCATAAAAACGGTTGATCACCTTTGGATTATATCTAAAAAAATCCCAGGTCTCTATTGCACAGGAGGCATAATTAGATAATGAGAAGTTATATTTATATACTAGCAATAAAATGCGAGTTAAAAAAAGAATTTACGCAGACAATCGGTGCAGAAATTTTGCAGAATTATTTGCAAAAAAATAGAAACGTGACCTTGAACGAATATAAAACTATTTAATGCCACTACTTCTACATAAATTATGTAAAAAACCCTATATTTATATTAGATATCAATGTAACCAGTATAATAAATACACATGTAGTGATATGCGAAAAGTATTAAAATATGTTTTTTGGATTCATATTGTTTATTAAAACGAATTAAAGCCAAAGATGAAATCTAGAGTCGCAATATAGACTGTCATTATAACATAAAAAAAAGAATATGCAATAACACTAATATCAACTTTATTATTAGATATTCAGTCGATGGAAGTGCGAAAAGCTTTGAAATTATGCATTTTGAAAAATGCAGACTGTGCGGGAATATTTTAAGACAGTTTAATCAAAAAATCATGTGTTAGTTGAGTCTATAAGACATCTTAAGTTTATCTCAAACATATTTAAATATTAAAAACGAAAAATCAACAAATAAATGTTGTTTGTGTGTTCAAACAAGATTTCAAATTTGGAAAATATTCTTAAGATCGCGCTATAATACATTTTATTTATTAAAAAAGTTTCAGGAAAATCATCTTTTGCTGTATGTCATCAATTCGAATGGTATTTAATTTATTGACGTACAGTATAGACAGCTATTATTTCAATGTAGCATATTAAATATGTATTGTTTTTTAAAATAAGATTTCCACATTTTTCTGTATATAACATTATACATATGATTAAATCAGACATGTAAGCGAGACAAATTAAATCGATCAGAGCCATGCTTGCTAAAGAAGTAAATTTCGTTTATATTTAAAAATGAATAGCAAAGGTTAAGTGCTTTACATTACTGTTACATACGCGAAAGCGAAAAAATCACCAAAGCTACGTGATGTTATCTAATACGTGATAATGTCGCTTTTTAAATAAACAAATGATTTTTTCGTACATAATAGTGAATGTCTTTTTTCGAAATTTAAAAAAAAATAAGACCATTATAAGATATTATGTTTATTAACCAATATTTTTATATATTATTATTAGCCAATTGATTATATAAGGTAAATCTGGTCTTTTCGGGCATGAAATTTAATTTTTAAATGATTGTATTTCTGATTAGATCTTTGGTTAGATTTTGATTTTCTATTTTTTCTATAATTTAGCATTGAAAATTAATATATTTTTCCTTCGTTATTTCAATATTAAGCAGCAGAATTTCTTAAAAATCAGCAATTAATAAATGAAAACCCTTATGATAAAACAAAAAAACCATTTTTGACTTGAAATTACCTGTTCTTATACTATTAAAACATTTAAATATCTTATTTTTTATTTATGGGCCATATTTATAGTCGTAATTTTAGTTTTTGTTCTTAGGCATAGCTTGCTTGATTCTCTATACGCACAGCGTATTTATACTTTCGGCTATCTTCTTCTCTCCGAAGTCTTCTTCAATACCCCTCCTTTTTTCGAGACCTATTAATTCAAGGTTTTTTCCCAATCCCAGGGTTTGAATATATGCCTCAACCTGGTTTGTGACATCTAGTTCCTTCAGGTACCTTCTATGATATCGTGTCACCACACCGTTCCATGTTATAACATAGGGGATAACCACTATAATATATCATATATTTATTTATAGTTGCATGATCTAATTATTAGGGTTGATTTTGGGTTGTAATTGTGGATTTAATATTTTTATTTAAGTTACAATTCTACGTGGTTACATCATTTATATGCTCTTTGCTAAATTCCCAATTCTTATATTTTATTCAGTAGATATCCTCTTTCAAGACTTATTGTTTTAAAGATTTTTCGTTGGTTACACATCGTTATAATATCTAACACAATTAAGATGAAATTTCAAGCTATTCTAGAAGTTTTTTGCAATGTAATATTATGTAATTTCGTTTAAGTGTAAGACACAATTAGTTTGAAATTTCAAGCTCTTTTAGAATTTTTTTTTAATTTAATGTTATGTCTCCACACCATTCTATATTACGACATAAGATATGATTTTTGTTGTACATTTATATATTAATGACAATTCGATTCAAAAAATCATATTTTTATACATTGTGCATTCGACTATGTTTATATTTTATAGTTAACTAAAATGATATCTATTTGAAATATATGTTTTATTTTTTTCATGATCAATATAGCAGTTATGGCATTAGATGTTTTAATTTCCGATTTGTCTCTTTTCTTATTTTCATGCAAGTTCATAATACTGCATACTCAATTGTATCAATCGCCTTCGTAAATTATTTTTTTTTGATTGTGCTTTCTAGATAATATGAAAATATGGCTTCTTATTATCTCATTGTGCCTCTTGTGTAAATGAGATCTAGAATTTGTTTTATCATTATATTAAATATATTATGTTTATAAAAAAGAATGAAAACGCATTATATTTACTAAAAGATGATGTAATATTTTAAATTTATATCATTGCTGTTTAATTTGAACGCATATTGGCTAATTTTTAAAGCATAGAAGAAATAAAAAGCATTTTTATTTTTAGGGCCTATATATTGGTTTATTTCGATAATAGAAAAACTAGGAAGACTTCTAAAAACACAATTACAAATAGAAAATAAATTTTTCGCCTTCTCTGAAATTGTACATCCCTGAGAACCTTTCCCTTTAAGCTTCTACTAAGAAAAAAGAAAAAGGCAGAGTACATATACGCCGTATATAAGAATTTGAACAATCTATAGAACCTTAACCCCATAAAATAAAATAAGAATTTGTTGTTGATCAACTGTATCAGCAAAATAACCACAAATTTATATCCACTAAACGATAGAAAATCAAGAAGTCCCAACTCCGTTACACCTAAAACATACGAAATAAATTTTACCATCAATGTTATTATAATTTCTAAAGTAATGCATTTCATAAATATCTGTGTGATCTTTTCTGGCGAGAATTTCATTTGAAGTCCAAGATTTACGCTAACTACCAATATATATGTAAAAAGACCCATAAGCGGAATATAAAGATCGGGATCGACCACATTCGCTGAAGAACGTGAAAGATAATCAAAGGCACCTCTTTCCTTGGACGAGTCACGTGTTTTACTATCTTCGTACTGCAATTCTGTTCTTGATTGCCACAGCCTATTTTTGAAAGGAAATATAATTAGGATTATTTTTTCAATTATGTACATGTTATCGACATTGAAATATGGATGAAGTCTTGATAAATTGACCTTTTGAATTCCTTTGCTAACATAGTCTTTTCCTACATTCATAACACCACGACCAAGCTCAACATCCATGTAATTGGTTTGGGGCTTGAAATAATTAATTATGACAGACAGTTACATAATTTAATAAAAAGAATCAGATAGAATTTTTAAATATATCCTTAATTCAAATTTCCAAAATACTTAATATTAATACAAAGAAAAACATACGTGATTTTTGATTCTATCAATTTCATAATTTGGCACATATTATTTTGATTGGTTTTATTATTACTTTTATAAATAATAATTTCTAAGTTATAAACGCAAGACACTTAAACTCATCAGATTGGAGAGAAGAAATGCAATTGATAAAGATAGATCAGGGGAATGCATCAAAAGATAGATCAAGGAGCTGTGCAATATTCCCAATGGGCTGACTACGTCTCAATGGATGAAATTGATAAAAAGAAATTTAATCCATAAATAAAAAATAATATATCTAGGTTATATTAAAATATAAATTGCATGCAAGAAATCGGGAAGCCAACAAAACCGTCGCCTTATGCATTAAAAAGGATATTTAAAATTGCAAAATATTAATCTTAGAGAAGAAGTAGAACAGAGGAAGATATTGAATGGTTTATAAACATTTCCAGCTTTATATAAGGAATAATTATCTTATTTGGTTTAAGGATAGAAAAATTAATATGATAAAATTTATAAACGAATATTATATATTTAGATTTTAGCGTATTTTAACATAAAAATGCCAGTTTATATCAGTAAAAGCCGTTTTTTGTCTATTAAATCAATAACTGGATTACTCCTAATATACTCTGTGTGCTTTAATAACATTATAAAATCAAGATAAAACGGTCACATAAAGGAATTTAATTTACAAATATTTACATTGATCTGTTCTACTATATAACCATCTTTTAAGTGCCAGGACATAAATAGTTATACAATCTGCTATATCATAGAGGAATTTATTTTTATTATTTAGTGTAAATTATATATAATCATCCAGTTTGTTTATAATCCATCATTTCTGTGCTAGGTTATAAAAATGAATCGAAAAAACATCTATTATTATTATAAGTTCGTTTGAATTTTCAATGATTAAATTAAAATAATATTTATATGCTATAATTACATTAGCTCTTATTTTGTGCATTGAATTTTTTTAAATACTCAAGACTTGGTGAAAAAGAATAATTTTCTGGTTTTTGCTAAGTTTAAACTTCTATTGAAATTCAAATAAACGGAATATAATTAATAAAACGAGAATTCAGATAAAAATAGACCTTTCTTCATTAAAAAAAATTAAAAAATGCGTGATTAAAAAATAATGTTATTAAATGGACCTAAATTCTAGAAATAAAAGGTGTCGCGCATGTTTTGAAAAATTTTCGTATTACAACATGATGCGGGTTATAGCTTAAACATCAATAAGGCTTTTTTTAACACTTAATATAACAGACAAAGTATGTTTTTTATATAAAATATGTCATATAAAATTATTTGCTTTGATCTTTTGTGAATATCTAAAACTTTATCCTTGTATATTTCTTGTAAACGGGATTTATACATTGATCGCAGTTTTTATGATTTGTGAATTTATAGAAATATTTTTATTTTATTATTATTTTAAGATCATAAAATCACTGTCTTTTCGATGTTATATTTTCAATTAAAAATGTAGATAAAAAAAATTATTTTACTGTCCACTATAAAACTTGAATCATAAAATGATTGATAATTAAAAATATAATCCGAAAAAAAAATCGAAAATTTTTATCTTTAATAAATAGATGGAATTTCTTTTTATAATTTGTATCATTTTGTGCAAAATTTCTTTCTTAGAAATATTGAATTACATTAAACATGCTTTATATTTCTTATATATGAAAAAAAGGAATATAGTTTTATATTCGACTTTTTTTGAATTTTTTAATTTTTTTTTGGTGTTTTATATTCTCGCTGATTTTTCTTAGTACTGTGTTTATTTCACAAATTTTACAAAGAATTCTGGTTACAATAAATATAAAAATTTTTATTATCAATAAAGTATTATTCTAAATATCAACACTGCTATTTTTTAATTATCGATATATCGGGTTTCAGGAAAATACAATGTTTTAAAGAAATGATAGTAGATATAACACAAAAAAATAAAATTATAAGTGCTAAAAAGTCAAAATACACAAGAATATATATAAATTAGTTCTTTTTATAATAAAATCATAAACCGAATACAAATTTTAGTTATACAACCACGTGTTATGTTTAATCTTTTTTTTAATTTACAATAAATCTTATTTTTTTTCATTTAAAAACACAATTTTAGAAACTTACGATTTTCCTGCAGAATGTCAACCTTGTTTTAGCCTAAATACAAGATCTAAAATTATTTGTTTTATTGAATAACTTACGCTGATTAATTTTCGCACATATATAATATTTAAATTTTTAGCCCATTTGATCAATTTTATACTAATTATAATTATGTCTTCTGCTCTCTTTGAAAAATGCGAATGCAACTCTGTTTTCATTCCTAAATGGATTTCAAAAACATATTTTCCCAACATTTTTAATGCTATTTTTAGGGAAACTTCGCTGAGATAATTTGGTTATACAACAAGCTTATAAAAAATAAAGGTTTAAACAAAATATTATAATTTTCACCACTGAAAACGAAATAAATCGGAAAGAAAAACAGTGGATATGAATAAATTATAATGCATAACTAAATAAATTTTATCTTTCGAAATAAAAGACTGAAAGACAAACCCCTATAAATTCATACAAAATCTGGTTTACTTCTAATTATTTTTCCTATATTACCCATGGTGTATAACAGTTTACATGATAGAAAATGAGAATCTAAAGTATTTTTGAGCATATTATTGTATATTGAAAAAACTCGAAAAAAATAAATGAATTTTCCATAAAAAATATCACATATAAAACAAATTAGGAAACAAATTGCAATTATTAATTTAAAAGTTTAGTTGTGCAAGTGAATTCCTTTAAACAGACCAAAGATAAGAATCAATCGTCATAAGAATTAAGTGATTTTTTATGAAAGCGAGATAACAGGAAATTTTTTTTTGTTTAAATCATAATATAACTATTTTTAGGTTAAACAAAAAAAAGAAGAAATAAATCAATGAGATAAATAAACAAAAGATACATTTTACAGATGCTAAACATTACACTTGCTTAAAAAACATTCTTTATTTTTGAGATAGCTTTAAATATGTGTAAAAATCATTACAAAATATACAAACCGAAGGTTTTACAAATAAGGTAAAAAAATATTTCGATCATTGCATTTTGCTATTTCGATGCTCAGTCAAAATATATGATTAAAAACAGGGAATAATTATTTGTATTCAACAAATACCTTTGCGTCTGAATTAGATTGTTTTAAAAGAAATATAATAATAGTTTACGGAAATTATAGTCAATTTAAAAAATGCCTTAACTTTTATATAATAATAAACATCTACAAAATATTTATTAACTATATGAAATTAATAGATAACTTGTGCATCGGCGTTGTAAGGTTTTTATCTATTAAATAAATTGTATATGAGTGTAAATTTAATACTTTATATTGTAGTCATGGAAAAGAAAGTTATATACAATAATCCACTTTTAAAAAAATTCTGTGTAGATAGACATATATCAGTGACTTTAATCATGCCATATAGACAAAGGTCTATTTTATTATCATATATAAAAAGATTATTTATAGGAGATCATAAGAAAATATGGATTTTTATTCAGAACTTCATAGTAATAGAATGTAATAAAACATATTATCTAACTATTTAAAAAAAATGGTTTTAATTTATTGTTTACCGCCATTGAACTTATAATAAAATTGATTTTATCCGAATTAACATTAATTATTAGTATTTTTCTATAAGAGAATTATAGATCGTTACAAAATTAAATGATTTTGTAGGTTATATCTGGTGCTTTTAATAGTAATAAAAAATTTATATTGCTCAAATAAATCAAATTTAATAAAAATGGATAGAATGTATAAATTAACTCGATTTTTTTTATATTGATTAACTCTAGAAGTTGAATTTTTCTGGTATAAATTTTAAAAAGATAGTCCAAACAAAACAAATGATTTTTTTAAAAGCTAAATTTTCGGTAAAAAACCTATTTTTAAATTTAAAACTGGTATAAGTAAGAGTGTATGGATATAAATATAAAAATATATCTAAATTATGATTTTTCACCATATTTATGTATTTATTTGTCTCAAACACCATAATGCACAATTTCAATTAATAAATTATTTTTTTCTGGTGCGTTTTTGATGAAAGTACTAATTTAAACAAAAAATTTCACATTTTTTTCATGCTATTTATGATATATTATTAATTTGGCAAAGCATATTTCCCGATCTAAAAATTCTATGGTCTATAAATATTATTTGGATATGCTCTTCTTGATATAATAGTGGCAAAAATATCTTAAATTTATGAAAAAATACCATTGAGCAATATATTATAACGTATATTTTAGAACGCTTGTGGGATTAAGCAAAAAAACATGAGAAATTGGTTTTCTGTTAATTTGCTATACATTTTTCGATACGGTACTCACATATAATATTTATTTTATGCCATTTCAACAGGAACAAATGCTTTAAAATTATTGTAATATATTTTTACGCAATATTTACAAGGTAAAAAATATAAATATCTAGAATATATGCAAAAATAAGGATATAATCATTTAGAGATAATAGTTTCTGTTTGATAGACACGGAAATTTTTTGAATCTGCTGGATAGAGATATATATAAAATTTAGACTCCCTGATATTGATATTTGAATGCATAAAATCCCTTTTTTCCATACTTTAATTAGAATCAGTTAAATTCTTAGATTCCGAAAAATATTTTTATCTGTAACTGTAGAAATACAACAATTTCAATAATTTCAAACATCACGAAAAAAATGAAGTGAATTTTTCAAAAAAAAGAGGTACTATTCATTTTCTTTCTCAAGTTTTAGTTGAAAATTATCCTTGCCATCAGAAGGCTAGACAATAACTAGTGGATAATATATTATAGCAATCTGAATATAATATTATCATTTAAAACAATGATTTTTAGATATGGTTCATAATTGCATAAAACAAGTAGTATGTTAAAGTTTTTATTTTATAAACATGATTTAATGTGAAAAATATTATTCTGATAAAAAATAATAATAAAAAAGGTATATTCAGAACATATGCATGCATTTATATTTTTACGGTGATTTTTTTTCATACTTCTATCCATCTATACATCTTTATGGACCCACATATAAATATGTTTATCTATTAACACAAGCAAATAACTAAAACTTTATTTCCTTGAATATTATATACTATACACTTAAAATCGAAACGATTTGTAAATGCACACATTCTTACATTATAATATATTTCTCTGCTGTAATTTACAGGACGTGCAGTAACATTTTTGCAATTGATTTTGTTAAAAATAAATCAAGTCCTAAATCGAGAATTATAGGCTTTTCGTTAAAATGTGTTTTCGTTTGCATTAGCCTCAAAAGAAGATAAAGTCCTATCAGCCCAAATTCCAACCATTTTTCTTTATATGTTAAACAACCCTTCCAATATTACTGGTGATAATAAACTCACAATAACTTAAAAGTCAAAAAAGCATTTAATATATCGTTTTTATAAATATTAAATTTTTATTGAAATACTCTTGATCAAGGGATTTTGATATTAAAAAATCTTCAACTTTTAAATACGATTTAATAGTGAAAGTAGCATAGAGATACGTAATTGTATAGAGATAGAGTATTGTGAAAAATGAAAAAGCATATTTAAATCAAAAAATTCCGATGCTTTTTATGCTGAAAAAATACAAATTTTAATAGTCATTTGTTGTTACATCTTTATAAGCTCTTGTATGCTTCAAAAAAAAATATTATATGCCTGATAAAATTATAAATGTTAAAATTTTATAAATAAATCGTTTGCATCAAATAATTATCGGATGCGACATATTAAGAAATTGAAAATTTGTATTCATATATTAATATCTTTTATATGGCAATATAATCTATCCAAATGCTTACAAAAATATGTTTGAAGTCCAACATTTTAGTCATTCAAATGCTTCTAGACTGTTATAAATATATCGAAGGAGTTATATTCACCAATGTAATATTTTGGATCATTCGGCTACATACATTATTTTAAATTTACAAATTTACACTTTAAAATACAACATATTTAGTTTATACTACATTGCTTATTAGCGTTTTTTTAATTACCCCTAGTTGGATTTCTTTGTTATGCCCCCTACAAGGTCCAAAAATACTGCTGTCATCATACTTTTTATTTTAAAATTTTAAATGCCAATATTACAGCAGAATATCGTTATTACATCTTTCCTAGAAAACTCCTTTATCAAATTTTGGGTTTTGATTGGTTTTTATGCGCAATAAAGCAGTTTCTTCATATAAATTTGTCTTTTTAAATGCATAAACCTGCATTAAAATTTCAATTAGTATTTATTTATGTCAAAACTTGCAAAAAAACATACCTTTCGTTCTATATAAAAGTTCATATTCTAGACTCTTTTTAGCAAAAACCGATTGTAATTCGTTACACCGCATCATATGTAATATTATATGTATTGCAAGTCAAAAAGTTTTCAAATGTGATTTGTTTAATGCGCATGTGTTTAAAAAATGAATTAATTTTTGATCTCATATTCAATCAATATATTTTAATTAAAAATAGTAAAAATAATAATAAAAGACAACGATCACTTTATTTCCGAATACTCAATGAATTTTTTTAATTGTATAAATTTGTCAAAGTTTTATTAAAAAATCGTGATAAGTTATTTTTAATGCCTGCAACTAGAGTAATTATCATTATTTATTGTAAATTAGCATATAAAATTATGAAAATATATAATGGAAAATATACGATATTTTTATGCTTGATTTGAGTGATCTAAGAATATTATAAAATATTGTGGTGATAGTTTTTTATATCTATCTATAAAAACTCATGATAGTCGGCTAAACCAGAATTTAAGTGAGGCATTAAGATTTTATATAAGATAACAGATAATTTATTTTATATTACATTTGTCATTGCTGCTGATTTTCCCGCTATTTCATCTATATAAAAATAGGACATATTTGTGCCCAATACACAAAATCTCTTTGGAAACTGAATATTTTCAGTACTTGATGTATAGTAGGAAATTTAATCGGGCATATTTATTTTATACATCACACATAAAAAACAATATAGAAATTATATCATAAGAATGGTTTTTTCTGGAATCTTTTTTCATTTGTTGGACAGGATATAAAATAAAAAAATATATTTTTATCTGTTCTAAAATCGAAATTTTATATAGATTATTAGTTCTTATTCTATCAATATTTATAGATATTTAGATTTTGAATTTATTTTTTTCTAAAAGATATTATCATGCAAAAAGCACAATAAATAAACAAAATATATGTAAATAAAAGATATTTTTTAGAACAACAAAACTGTTTAAATAAGGGGTTTTCCAGATAAATTACATGTTATAGGTTATGAGATTCATAAAATTTTTGCAGCAATTTACGCTTTATAAATATATAATAGCTAAAAAAAATAATTTAAATCCGTTAAAAAAATTTATATGAGCCAAAAAGTTGTTTTTTATATTTTTAGTGCATGGAGTAGGTATAAAAAAAATATTAAACTAGGAAAGTTTACTTTGTAGGCCAAACTTAGACTTAGTTTTGTAAAATTTTATATCTTATTCTATTTAATTTGTAATTTTTCTAGGTATCTATATTATCATCTCACTTCTTTGTGTTCACATTCCATCGATTAACATATAATCAAATTTTTTTACGATAACTTTTATATTTTGCAAAAAAAAACCATATGATTTGATATTCCAAACATGTAAGTAAGCCGCATTACTTTATGCTTTTCTAAAGGTTATTCTATTTTTTTGGGCTTTGAGCATGTTTTAACGTTTAGACAATCATTAAAAGTATACCATTATGCTAAAAATACTTTTCCATCATATTTTTTTACATTAACATCCATGAAAAACAAACAAATAAAAATAATAGACTGGAATAATTTAAGGTATATTTGTGTAAGTATAGATTATATAAACCTTTTTTATTTGAAATCAAGCTGATATTAAAAAGTAGAAAATATATATGATATTATTGATTGCTTTCATAATTTGAATTCAAATACTACCTGTTAAAAGTAATGCATCCCCAAAACATCTTATTAGACTATAAACAAAGCTAATTTTCAAAAAGTATATTCTTACGTTCATTTTGATCAATCAATTTATATAGAAGATATGGCTTTATATATGTTCAAGCAAAAAAAATACATTTCGCTTACGAAATCATATTTTAGATATCTACACAAATTTATCACGAACTTTAGTTTACACGTTTGTTGTAACTAAAATACTAAACAGTTTTTATTATAAAGAAAAAAAATACATCTATTTGAAAGGTAAACAAAAGACAGCTATGAAAAATATTACGTGATTGTGTAAAAAAGACATCACACGTATATAATTCTGAAACTTATATATAGTGATATGTTAGACATTTATATTAACATATTCATGTATATAAATTTTTTGTTTGGGAATATTTGAAAAGTGTACGAATAAATTAATTGTATTCAAAAATTTAATAGATATCTTATTTTTTTCTGAGCTAAAAAAATATTATATAATTTATTTCTTTAAAAGATCTGACATTGATTAAACAAGCACCTACTGATATTATATAACATTTTAAATTTTTATGCCGGAAAAATTCGCTATGAATCTCTGCTAAAAAAAAGTTTGAAATATTTATCTTTATTTGATTATTTGAATGCAATAATATCGCATTGAATAATAATTATTATGGAATTTAATTGAATACTACGGTATAATACACTGCTTAATTCAAATTAGCTTTATAAAAATATTGCATGACTGCATATATATAATTCTGGTCAATAATAAACATCAATTATTGGTATTTTACATTCTTTTAGTTGTTTTCGTATTTATTTTTACCATATATTATAAAAATAATCGTAAATGTGTATAATATTATATTTTACTATAAAAAAAGTAGTATTATATCATATTTTTATTTCAGTGGAAGCTATTATAAATAAAACGTGAGGCATATACCAGGTATTTGACCTGTAGATCAAATTAGAATATTATCAATATCATTCACAAAAAATTATCATGAATGCGTAATATAGACCATCTGTAGTATACAGATACCAAGGAACATGGTAGAAATTATGATATAGCATACTTATTTTAAAATATTATAATTATTGGATATGGCAATAGATTTATGCAATATTAAGCCAGAATTTCTATTTATATGTAAAATAAAAGTTATTTTAATATATAATAACGAAAAAGTTACAATTTTTGATAAATAAATCCATCAGTAATCACAAATAGATTATTTAAAAAAATCCTTTGTTGAAATCTTTACAGCCCAATTTAAACCCACAAAAACACATATTCCGTATATGACGTTATATAAATAAATATACTTTAAAACTTTACATGTATATTTTCATTTACATGTTGTGTTTTTTTATCTTAAAGCAATCAACGATTTTCAGTTATTTTTTACATTTATTACTATTAAATACGTAAAATTTTGGAATTTATTTGCTATTTTTTGACTTTGATAATATATCATTGCGTATTTTACAGAAAAAAAATCATTTCAATTTTTTTACTTTATTCTATTGTGCCTTGATAACGCTATATATGGTATAATAACTCAGTTGAGATAAAAGCAAAAAATATATTTAGGATATCTGCTATCGATTTTTATGTGGATTTTTTATGAGCTTGTGCTTTATTCTTTTTAGATGAAATCTTAATTGTTTGTATAATGTTAATTTATGTATTATTTCTTGAAATATTTTGTCCGGTTTTCTTTAAATTTTTGTAAATTTACAAATTCTACCCTTACAGTGTTTCAAATCTAGCTTTATAACTTTTTTTTCTATTTTTTTAACAATCAAAAGGCTTCCATGGTATGTATTGTTTCTTTTATACTTATCTTGTTCAAAAAACTTTATCTATACACAATTTTATTTTAATTTTCGTACGTTTTTTCTACCCTATTGTTTGCCTCTATATCGTGATTTCTTATTTATATCATACCACTGAATTTAGGCCTTAATTTTTTATGATCGCCTCCCTTGCTGCTTGATAATCAGTTTTTTTATGTAATGAATTTTTGCATATACCAAAATTACAGCCAAAAAATCATATTTTTTTTAAAAAACGTAAAGCGATCTAAAAAAATGGTTTCTACACATATGTGATCATACATGCTATATTTATACAGTAATTGAAAATTACTATTATATGTGATGGCTGTATTTATCCTAAATTCGCTTTTATCTTTAAATCTATGCTTTATACCATTTCCCGAATTCATAAATTACACCACTTCTTTTTTATATTTTATTATTTTATTTTAAGATAAGATAAGATTTGACAAGTCAAGACAAAAAGTAAAAAATACACCTCTTCATTATGTCTTGTTTGTTTTCATGTGACAGTTTTCTTAGATATATCTTGATGTTTTCTACTTATTGTGAATCTTTTATTTCCTAAAAATAACTTTTCATATTATGTAAAAATTAAATTGCATCTTTAGAAAAATATATTTATGAAGAAAACTACTATAAAGATCAAAGGTCATGTTTTCTAAAATTATTAAATTTACTGCATACTTTTAAATTAAATTCTTCTTTTAAACACATATAACTTTATAGTTGCTTTTCTCAATTATTCCAATTTTTTGTTGCCATTGAAACTCATCGGTAAAATCTTCTAAGTTATTTTAGGCAGCGTTTGCGAAATCTTGTTATGTACATTACTTTTCTCTGTAATATTTCTTTGAACATGAAGAAAGAGCTAAAAAATATTAAACAACAAATTTAAAAAAAAAACATAAGCTTGCGCTTGTTTTATACTGAATTGGCTGTTTTATATTTTCTGTAGGAGCCTCAAATTCTTTGCTAAAACTTATTTTTTTAGTATATTTCTGACAATGCCATTTTCATTATTTTTATAAGCAATTTTTTTGCAAAAAATTGTAAGTCTGTAAAAAATGATTTGTTGCGCTATTTAATAAAATATGGAACAAAAAGATTATATTTTTATTGTATGCAGAATATAATTACCTCAAGATGCTATATGTGTTTTTTTACCATATTTGTTTATATATTACAATTTACACATGTAAAAATGTCTGTTTGTTTACTGTAATCTGTTATGAATTATTTGTTTTACCCATTGAATTTCGCAGGAAATAATAGTTCTTTGTAATAATTCAAACTATAGTGTTTTTAGGTCTAATGTGTTTAATTTATCAATGCAATCTTAAGCTTTATTATCGGTCCTCAGTTTCTGTTATAAGCAAACCTTTACTAGTTTTTACCATAATACAGGGAAATTATATTTTTCTCTTTCTTTTATTTGTTCTGTATACTTAGTTTTTTACTTCTTATTTTTATATGTGGTTTTACCATTGTACACAAAAAAAACCATACGAATATTTTTACTGCAAAAATATTGGAATTGCTGTTTATAATAATTACTGCTGTATAAATGATTCTTTTTGTGTTTTTTTCTGTATATTATTTTTTTCCAGTTCTAAAGTTTTTTTGAATTTTATCTTAAAAACTCGGCGCCTTTCTTTATATTTAATCCTATTTTTAATTATATTTTGTTTATAAATAAGCTTATAGTACTATACAAAAGTCTTTAGAAGCCTTTATATTAAAATTACTCAGGTCCGCTGTTAGCTTAATTTCATTTCATAGATAACATGCGTGATGATAAGTTTTATTCATATACAAACCTTTTATATACATTCACTATTGTAATTTCTTTTGTTTTTGTGAATATGGTTAAAATGCATACATGTTTGCAGGAAAAATATTAGATGCAACATATTTTTTTTTATAAAAAGCATAATTTAGTTTACAAACATAATCGAAAAAATAGATAGCAGAAATACATTACTTATATTATAGTGCCCATTTCAAACATCATTCCAAAACATTTTTTTTTTATTATCAGCAAGCTTGACTTTTTTATTTCTTATCTTGTGATAAAAGTGTTTTTTGTGTGTTTTTTAACTGATAAAATTATTTTTTAAATTAATATTTTTTAAGATAATGATCTGTATTGATTTGTTGGATTCGTTTTATGTATTAAAATGTGATATTCGCGCATTTCATATTTTGTTTTTCATATAAATTCACAAAATTGTGTATTTTATTCCAAACATCCTTGCTTCTATAATTTATGAAATGATAAAATGCGTTGATTTTCAGTAAATATCTAATCTGTCCATTTTTATTATATAATTTTTTTCTTTAAAATTTTATCACAGCATAAACTAAGCGTTATCGGACTTGTAGTACACATATATTCCCTATATGTTTTTTCACATTATTATATATGCAATTAGATGTGGTTTTGCATATTTTCGATTCAGTAATATGTGAATGCATTTTTATCTGTGTAAATCAGTATCCGTTGATTAATCACCGTATATTTTATTGAAAATCAATTGTTTTTACAATCAAATAATTTTCCGTATAATTTACATAACTGTATTAATAATATGAAAATCTTTCTATTTAATATAATAACAAAATATATGATAATATTAGTTTGTTAGACAATTTTAGAAATATCATTGTTCGAATTTTATTGTATGCTACAAAAACATAAAAAAAACTTACAAAATGCCTGTTTAATGGTTTCAAAACCTTTTTTTGTTGATAAAATTATGCTATTATGGTGTATAAAAGGTTGATTAGCCAAGGAATATTACGATTATTAATTAAAAACAAAGATTGTATTGTGGCTTAAATGTATGACATTGCTATATGTTTGATTTTTATTCAACCTACAAGATTCAATTCGTCTTAAGTGCCTCAAAAAACATTTTTACTCATAAATTATTTTGTTCTGATTTTATTGATATATATTTCTTTTAATTAAATAAAATGTATGTAAAATAAAAAATATCAAAAAATCTTTTTTTGACATATTAAGATTAAAAAGCGTATATAGAATCAGAATTACCAAACCACTTATAAATTTTCGGCTTTAACTATAGCATGGTTTCTAATGTTTCAAATAAAATCTTCTTGTATATTATGTAATGATATAAGCTTTTTTATTCTTTTATAATATTTTTAGACACCATTTATTATGTGAAAACTAGTAATATATGTTTTTCATCATCATATGTATTTTTTCATGATGTTTTTTTTTATAAAAGTTCCAAGACTCTTAAATATTATAAAAATACTAATTTATCTTATTATCTTTCGATTTTTTTGATAAAAAAATTTTATAAAATATGTAATATGCTCTTAGGCATTTCAAAAAAAATTAAAATAAAATAATATTCATGTTTTTGTACTACCTATAAAATTATATATTTTAGGTCAACGAAGCTGGTGGTTTGCATATTTTTAATTGTGAATATATGCGAAACCATTCATAAAGGTTTCAATTTAATAAAAACACAAATCTACATATAGATAATCTATTATTTTAAAGTGTAAACTAAAAACTTTATATATCTTTTAACAAAATTTGAAAAAATTGTGTGTGATAATGAAAAAGTTTACGAGTAAAATATCAGATAGAATTTTAAAATATGTGAAAGATTGATATTTTACTGATTCCATTCAAATTTTTTATTATCAAATAGAAAAAGATCAAAAAATATCGGGAAAACCACAAGTATACAGATTAAAAAAAAATTTGTTACTTATATCAGAAAAATGCAAGTAAAAAAATATGTCGGAGTTATATCAAAATATATCAGTTGTTAGAGGACTAGAAAACGTCAATTTTATTGATATTGAAACATGTGATGTAATTGTTGATGAAAATACGAATTTAAAGCATTTAAAGATGACATCCGGTGTCTTTTTTGAAAATCTATTAATTGGATATAGCCACCTGTTAATTCATTTATTGTCAAGAGAACGAAAATACCTTTTTACGTTTAATTTGGGACTTATTTTCCTTCTTATTTATTTATATAATAATAGACAAATGAAGTGGTTCGTGACATATCATAAGTGTATTTATTTCATATTTTCAATTTTACTTGCGTTACTTCAACTATATTCAACGATGCAAATATTATTTGCTTGTAAGATAAATATTAAAATTATTTATCTGCCCATCCTATTCATACCAGCATTGTCTGTTGTTTTATTGATTTATATATTTGAAACAAAAGCAAAGAACCATAATGAAATGATATATGCCGATTACAAAAACATGTTCCGAAAATACAGAAGAATAATGTTTATTTTTCTAACAATTATTTATATATTCATATTAATTATTTCTATCGCGAAATTTTCGATTTTATATATTGATTTTTTGCCATTTTTTATTGCATATAGTTTGCTTGTTTTATTATTTCTTTCACACTTGAAAGAAGTTTTTAAATTTTTCAATGCATCAAAATTGGCTTATTGGTTTCACTTATGTTTTATTTTCATATCCGCATTCAATTTAGCTTTCCCTATAATCGTACTTAAAAATTATAATTTTTGTTGATTGAAGTGAAATGTTCAACGGGTCATTAAAATATTAATTAATTAATTAAAGAAAGAAAGAAATAATTTATGTTAATAGAATAATTATGTTTAATGCAATATTCGTTATTATAATTTTTAAACAAACCGAATGCAATCTCAATAAATATCATGTTTCTAAATTTTTTTTTGTAAATAAACACATGCAAAACGAATTTTTTACGTGGATAAATTGATAATTTTTTTTTATGATCAATAAGAGAATTTATTGCATTTTATCTTTTTGTATTGCGTTCTTTATATATATTTTAAGTACTTTTCTGGATTTGAAATTTAATACATAGATAACGATTACTTATTTGACAACTAGACGAGAGAACATGAAAAATAAAACATTAAATTTTTCATAAAACAATAAAAATCAAGAATATATCGTCTACTTAAAATTACTATATTGAATGGAATCCCCATATCGAATAAATATTGTTATTTATTAATAATATTTTTTGAAAAATATTGTTATCATTAGCGCATTTAAATACCGATAAAGTAAGTCTCGAATTTTCAAAAAAATAAACTGTGTCATATCAGCTAGCGTATATTTATTTTCGAATGGTTAAATTAGAACGAAAATAAAACGGTGAATAAGATATTGCGTATCGCAATTTTTATTATCTTTACAGTATTGACAATAAATAGTGAGATATCGTCCTTTTTCAAAAAAATATAATTACTTCAATGCGTTATGGATTTAGAGATTTCATCAATTTCGTTTTATAATCATTTTTATATAATATACATTTTTAACAAGTCATAAAATTTAGCTTAATCCATATAGAGTTGCTATAAATAATCATTGAAAACTAGTTTATGATCTGTTCGGATGTCTATTCGGTTATCTAATATTAAAAATCCCAAATAAATTTATGGTTTTTTTTATACTGCTAACAGCTTTAAAAACTTATATTGATATGCACAAGCCAAATTTAAGAAAACTACGTTATTCCGAAAAATTCCAGCCAATTTAGAATAGTGAATAAACCAACTTTTACCTAAAATTATAGCGTTTCCAGTGATATTTATTATCGGAAATATTTTACCTATTTTGTTGACGTTTTTTTGTGTCATTTTGAATAACCTATATCTTGAATTTACATATAAAGTATTCTTAAATATTAAATCAAAAATGATATGAATTAATTAATTAATTTATTTATTTATTTTATAATACAATAATGATTAGTTTTTCTTTCTATTTTTGCCATCGCATAAATCCGACTTTATTTATAAATATACATGATTCAATTTATGGATATGATATTTACATCATTGGAATGTGATTGTTCATACTGCTTAAATTGTGCCGTTTAAAATAAAATAATTTCATGATAAAATTTTGATAATTTTTATCTTCATTTATGTTAATTCATCGTACTAGTCAAATATCTTTTAAAAAATATTTTTATTCATTTTACTTTCGATTAACTAATAAGAAAATATTTTCCTGGTTTTTTTTCATATCGAATAAGATTTAATTCAATGGTTTTGGTACTAAAAGTCATTTTTTACCGATTGGCGCCTTTATGGCCTCCAGAAAGATATGTTTTAAGAAAAGGTACGAAAACATGGTTTTTTTCCTTTTGAAATTTTATTTCGATTGAAAAATATGAATAAACAAAATTAGTTGGAAATAGAATACATCAAACTTTTTATTTAGTGTTTACTTAATCCAGCATTTTAGCATGTATTCACAAAAAAACATCATATCTAAAAAATAGAAAAACAACCAGACTTTTTATTTATTTATTTATTTTGAAGATTCAAGTTATAAGGAAGGTTTTTTTTTCTTTTGTGTTTTTAAATTGTCTTTACAAATCTGATAAGGCTAAATACATAATTATGTGACATAAAATTTTTCGATGGTTTATATATCTAGCGAACAATTTTTAATGAAATATTTCGTCTTCCAGCACAATTAATCAATTTAAAAAAGATATTTAGTTTATTGAGCTATATTGTTTATTTAATATGAAAAGAGACATTAAAGGCTCCGCCCTCGTCAGAATATCTATCCAAGCTTAAAAAAATAATAAAAAAAATATTTTTATCTGCTTCATAACTGCTTTTGGTACTATATTTACCTTTTTTTTCTTTATATATAATATGAAAATGAATTCAGTAAAATCAAGAAAAATATTTATATTTGATTTAATCGATATTTTATTACACTGGGTTTATTATCCACCCCAAATTTTTTTTGATTCTTTCTTTTTTTCAAATTATATATTTTTACGTCTATTATAAAACCATTGTACAAATTTTTAGACCAATGTTTACGATACTTAGAATTATGAGCCTCAAATCGGTTCTATGATAAGCATTATTTATTTAAATAGTCTTAAACTATAAAAAGAACTTTTATTCAGAAAATACTAAGCACATATATCATCAAATTCAAAATCAAGAGGGTTCGTGCGTTCTTTAAAATCATAACTCGTTAAATCTGCAAGGAAAGCAAACTTTTAAAACGAAATGAATCTACATTTTATTAATATAAATCTTATTATCCATATTCTGAACAAGACACTTGAACTCATATTATTTGACAGATAAGAGAAGTTGTATGAAGATAAAACAGGTATTAGTGTTTAAAAGATATATTAAGGAGCTTTAAAATTTTCCAAATGGGTTCTATCTCTCAGCAAATGAAATCATAAAAAGAAGAAACTTAATCCTAAAGAAAAAATAATGCTATTGCTTCACAAATATATTTTTATCATATCTGGAATACCTGCCTTTATTGTAATATAAAAAGTTAATTTATAGTAACTGTAACATAAGGACTGTGAAGCATTCGTAAATAATTTTATGCGTTAATACATGACCGATTTTGTTTTATTGAAATAAATACCAATAACATCGATATTTTTCTGACATATTTGATAAAGATGTTTAAGACAATATATGGTAAATTTAAATATATCCATTGAATATACACGATATTTTTTGGTAGTATGATTTACCAGAAAAAAAGTTTAACTACATTTTGTTTGAATATTTATAAATATATAATTATGTTTGCTGATTTTCTGATTTTACCGATGTTAATAAGTTTGTTTCTCTTAAATTGCAAATGAAACTGATTTCAACGTATAATATATTACCAACGCAATTTATAGATCATTTCTTCAATAATCATTTCCTGTCATGATGTGGTTAAAAAAATCAATAAGTCTTATCACAACAATTAGAATGCAGCACATCTTAAATACTTATGGCGATCAATGTTATAAAATAAAATTCAAAATTATGGTAGTGGGTTCCATAATGTTAAAAAGAAGAATTTGTATGAGATATGATGTAAAAACATGTTAATGGGTTTTGCCTGAAGCGTAAACATATTTAATACTACCCTAAAAATAATAAGAAATATCATGAAAAAGTAGAATAAATTAAATACCTATCTCTTCAAAATTATTTAATAGTATTTTTATAATTATTAAATATCTTACATTATCAATAAAGGTCTTACCGTCATAAAATGAAACTCTATGCCGTATTTCATGATAAAGCATAAAAAACACCACTTTTGGTCATCTAGGAATTGTAAAACTACGATTCATTATCTTTTAGGTTTATATAGAATCTAGGTCGCATTTTATTTAGAATGTCAATACAAAATTTCATCCATCACTATTACGCTTATATACACACACAAATAATTATTTATGCTTCAAATGTTAAGGAGTTAAAAATCCCGGACGAAGTAGAAGCATACATGCAAGCCCTCACACTCCGCAAGGCACTTGAAATCATCTCATTTGAGAGAAGAAGAGCAGTTGATGAAGATAGACCAGAGGAAGATGTCAAAAGATGCATCAAGGAGTTGTGCAATATTCCCAACACGCTGAACACGTCTAAATAGATAAAATCGATAAAAAGAAAATTAACCCATAAATAAATAAAATTATGCTTTTAAACAACGTTTGACCAGCATAGAAAAAATAAATATGGTCGAAAAGAGAAAATAAGCAAATTTAATTTGTTTGCATCTGAATTTAACATTTTAAAACGTTATAGAACAAATAATAAACCATATGCCGTAACATAGGATGAATTGTGACACCATATCAAAAAATTCGCCAAAAAAGACTATAAGTCACAAGCATCATCGAATCATATATAAAAACTATGATATTAGGCTTAATAAATAACCAATAGGTCTTTAAATAGGAAATATATCTAAAAGAACACTAGAGAAGAGAATATACCCTTAGATACAGATATATTGTTCACATGTAAAATAAATCACGTTATTCTGAGAAATTAAATCAACAAATATATTGCTAAAGGTAGTCTATAGATAATCTAGGATGATTTTAAATTATATAAATGTTAATTGTCGCTTAAAGAACAAAAAATTTTTCATACTTATACCAAGGTGTTGATGTATTTTTAATTGTTTCTAGATTTATTCAATTTGTTAATCCCAAATAAAAGCTTTCCGAATTACAATCGATTTGATGGTCAAAAAAATTAAAATTACGTCATTTGTTGATTGATTCATTTTATTTGAATAATATCGTAAATAAAAATCGAACTAGATTTATCGAAACCCATAAAAGATGCAACAAAATAAAATCTATAACGCATCTATTGCAAACAATCCTCAAATTAAAAACAGGGACAGAAATGAAGGATTATATGACGTAAATTTGGCTGGATTTAATAAATACACCGGCGATGCTAAAATGAGTATAATAGGCGATTCGGGGTCCACGTTTCCTCATACATATTCCAATATTGCGGTTTATGAAATTTCCTTTAGAAATATTATGGTAATGGTATTTTATGAAGTTAGCTTTGTTCTCCTCATTTTCAATATTTATTTCATTGGTTTACACGCACTTATAATTATTTTATGTATGATATTCTACCTCTTCAAGCTCGAATTTTTACACAGAAAACGTGGTTTTTATTTTTTAGTGTTTTCATCATCGCTTATCTGGGTATTTCAAATATATGCACAGTGCTATTTGTTTTTTAACTATGTGATAAATTTTTTATTATACAATATGGTTTTAATATTCGGACCAGGCTTATTCATTATAATTTTGATCATTTTGTATAATTATATAAATCAGACTTGTCCTGTATCAGTTGTTAACTCCATATATAAAAAAAATAAAAAAATAAAGAAGTTTATCATGGTATGCTCTTTACTAATTTACTACTGTTCAATTGGAAATCTTTCTATTTTGAATATTACAGGAGAGAACAGTTTATACTACCAGAAACTAGCACACAATATTATTTTCGTGTGTTTTTTCGTTCAATTGAAATCATTTGCGTTAAAGTGGATAAAAATGGAGAATAGATCATATGTTTTTCTTCTTTTTATCATGACTAGTGTTCTTAATATTATGTTTCCGGTTGTTTTATTTGAGAATACAGACTTAAACTATTCCAAATTTTCTGGTAATAGATTATATTTTTTTGGATGATATCCTGTGCTTCAATTGATTCTAAATTTTCGCTAAGCAGGTCAATATATATTAATGTTAAAAGGAATTATTGATAATCATAATATTAAAATGTAGTAAAATATCTAATTTAAATTTTTTTTTTCTTGCCTTTTGTATATAACTTTTAGGCCTGTATCCAGTATCTCCACATAATAAAAATTCATATCATCTACAAGTACTTTAAGTAATAACATTTTGCGTTTGATAATTTTTTCATCACAACTTTTCCTGCAATAAAACTAAAATTTAAGTCATATGGTAGATTTCGTGATATATAATTACATAATAAATACAAATATTTCTTTTTATCTAAATTTATAAAAAAAATTTCTAAATACACCTTATCATATTGATATTTTATGATTTAAACCAAATTTATTTTTGTGAATCACCATTTAAAACCTCTGAGAAAACCTTTCTAATAGATTAAAATCATATTAACACGGTATAGATTTCTCAAAAAAAATATAAAATGTATAACGGTTACATTTAAAACCTTCTTCAAAACTTTCAATAAGTATAATCAATTTTTTTTCTGTTTTATTTTATTTTCTTCTTTATGCCGAGAATTTATTACAATATTTTTTTTATTGAACCTCACTAAGAAAAGCATAAAAAGCGAGTTATTTATAGCAAAGAAATATAAAAATTGTATCTATTGATATAAAGTTCTTACAAATAGATTCTATATGATAAATCAGCAGATGAATTTGTTTTAAAAATGGCTAGTGCAATGTTTCTACTTTTCTACATTGTAATACAAACATAAAGGTGTCTATTTATTTCATTGCATCAAAAATCAAAAATATTAGGTTCATTTCTATATAAAATCTTTTTTTGTCTTTCAATGAACTCTACAGTCTATGATTAAGTAAATACTATTCTTATTGTATTCTTCCTATAATTGTTTATGAAAATTATCATGTTATATTTATGTATCAATATATTGATATAAAAGAGGTCTTAAAAACATCAATGACATCATTTCATAAATGGAATAAAAGTAAATCACATATTCTACAGTAAAGTAGGTTTAGAATCGTAAACAAAGCCTTAATTTTCCAAATCCGATGGAACTGCTTAAAGAAGCCCGGAATAAACCTTTTCGACTCGAATATCATATACAAATTTCTGAAAGAATGTTTTTAAAGCTAAAATAATAATACAAAGAAAGTAAGATCAGACTAAAATCATTTGATAAATACGCACTTGATAATAAATAAAAGGAAATGATGATGTCATAGATAAATATGCATATAAGTCATTTTTATAGGAGTTAAGAATCCAGATCGAAGTAGAATAAATCATATAAGCTATAACACTGCGCAAGACACTTGAACTCATCTAGTTTAGGATTTAAAGAGTAGTTGATGAAGATAGATCAGGGGAGGTGTCAAAATATGCATCCAAGTTGTTCAATATTTCAAAGGGCTCTCTATATTTAAATATACGATTTTGAATTAACGGAAATTTACCCATATATAGAAAAATTATAAAAATTCATTTTATTAGTATGCCATTTTTTTTTATTTTACTTCTTAAGCTTGTATATTTTGTTTATATATCTTATATTGGTTAAAGAAATCAAAAAAACCTTCTCGCAAGTGAAAAAGCATATTTTTAAACTACATATAATTATAACTGTACTAGTTTAAAAATATATTTTACGCGAAAAATAGGGTCTGTTATATTCTAACCCATATAAAATCGTAAAGACTTGTTTTATGTAGCTTATTTTTTTTTATAAAATCGTTTAGATGTTTATTGACCAAGCTTTAGCCAGTAAAATATAATTATTCTTTCAAAAAATTGATGTTAAATTTAAATTAAGTGTCTAATAGTTAATCTAGATTTTTTGTACATTTTAAAATATAAAAGTAAAGCGATAATATTGTGAAATGAATATAAAAAACCTTTATTAATTAAAAATATTTTATGGTTGACATTTAAATATCCCGTAGGCTATCTGAAATTACTTAGAAGTAAACACCAAATACGCATGAATCATATCTTTATAAGTGCAGAAAACTCTTGAAAGATTTTTATCAAAAAGGTGTGATTTATTATGGAATATAGCGAAAATAAATGTTTAAAATATTGATAAAAAATGATCATAAGTAATAAAATTTGTATAATAAAAAAAAAGGCAGTTTTTATTTATATTTAGCTTTTTGAAAAACATATAAACTGCAAAAATTGTTTAAAATGTGTGGTTTTTTTTATACATGCGTATACATGCAAATTTTATTCTTTATATTGAATATTTACGAGTTTCGATCTAAGTATATATAATAATCACATAAAATAGTTTACAATATTTTAATATGTATTTTTTAAAAAGAAAATTGCGTTATATTTTGCTTTAAGTGCCTAAAATTAAATTTTTTAACCATAATAGAAAATATATATTATTTATGAAAATTATAAATAACTATGTATATTCGACTGACAAGTTTATTTGAAGCATATAATCATGTTTTTATGTGTATTATAGGCATTATAAACTATAGTTCACTTATCAGAAGCCCAACAACAACAAACGAAGACAAATTAAACCTTTTCTATAATGTTGGAAACAAAAGAGGAAGAACTACAACGCATTTTTTTTACAGTAACAACATAATAAATCCGGCGGAACTTAAAATAAACTACTTATAAACATCCATAAAGGTGTAAAATGACAAAAAAATTACCAAAGTTGCAATATATAAGAAATTATTATTCACTAGGGTCGCCAAAGAAATTCTAAATAGCCTTTAAACAATATTTTATTCAAATGACCAGCTTCTAATCAATAACTGTGCGTCATAGCAGAATCTTACAAGCAATTTGGAGAACCATATAGAACAGGTGGCAAAGCGCCGAATAAATCTAAAGAACCATAATAAATCACGAAGTTTAAAAAGAAATTGACATGTAAACGATAGAATACAACATAGAAAGGAATATAAGAATAAAATCGGGTGAAAATACTCAGAAATAATTTTCCGAAATCTGATATTAAAGGTATATTCTTGATGTAAGTTTATATTTAGAATAAGATACTATATTGTAAAAGAAAAAAGAGCATTTTATCAAGAATAAAGAATTTAGATTACAAATATGCCTTACCTAGTTAATACAAGACAAGTACAAAGTTCCTAACCAGACTTAAAAACATAATAATAGCTAAAAAATTTTGTATAATAGATCTGTAGTTTCTCACGTAATCGGAAAACTGCAGTAAAAATTTTACTTATAAATAGATAATTGCAGTAAAGCTTTAGTGAATGCATCTGAATCTAGCTTTATCACCGAAACCTAATATTCTTTAAAGTCTATTCTTACATCAAATATATAAGACTTTGGGTACACAAAATTATATTTTATTATATTAATTTTAGAGGTTATGAGTCTGATATTAAACATTATACGATATAGTAAATAGGAATACATGTCGCAAACAAAGAAGAAAAGTAATGTTTGTATCATGAAAAACGTATCAGATGTTAAAAAAAAATTGTATGTAAATCGAATTTAGGCTTATAACATGATGATGAAACAGATACAAGTGACAAATATGGCAGGAATCAATGTTTTATAAATAGATATATAGTTAGAGAGTTTGATATCTGAAAAATCGCGAAACAGTCAGAAGAGTACAAGGTTCTAAAAAGCCATAGCTTATAACAGAAATCGCAAACAAAGAATAGTCTAAATTTATTTGTGTACAAAAGACTTATCATAAGTAAAGTATTTGACGCATCATTTCAAGATCTTAATTAGCTGTTAATGAAACCATAACATACTAAAATGATGTAAAATTTATCATTAGCCTAAAAAATTACTCAAAATCATTTCTTATAGATTGTAACGCAGAGTTATAGTAAAGGGTTTGATGAATCTAATTTTTAATATAACAGCACAAATATTTCTTTTCATGCTGTGTATGGACACAAAAGTCAAATTAAACGCAATATTCCCAGGAATTCAACCAAGTAAAAGCCAAAAAGCTAGCTTTTAATAAGTTTAAAATAGGATCTTAGCAAAATATAATCAAAAATTACGATTGATAGGCATGAAGCCTCAAATTTTTTTGATCAGAGAGCAATGAAGATAAATAAAGAAAAAACAGCTACATTGTATTTTAAATGCTTATCACTGGGAAAAAAGTAAAGAAAAATAGATACAGATACCACGTTTTTCTTCAGGAACAAAATTCAATAATATAGCCCGAAAATTTTGAAAAGGTCTGAGACTCAATCTAATAAAGCGCACAGAGAGCATGTAAAATCAATCAAAATAGAAAAACATCTTATCTATTTAATTTGCAAATTCTATTTACCATAATATTGTTGGACTACTTAAATTGCGACTAAATGATCTTAAAAATCAGATAGACATGTGGAGTCTATTAATAAAAAAAACCTTGAGATCATCTAAAAAACAAATATATAATGTATTTTCAACAGAACAAACTTGGATTCGGATTATAAAACACGAGGTTTGGATCAGGATATACAGCAGCGGTCAAAAAATCATTACCTAAGACACCAGGTATCGTAATAATACTACCATATTATAAATACAGATGCCGACGTAACAAATCCAGCTTTTCTGTTCTAATATTAGATTGGAAAATACATTTGACATAATAAAATTCCTAAAAAGACAAACAACAAAATGCGTGTTTATTGTTCAATATAAAAGTGCAAATACCACATCAAAAACTCTCCAACGTTTGCTATATTATAACAGTTGATACATGGTGTTCTTTTATGTGGGTACAGATAATAATTTTTGTTGATTAGATGAAGCCAGACCATGCTTAATTTAAGAAAGAAATTATTTTTATTAAAAGATCATTATGAACTTTATAATAAAACTATAAATCTATAATCGGGTAATAATATACTTTTAATATCCTTTGTCAAGATAACACATCGCCACACAATGCGCTAGTAAGAAAATGTGTTTAAAAAATATAATGAATATCAAAACACAAAATCCAAGAAAATGTGTAAATAATATGCAGAGAAGAAGAAAATACTTTATTTTGATGTTGATCTTATTTTTAGTTTCCGGCTTGAAATTTATACATGAGAAAAAAACGTTTCACTTTGATTGAAACTAGAATAACCATATAAATAATATAAAGATTTATGTGAGAATGATTCCATAGAAATATTTTGATTCCTTTCTAATTCCCATTTATATACAGCATAGAACAAATAAAATACCATATGTCGTAACATGAGATGCATTGTGACACCATATCATAAAAGTTTCTAAAAGGACTATAAGTTACAAGCCAGATCGAATAATATATAAAAACTATAAATTGGGCTTATCAAGAAACCAATAGGTCGTGAAAAGAGGAAATATATTTAAAATAATGAAATCGAAGAGAAAATAGCCTTAGATACAGATATATTGTTCACATGAGAAAAAATAACATTATTCTGAGAAATTAAAATAAAAAACTATTGCTAAAGGTAATCCATAAAATAATCTAGGATGATTTTAAATTATATAAATGTTTATTGTCACTTATAGAACAAAATAATTTAAATAATAATAACATTATGTTGGTATATAATATATTGAATCTATATTTATTCAATTTGCTAATCTGAAATAAGAGCTCTCTGAATTAATTCGATTTGCTGGTCAAAAAAAACTAAAATTACGTCATTTGTTGATTGATTGGTCGATTCATTTTATTTGAATATATTGTTAATAAAAATCGAGCTAGATTTAACGAAACCCATAAAAGATGCAGCAAAATCAAAGAAATAACACATCTATTGCAATTCATCCTCAAAGTACAAAGATAGAAAACAATGAAGCATTATCTGGCGTAAATTTGGCCGGATTTAATAAAGACACAGGCGATTTTGAACTCAGTACAATAGACGATTCTTGTGGCACGTTTCTCAGTACTGATTCCAATAATGTAGTTCACGAAATTTCTTTTGGAATAATTTTGATAATAGTATTTTATGAAATTAGTTTTGTTCTTCTCATTTGCAATTTTTATTTATTCATTTTATACGCTATTATAATTATTTTATATATGATGTGCTACCTTTTTATTGACAAATTTTTACGTAGAAAAGATGGTTTTTATTTTTTAGTGTTTTCATCATTGCTTATCTGGGTATTTCAAATATATGCACAGTGCTATTTGTTTTTTAACTATAACATAAATTTGTTCTTCCACAATATGGTTTTAATATTTGGTCCTGGCTCCTATATTCTGATTTTGATTTTTATATATCCATATATTCGTCATATTTTCCCTGCGTCACTAACACACTTTATAACAAAAAGAAGTACAAATTTAAAAAATATCAGCATGTTATTTTTTTTTTTGATTTACTACTGTTCAATGATGTTAATTTTTATATCGAATTTTACAGAAGGGAACTGTTTGTACTACCAGAAATTAGCACACAATATTATATTCGTGTGTTTTGGGGTTAGATTGAGATCATTTGTGTTGACGTGGAAAAAAACGGGGCCTAGGTCATGTGCTTATCTTCTATTTATCTTGACATATGCTCTAAATATTTTGTTTCCGGTTGTTTTATTTGAGAATACGATCTTAAACTTTTTCAAGATTTCTGCTTAATGATTTGTGCTTTAATTCATTCTTTATTTTCGCTAAGCAGGTGAATATATATTAATGTTGAAATAATTATTTGATGATCATAATACTAAAATTTAATAAATTATCTAATTAGATTATATTTGCCTTTCGATTGATATTTTATTTCTGTATCCAGTATCTCCATATAATAAAAATTTCCACCATCTACAGGTATTTTAAGTAATAACATTTTGCGGATTATTATTTTTTCATTCGGCTATTCTTGTAGTTAAACTAAAATCTAAGTCATATGGTAGATTTCATGATATATAATTACATAATAAATACAAATATTTAATATTTCTTTTTATTTAAATTTAAAAATAAGCATACAAATGCACCAATACATCATAATTCTAAAGTAATACGACAAAACTATCATTATGAACCATCATTTATATACTTCTGGTGAAACATTCTATATGGATGAAAATCATTTTAACATGATACAGAATTCTCTAAAAAAATATAAAACATAAAATGTACAATAATCACCAATTAAACCTTCTTCATAAACTTCAAATAAGCACAATGAAAGTTTTTTATTTTTTTTGTGTTCTAAGAAATCGATATCTATATGCCAATAATTTTAAACAATATTTTTTTATATCTAATTTTACTAGGTAAAGCATAAAAAGCTAAAAGTTTATTGCAAAGAAATATAAAAAGTTTATCTATTATATAAAGTTATTACAAATATATCCTATATGATAAATTAGTAAATAAAAGTGTTTCAAAAATGACTAGTGCAATGTTTCTACTTTCCATCATTGTAATACAAACAGAATGGTATCTATTTATTTTAATGCATAAAAAATAATATATCTTGAGTTCATTTCTATACAAAGTCTTTTTTAGTCTTTCAATGAACTCTACAGTCTATGATTACGTAAATTCTATTCTTATTGTATTCTTCCTATAATTGTTTATGAAAATTATCATGTTATATTTATGTATCAATATATTGATCTAAAAGTGGTCTTAAAAACATGAATAACATCATTTAAAAAATGAAATAAAGGTAACTTACATATTCTATAGAGATAGTAGGTTTATTCCGTAAACAAAACCTAAATTTTTCAAATACGATGGAACTACTTGTAAAGGCTAAAAACAAACTTTTTCGACTCGCATATAAGATGATAATCTCAAAAAGATGGTTTTTGAAGCTAAAAATGATAATTTAAAGAAATTACGATCTGATAAAATCATTTGATAAATACGCACTTGATAATAAATAAAAGGAAATAATGATGTCATAGATAAATATGCATATAAGTCATTTTTTTAGGTGTTTAGAATCCAAATCGAAGTAGAATCATACATGCAAGCTATAAGACTGTGAAAACACTTGAACTTATCTATTTTAATATTTTAAGAGTAGTTGATGAAGATAGATTATTGGAAAGTGTCAAAAAATACATCAAGGAGTTGTTCAATATTGCAAATGGGCTTTCCATATTTAAATAGATAAAATAAATAGAAGATCTAAATGTCATAATAGATAAATTAGTGTGTATAATGTATCTTATCAGCATCCTATAATTTTCTATTTTACTTCTTAAGTGAATATATTTTGTTATTATTTTTTATATTTGTCAAAGAGATTAAAAAAATTCTTCTCGCAAATGAGAAAGCATGTTTAAAACAACATATTATTATAACTGCACTAGTTTAAAAATAAATTTTCGCGGCATAATAGGGTCTGTTATAATCTAACCCATGAAAATCGTAAAGACTTGTATTATGTTGCTTATTATTTTTTATGTAATCGTTTAGATGTTTATTGACCAAGCTTATTCCAGTAAAATTGATTTTGTAAATAAAAAAATTATTGTGTAATTTAAATAAAGTGTCGAATAGTTGAGCTAGATTTTTTATACATTTTTAAATATAAAAATAAAGCTAGAATAATGTAATTTTATATATAAAAACCTTTATTCTGTAAAAATATTTGATGGTACAGCAATTAAATATCCCGAAGTTATATGAAATTGCTTAGAAGTAAACATCAAATAACGCATGAATCAAATTTATTTAAGTGCAGAAAACCCTTGAAAAATTTTTATTTAAGGAAGTGTGATTTATTGTGGGATATAGTGAAAATATATGTTCAAAATATTGATAGAAAATATACATAAAGTAATAAAATTTGTACATTAAAAAAAATAGCAGTTTCTATGCATATTTAGCTTAAGGAAAAACATATAAACTGCAAAAATTATTTAAAATTTATAGTTTTTATATATATGCGTATATTTCAAAAATTTGTTCTTTTTATTGAATATTTAAGAATTTCAATCTAATCATATATAAGAATCTCGTAAATATATTAAGAACTTTTAATATGAATTTTTTACAAAGAAAATTGCGTTTCTTTTGTTTTAAGTGCCTAAAATCAAATTTTTACTCATAAGAGAAAATAAATATTATTAATTAAAATTATAAATAAATATGAATATTTGACAGAAAAGTTTATTTAAAGCATATAATAATGTTTTTGTATGTATAATAGGTATAGTAAACTATAATCCACCTCATCTGAAGCTCAAGAACAGCAAGCGAAGACAAATTAAACAATTTATAATGTAGGAAACAAAAGACGGAAGAATATGTACGCATTTTTTTTTGCATAAAAACAGAATAAATCCTTGTGAGCGTAAAATAACCTGCTTTAAAACAATAAAAAGTGCAAAATTACCAAAGGTCCAATATTAAGGAAATTATTTTTCACTAAGGACGCCAAAGAAATTCTAGATAGCCTTTAAAAAATATATAATTCGTATTTGATCGTCTTCGAATCAATCACTGTGCGTCATAGCTAGAATATTACAACAAATTTAGAGAATCATAAAGAATAGGTGGCAAAGCGGCCAGAATAAATCTAAAGAACCATAATAAATCTCGAAGTTTGTAGAGAAGCTGATATTTGTACGGGAGAATACAACATGTCATGGAATAGAAAATCAAAAAAGGGTGAAAATCATGAGAAATAATTTTCCGAAATCTGATATAAAAGAGATATTCATGATATAAGCTTATATTTAGAATAAGATGCATATATTGTAAAATAAGTAAGAGCATTTTACTAAGAATAAAAAATCTAGATCACAAATATGCCTTCCCTAGTTAATTCAAGACAAGTATAAAGTTTCTGATCAGAACCAAAAACATAATAATAGTCAAAAATATTTGTATAATAGATCTTTATTAAAAAGGTAATAAGAAAACGGCACAAAAACTTTAACTTCAAAATATATAAATGCAATAAAACCTTTATGAATGCAGCTGAAGCTAGCTTTATCACCAAACCTAATATCTTTACAGTTTATTCTTCTATCAAATATGAAAGACTTTGGGTAGACATAGTTTTATTTTATTTTATTACGAAGTTATGAGTCTGACATTGAACATAAAATCAATAGTAAAAAGGAATTTATGTGACAAATAAAGAAGAAAAATAATGAATTTATCATTAAAAACGTACCTGATACAAAAAAAATTTGTATGAAAATCGAATCTAGACTCATAACATGGAGATAAAACGAATACAAATCGACAAATATGGCAGTAAATAATGTTTAGAAATAGACATATAGTTATAGATTTTGTTATTTGAAAAAATCGCGAAACAGTCCGGAGAGTACAAGGTTCTAAGCACCCCTTATTCATAACAGTTGAGAATAAGGAAGAATAGTTTAAAGTTATTTGTGTAACAAAGGCTTAACATAAGAAAAGTATTTGACGCATCATCTCAAGATCTTAATAGTTAGTAATGAAACCATAACATACCAGAATGATGGAAAAATCTATCATTAGCCTAAAAAATTACTGAATATCATTTGTTATAGATTGTAACGCAGAGTTTTAGTAAAAGTTTTGATGCAGATAATAAAAAATATAACAGCACAAATGTTTCTTTTAATGCTGTGTATGGACTCAAAAGTTAAAACTAAACGCAATATTCTCAGAAATTCAACCAAGTAAAAGCTAAAAAACTAGCTTTTAATAAGTTTAAAATAGGATTTTAGCAAAATATAAATAAATTTTACAATTGAAAGGCATGAAGCCGCAAATTTCAATTGACCGATAAGAATGAAGAAAGATAAAGAAAAACCAGCTACATTGTGTTTTAAATTCTTTAAAAAAGGTAAAAAATAAAGAAAATGGATACAGATAATACGTTTTTTTCCGGAATGTAAATTCAATAACATAGCCCGAAATTTTTAAAAATATCAGAGATTCAATCTAATAAAGCGCACAAAGTGCATGTGAAGCAATCAAAATAGAAAAACAGCTTATCTATTTAATTTGCAAAATTCTTTTACTATATTATTGTTGAATAACTTAAATTGCGACCAAATGATCTTAAAAATCAGATATAGGCATGTGGAGTCTATTAATAAAAAAAAACTTGCAATCATCTAAAAAACAAATATATAATGTATTTACAACAGAACAAACTTGGATTTGAATTGTAAAACACGAGGTTTGTATCAGGATATACAGCAGCGGTCAAAAAATCATTACCTAAGACACCAGGTATCATAAGAATACTGCCATATTATAAATACAGATGAAGACATAAAAAATCCAGCTTTTCTAATCTAATATTAGATTGAAAAATACATTTGACATAATAAAATTCCTAAAAAGACAAACAACAAAAAGGGTGTTTAGTGTGCAATAATAAAGACATATACCACATAAAAAACTCTTAAACGTTTGCTATATTATACCAGTTTATACATGGTGTTCTTCTATGTGGGTACAGATAATAATTTTTGTTAATTAGATGAAGCCAGACCATGCTTAATTTAAGAAAGAAACAATTTTTATTAAAAGATCATTATGAACTTTATAATAAAACTATAAATCTATAATCTGTTAATAATATACTTTTAATATCCTTTGTCAAGATAACACATCGCCACACAATGCGCTATTAAGAAAATGTGTTTAAAAAATATAAGGAATATCAAAACACAAAATCAAAGAAAATGTGTTCATAATATGCAGAGAAGAAGAGAACACTTTATTTAGATGTTGATCTTATTTTTAGTTTCCGGCTTGAAATTTATACATGAGAAAAAAACGTTTCACTTTGATTGAAACTAGAATAACCATATAAATAATATAAAGATTTATGTGAGAATGATTTTATAGAAATGTTTTGATTCCTTTCTAATTCCCATTTATATACAGCATAGAACAAATAATATACCTTATTTCGTAACATGAGATGCATTGTTACACCATATCAAAAAAGTTTCTGAAAGAACTATAAGTCACAAGCATCATCGAATAATATATAAAAACTATAAATTAGGCTTAATAAATAAACAATAGGGTTTGAGAAGAGGAAAGATATCTAAAAGAACACCAGAGAAGAAATATACCTTTAGATACAGATATTTGTTCACACGTGAAATATATCACGTTATTCTGAGAAATTAAATCACAAAATGTATTGCTAAAGGTAATTCATAGATAATCTAGGATGATTTTAAATGATTTAAATGTTAATTGTCACTTATAGAACAAATTTTTTTTCATACTTATAGCATAGTGTTGGTGTATGATCAATGGATCCTATATTTATTCAATTTGCTAATCTGAAATAAGAGCTCTCTGAATTAATTCGATTTGCTGGTCAAAAAAAACTAAAATTACGTCATTTGTTGATTGATTGGTCGATTCATTTTATTTGAATATATTGTTAATAAAAATCGAGCTAGATTTAACGAAACCCATAAAAGATGCAGCAAAATCAAAGAAATAACACATCTATTGCAATTCATCCTCAAAGTACAAAGATAGAAAACAATGAAGCATTATCTGGCGTAAATTTGGCCGGATTTAATAAAGACACAGGCGATTTTGAACTCAGTACAATAGACGATTCTTGTGGCACGTTTCTCAGTACAGATTCCAATAATGTAGTTAATGAAATTTCGTTCGTAATCTTTTTGATAATGTTACTATATGAAGTTAGTTTTGTTCTCCCCAGTTTCAATATTTATTTATGTATTTTACACGCTATTTTAATGATTTTATATGTGATATGCTACCTTTCTATTGACAATTTTTTACGTAGAAAAGATGTTTTTTATTTTTTAGTGTTTTCAATGTTGCTTATCTGGGTATTTCAAATATGTGCAACGTGCTTTTTGTTTTTTAACTATAAGATAAATTTTTTATTCTACAATATGGTTTTAATATTCGGTCCAGGCTCCATCATTCTGATTTTGATTTTTATATATCCATATATTCGTCATATTTTCCCAGCGTCACTAATACACTTTATTACACAAAGAATTACTAATATAAAAGAGGAAAGCATGCTATTTTTTCTTGTGATTTACTACTGTTTAATGATTTTACTTTTCATATTGAATTTTACTGAAGAGAACCGTTTATACTACCAGAAATTGGCCCACAATATTATATTCGTGTGTTTTTGGGTTCAATTGAAATCATTTGTGTTGACATGGAAAAAATCGGGGATTAGATCATATGTTACTCTTCTTTTTATCTTCACCAGTGCTATTAATATTATGTTTCCTGTTGTTTTATTTGAAAATATAAACTTAAAAACTTCCAAATTTTTTGGGGAATGATTATATTTTTTTTCAGGATGATTTGTGCTTCAAATGATTCTTAATTTTCTCTAAGCAGGTAAAACAATATTAATGTTGAAGGGAATATTTGATAATCATAATATTAAAATTCAGTAAATTATCTAATTTTTATTTTCTTGACTTTTGTATGATACTTTTAGGTCTGTATACAGTATCTTCATATAATAAAAATTTCTTCTATCTACAGATATTTTAAGCAATAACATGTGCGGATTATTATTTTTTCGCCCCTTTATTATTTTATTAAACTAAGATTAAAGTCATATGGTAGATTTCGCTATAGAAAATTACATAATAAATACAAATATTTGTCAGTTTCTTATTATCTAAGTTTAAAAAAAAAGTATATAAATACATAATACATCATAATTCTAAAAAAATCGAGACAAATTTTTCATTATGAACCATAATTAAAATAATTTTAAAGAAACATTCTATAAAGATAAAAATCACTTCAAATGGTACAGAGTACTCTAAAAAATATAAAAATTTTTAAAAGCTAGAGGTCGACTTTCTTCATAAACTTTAAATAAGCATAAATAAAGTATTTTATTTTTTTCAGTTCTATTTTATTAATGTCCATAGGTCTAAAATTTTCATACATCACTTAAATTATCGAATCCGAGTAAGAAAAGCATAAAAAGCTAGTGGTTCTATTGCAAAGAAATATAAAAAGTGTATCTATTGATATAAAGTTCTTACAAATAGGTTTTATATGATAAATTAGTATTTGATAGTGTTTTAAAAATTACTAGTGCAATTTTTCTACTTTTCTACATTGTAATACAAATAGAATAGTGTATATATATTTTATTGCATCAAAAATCAAATATCTTAAGTTCAATTTCTATACAAAAGCTTTAGTTATCTTTCAATGAGCTGAAAAGTTATATTTAATTAAATATCATTCTTATTGTATTCTTCTTAATTGTTTATGGGAATTTTCATGTTATATTTATGTATCAATTATTGATCTAAAAGAGGTCTTAAAAACATTAATAACATCATTTCATGAATGGAATAAAAACTACTCACATATTTTATAAAGATTGTAGGTCAATAATCTTAAACAAAGCCTTGATTTTTCAAATCTGATGGAACTACTTAAATAGATTAGAAAAACACATCTTTAACTCGAATATCATATACAAATCTCTGAAAGAATGTTTTTAAAGCTAAAAATGATAATATAAAAAAAGTACGATCTGACTAAAATCATTTGATATATACGCACTTGATAATAAATAAAAGGAAATAATTTGTCATAGATAAATGTGGATATAAGTCATTTTTTTAGGAGTTAAGAATCCAGATCGAAGTAGAATCATACATGCAAGCTATAACACTGCGCAAGACACTTGAACTCATCTAATTTGAGGTTTGAAGAGTGGTTGATGAAGATAGAATAGGGGAAGGTTTCAAAAGATACATCGAGGAGTTGTCCATGTTGCCAACACGCTGACCACGTCTAAATAGATAAAATCGATAAAAAGAAAAGTTGCCCATAAAAAAATATCATAAAATTACCAGATTTATTAAGATTCGAAATCCCAAATAAGAGCTTTCTGAATTAAAATCGATTTGCTGGTCAAAAAAACTAAAATTACGTCATTTGTTGATTGATTGGTCGATTCATTTTATTTGAATATATTGTTAATAAAAATCGAGCTAGATTTAACGAAACCCATAAAAGATGCAGCAAAATCAAAAAAAAAACACATCTATTACAATTCATCCTCAAAGTGCAGACAGAGACAACAATGAAGAATTATCTGGCGTAAATTTGGCCAGATTTAGTCAAGACACAGGCGATGTTAATCTGAGTATAAAAGACGATTTAGGGTGCAAGTTTCCCTGCACTGATTCCAATAATGTAGTTTATATGATTTCGTACGATATTTTTGTTGTTTATGTTACTATATGTACTTAGTTTTGTTCACCTCATGAGCAATGTTTATTTATTAATTTTACACACTATTTTAATGATTTTATATATGATTTTCTGCTACCATTTTATTCGCAAATTTTCCCCTGGAAATGGTGTTTTATATTTTTCAGTGTTTTCAATATTTCTTATCTGTGTAATTCAAATATATGCACAGAATTGTTGTTTTTTAACTATAAGATAAATTTTTTATTCTACAATATGGTTTTAATATTCGGTCCAGGCTCCTTCATTCTAATTTTGATTTTTATATATCCATATATTCGTCATATTTTCCCAGCGTCACTAATACACTTATTATAACAAAAATGGGCTAATATAAAAATGATAAGCATGTAATTTTTTTTATTTATTTACTACTATTTAATGATATTACCTTTAATACCGAATTTTACAGAAGAGAACCGTTTATACTGCCAGAAATTAGCACACAATATAGTTTTCGTGTTTTTTGGGGTTAGAGTGAAATCATTTGTGTGGCGGTTGAAAAAAATGAGATCTTGCCCACGTGTTTATCTTTTATTTATCTTTACCTGTGCTATTAACATTATATTTCCTGTTGTTTTATTTGAGAATACAATCTTAAACCGTTTCAATTAGCATGGTAGAGAATTTTTGGTCCAATTCATTCGTAATTTTCGCTAAGCAGGTGAACATTTTTATATGATGAAGGAAATATTTGATTATCATATATTAAAATACAGTAAATTCTAAACCGAATTTTAATTTTTTTGTCTTTCGTATGATACTTTAGGTTTGTATATAGCATCATCATTAAATAATGAATTCTTTTATCTCAAGGTTCAAGGTATTTTAAGAAATAATGTCTGTGGGTTATAATTTTTTCATCCCATTATTCCTGTAATTAAACTTAAATCCAAGACATATGGTAGATTTCGTGATATAGAATTGCATAAGAAATGCAAATTGCGAATTATTTTTTATTTAAGAGCCATATTTATAGTCGTAATTGTAGTTTTTGTTCTCAGACGCAGCTTGCTTGATTATCTGTACGCACAGCGTATTTATACTTTTGGCTATTTTCTCCTCTCCAAAGTCTTCTTCAATACCCCTCCTTCTTTCGAGACCTATTGATTCGAGGGTTTTCTCAATCCCAAGGTTTGAATATTTGCCTCAACCTGGTTCGTGACATCTAGTTCCTTCAGGTACCAGAAATGCAACTGTTTAATATTCATTTTTAACTAAATTAAAACTTACGTATCTAAATACCCTTCTTATATATATTTTATTTTTGTCAATCATCATTTGAAACCTCCGGGGTAAACCTTCCATATAGATGAAAATCATATTAACATGGTATAGAATTCTCATAAAAATTATTAAATGTATGACGGTTACAGCTAAAACCTTCTTCAAAACTTTAAATAAGTATATTCATTAACTTTTCTGTTCTATTTTTTTTATGTCTATATATACAGAATTTTATACACTATTTTTTATTGAATCTCCTTAAGAAAAGCATAAAAAGTGAGTAGTTTATTAAAAAAAATAAAAAAGGTTTAAATTCTGATATAATGTTATATAGAAAGGAATTTATATGCATAATAAATGTAAGTAAGGTCTTTAAAATGACTAGTGTGTATTTTTCTCCCACATTGTAATATAAACAGAATGTCGTCTATTTATTTCAGTGCATTAAAAATAATATATCTTAAGTTAAATTTCTATACAAAAGCTTTTCTTTCTTTCTTTCAATGAACTGAACAGTCTATGATATAATAAATATTATTTTTATTGTATTCTTCCTATAATTACTTATGAAACTTTTCATTTGTAAATTTTATTGATCTAAAAGAGATCTTAAAAATATGATATACATCATTATATAAATTTAGTTTAGTAACTTACATATTTCATAAAGATATTAGGTTTATAATATTAAACGAAGCTTATATTTTCAAATCCGATGAAACTCTTGAAAAAAACTGAATGACACATCGTCGTCTCGCATATCAACAAAAATCTCTAAAAGATGATTTTTTAATTCATAAAATTTTATTTCAAGAGAATACGATCAGATTAAAATCTTTGATAAATGTGCACCTTAATAAATATTCGAAAATAAATAAATCATCCATGAATTTGTGTAAAAAAGTGATTTTATTTTTTTATTTTACTATGTAAGCAAATCTATTTTGTTTTTGTATCTAATATAGTCAAAGTAATCAAAAATAATCTTTTTCGCAAGTGATAAAACATGTATAGAAGACTTATACATAGGAACAAATGTACTTGTTTTTGATATATTTAACGCTGTATAATAGGACCTGTTATATTCTAACTTCATAAAAAAATTTTAATGGCTTGTTTTATGTAGCTTATTCTTCTTGATGTAATCCTTTAGATGTTAATTGACTATGCTAAAGCCAGTAAATTATAATTTTTCTTTTATAAAAATAGCTGTGAATTTATTTTTAGTTTTAATGGTTGAACTGTATTTTTTGTACATTTTTAAATATAAAAACTAAGGGTAAATATTCTAAATATATCTAAAACTTTTAGTTCATATAACGATCTACACAAATTTCGATACATAGTTCGAATTTTAAACACAATATCAAAAAAGGGTGCAGAATGGCCTGAAGTTTAAACTACATCAAGGTATATATTTAAACCTTAGAATTATGAAAATCCTAAGACTCATGATCTTTTTAAGAGTAAATTATTATGAAATAACTAAGAAAAAAGAAAAAAAATGGGAGTATATATTAGTTTCTATGGAAAAACGATAATGTGGCTTAAAGAGAAAATTAAAAATTAACCTAATAATAAAAAGGTGAACTTCTATGCATATATAATAACGAATAGACTTATATTTCAATTTTAAATAGATATCTGAAAAAAAGATGGCAATAACTTGAATATAAACAAAAGTAAAATTTTACAGTTGAAGAAAAGCTTTGAACATATTATTAGTACTAAAATGTGATATAAGAGTAAATAGAAATAAAACAGATAGTTATAAATCTACATGGTATATAAATTTACATTAAAAATGATTTTATGCCTAAAAATTGAATATTTAAATTTATATGCAACGATTATACCCTAAAAAAATATAATTTGTAAAAACTTGTTCTGCTTGTAATGTTTTTTAAAGTTTCAAATTCCCTAAATTCTTATATCTAATATTTACTTATATTTTAGCGAATGAACCTTTTTTATGGGCGTAATAACCCGGCTTTTTATCTTTCTAGACGTTTTTACGACGATATAGGATTCTATTTCATGCGATTTAATACAAAATTAAATTCCATATACGTTTTATTAATTTGGAATGTATTATTATATCGGTCTTTATAAATTTATGGGGCGTGAACTTAAATATTAGCTTAAATAACCAATTAATATGCATAATATTGTATATTATGGAAAACGATAAATTTTTAATATATTTTCGAACCTTTATCTTTATCTTGCTACGCAAAAAAAAAATGTATTTGCGCTTTTTATTTTCTAGGAAATCTAATTCTTTAAAGAAGTAAAGTGTATTTAACCATCTATTGACTTTTAATTTTATTATGGATTAATGTATAGTTTTTGATTTTGATAATTTTTTTATAAAACACAAAACATAGCATATAAATAGTCTTAAATTATTATACGCGTAAATAGATTTTATATTTGATCTTAACTCAGATTTCTACACATAATTTTTCTTCTCGTATATTTAATAATAATTACGGATTGCTTAAATCTAATGAATGAAAGATTATATAATCAATAAAAATACTAATATAAGTAATAGTTTAACAAACTATAAATCTAGCGGCATTTTATAAATACACCTAGCAAAAAATGAAAAATTTATATGATGCGAATAAATTACTTAAATTTATAAAATATGAACTATAATAACTGTTTTAAATGTTAATTATTACCTAGCAAGATGCTTTTAAGATCATTTATATGTATATCAGATTTTTAATTGTCAATACTTTATATATGGTAGTTGTAAAATCTTTTTATGTAAATCCCTCAATACCTCACATCATTTTTCTAGTTTCTTTTATTTTTGAAAATGTCAATTTCTCAAAAAAAAAAGTAGCATATTCACAGCATAATTCAAACAACAAATTAAAAAAACCATATTTAACTTATAAAAATTTTTCAAACTCTTGGTTGTAAAATTAATATATTTTAATTCGATATATTTTAAGCGTATTATAAGTTTTTTAACATATCGTGGCAGTTTCAGACAATAAAAATAATTTTAATTACATTTAATATTTTTAAGATATAAAATGCCAATAAACAAAATAAAAAAATATATTCATATAGATATTTTAAAGCTCACTACCTGAATAAAACTTTACATCGAAATGGCTAAAATCACCGATCATATACAAAACCTTAGAATAAACCAGTTATTTTTTGTTTTTAAAAATCATAAATTCTGCTAAAAGTCCAAGAATTCCTTAAAATCCAAAAAACATTAATAATAATACATATTCTAAGATATATAGAATAACCATGTAATAATGGTACAAATACTTCTTGTATAGAACCAAATTTTTGATGTGAATCAACCACTGTATAAAGAGCCTATATTATCTTTGAAGATCTTATGTATTTTTGTACTTCAAAGATGTTTTTTGTTGAGTATTAGAATTTAATATTATAATTAAGTCAAATAAGTCATTTTAAAGGGTTTTTTGTATATGTTATTGCGAAAATGAAATTAAAAATATAAATTCAGTTTCATTACAAGGTAATATGAATGTAATCATAATTTTGGTTATTTTTCTAGTTTATATAGCCAGAAAAAAAATATTATAGAGATTTAATATTCTAACTTAATTTAATTGAACCAATATCATTTTTAAAATAAGTTACAATGGTTTTTTCTAACAATCAATGGGCTCGAAAGACACTTGAACACATATCATTTAGAAAGAGAAGTTGATATAATTAGAATAAAAAAATATTTACAATAATTAGTAGGGTTTTTTATATCTATAATTGCAACAAGGGTTTTAAAAAGTATTGCTGTTGAATTTTTTTTTAATTCGCAATATCATGCTAATTATAAACTTAATTTATTTCATATTTGATCTAAGCTGTCTTTAGTTATAAGATCGTAAATTCACTAATTAGTGTGAGATTATATTAAATAAACCAAAAATTACTAGACAGAAATTTACATTTTAATTTAACTATTTAAAAATATATTCTATCACAATCTTATAGAAAATGATTCATATGATTTTAGATTTATCAAGTAATTTCAAATGAAATTTGTATGAAATTAATTGATGCTGTGGCCACAAAATAGCATATCTGTGTGTTATTGCTTAAGTAACTACAGCTAAGCAAAAAATACGTATGAATAATTATGTTGTGGAATATGATTTTATTATGTGTCTTAATAAGAAAATATAGAGATAAAATGTATTTAAGAAAGCATTAATATACAAAATTCGATAAACTAATCCTAATTTTTCTTCGTTGAAAGAATTTAAAAAATCGGAAGAAAAAAAAGTATAAAAGAAATTCGATTCTTTAGAAAAGTCATAATTTTAATTGGTATAAAAAATAGTATAATAAAACAAAAAGTTAATAAATTAAGGTTTTATTGCAAAAATCATTAGATCTTAAGATGTATTTACGCAGATATTTAATCAAACAACCTATAAAATGGCATCTGAAAATCCCTTATATATTACATACTTTACGTAAAAAAATCCTATTTTATTTTTTCGATAATTTTATTCTTATTGAATATCTTATATACCAAAAGAATATTAATTTATATATAGCGTTGATTTAGTAGCAAAAATTTGTTTAACTTTGTATTTTTAGTTGGCGCATTAATAAGATTAAATTTGTAAGATTTTAGCTATAAATATAAAAGAGCGATCTTCTTGTTACATATGATTTCCAATATCTTGATCCACAATGGTATTACTCAAAAATAAAACTTAGTTTTACGGGTGTTTATAATTATATAGTAAGAATTTTTAGTGTTAATATGTTTATATAAATTTATAAACTTGTATTTTTTTCAAATTATTATTCCAAAGTATTGATTTGTAACTATAGAAATCTCGTTTAATGTTTTTTAAAAAAATATAAACATCATTTTGGATCAAACTTTTGTCACTAAAACCTGGTGAATTTCTCTATGTCATTTAAAAACATGAAAATTGAAAAAAAGATTCTTAGAAAATAATGGCTCAATAATAAATATTTTTTCAAAATATATTGTGTTCCGCAAATATAAATTAAATTTAAATCAATCTCTAAATTTTTATGAAACGCTATAATAATATATCTAATCGAATGTTCCATATATTTTACAGATATACTTTTATGCTTTTTCTTATTTAAATTGAGCCTTATACCCAAAGTCAAGCCTCACAAATTATGACGACATAATCTAGGATCAATTAATTGACAGGGAATACAATTTAATGAAAAATATATATCACTCTTAATTCACGTGAAATTCATTATATTTACTAATTTCAAGAAATCAAATCAATTATAATACAAATATAAATCAACTTCATATTTAATGAACTTTCTACATCATGTTTCTTTTCCGATGAAAATATTCCTATATCACAGCACAGGATTTCTAATTTATCATGAAACACGAGATTAATTAAAAAACAATGATATAATAAATGGAACAATAAATATTAAAAATCCATAATAACCAGGAATATACTAAATAGAGATAGTCCATAAAAAATTACGGAAAAGGAAATACGATAACAAATATAGATATTAGATAAAGATGACCCTAACTTTTAAATGGAAGGTGATGCAATCATTTCTTGGTGAAATGACAGCATCTTTTCTTTTCGGATTTGCTGTATATTCAGCTGCAATTTCATCAACATTGACTGACCAATCTGCAAGTGTGGTTATTGTTGCCCTTGCTGTTGCGTTCTCAAGCATATCAATTATTTACGCACTTTCTGATATCACACTTGCGCATTTTAATCCAGCAATTACATTAGCTGCGATTATTTTTTGCAAAATAGATATTCTTATGGGATTGATATATATAATATTCCAGTTTCTTGGATTCATGATTGCTGCTGCTGTTGTCTTGGGCTGTTACCCAGGAAAAGCAAGCGAAAATTTAGATATTATAAGATTTAAAAAGGCTAATGATGGTGTTTCTAAAGGCAATATAATATGCACTGAAATTTTTCTTACTGGCATTCTTACATTCGTGGCGTTTCAAGTTGCGATAAATGCCTACAAGAAACCTAAAATAATATCCTCGCCGGATGAAGAACTTTTACCAAAAGGGGAAGTAGATCAAGATGACATAGAAGATTCAAAGCCCGATAAATCGATACTTGCACCACTCGTTATAGGACTAACATTGGGATTCTTAGCACTATGCGGATTCAGTTCTAGTGGGGGTTCTTTTAATCCGGGACTCGTGCTTCCACCTGTCCTGTTTAAATGGGATTGGTACAATTCTTGGGCATATTGGGTAAGTGAGTTTGTTGGTGGACTCATCGGGGCTGCGATTCAAGTCGTTGTACTCGCTAGATTATATTGATGTTAAAATAAAATATCAATATTAAAAATATCACTTTTAGTATGATCATATACAAAAAATTAATACAAATATAATGCTGGTATATTCTGTACTAATTGTAAACCAGTTTATTCCTATCTATATTATTCTAACATTATAATAATTTTCGAAAAATTGCCTTCAGCTGATATCTAGTTTACGGTGCATATAATCATCTTCTTAAAGGTATAAATTATAAAAAATTTTAGAAATTTAATGTTTATTAGTGTAGTTTCAACATATGTGATGACTTGGGACGGGGTGGGTGGTCACAAAATATCATAAAAAATATGTTAAGGAGTTAAAAATTTCCGGATATAGAAGAAGCATATATACAAGCTCTCACACTCCGCAAGACACTTGAACTCATCTCATTTTAGAGAAGAAGAGCAGTTGATGAAGATAGATCAGAGGAAGGTGTCAAAAGATGCATCAAGGAGTTGTGCAATATTTCCAACACGCTGAACACGTCTAAATAGATAAAATCGATAAAAAGAAAATTAACCCATAAATAAATAATAATTATTAGTGTAGTTTCATATAATCAAAACACATATACTGTATAAATATAAAATTATCAAAATTTAAAGAAAGGTTTTGCGTAAAAATCTTAATGCCATTAACACTTTGGTTCTAATTACATATTAAACTATCTATACTGCAGAATTTAGAAAGTTATTAATGAACATCTATGAAATTTAACATATTCTTATAATTCAAATACACAATGACCATCGTCTAAACCCAAATGGCTATAAAAAATCAAATGAAGAAAATCAAACATAAAAAATGCATCCTGTAAGAAAGCTGGATACAGTCAATGATATATGTATGACCAGCTCTCGGAAAATCAATCTTGTATGCTTGAAAAGAAAATATAAAATTAAAGATCGAAATAACTCATAAATAAAAAGATTGCGACATGTGGACTCAGCACATTTTTTCTGCAAAAATTAGCCTATTTTCCTCTGGAAAAATACAAATCGAGAAAAATATTTACTTTTTAATATATGTGACTTCCCATATTAATCAAAGTAAAGTTTATCATAAAAATCACGATAAACAGCCTTTTTTTATCAAATCAATGGTAAGTAAATTTTCAACATCTTATTTTTATATGTTATAAATTTACCTGATTTAATTGCAAATCACTGCCTGTAATTTGTTGTAAAGCCGTAAAAATTATAGAAAAAATAATATTCAATAATCTAAATTATTATTTAGGGATGTTATACTGGAAAAAATACAAAAATTTGATACGGAGACTCGAATCTATTTGATTTCTATTATAAACAGAAAAAGCTATAAATCATCGATATTGAAAAACTTGTTCGTAAGAAACACTCAGATATTCTTCATGAGACACACTGATTATAAATTTTAATATATTTTTATTTTTAATAGATTGATATATCTCAGAATGCGTGATAATAAAAAATATGAAATATGCCATTTTTTAAAAATTTACCAATATCTGTATAGAAACTCTATATAGGGATTGTTTAGAATAATTCTTTTATATATCTATATATATATAGACTATGAAATCGATTATTTTGAATATTACATTAAAAATTCAAGTAAAACGATTTTATTCGTTTATATATATTCATTAAAATAAACGCGAGAGAAAAGATAAAAGCTTGATCAACCCCGTAAAAATTATATTTAAACATGAATCTATGTATAAATTTTCATAATAATTTCCATTTGCGCTAGGTTCATCCTATTTTGCCACTATAAAAAGTTAAATAATCTTATTTTTGATCTTTTATGATATTTTTAATAGCTTTATACAGTGATTTATGAAGATAAAAATGTTTTAAGCATTTAAACTCGTTTTTTTTTATTGTAAATACATTTTTCCTAAGAAATTAAAAAAATACAAGTTTTTTTGCATTGAAATATATTTTTATTGCTACATGTATGCCAGAAAAAAATACTTTTAGAACTATTTAATTATATGAATCAATAATAAATTTGCATAAAAATATATTTAATATTGAGATTGAAAAGATAAATAAAGTAATCTCTTTTATAAATAGTTAAGGCTACACGAGTTTCGGTTTGTTTTTTTTTCTAAAAATACAAATAAACCATATCTGTTGTATATTAAAAGGGTACATGGATCGTCTCTATAATATTTGAACATTAGAAAATATAAATCAATACTAAATATACTGAATTTTAGATTTGCGTATTTATTAATGCTATTTGATCTTAAATAAAGTAATTTTTTTCAAAAAAAATGGAAATTTGTGTATCTATAATAATAGTATTTGTAAATCCTTTTTTAATTATAAGAGAACTATTTTCACATATTTTTTTTATGATATAAAAAACCTTTATCGATAAAATATTATTATTATATATATAAAATTTGAATAATAATCCTTATATATTTTTGCTTGGTCTAATTTTTTGCACAATTATAGCAGAATATCATTGCACATGATAAAGGGAAATTGTAAATAAAAAAATAAGAAGTTGTTATTTTTGGAGATTTGAAAGTTTCGTTAGCGATGACAAGGACAACAAACAATAAGATCAGAAAATTTCTTATATATAAGTCCCAGAAAAATAAGGTTGTTAGAAGGTGAAACACAACAATTTTATTATTTACTACACTATATACACCTTTATTTTGGCTTAAATAAAATGTTAAAGCAAAAACAACATATTTATAACTATTTTTTCTAATTTATACATATTAAATCATATAAAATTATATCTATAATAATTACTTTCATGTTCTTCAACCGAATTGTGTTTTTTGTTTTCTTATTTGATTTTATACAAAATACAAAAAAAAATATTATAAACATATTAAATCACATAAAACAAGTTTTACAATATAATAAAAGTACGCTTGATTTTATATTTTTTGTCTGAAACTATAATTAGAGTATGTGTTTATCATAAAGTTGATACATAAATATCAAGAAATTCTTTACATTGAGACAAAGAAAAATCAAGGCTAGTTTGCAATTTTTTTTATTTTAGCAAAAAATATTTACGAAAAAAAAGCTTTGTCATATTTTACGCATGTGGGTGTAACCCAAGTTAGCAAATGGTTTTACAAGAAAACTTTTGACGGTTGATAGACATTTTTTAAATATATAAATGCTATTTGCCTTTATTTATACGTAAACATAGTCGTGATATTATAAGCTTCACATTTAAGTTTTTATCTTACTACCTTTATGACAAAGATTTATTTGGTTATATTATTTCTATTTGTATTTTAGAGATATGTGGATACATATCTTAGTTCTAGCATCAAAAAATCGATGATCCTATTCAAATTAACTGTTTAATATATAAAAAATGACTTCTATTCGGATAAAATATGTTTTATTATAAGCCCATCAAAGACATAGTGTAATATCAATATATATAAAATTACTTGGCGATAGAAACGCAAAAAAATCGTTAAGAGAACTAAAGAAAAATTAATAATCCGCAATTTCAGAGGGTGATTCTACAAATTCTAATATATATTTTTGCAAATATTCAAGCGAAAAACAATAAAAAAAATATAGGGATCTTATTGTAAAAGCGGTATACATAGATTTTAAAAAAAAATTTGGCTGTTGTATACTGCGTAAAATTTTTATATATTGTGCGTTTTATATAGCATTTTGATCCATAAGACAGATATATTTATATAACAAGATATGAATCGTGTTATAAGTAAGCCTATAATTGTAACCAATAAAAAAATCTATATATGTTAGTATTTAAACGCTATAAAAGATCTAAAAAAGGAACTTTCAAAAAAATGCTTAAAACACAAAATTAATAATGAATACATATTAAAACCGTTTTTCTGTCTATATATTATATATTGTTTATCAGTCTAAGGGGTATTTTTACACGGTTTAATATTAAAATGTAAAAATATAGTGATTTGATCACGGACTAGGTTTTAATATAATTTTGCGCAGTTTGTCGAAGATTTGATATTCTAAATGCTTTTATGATATGAAATCTATTTATTCTGACGAGTTATTGTTTCTCTTATTTTCACCCTAACATACTGTAATATAGCTTGCTTTGTTAAATACAATGTATATTTAAATCTTCACAAAACTTTCACAACAATCGTTTATAAATTTCCATGAAGAAAGGCCAAAGATACAAAAAAGATATTATTATGCCATGAATGAAATTTAAAATAACTAATTTTAGTTCATTTTATTTTTTAAAAAATTTTCTGCAATTTTTGATAAGAAGAGTCGAATTTATGATCATAACAGAAAAAATCATAGCTGGATTTTGTTTTTAATGCTGCATTACCATTTCGTGAAATCATGATAGAAATTTTTTATGCTTAAAGTATATTTCATTGAAGTTTTATGATAGAGATTATAACATTTTATTATCAACTCGCTGTTTAAATCACAAATCTTTGACGATAAGCTATGCACATTGTTCATATGGTCATATCTTTTTGTGTAGAGAATTGAAAAAGAATGTTTAATGATTTTTTTTATTATCTACAACTTATAAATATACCAAATATGTCCATAAAAATATAAAATATTTAAAAAGATTAATATGAATGAAAAATAATGGCTCCCAATTTTTTTAAAGGCTAAATATCTATATTTTTTAAAGGCATGTCAAGAAAAAGAAATATGAATCAGTACTGAGGGATAAAACACTTGTTAATCACATTTCAAACCCATGTTATGATTTTTTTTAAGATTCATAATTATAATGCATATATTTTTTTACAGTTATATAATTATTGCCCCTTTTCCACATTTTTATCTGGTTTTGATTATTTTTATTAGTTTATGGGGTTAAATTCAGCAAAAGTTGGAATTTTTGTAAATATTAGTCACTCTTAAATTTCATATAGTAAACTTCTTCAATGAAATAATCAAAAATATTGCAAAATATACAGTTTCTATATTTCTAACAAAAAACGTAAGGGATTTTTATATAAATAAATTTAAGGGGATCTTCAAAGAACAAACAAATAGGAAAAATGACTGTTCCCAACATTATTTAGTAAATGATAAATATTAAATTAAATTTTACAGACTGATTAGTATTTTAACATTCTGAAGATATATCGATTCAGAAATATAATGTTTATTTTATCACAATCCCGTAAAAAGATAAAAAACCTAATTATTTATGCATCATTTGGTTCTGGAAAAACATAAAAAGTAAAGATTCTATTTGCTAAGCTCACAATAAAAAATAAAAAAGATTTTTAATTGTGTTTTTAACTCTAATATATAAATATGGCATATATATTGCATGTAATTGTGTTTAACAAGGGTGAAAATTTTTTATATATTTTCCTATTAAATTTTATAATATATAGTCAATATAAAAGAAAATTAGAATTTGTCTGTATTTGCATTGATATGTCTTATTTATTTCTTTGAAATTAAATAGATGTGATGTTTTTATTCTTTATTATAAATTTATCATTTTTTTTGTGTTTTAGGTTGCAACATAATATATGCTCAAATTTTAAATGCATAAATTTCTTTTTATTATACGAAAACACTCTAATCCCAAAAATTTGTTTTCTTACATATTTAATTGTTAAATTACTTTAGGACACACTGTTTGTAAATTTAATTATTTTAAAGAAGTTAAAACAATATTTATCTTAAGCTCAAAATATTGTTTTCAAAAAAAAATATGCATTTGATTTTAACTGATATTTAATAAAGATATAGAGAATTTTTTTTCTGCATTCATCATTTGTTTAAATAAATAATTTTAATTCTCTATATATAAATTTAATGTACAAGACAAACATATTCTCGATTGTTATAACATGTGATGGTGTGGTGACACGAAATCATAGAAGGTACCTGAAGGAACTAGATGTCACGAACCAGGTTGAGGCATATATTCAAACGTTGGGATTGAGAGAAACACTTGAATTAATAAGTTTCGATAGAAGGAGGGGTATTGAAGAAGACTTTGGAGAGGAGAAGATAGCCGAAAGTATACATACAGCTAACCGTACAGAGAATCAAGCAAGCTGTGCCTGAGAACAAAAACTAAAATTACTGCTATAAATATAGCCCATAGTTAAAAAATAGTATAGAACATAAAGTGCCGAATTCTGTATATAAATATTAAAAATATAACAAAACTAATTTCAATGAAATTTACCTTTATTTATGTTTATTCTTATAAATTAAAGAAAGTTCGCTTTAAAATAGAAACTATTGCTCAACTGCTGCATCTATATGTAGGACTCCTCTAGCTCTTCCTTTCCTTCGTAATCACCGTAGATTGGGTCTTTTCTAGAAGGCGGCAGCTAATTTGCGGGGGGAACGTGATTCTGTTTACTGTATATCTCTAAGGTACATAATATACAACCACACTCTACACTTGCCTATATTTTCTGAACTTAGTAGGATCTTTTCCCATACTGGTGGCACATTTAACGGCTTACACAACAACTAGCATTATTTAATGGCTTGAAAATGCTTTATAGTTTAACTTTCGTATATCACTAGCAGCACCCTTAGATTATATTTTTACAGTGTATTCGTATGATGAAATAGTGTGTGGTTTGGGTGGTGGAACCCGAAACTAATCATAAAAGCGCCGACTTGTAAACCACGCAATCATATAACCAAATATGGTGGTATATCGAATATAAACATATATGCAAGCAGTATGCTTTTAGTTAAATAAAAAATACAGGAAGTTTTTAAAGGCGTGAATGACTTTAATGATTAGTAAATATTATGTAATTTGTATGTAATTTGTATGTATACCTATACTGACTTATTTTTTTATAATAAGCGTTTTTAAAGGGTGAATATTTCATCTAAAATAGTGCATTTATTAAAATGTTTTTATACATACATTGATTATCGACCCACAAAAAAAATTATTAGCAAAAATATTTAATTTAAAAGGTATTGCCCTCAACATATATTTTCTGATTTTGCAATTAAATAGTTAAATATCTATGTAATAAATGATTTATTAAAATTTGTGAATTTTGCTTCAAGCCACACATATTATACTTATATGTACTTATTTATCATACTAATTTAAAACAAAATGATACCATATGATATGACTTTGAGTGGGAAGGTTAGAAAATTAAATAAAAAATATATTAAGAAGTTAAAAATTCCGGACGAAGTAGAAGCATAAATTTAAACTCTTAAACTTCGTAAGAACTTGAAATCATCTAACTTTAGAGAAGAAGAGCGATGGATAAAGATAGATCAGACGAATGTGTCAAAGATGTATCTGGGATTTTTACAATGTTTCCAATGGGCTGACTATGATTGAAGAAATGTAATTATTAAAAAGAAACCTGACCCGTAAACAAAAAATGGTATTTTATCATGTTATAGTCCTGGCTTTTAAACATGCACGTATAACATCATTTATTAAATATCAAACCAAATAGTTGTTATTTATAAATTTTTGTGTTACCATAAATTTTTTAAGCTGTTAAATATAAAGGCATAAAAATTAAAAAACATACACGTCTTTAAAAAAGTACATCACATAATCATTTTATTTTATATTTTTGCATGATTAAAATTATAAAAGCGAAAATATGAACCTTGTAATTTTTAAAAGTTTTAAATTCATTATTATCAACAAGAATTTTATATAAAATAAAGTACTTGTAATAATACATATTCATAATAATTGATCTTTAAATATTTAAATCACTTCAACTCATTCATAAACTATTGCACATTATAATTAATGCTATTTTTAAGTATGATAAAAAGCTAAAATTGCAATTTAATCTAGAAAAACTTTGTTTAATGTCAATTATGCATCACATATCTATATGCGTTACATGGTTGTTTGTAAATCTATATAAGATCCTATAAATATAATAAAAATCATTAGATAAGTTTTTAAACTATGATGTGATATGTTACGTTTATATAAATTAAAAAAACAAATGCTTCGATTATTTAACATCTATAACTTAGTTTACTTTTAATATAATAAGGCATTAATAATAAGTTGTTTGAAGGAATATTAATATATGTCCTTTCTTAATTTTTGCGAATATATATTCAAAAAATTTCAGATTTATTCGCACGTTAATAATTAATTATTTTTCCGTTTTATGTGATCTACTAAACTTTTTTCAGACTGCAAAAAAGGGGTAAAACGGTAAATTATGGTATTTTAATTATTAAATAAAATTTTATAGTCGTATTTTATAAAAATTTAGACTATACGTAAAGTCAATTATTTCAAATATAATACATTTAAAAGTTTATAAAATACTGGCTTTGGTATATACCATATAATTTTTTGAAAATTTAAAAAGACAAAAGTTCATCTTGTTTTAAAAATTATGTTAGTGATTCCTTTTATATTTAAAGATGAATATTTGAGTTTTTTATAAAGTAAAATATCTCGATAGAATACTAGAAAAATGCTACTCGATTGTTAATCTATTTTCATAAAAATTAAAATCTCTTTTATATAGTTCAGAAACGATTTGTAAGAAAAGACTCGTTATTTTGACTCTAGAAGTTAATAGAAATAGTTCCTACTTCTATTTATATTTCATAATTGTCTTTAAAATATGTTTAATGTATTCTTTTCTAAATACTTAATATAGAATGTTTTCCTTTTCGGTTCTATGTCAAATCTGTCAATTGCAAAATGTCGAAAAACCCGGTTTATATTTTAAAATAGCAATTTATGTGACAATAAATTTTAAAATGAATTTATTTATATTATCTAATATAATATTACGAATAATATCAAGTAATAAAAAAAGCAGACATAAAGATGAATCAAATGGTAAAATTTCCGAATCTGAGATATTAAAACTAAAAATTTCGAATAAGGCAAGAAATTTTCTATTACGACAACAAATAAGAAATGAGGCAAGAAATATTTTATTGCGACAAGAAATGCAAAATGTGGCTGATTCGAAAAATTATGCTGATGAAAATAAAAATCTACACGAAAAAACTATACTGTTACTTAAAGATAATATGCATCTGGATCTATATGTTAAAAACTTCTGGCTTGTGTTAGCACAATTAAAAAATCATCAAGGCGTGTGCATTGAAGTACATCAAACACTGAAAAAAGTTTCATTTGAAATTTCGACAAGCAGTGGATATCCATTTTCTTACTCGAGTGCCGATACTATGATAGAATCACTGAAAAAAAATGAAGACTGCTATAGAACTCTAATGAAAGAATTGAAAAAAACAATTTCACCATTTAAACAAAGTCATATTTTAAATTTGTGTGATAAAGTGTTTGCTGGCAGCTTTTTAAAAGCGTATCCTATAACATTTAGCGAATTGAAAAAAAAATATGCATCGATTCGGCAAAAATTAAAATTGAAAAACTGTAAGAAGTTAACCAAAGCAAATCAAATCAAGTTAGATAAGAAGATTACTAATGTTTTAAAAGATTATATCTCAATTTCTACTATATTGATACAAAATTTGGACGCGTGCAATAATTTTTTAGAGATAATTTCGAAACTTTTTAAAAATAATAATAAAAAATCATAATGATAAGCATCGATTATAAAGATTCTTCGAGTAAAGATTGTATTTTTGATTATAAATTATCTATAATGTATCAATTTGCATTTATTAAGAATCTAAAACTAAGAAATTGTTATTTTGTGTATATGAATCTATTTTTTTTTCTTATACTTTTTTACCAATTAGATGTTCTTCTCTAATGTAAATCAAGAATTTTAAAACCCGCTGAGCATAAAAAAACTTAAACATTTGATATCAATCGAATGTTGTCGCCGTAAGCGTGTAAGATATATTGATAAGAACTTATAGATGATGGCTGCAAAAAAGTATACAGCAAATCAGCAATATAAAATAATCAAAAAATTGAGCCGGAAAAAATGATAAGTCAGAAGAACATCAGTAATCTTAATTACATACGTAATTTCTTATATGTTTGTTTCATATATTATGAAGTCGGTAATATCAATGGGCACGAAAATAAACACAAAAATCGAAAAAACCGTACTATTGATCATAAGAACAGGCATATATAAAGCAGAATAAATGCAAGTAATGGCTGTAAACGTAAACATCTTGGAACTGGAAACATGTTTTGCTATAGGTTGCCACCATAGTTTTACTAAACGAAAATGATAAAACGGTAATTGAATTAACTAACTAAATATAATGAATATTTCTTACGTATGTGAGATAACTATACACAACAATTCAAAAAATAATATAGATGAAGCATATAGTTCCTTAGAAAAAGTTAGATATTTATTGTAAATTAGAATTAAAAAATAAAATGTGCGTAATTTTTTATTGCAGAAATAAGAATTTTTTTCTAGAAAAAAAAATATTTGGTTTTTCTTGTTACCATGTAAACCATTGTCTTTAAAGACTCTAAAGGATAATCGTGATGTTTAAACTATCGTTGTATGAATCACACCTGTGACAAATTTGTAAAATACACCTATAAAAAATATATGATTATAAAATTTAAATTTGCTATCAATGGTTTGTTCATTTTTCTTTCTTTCACGTGGCGATTTTTAAGCGGAAAATTTTCGTCTTTAATCCTAAATCATTGGGATCTTAAGTTTTTTTTCTGCGAACGCAAAAGCACGTTTAAACATGAATTCTAGTATAATATGCCATCTAGCTTTGCGAGCTTAAGTAACCACTCTGTGATAGACCCTGTGGAATAGAACTATTCCATATAGACGCGTACCTTAATATAGAGCTAAAACAGCCCGTCTATATTTTCGAACGCATATTCACATTTGAACCAGTATAATTGAATACATATTATCATTGTAGATGTTTCTGATTGCTGTGTTCAACAGCGTTATTCTTTATTTCTTTTGTTTTTTACATCATACAATCTATACAAACGACTACTTGCGAATTTAAGGGAATTAATATTTATTATACTAAAAAATCATAAATATGGGCTAAGAAACACATAAAAAGACATTGTGCAACAAAAATTCATTTAGTTTAGCCACGTATGTAAAATTACGTCTAAAATAATAATGCTTAAAAACAGGGTTAGTACAATTATTGGCCAAACTCATCCGTAAGTATTTTTGAAAAAACAAAATGCCATCAAAAGATTTTGCGCAGGCTTGGAATAGAACTAAAGCAACACCTAGAAATTATATTATTGACGTAGTCTGAGAGAAATAGCATATGCAGATGGTTTAGAAGTTTTTATTATAATCTTTGGACATCTAGAAACATTACTAAATCACACATAAGTATAACTTTCTTAAATACGATTCTTCAGTTTATGCATTAAATACAGATTCGTAGGTAAATTAGCAAAATTATAGCACTAAAGAGGTTATAGGTGTATATAGAATATAAATATAATCTTTTGTAAATTTCTGTTTATTTTTTTAATATAAACAGGGTAAAGTTGCATAAATTCCATTCAACTTATTTATAATTTAAAATGAAGTGGCGTGGATTCATATTTATATACAAAATTATAGAATAAATCATATATTAGTAATAAAATATTCACTTCATTTGTATATTCTCTTTATCTACTATTTTTTTAACGTATGGTATTTATCCTTTTTTTATAATTGTGTCCAGTGACATATAGAAGTTCATTAGAAATATTGGACGACTTATTAATACATCTACACCATATTCTGATCTTGCTAAAATGCCAGTTTTTCTTCTGTTACGTGCTATGAGTTCAAGTGTCATATACTTTAGAGCTTTCACATATGCTGGGCTTCATCAAGGATTTTCAAACCCAGAACATATTTTTTTGTTATAATATGAAACTAACCGATTCAAAGTCTATAAATATGATTTTATGATCGTTTTACGCATGTATATTCAACAATTTTATTCGCCAAGATGTCATACACTCAATTTTTCCCATTCCACTTCACTATATTTTCCAAAGCTAGTTGTACTTATTAATATCAATATGTCTTAAATTGATTATATCTTAATAGAAAAGGCCTGGTCTATTCTATTTATGTAGAAACTGTATAATTTCTTGTATCTACTTTTATTTTCACATGTTTGTTAAGCAGATTTCATGGTCTAGTTAAGTTCTGATCTTTTTGGTTTTCTTGTAATTGGAGTCTCTTTATTTTGAGAAATGAAGGCACCATTTGATTAGAGCGTGCCTTAGAAGGAAATCATGCACTAAAATTGTATTTCGTTTTGTTTCCCGTCGATCTCTGTTTTAAATGGCCATGGTACAATGTGTATTCTATATCCACACATTCAAGAACAGGTTAATATTATTTACTGCAAAGATATTACATAATAAATCTAGTGACCTATTCCTGTCATTTATACACCTTGAAGATTAAACAAATGAACTCTGTATACATTATTTGCTTCCAAAGGCTTTTTGTATTATAATATTTCTTTCATTTTACAAATAAATTTGCATGTTGTTTTTTCAATTATGTCCCGACGTATATACAATTTAATTCGTGTTTATCTTTAGATTTCTTTAAATTATTGAGAGTTAATCTTTTTCAGCTTCAAACTTACGCTTCTTTTTTCTTCAAACTGCATTAACTATTTTAAAGCAGTTTTTTTAGAAAACGAAACACCTCCATGCCTTTAGTTAAATATTAAATGGCACGATTTCTAAATCATTTCTCTTTAAACATAATATGTTTTATACTTGGCTAGAGATGAATAGAAAATTAGTTCTAAACACCCCTATTTTATATTTGCCATGTATGAATTATCGAGTTTCTTATTTTACAAGCACCATTATGGTTTTTATTAAGTAATTTTGCGAGTATATTAAAGGCTTTGAATAAATATATTGTATTTGTTAAAGAGTTACAGTAATAATATTTCTTTTATGAATTTATGTGTAAATAAAATCTTATAAATCTAGTCGTACTTAGAAATGTTATTCTCAGTCACCCCAAGATAATAGTTAGCGGTTTGAAATTACATAAATTTTGCTAAATCATTACATACCTTATGGTTAATGGTCGATTTTTTCAAGTATATTTTATGGCCTGCTGCATTTAAAAAGTCTACCCTTTCAAACAAAATATGCTTATCGTGTTTCTGTGTCTTTTATTTTTTTCCAGATATCTATGATAAAAAGATATTTTTACGCGTAAGATTCAGTATAATTATCTGTGCTAACGCGAGAAGCATTTATTTTATCTTTCACAGGCATATATTTATAAAACGACGCAAAAAGACAGGGTTTAACCTTGTAAATTTTATTATTATTTAACTATAAAGATTAAAGTTTCACAAAATTATATCGAAAAATTATACCATATTATTCTCGTTAAAAATATAACGAATGCCGCTTTCCATCGGTTACAGTACAAGTATTTATTAAATTTGTGCAGGTAATAAAACCTTTTCCGAGAAGAATTTTTTTTTAAAGTAAACTATACTGTAAAGTGATATTTCAGTTCTTTTTTGCAAAATTTACCAGAGCCTGCTACTTTTCTTTCCTATACTTATTTAAATGTTTCTAAGTCGTTTTTCGTGCATTTAACTCTTACATTTAACGCATATTTTATAATTAAAAATGCTATTTTTGTTTATTACTCGTATAAATTTTTTACATACGTTATTTATAAATTAATTTCTAATTTTGTAAGTGTTTTTTTGTATCAGATATGTTGAACCAGCTTATAACCGTTTCTTCTATTTTTTATTCTCCAAGCATCTGTCCTATATTTTTTTATGGTTTTATATACACAGTTCATCCTTTAAAAAATTGAAAATTGGATTCATCTGGTTTATGGGTTTATTTTGCGACAATGATCATATTAATATATCAAATCTGAGCCCTATCACAAAGCACTATATTTCGGTGTTTTTATGTTGATATAATGTACATATATAATTATAAAAATTCCTTTTATCGTATAAAACCGAATTTTTTCATGTTTTTTTTCCAAAAGTTATTAATTTGTAATATTGATGCGTCGATTATCTATTATTGTTTACATCAAACCAATATATGAAGTTCTCTATAAAGCTCATTGGCATGTTTTCTAACTTAAAGTCGATTTTATTTTATGTATTTCTCTATCTATTTTTTATTTATTCGATTGTTTTTGATACTCGTTTAAAATTGTTTTCTGATGATCATCAATATTTAGCATCATGTTTCTTTATCCCATATTTATGATTAGTCTGTTAACCTCCTATTTGATATGGCTGCGTTTATTTACATAAAATTCTAGTATATCTCGATTTTTTCCCTGTGCTTAATCAAGTTTAAATATATAATCATAATCTTAGATTTCGTTATGAGGTGTATAAATATCTGCTGCGCAGTCTATAAAAACACAGTAAGATCGGTCATATTTTTGTGATTTTAGGTGGATGTAAATATCCCAATTATTTCTAAGCTAGCTTGAAGAATATTTAAATCAACTTTACAGTATTTTATTTTTGGTCCCATCAAATGCAGGGTTTTAATTTTTTAAACTTTCAATTGTTTTATAAAATTTATTTCTGAAAAAACTAACTCTTCTATTAATCTTCTCTAAAACAATTTTTAATTTTTGGAGATTAACGTTTTATTATTGCTTTTTATAGTTTTTCAATCAAAACTTGTGATTCCACTATAGAACAGATTTCGCTGATACCTCTTTGGACCTAATCATCTTTAAAATTTTTGTGATGAATTAGTTTTTATAAAAAGACTAATGATTTTAAGTATCTACCACAATTGTCACTTTTGTGAAAATATTTTCGTTATAGCTAGCATACCTAACCTCACAATATACAACGTATGATATTTTTTAACCACGCAATACCAAGTTATGACGTATGGCAATATGAAAGTTTTACATTTGTAAATAACCGTGAATATTATAGTTATTTATATTTATTTTTAGCATCTCATTTATAACATTCATCAGATTATCAATACTAGTTATTCCCATTTCCAGTAATATGATAATGTTTTCTTCTTATCTCGCACGAAAAAATGTTGTTTATTATGGAAAATTTTGTATCATTATTTATTTTCTTAAACATTGATGGCCTCTATTTTGTTAAAATTATTTCTTTAAGCGGGTGTTTTTAGGTTTTTTTTTCAAGGACTTTATCTAAATATACTGATTCTTATTGCATAAGTCATAGTGGATTTTTCTATAGATTCAAAAAAAATATATTAATTATGCTATTCAATATAAACATAAAATTTCTTTTATTTTATTCATATAATTATACAAAGCATAAAAGCAAATTTTTATTGTCGTTGTTGTATCCTAAAGCATAAAAAAGCCTTTTCTTGTACAAAATAAAACAAAACGTAATAATTATAGTCTAGATGTGTTTCGATACCTTGAAAAATATATTAAGGGGATTCTCTCGCTACTATCTGCTTATTTTAATCAAGATTACCCTTAGAAGATGGAGTAAAGAATCGAAAAAATGATAATATTTTTTACAAATATCTGTTATTAATGTTGTATTTCACATTAAAAAATTTAAATATGTATTTTTTTATGTTTTTTATTGTCACGTAAATCGCTGAAGGCCTTCAAGTGGTTGTATACAACCCTCTTGTGTTTCAAAAATGTAAATAAGTAAAAAGAGCCTTAAAGAATTAATAAATTCATGATAAATCAAAATTAAGTTATATAAAAAGTAATAAACTGGGCTTTTGTCTTATGTAAAATATCATGCATCTTATTATTCTGGATCAAATATAATTTTTTTCAAAAAATTATACAATTGGAGTTAATCAGTGTTTGAATAGATTCATAAAAATCTAGAAAAAAAAACTATATGTTTTCGGTGTATCATTTGTTTTTATATAAAATTTATCGATATTTTTTTCTGTAAATTGGGTATTTTGAGAATTTTATTTTCGATTGTTTAAGCATAGTCATTATAGAAATCATGATTCGTTTTGATTTTTTCTGTTTCTATGCATTTACATGATGCATGAATTGCTTTTTTTGCTTACTCTTCCTAGCGCATAATATATTATATTGGGTTTCAAATTTAACCTATCTCTTAAAAAATCCACGTAAATACAATAATTTAAAATTATGAATTTATGATATATGTAATCCAAAGACCGCAATATTATGTATTAACAGCAAAAAAGCATAAAGCCATCCCTCTACGTTGAGATGCATAAATCATATAATTCGATTTTTGTAGAAGGATTCTTGGTTTTTAACTGAAAAATATGCATTTAATTACAAAGAAACCGAATCATATAAGTCAATCTAATCAAAAAGATTATTAGTTCTGAAAAAAAAAATTCTCATTCTATTTTTATTTTTTTGTACGTTTGAATTCTTATAGAATCCTTCAAGAAATGGTTTTTTCTTCTTATGCGTTTTTTATGTATATTAATTCCAAATAGATAAACTTATATTATTCTAAAACGAATTTTTAGTATATTTAAAAAGAATAAGAATTTTATTTAATTGATATTGAAAACTTTGTATTGTCATCGCAGTTTAGTAAACAAAAAAAAACAGATTTCATTATCATTTAAACTGACTAAGATATATTCTTTTATGTAAATATGTCATTTTAAAAATTAATATATACTTAAGATACCTATCATATGATTTAAGTATAAATCTAAACAATAAATTTATAGATTTTAATTCAATTAAAAAGAATCCTTTCAGTCGAACTACTTATTATAGTAATAAATTGAAACGTTGTTTATTAATATTAGAGATGGATGCTTTTTTTTCTAAATAAGTCTAGTTTTCAGTGTCAAATTCTTTTGTGAAACAAGAAAAATTGGCGATTTTTAGTGTACAAACCGATAAATCTATATAAAATTTTTTATATAGGCTATTATGAAACCCAGTGATAATTTTTGCACTGATCTCCATAAAAAAAAACAAACATATTACTTTTTGATATGTTATTTTTTCTGAAAAAACAAAAGAAAATAAATCATTTTTTGTAATTATTATTTCCTGATGTAATTTTGAACTCGACAATTGTTTTCAAAAAAAAATTTATATAGCTATATTTTTCACACACACTTGTGGTAATTTCTGATTCATCATCTTTACAGTCTTCCTTTCTGCATACAGATTGTCTTTAAACAAAAATTTATGTTTTTCCTTTAATCTTATTTCGCGTAAATACTTATTTGCTTCTTTTTTTATACGAACCTCGTATATACCACTTATAATATTTAGAGTCCCATCATGCATTATTATTGTATGAAAGTAGTTGTGGATATCATTTACATTTAAGGTTGATTTATTTTTTAAAATAAAGGAAGGTAGCTGTTCTTTTATGCAATTTTAACCTGTTATCGATTAAGTTTGATTGTTTCTATATATGCGACCATTTTTAATCATATGTTTATTTAATGTGAATTTCTACTCCAATTTTCATTATAAAAAATATTGTAGAGTAATATAATCATAGGATCTTTATAAAAATCGAGATCAAAGGCCATAGGGCTGCAACGAAGCAGAACGGAATAAGGTTTTAAACAAGATAGGGTTTTAAAAAACGACTCAATGTGTGAAAACAAAAGGTAGTGTTTATTGATACAACATCTAAAGGCAGAAAAAATTTCAGAAGAATCGTAAATAATAATTGTGACTCATAAGTATCTGTAAGGTGAAATAAAAGAGTGATTTCGAATATATTATAAAATACAAAAGATTAAGAAAAAGATTAAAGATATCGTTAAGATATTGAAACAACCGAGGGATAAAAATAAAGAAATGAAGAGTAAATAGATATCTGAAGACCGAACGTTTTTAAATAGTAATTAAAAAAAGAAATTTATCTTATAGATGAATGTAGAGAAAGATAAGGGGCCGGAATATCGAGCGGTCTTTATCAACAAATATTTAAGGAAGAAATGGATTATAAAGAAAGCTAAAGCTTGAAAAATTATCTCAAACAATATCAGAATGCTAGCTCGAATATAGAAATAAATAACCACGGAAACTCGCTCAAAATTGCATGATGAAAGCAAATGTGATACATAAATTCTAATTATATATACGTTTATTTATAAATTATTGTTTATGAGTGTATTCTAGTAATAGAAAGGTTTAAATTATCTTTAGGAAATTTTTTGTATAATATAGCAACGTTTTTACATTGATTTTGAAAATATGGAGTTTTACCGAATCAAGATATGCAATCAGATATATTAGAAATAAAATAATATGTAAAAAGCATGAAAATTGTGAGGTAATAGAAATTAAAACACAAAAAAATATTAAGAATAGTCATAAGCATGATATATGGTACGAAGATTGGATTTTTAGTGGATAGACATGACAAAAAATTTATGAATATGAATGAGTAAGGAGAAAAGGATGTAGTCTATTCGCTATAAAAGATATTGTTGTAAAAAATATAACTTGTTACTATATATGAGGCGACAGAAAAAGAGAACTGGGGATGCGAATTTTCTGAAAATTTTGGATTAATAATACAGCTTTTATCATGTAAAAATCGAAGTTGTCGGAAAATATGACATATTTTCAAATCGTGAATATGATTTGAGAATATGTTTTTCAGAATAATGATAAAAAAAAGAAAATCCCCAATGAAACTAAAGCAAATTCTGCATAAATTTGCATGAACACCCTCGAAAAAAATGATATAGTATACATGAATGATCAGATAATTTATATTAAGTCAAACAAAAAAAAATTGTTCGTATGGATTTTTTTTGCAATATAAATATGAACTACTTGAATTATAGTATTAAAAAGTGCAGTTCGCATAAAAGAAAACTGAGTTCATGAAATTGCAATGAAGAATTATGGAATTCCCAAGAAATACAAAATGAGAAGTATTTGAATCTCCAAGGTTGAAGCATATTGGTTCTAGGCATGGGTGGAAATTTTGGATTTGGTATGTGATTTATAAAATCTATTGAAGCACATACATCTACATTTTTTTTTAAAATAAGAATGGATTCGGCTGTACATAAAGGCATTAGGGAAAAAAAAGTACTAAATCATTAATGTACTGATTATGGCATAAAATGGCTTTGAATACGGACGCGTGTAATACCCGTCTAGGAATATTTAGCTTCTGTAAAATGAAAATAGTGTATCGTACTGTTAAATAAATTTAAAAGAAATAGGACGAATGCTGATAGTAGATTTACTATTTCGGAAAAGAAGTTGGTGACCACTTCAGGGGGGTAAAAAGATTCTTTATACGTTGTGGAGCGAAAGTTACAGATGATTTCTGATCATCGTGTCTTAGATCGAAGATGGTTTAATAATATTCAAAGAATCGATTTTTAGAAAATTTTATGAGTTATAATATACTGATCAATACTATAACAAAATAGATTTGTTGCAGGATGGGTGTTAAGCGATATTTACAGGAAAATATGGAAAGACAACAATGTTTAAGGTTATATTGAAGACTTAAAGATAGAATTTGTATTTAAAGGTATGTTTCGATAAAAATATAATACTATAGTCAAAACTGATAATACGAATTACTTATAGTTTGAGTGCTGATTAATCCTTGAAACTTTAGATGATAAAAGAAGAAAGGTCAATATAGAAGATGCACCGGTTTACTTTTGAATAACAGAATCGAACCAGTGAATATTTGCCCAAAAATAATTAATAATGTTCTGAAATTAAAATAATATTGCCGAGATAATAGATAATTATAGAAAATGTTGCAATGTATGGAAAAATTCAATTATAGGTAGTTTTTTTTTAGGAAAGAATATAAATTCGTAAAAATATACTTATGATATAGAATACTTTAAGAAGAAGAGGAAAATATTTAATATAGATTAACATATATTTTGATTATTTTGCATGTATATAATAGAACCTGATCTCATAAAAATTAATTGCAATTTTATAAGCAATGATTATCTAGAAATTTGTATCTGTGAAGATTCTAATGAACCCAGTTAATATGAATTATAGATTTATTGTGGTGATATGAAAATAAAATAACATGAATTTCAGATGCATATTACACAAGAGTAACGATATCATCGAGTGAAAAATACAAATATGAGGGTGCTGATTAACAATAAAAAAGATCGAAAATGACAACATATGTTAATTGAAACAATAATACTTTTTATACAGTATATCATATAGACATGAGATGTACACAAAATGAAGCACACAAAGGCTTTTTTGGGTTATAAATACTCTCTACAGAGAAGATGGCAAATATGCAAAAAAATTGTGCTGAATAAAAGGAAAATTTTTTTAATCAACCTTCTTGAATTTGAAAAATCTAAAACCGCTTAGAAAATAAAAGAATAAATACGAGATTCGTAGATCATGTTAGGCTCATAGGAATATATGGTGGTGATAGTCATTTGATAAAAAATTATGAAAATAAAGAAATTTGGCTTTAAAAGTCGATTTATTATGTTCGTGGCACCTTCAAGAGGTGAAATAATATAAATATAAGCATTTCTAAGTAAACAATATTTGAAGATATATGTAAAGGTTTATAAGTATACTTTTGAATAAAAAAGAACAAGACATTTTTATAAAGTGAAAAATATTTAAAAAGATAAAATAAATATTATAAAATATCTTCCTTTTTGCACTATCTTTCTATACAATGATGCTTATTTAATAATTACGAATTTTTTCTAAAAAACTTGAATAATAAAATAACATGTGTTTAAAACTTATAATAAGTTTTACCTGTAAAAAAATTTTTCGATTTTTTAAAAAATAATGTTTAAATATATATAGACGCTATAATATGTTTTTTTAGCTATATCTTTTTCTGCGTCGAAAAAACTTGAGTTGTTTGTAAAGATATTAAACTTTAAAATTAGAAATAAACTCTAAATATGCATCATACATTTTAAATTCATATAATTATACCATAAGAATTGAGTAAGCAATTATTTTATAAATAATGTGGATTTCATTTTTTATCTTTTTGAATTGTATTAAAAATCAAATTAAATCAATGTATATATAGTCCAAGTGATTAAAATATACAAATCGCATATTTTATTATTATTTCTCTTAAAACTTTTTTTTACAATCTATTTTTTTACTTAGTTTAATATTATTGGTGTAAAGAATAATAAAACATAAATGTTCTAAAAAAAATATATTCACACTCATGGTATTTAAAATTTATGCATTATTTAAAAGTGAATAAAAAACATAAAAAGTGTTATTTTTATATATTTTATATTAGAATACATGAAATCAATAGTAAATATTACACATCCTGTAATTAATAAATATTTTCTAATATATTTTCGGAACATTTGTGGATATCTTCAAATTATTATGAACTAATCGACCAAAAAAAAATTAAGGAAATATTTTTTTAATGATGAAAAGAAAGTATAACTATTCTGTTGAAAACAAAAAATTATATAAGATTACAAATTTGATTTTTAAAAACACGATTTTTACTTGATTAATATATATAAGAATCTGTGAATATATTAAGTTCTAAAAAGAAGTTTTTTCAAGAATATTCAACTATATTCCAAATTATCTTAAGCTTGCAGATAAAAACATTGCATAATATTATTTTTTTATTCGTATTTCGTTACATGATTGTTTTCAAATTTTTTAGTAACTAACAAAATATTTTTAAACTGACGATATAAAGGGGTAAAACAGCAAATTATGGTATTTTAATATATTTACCTATAATTGTATTCCTTTTAGAAAAATTTAGATCCAAAAAAAATAATACATGCCAAATATAAATCAATATAAATACAAGAAAATATTAACTTCAGTATATATCTTGTGATTTTATGAAAATAAAAATACACGAGTAAATCTTGTGTAAATAAATGGGTTTTAAAATTGATTCTAGTCAAAAAACCAATTTTATAATATATATAAGTTTAAATTCTATATAAAATAAAACGCTACTCGATTATGAGTTTGACTTTTTATAGTTATTTCTCTTTTTAAAATATATTCCTAAAGTATTTTAAAGGTTATTTTTCACTAAATAGTAGTAGAAACGTTACTTAATTGTGAATTAAGACGTTTCTTAAAATACAACCTTTTAACGATATTATTGAAGCGTTTAAAAATTGAAAAAAAAATTTACATCAATCGTATAAATTAGATCACTATTTTTTTGGAAAAAGTTTATTTTTATCTATTTTATTTATTGAGACGTAGTCAGCCCATTGTGTATATTACACAGCTTCTTGATGCATAATTTGACACCCATCCGTGATCTACCTTAATTAGAACACCATCCTTTTAAGTCATATGTCAAATCTATCAATTTAAATCAGTGTGACAGCAGAGATCTAATATTTAAATTTACTCCGTCGTTACAGTAAATGATAAAAATAAATTACATAATATTTTTAAACTTAATTTTTAATACAATATCAAGCAATAAAAATAATGAGATGAAAGATGAATCACATACAAGTGCTAGTGGGTATGAAATAAAAAAATGTTACGAAGGATCTAGTGAAATACGCCAAAAATCTTTAAAACAAGAAGAAGGAAAAAATTCGGCTAATACGGATAATTTTACTAGTATGAATAAACATTTAACCAAAAAAAATACTAAAAAACCACAAAAAATAAGCGATCATCGGTTATTTGTTTCAAATTTAGATAACTTACAACTTTTTTCAACACAATTAAAAAATCATCGAAATGAAACCATTGATTTACTTCAAAACTTAAATACAACTTTATTTGAAGTTTCGACGAAAAGTAATTATTTTCATTCATATTTGAGAGTCGATTATGTTATGGAATCAATGAAAGGAAATGAAATATGTTTTGGAAATCTAATTGATGGATCGAAAAATACAATTTTATCCCTTCAAAAAGGTAACATTGGACAAATAAATGACACAATATTTAAAAAATTTGAGAATTTTACTAAAATAATTAGGGAATTAAACATAAAATATTCATCGATTTCGGAAACTGTAAAGCAAAAATCAAAGAAAAAAATACCAAAAAGCGTTAAAATGAAATATAACAAAGCTATTGAAGACATTTTGATAGCTTGTATTGCAATTGCATAAGTTAAAATTGGAAATCTATAATGATTGCGCGAAATTTATTTATGAATAATACAAAAATACCGATGTGATTTTAAAACATACTAATATCTTAAATAAATATATTTATAAAAATAATAATAAAAAAGGCTTTAAAAAATACAATTAATACGAAATATAAAATAAGTGATTTTTTTTTTAGATTTACAAATTCATTTTTTTGTATTCTATACATAAATAAAATATGTATCTTATTTTTTTTTGTATATTTTTTAGTCGTTGATTCAATGCATGTAAATATATGTACATAAAGAGTATTTTTAATTCTAATGATTGGATAAATGTGTCTTAGATATAATATACACAGGAAAAGGTAAAAAAGATTTGAAATATGAAAGAAATTATAACTGGGCCTGTTTTAGGCTGCCACCTTAAGCTTATCTTGTAAAGAAAAGAGTTCAAAAAGCAGTAAAACTTCCATAAATTTATTGCTTATTTCTATGTGTTTTAATATTTATTATTAATATATCATCTAAAAAATTAAAATAGAGTTTATTACATATTTCAGAAACAAGAAGCTGTTGCATATATATAAGTCATGGGTTTTCGATCGCATATTAGTTTACCTAATGCTTTAAAAAGTTATAAATTTAGCAGCAATGGTTATAAATATATGTGTATGAATATTACCTAAAATAAATACCAAATTAAATTGTATAGCATTTTATATAGTTTTTTTTTACATTTAAATTTTCAATCTAGAAATTTCTCAAAAATTTATTCTTGTATTTAAAAAGCCACCACGAAGATTATATGCTTAGTTGTTGGCAATCATAATAGATTTGGTAGCAGATTAACAATTTTGGTCTAAAAAACTATCAACGGAACATTATAGCAACAATAAAATATCAATTGATGGGCCTGGTCGCATTTTTAAGCCTTCGAAACGATCCTTAAACCACAATATTAAGTCTTATTAGGAAAATTCTAACAGAGATGGGTCTTAATTATTGTAGAAATGAGCGGTTTCTTTTTTTGAATCTTCTATAGTTATTAAGAATATCACTAAAGCAAAGTAATTAATGTCATTATAAGAGTGGTTAGTGAAGTTTCATTCATATAAGATTTAAAGGAAGAATATAACTCATCTGTATCCAATACATATATACCATCACTTTAAAAATTGATATATTTTGTTCATCTTGATTTTTTAGCTTAATCAAAAAAAAATGAATCGTACAACAGCGAGTTAATGACAGCATTAGCAAAGAGAAAAGTTTATAAGAGCAATGTTTAGTATGATAAAAATATATATGTTTTCGAACATAATAAATGCGTTGTACGTGATATTTTACTTGAAATACATATAATTCATAATAAACTGCTTTTTATTAAATTAAAATTCGATCATTTTTAGGCCAAACTTTAACAATTTTACCAAAATTTGTGTTATTATTATATATTAATTTCAAATAGATCATATGGAAATATCAGACCATATAAAGAAGCATGATTTTGTTTTTTTCTGGATAGAAACATATTCTTTGGAGAAATATCAAGATGTCCGCACTGTAACGACTCATATAAAACTGTCAACCCCTTAGCAAGCTGATTTAAAAAAAGAGCTTGGTCATTACTATACAAGAAGTTTAACGAGAAATTGTGACGTCTCACTTTATCTTGGCAAATAAAAAACAATTTTAAGAAAAAAGAAATTACGCAGGCACTTTGTACAAGAAATAATGTAAAACATATTCCCGGAGATCAAAGTAGATACAAGAATAAAAACAACATCAAGAAAGCGAATTACAGACCTGATATATTTGTATATGACAAAAAGAAGAACTGGATCACTCTGATCGAATTGGTGTGAAAAGTATATGCATATAAACATAGTTGAAAACTAAACATGTGAAAATATGGACTGCTAGCATCATAACTGTCATTAATATACAAGTGCAAGACATAAATTAATCCAGATGTATAACATAGGACGGTTTAGTGACACTTAAGCATAAAAGGTACCCGAAGGAACTAGATTCACGAACCAGATTAAGGCATATATACAAACATTAGATTTGAGTTAAACTCTTGAATTAAATAGGTCCTGAAAGAAAGAAGGGGGCATTGTTGATGATTTTATAGAGGAAAAGATAGCCGAAAGTATAAATACGCTGAGCGTACAGAGAATCGAACAAGCTGTGAATGAGAACAAAAATTATAATTACAACTACAAATTTAGCCTAAAAATAAAAAATAGTACTTATTCAAAGATAACACATTTTTGTTATAAAGGAATTTACTTTCTTGGTCGGTTAGAATTACATGAAAAATCGCTTGAAAAGTCAATTTTTTGTTGACGAGGTTGAATGTCATTTGCGATTTTTCATTTTTTATTTTAAAGAAAATTTCGATTTTTTTGAAATATATTAAATTTTTTTGTTCTTGAAAATATCAAGTTACAGAAATCGTGAGCTAATACATATAAAAACCCTTTGAAATGCAAGATAGTAATTTAAAATACCTTTATTATCCCAAAGAACAAAAAATTTTAACAAAATGTATGATTTATGAAAATATTAAATTATTATTTTGGTTAATTGTAGTTAAAATATAATTATTTGTATTTTTTTTAATAAACAAATATTTTTCAATTTGTCTCAATATTAACCTGAAACATAATTTAGGATAACTATATATGTGTAAATTTATTAAGAATAGGATATTTGTTTTATATGCCAAAAAAATATAAAAAATATAAAAAACACAAGAAGTATTATATATTAAAATTTTGTATGCTTTAGTGAGTTAAAATATTCTTTATAGTAAAAAATGAACATTGATAACTATTTATTATAATTTAAAAGCAGCAATCGTTTTTGAAATAAAAACTATAACACCAAAAAAATAAATTATGATTAAAAATATTTCCTTCTATATTTACCATGTTTATATACAAAAGTCAATTATAAAACCCCGAAAAATATAAGCAATGAAAGTGGAATATCATTAAATTTATGCCACATAAATACACAAATAAGCGGTTTTTAACAAGATTTACTTGGATTAAGTAATGAGCATTTACAAAAGTACATTTATAATTAAATAAAAAAAAGCTTGTTTTCAATTCCAAAGGATAAATTTATGCTATTTTTATATAAAAAATACTCAGTTTATAGCTAGGTGTTTTATATAGCCTTATCTTTACAGTGTGTTCTAGAAAAAGTGGTCTTTTTGTTTTTAAACACATGATAGTCACAAACAAATCTTTAAACACTTTTGCTATATAATAGACAATTAGCAGTAAAAAGTACATGGGTAATTTCTTTGGAATGTGTTAAATCCCCATATGAAAGCATATGGACAGATATAATTATGTTTCTAAATATCGTTCCGCTACTAAAGTAGTTTTGGTTAAATTAATATAGAGGTAGGAAGAAAACACCTTAAATTTGCGTGACAAGATAGAAAAAACATATTTAATGATTTTTTTTTGTACAGGAAATAATCTATACAAAATTAATATTCGTTGATCGTTTTTCATACAAAATGAACGTAAAATTTAAAATTTATTCATACTAGAAGATCATTGAAATCGATTTTTATATTAGCTCTTGTATTCTTTATATACCTTAATACGACTAGCAAGTAGTAACACATTTTTTATGATTTTTGGACAGAAAAAACCAGTTTAGCTCTATAATAAAAAAAAATATTGCAATAATGGTATGTTTTGTCATTATACATCTATATGAATACAAAAAAATGTTGATTGTTAGATTTTTATATATAAATAAAATGTTGAATTTTAAAAATAGCTATTTTTTTACGGAAAATAAGGTCTTATATAAAGAATCATTAAGATATTTACGTGATACTTCATGCGCGAGATAAAATGAAGCATGAGAAAGAAAAAATGAATTTTGTACTGTGTGAATTTTTAATACAGTTTCAAATTGAAAAAAAGTACTTAAGCTTCAATATACAAACGTATACCACTAGTATAACTTATTGAAAATATAGATCTTAATATGATTATATATCTTTTTAGTGTTTTTTAAACAAAACTTTAGATAGCTCTATACATTTTATTTGGCTGATATCTTTTTCAACCAAACCATCTTTATAATCTTCCTCGATGTATATTCATCTTAAAAACTTATATTCTCAAGTGCCTATCTCAATCTCATTTTTTGTGTGTATGCTTGCGCTTCAGTTGGCATTCCTTACTACTTAAAAAGAAAATAACAAAAATATCTTTTGTTTTTATTATTGTAAAAATATTTTGTATGGTGAAATATGTGTATTTTGTATTCAGAAGATATTTTTTCAATATAGCTATCAAGATATCTATGAAACAAATTTATTTTAATATTAAGGGTAGCATGTATATGCCCTCAATATATAGTAAAAAACGGAACTTTGATCTTGCGATCTAGCATAAGTTTCGTGTTCTTCTGACTTAAGTCGCTAGTGGGTTATAAAGGCAGCAAAAAAATAAATAAAAACGTAAAATTCATATGATTCTATTAAAAAACATAATATTGCTACCATGTGTTCTATATATACTAAAATATAAATAATATGATATATTTCGGCAAGTTGTGGCATTTATATTTTTAATATTCAGTAGTATATAAAATGTTTAGATTTTTAGTGATCATATACTTTTTTTTAGACATCTTTCGACACAAGCAGTTAAAAATGAAAATATTAAAAATGATAAATAATGACATACAATAAAGTTTAATTTTTTAGCTTCACACACAACTTGATATCGAATTTTTGTTGCATCATTCGGTTCAAATTTTTTTTATCAAGAATCGTTTTAGCCTTGTTTTGCTGCAAAACTCGTTTTAATTCGTTGGAATATAGTTTTGTCTGTAAAGAGCACTAAAATAGAATTTTATTATTTTAATGCAGTTAAATTCAACATTGAATCCCGAATCAAATATAAATTGACTCGACTCTTTCTCCCGTCAGAGTAACAATAAACTATAAAACTAGATATTAATACCACCTAGATGCAAGAAATGGCACTCAAAAAAGATAATAAGACCCCAAATAGAGTAATTCAAAGCCTTGTATATACTTAATGCAGGTTTTGAAACAACTGAACAAGATTATCGAATGCAAGGGCAAGTAAATAAAACTTATTGGCATGAATACGGATTCTTCTCAAGATGCATGACCCAATTGAACTTTTTAATGATGTCTTATTTTTGTATGCACTAAAATGAAATGAAATAAAAGAAAATTTGAAATGCTATAGTTAATTGAATTAATAATAAGAAATCGATGGGAAAATTTTTACTTACATCCCTTCACATATTTGACAGAAAAATGTTGCTTTTTTATGATTGTTTAGTTTGCGTATTTTATTTTTGTATTGTTGTTTTATATGTTGAGGAAAATCATTTTTCGGGTTTAATAAGCTGTAAATATTCAAATAAATCATGTCAAAGGAATAAAATTGCACATAAACATGCAAATATAGATTTCTTAAACGATATTTCAAACAATGTTGCGTCATACTATAGCATATTTTGTATAAAAAAAATAGTCTTATAGCTTGAATACTATATTTAAATTTATAATTGAATTTTTTTTTGAAATAACATCAAAAATACATTTAAGCTTAATATTAAAGAAGATGACTGCGTACTTACAAAATCTTATCTGCATTTCTACCTCGAGATAAGCAAAAATTCACATATTATTTATTATTTTGACAATGAATGTTGTCTAAAATCCATAATCTTAAAGTTTAAAAAATAAATATTACAAAGATACCAATACAGACAGAAATGATTTATAGATTTTTTTGTTTTGTATTACTATATTGGATTGTAATTAAATATACAGTTTGGCAACAGAGTGCAGTCAAAAAAAAGCGCCTAATCAAAAATTTTAGATATATTAGCAAATCATAGTTTGATTGCAGCTTTCCAGTATAGATTTTTTTCGCTCGCGTCGCCCATATCATATTTTAATTTTTGCTTAAGAATTTTTAAATCAATTCTCAACTTTTACGAATTATTTTTTTTGCATTTAAATATTACCAATAAATTTAGAATTCTCATTATAAATTTTAGGATACTCATCAAAAGGTTTTTTTGAGCTTTAAATTATTATGTTCATAAAAATTGAAAAATAAATTTGAAATGCGAATACTTAATTAATAATATATATAAATATAGTTATATATCGAATTTAATCAATAAAAAAAGGTTTTCTAGATTAGTTGCCGAAATGCACCCGAAAAACAACAACTATACTACTTTTTCCTTTTTAAAGTTTTTGAAACTGTAAGTAAATCTGATGAATCATTAAATTATAATCCGAAGAGTTATAAATACAATTAACAAGATTTATATATGAACTTGAAGCTGATTTACATTGAAATAATTTATATATGATTTAAAACTACATCGACGTGTTATAGTAAATTCAAAGAATATTGATTAAAACTTTATTTTCTTACAGAAATTTTAATTTATGCAATAAAGATTGATCACATTATTTTAACTGTAAGAATACTTTGAGGGTCTTTTTTTATAAATAATTTAAAAAATTTCAGTGATAAAAGGCTATTCTATACTTTTCTGCAAATAACATATAAAAAGTTTGTATATTTCCAAAAATATCACCAAACTTCTCGCTATAGAATACAGAGCTTCGTAACGATTAGATCTTGAAAAAACTACCCCAAAAACAGATTTCCTGTTACACAAACAGTTTTATTTAATACAGCAATTTAAATTATCACAAAGGATTTTTTGTGCCAGATACACAATAATAAATTTAATCAAACATATAATGTATGCTCTATCAATCGTTCCAATCATTTTTATCTGCTCTAAAAGTTTCTATACACAACAAAAAAGGATGACAAACAGTTATAAAATGATATTAAATATAATTCATAAATATAAATATTTTTTTATATAGTAAAAATAATTTATTGGCTTATCGGATAAATTCTGGCGTTTGGGAAGTAAACCTTTTTATGTTTTTTTACCCTGTTTTGAGTAAAATATATAAAGCTCTAAATGATTTATCAGTATTACAAGCTCACAAAAAAATAATTCAATGCAAATAATGTGGTTATGAAGTAAAAATTTACGGTTAGTGACGAGAACAGATTATTATGTCTTTGGAGTGACATCAAAAAGACAGTATATAATGAAAAAATCGTTTATTCAGTGCCGTGCATATTTAAGGAGAATCCTGAGAATACTGGAAATGTGGATGCCTTAAAATAAAGTAAAAGATAGAAAATTAATTTGGTGAGAAAACAGTATTAATCATATATATATAATTGCAAAATATGGTAGAAAAATAAAAAAAACATACAATCAGATAGACACATAGAAAATTTTACTATAAATAACTGAGTCTAATTTTTTAAGTGTAAGTACCAGAAGGTTCTTATTTTAGTTATGGTGTTTGTATTCCGAGGTGTTATGAAAACAGTAATAATAGAATAAAGACGATTAATGTTGTAAATATAAATAATAAATACTCACAAAGTATAAAAAGATAATACCAATAATTTATACTTATAGCTGGATAGGATGTGATGAAAACGTTACTTTTTCGAATACAAAATTAAAAAACCACTCTATAGTCTTACAAGATCATAAAATGGGTGTTTATAAAAGTCTGAATGTAGGATGTTATGTTGGTATAAAAATGCAGGCACCGTTCCGAGCAAGAAAAAGCACAAAAAAGAAGGTGCAAATATTTTGATGGAATGCATAATCTCAAAAACATTTTATAAAAATTTACTGATACCATTATTATCATATAAAACTATTTTTATTCGTTTTTTAGAATTCATGTAAAACAATAGAATAAAATACCCGGTGCTAGGATTCGAAGATATGTAAACTGAGGCAAAAAACATAATTATTTTAGAATTTAATGAATTTTTTTTTTGCTTTAATATTAACGGATGGAATCGATTTTTATTTTTTCGTGGACATTTAGACTATTTTGCTATATAATATGATATCCATGCATTATTCAAATTTTCTGATCGTTATTATGTAATTATTTATTAAAAAAAAAATTCTGCAAAAATATATAAAATATTTTATAAAATGCAAATAATCCAACCTCAATAATATATAGAATGCTTAAATCTTAGTTAATCCATACATAGATACTTATTCTATAAATATGTTTTCAATAATTTTATTACTTTTTGTGTTTTAGTTTTATATACGATTCTGCTTTGCCTTTGTAAAAACCACCCCTAAAAATAATACCAGTAAAATTATGATAAAAATCATCTTATCGATCCCTTAAAAATTTAAATTCTAAAATAGTTTGTAATTCCAGGTATAAAATCCTTTAACTTAAAATAACTATTAGAAATGTGAAATTAAATAAAGCTACTAGATAAAATTTTGCTAAAAACATTTGATAATTAGCTCCCCACTTCACCAAATATGTAACTTTTTTTTCGAATTTCTCAATTATGAACATAGAATCTTTATAAATATACGTAATACATCTATTTATTACCCGAAAAAATTTATCTTATAAAAAAAAGTGGATCATCAGAGAATTTTTCTCGGTAGATTATATTATTTATAATAATAAGATTTATTTAAAGGTATTTTATTTATGGGCTAATTTTATAGTTGTGATTTTAGTTTTTGTTCTCAGGCACAGCTTGCTTGATTCTCTGTACACACAGGGTATTTAGACTTTCGCCTATCTTCTACTCTCCAAAGCTTTCTTCAATACCCCACTTAATTTTCGAGACCTATCTATTCAAGGTTTTTCTTAACACCAAGGTTTTTATATATGCCTTAACTTGATTCGTGACATCTAGTTCCTTCAGGTACCTTCTATGATATCGTGTAACCACACCGTCCCATGTTATAACATATAGAATAATATATGTCTTGCACTTGTATATTAATGACAGTTAAGATGCTAGCAGGTCATATTTTTACTATTTTAACGTTTTCATATATGTTTATATTGTCAATACTTGTCACGCCAATTTCGATCAGAGTGATGCAGTTCTTCTATTTGTCGAATAAAAAAATATTTGGTCTTTCATTTAATAGCTTGATGTCTGTTTTATTCTTGTATCTACTTTGATCTCCGCGAATTCGTTTTTAATTATTTCTTGTACAAAGTGTCTGCGGATTTTCTTGGTTTTTTTAAAATTGTTTTTTATTTGTCAAAATAAAGTGATACTTCTAATATCTCTTTGTGTCTTTTTGTGAAGTCATGACCAAGCATTTTTTTACATCTCTTGTATAAATTTTGAGAATTTATATTGAAATTGATTAAGTCTGGCTTTTTTGTTAGATCTAAAATTATATACATATGGTATATTTTTTATTTATAAATTCTGATTTTTCCTTGTAAATTTGAAGTGTGTGTTCTATTTGCACATAATAAGTCTAGATATATTGCATGAATATTTATAAAAAAAAAGATTCATCGGCAAATATTTGAGCGCAAACTATTTATGACTGCATAGATTTTCATTTGCAGGCTTATGATGAAATGAATAAAGCATTCTAAAATGTGTTTCTCTTAATTTTCTAAACATATACCATTTGGTATATTTATAACTTGAAAAAAATTAAAGAAATACCCAAAATATTATATATTTTTTTATAAATATATTTGTTTTAACTATATAGATGTCTTCGAATATAAGTTTAGATTGCTTTCTTTATAATTCTCGCTTGGTAATTCTTCCAGCACCATCATTTTAAAAATCGTCTAAATGCATCTTCTTCTCTTAATAACAATGAATTTAATTGATATATTCAATTATATTTTTTGTGGTAATTCTTATGATCCTCTTAGCACTTCATACACTTATATTACGACTATCGATATTTTAATGACTCCCTACTGATATATGGTGTGTGAGTATTCGTAATATCAGGTAAACACATTATATAAAATATCTTATATTCTCTGTACTTTATCTATAATTTTATCCTGATTACATATGTGTTGTTCCTGCTTTTATTAATGTTACCAGGTCTTGTTTTTTACCATAAACATAAATTTATGGTAAGTATATGCAATAATTTAATGAATGCTTTTATTTTAGTGTCTATATTTATTGCCTAGTATATTTTATATTAGTTGCCTTGTTGCATGATTTTATATCTGCTAGTTGGTTTCCATGCTTTCTTAAACTGTATGTCTACTATTAATGCTAGATGGTTTGCATGTTTTCTTAAATTGTATGTCTACTTTTATATCTGCTAGTTGGTTTGTATGTTTTCTTAAACTGTATGTCTTTTTGCATACTTATATCTCTGCTAGTTGGTTTTCCATTTTTTCTTAAATGATAGTCTTTTAATTACTTTTGATCTTTTAAAGTTGAATTTTCTCATAAGATTAATTTCGATTTATCAAAGTATTTCCGTTTGTTTAACAACTACAGCATTATGTTTGCATTTTGACTTCCTCAAAGAAAACATTTTCATAATCCATGAAACAAAATATTGCACCTTCTTTTGGTTTATAATTATCTATTTAAAGCTACTTTAATGATCCATTAATGCCAACAATTTATTTACTAAAATCCACAAAGATTTCTTGAAGTAGTTATTTATGTTATATTCTACATATTAAATAGGCTTTATTTTCTATACAATTGATTATATATACAGCTTTGTTTAGATATACTTAATCTTTAGGCACCGTTGTTTATCAGCTAATCTTTTGTTTATTTTTTTTATATTTAGAATGGCTGTGTCTTTTTAATGCGCTTTTGACAATGAATGTTTGATTTTACTGAAAAGCATCTTAACCGACAAAATTCCAAAAAGAGCTACACCTGAGCCCAGTTTTTTACTTTTTATATTAAACCTTCATGAATAGTAAATTTAGTAATTTATACATTAACTTGAGCACAAACTCTCCTTTTAGCTTTACATATTTGCTCGTACAAAACCTTAGATTGTTCTATATTACAGATTAGCTGTATACTCTTTTCAGGTACATCATCCTCACAGTCTTACTCAATGCATCAATTTATTATTCAACGGATTTAATAAGTAACTTCAATCAAAATAAAAGGAAAGGTAGGTTATTAAAAATATTACTTAACACATGTGATAACTAGAATCAATCTAAATAAAAGAAAATTACAGGGCTATGTCCAAACGAAAATTTTTGTCCATAGGTTGGGTTATATTGAATTTTATGTTTTTTATAGTTGATTAAACAAAACTTTAGATTGCTCTATAGAACAGATTTGACAGATATTTATTTCAACCTAATCGTCTTTACGATCGTCCTCTTGTATCTTATTCTCTCGAGACTTATTAGTTCAAGTGTCGTTCTCAATACTATTGTTTGTACGCATGCTTCCGCTTCAGACGGCATTCCTAACTTCTTAACATGAACTTATGGTATTTTGTAACTACCTCATCCTAAGTTAGGGCTATTAAATTATTATTTATGATATTTAATAACCAACTTCGATCTAAATAAAATAAGTAGGATGGCTATTAATCTTATTTATTTTAGGGCTAAATTATTCGTTATAATTTTTGTTCCGAGCACAAATTTCTTAATATCTCATGTGCACAGTCTATAAAATCTTTCGGCTATTTTCAGCTCTCCTTGGTCTTCTTTAATACCTATCCTCCTTCAAGAATAATTAATTTGATAGCTAATAAAATTATTATTTAATTTATTTAAACATTCCGCAAGACACTTGAACTCATCTTATTTGAGAGGATAAGAGCAGTTGATGAAGATAGATCTGGTTAAGGTTATAAAAGATACATCAAGGAATTGTGCAATATTCCCAATATTCTAACCACGTCGTCCTAATAGATAAAATTAATAAAAGAAACTTAGCCCATAAATAAAAAATAACAATAACAGATTTAACAACTAACTCCAATCTATATAAAAAGAAATTAAGGGGCTATTGAAATTATTATCTAAAATATTTAATAACCAATTTCAATCTAGTTAAAAGGAAATTAAGGGGCTATTGAAATTATTATCTAAAATATTTAATAACCAATTTCAATCTATATAAAAAGAAATTAAGGGGCTATTGAAATTATTATCTAAAATATTTAATAACCAATTTCAATCTATATAAAAAGAAATTAAGGGGCTATTGAAATTATTATCTAACATATTGTACAACTAACTCCAATCTATATAAAAAGAAATTAAGGGGCTATTGAAATTATTATCTAACATATTGTACAACTAACTCCAATCTATATAAAAAGAAATTAAGGGGCTATTGAAATTATTATCTAACATATTGTATAACCAATTTCAATCTATATAAAAAGAAATTAAGGGGCTATTGAAATTATTATCTAACATATTTAATAACTAACTCCAATAAGGTTGAAAATTTTCGGGTTATGAAAATACATATTTCGGAATTTATTGTTTTCTGTATTAATATTTTATATTTATTCATCTTTCATTTGCCATATCTGAACTATATTATCTTCCGCAACACTACAAATTTCCATTGGTTCAGTCATATTCCAATCAAAATCGCAGACCGGATCTGTATGTCCGCCATGAATAAATTTTAAAAATGGTGTGTTACAATCTAATTGTTTCGAACCAATATCTTCCACCTTTTTTGTTTTACTTATATCCCAGATAAATACTCTTCTATTACTTCCTGAAGTGGCCAGTAAGTGTTCATAATGTGGAGACCATTTAACTTGAAGAACCTCGTTGGATTCAGTTTGTAAGCCGTATGTTTTTGACTCTATATTTCGAATATCCCATATATTTATCTCACCGTCTTTTCCACCAGTAGCAAATACATTTTTATTTAAGGGTGAAAAGTTTACACAATTTATGTCTGATTTGTGGCTATTGCAGTTTCTTCCTATACTTTGCATTATTCGTGAATCATATAATATAATTTTTTTATCGTCTCCTACGGAAACAAAAAGATTGGGATCATGCATTGAAAATGTACAATCACCTATTCCACTTTCATGTTCATTGAATCTATGTAATGGAGATATAGACATCGTTCCATCACCATTTGATTCATAATTTATGCGATAAAAACAGACCATTCCATCGTCGCCAGAAGATATAAGTTCATCTTTTTTACCCAAATTCCATGATATTCCAAAGCCACCCATTTTATGCCCTTTCAGAACAAATATGGGCAACTCAGCCGTTCCATTATCTCTATCAACATCGGGATACTTTGAAATATCATATACTGGAATATCTGGATAATCAGTTCGTATAGCCACCAAATTATTTTCAAAAGGATTATATCTGCCACGATTAATTTCATTAAGAACCGGTATCTTTTTTATTATCTTTATACATTTTTCAACAATGTCAACACTTTTGTCTCGCTTTTTTATTCCATCCTCTGAATCATAATGATCAGGTATTTTGGCTTGTGCCACTATCAAATACTCCTGATCATTTTCTGATGTATGTGTACTCAGTAAAATATTCTGGATAGATCCACCATCAATTCTTTCGACATCTGGAAACCATTGACATGATAAACTCGGCCACGATAAAGCATGTGTGATCAGTAAATCGTAATTGTAGCGTATGTTTTTGTGCCAATACTTATACTCCTCGTTTATTGTTTGTTGGAGAACGCTTTCACTCGCATTTTTGTTCAGGTCTTTGGCAAATGATGATATCCCTTCTTGCTCTCCTACTCCCGTTTTTGACGTATGTGTCATTTTCTTAATTTAGGGATTTTAAATTTGGTAAATTTGGTGTTAATTAAATGGTGCAGTTTAAGAATATTTTTTCATAGTTGTGGGATATTTTTTTATGCTTAAATAATAGTAAATAAAAATACATTCGCTTTTTTTGATTGCTATTTTTGGATTGATAAAATTCTTTTACTTCTATTATTTATTATGTAGAATTTTATATTTTCTGAAATCTATGTTTAAATTTAAGAGTTTTGCTGCGTAGAAACAAATTATAGTACAATTTATAAATCTTATAGATTTAATTGTGTGTAAGTATGTAGTTTTTATACTTAAGAATTTATTTAAATAATTAAAATAATAATATTTTCATTGATTTTTAATCTAATATGTATAGATCTGTGATTTTTATTGATATTGAAAAATTTGCTGAATGAAGATAATGTCCACATTTAATAAACTTTACTAGGATATTTATTTATGGGTTAATTTTATTTTTATCGATTTTATCTATAGACGTAGCCAGCGTGTTGGGAATATTACACAACTTCTTGATCCATCTTTTGACACCTTCCCCTGATATATCTTCATCAACTGCTCTTCTTCTCTCAAATAAGATGAGTTCAAGTGTCTTGCGGAGTGTGAGAGCTTACATGTATGCTTCTACTTCGTCCGGGATTTTTAACTCCTTAACATATCAATAAACTTAAAATATTTATTCGTGTATAAGCATGTAATTTTGATATTGATTCTCAAGAAATTCCGGTATACAAAGAAAACATATCTAATTTTAAGATTATAACTTATTAATGTCTAATTTGTTTAACCGACTTCACATCACTTATCCAAACGTCCATTTTAACAAATTAAGGCAGATAATTATTTCATTTTTGAAAGTTTAATGTAAAGAAATTCATATATTTTCAAGTTCTCCCCAATATAATAGATAGAATGCTTATTTTCTTCATGTTATTTTGGAATGTTTTTAGTTTGAATCAAGGTACAAAACTGATTATATTCTTTAGTTTTGACGAAAGATTGCATTAATGGCAACATCTGGGCGGAATAAGTATTTATCTCGTCAATTTAAATTATTTAAATATGGTTTTTGGGCAAATCTGACATATTATTGAAAAAATGCCAAAATAACTAAAATTTGTCCGACATGTACAAGTATTTAACCATTCAAAAAAAAAATTTTATTGATCAAAATATAATTAAATCACTTAGAATTTCTTATGATATTTGCCATAATTAAGTTTGGTATAATTGTTTTTCCAAAGTTGTAACCAAATAATACCATCTCATTCCATTATAATTAATAATATCTCCTTTTACTTTATAAAGAGAATTTAGGCTCTAATAAAGATTCTAAAAAAATTTTCATTACATTTATTGTTATGTGTCAATTTGTATTTTAGGAAACATAAATTCTGCCCAAATTATGAGGTTTAAACGAAATACAATTCGATTTCGCATTCTTAATTTCCTTGTTCACTAAAAGTCCCGTTTCTTATGTTTTACATTTGGCAACATATCTTATTGATTGTATTATAATTTTATTTTAAGTTTAATAATATCCTATGTCACACTTTAGATTAAATTGGTGGGTTGGATATTGTGAAACTTTCCCTGATTGATGCTATTTCATCAACAGGATTTGTTTTATAAGGTTAAGTTAATATTAGTTAGACTAAAGGAAATTTATTTTAACATTTTAAATTACCCTGTTCATTAAAATCCCCGCTTCTTAATATTTTATATTTAGCAAGATATCTTATTGATTGTATTATAATTTTATTTTAAGCTTAATAATATCCTTTGTCACACTTTAGATTAAATTGGTGGGTTGGATATTGTGAAACTTTCCCTGATTGATGCTATTTCATCAACAGGATTTGTTTTATAAGGTTAAGTTAATATTAGTTAGACTAAAGGAAATTTATTTTAACATTTTAATTTACCCTGTTCATTAAAATTCCCGCTTCTTAATATTTTATATTTAGCAAGATATCTTATTGATTGTAGTATAATTTTATTTTAAGTTTAATAATATCCTTTGTCACACTTTAGATAAAATTTGCGGGTGGATATTGTGAAAACTTTCCCTGATTGATTCTATTTCATCAGCAGGATTTGTTTTATAAAATGTGTATTTAAGATATTGTATAATTTAAAATAAATGAATAAAAATGTAGATATAAAATTAGGCTCATATAATTTATCGATTCTTTAGAATACATTGATACATGGATGTTAAAAGTTCATGGGTTCTTTTTTGAATTACTCAAATATTTTAACCACAAGTTCTATAATATTACATTTATTTCTGTAAATTATTATTTATTAATGGGTTATTTTGTATTATTGGTTTTTTCCTTTTTTAACTGAACATTTAATTATGTGATCTATGCAGCTAAACACATTAATGTTTCTTTAAAACTAAAAGTTTATGATTCTTTAATATACATCTTCTCATTTTATAGAACTATATATGTATGTGTTATCCTCAATCCAGTTAAAAATTTACGGTTTCATCTTCTTTTAACCCCTTCAAACTTAAAACTTTAATTTTTTGATGGGTATTTCCCAACTCTATCTACTCTTCCAGCCTACTTTTCTTCTAAACCCTCTTCTACTTTAAATATTCTATAGTTTTGCTGTATTTCTAATCACTGAAATACCTTTGCGCTCATCTAATTATGCTTCAAAAACTCGTTGGTTGTAGCTTATTCCTTAGCTATAATATACGTTTACTGTCACATATTTTTTGCCGCAATTGACTTTTATGTTCTAGTATATTATTAACCCAGTTTATCGCGTTCATAACCTTCTTTTCCTTAAAGAAATTTTTCATTCAATTGTATCCTTAGCCTATCTGTATATGTGTATAATTATATTCCTGTCATATTTCTAGTTCCTTTATGTGCGACAATGATTATTAAAAAAAAAGTAAGATGGTAAATATAAATACAATAAACAATTAAATAACATAATTAATTAATTAATGTATATAACAATTGTCATATATTATTGTGTATTTGTTGTGAAAATATAGAAATAAAAACAGGTTGTGGTATTTCTTCTTTGCTTCAACTTGAATTTTCGGCGAGGAATTTTCTTTAGATCATATTAATTTATTTTTAAAAAAAACCATTAATTTTATCACTTTGGACTCTGTAAAAAAGTAAATTGGTATCTTAATGTGGGTTATTACTTTAAATTATATTTTATCACAGTCATGATGTTTTTTATAAGATGATAATTGTAAGGTTTAAATTTTATAATTAAAGAAATAAGTCTTTAGGTAAATTGACGTAACGAGGTCTAAAATTTGCTGTCAATCCTAAAAGAATATAAATTTTATAAACGAATTTAAACGCAATCATTTTGCCTTTTGTTTTTTAGACAATATCTATACCATAAAATAACGTCAATAAATTTTATTACAATAAAATTGCGCATAAAAACATATGTCTATTAATAAAATCTGTTGTTAAATCACTAATACTATTATTCTTAATTTCAAATTAGTTGTAAATCATCTAGTTTCAAAGAAAAATATTATACTTTTAAACGTTTTTTATTATCTGTAATCGTGAAGATTTAAGTTTTTAATTTTATAAACTTCGCGCTATTTTCATGAAATAAAAATTTTAGGTTTTGGAAAAGGTTTTAAGATGAAATGAACGCAACATATATCGTATAATTATTGTTTCGCATGAATAACTTATTTATTAAATTTTATTTACCTTGCTTATAATATAATCAATTGATAATTTGCAATGCAAGTAATATGCAAATGTTGCACATTTAAAGAAAAAAACGTCGTCTGTTAACTTAAACAAAGTGCATAGAGTTTAAGATGCATTTGTTGAAAAACAGCACAACTTTTTTATAAAATTATGAGTTCATCGGTTTAGAGTAGCATTGCTTTCTTTTAGAATACCAAAATTGCTCTTTGGATCTTTTTGCTATAAATGATCATACATTATTTATCTTTCTATTTTTTGGTAGGTTATACTATGCTAAATAGAATGAAATATATTTTTTCGAAATATATCATAGCTAGAAATATATAAACACTTCTTAGATAGAGGTTTATAAATGATGTTACTTTATAGTAACAAAATCAAAATATCTTTATGTCTAAACAGATGAAGATACAATGTTTTTCGCATTTATCTATATCCAATAAGCTATAATCTAAAGTATTATGTGTAAGGTTTTAACATTATATAAAATATAATTTATTGGATTTTTATTTATCATATGTTATAACATAGAACGGTGTGGTGACACAATATCGTAAAAGGCACCTAAAGAAACTGGAATCACGAACCAGGTTTTGGAGCATTTACAAATCTTGGGATTGAGAAACCCCTAATATTCATAGGTCTCGAAAGAAGATGGGGTATTGAAGAAGACTTTGGAGAGGAGAAGATGACCGATAGTATAAATACGATGTGTTTATAGAGAATCAAGGAAGCTGTTCTTGAGAAAAAAAAACTAAAATTGCGACTATAAAGTTGACCCATGAATAAAAAAAAATTTAATTGTCTTTTTGACAAGCTTGTGACAGAAAAAATTTGGTTTAAATATATAATTATTAAAAGAATATTGTTTTACGCAAAAAACGGGAATTTAATTTATCATATAACTAAACTTGGACATATAATTTTAAAATACATAACTTCATGAAATTTCCTACAAATATATATTTAAATGTATCATATGCCATTTCAGCTTAGTACTTCAAAGATATTTGCATAAACTACCACAAAACCTTGCATAATTCACAATAATGGTATATAAAGTATATCCTGAAACTTTCTCACGTTTATTTAAATATTTTAGTAAAAACGATTGAATATATTTTTATATCTGTTTGTGCTTTTTCATTGTTTTATTTTCATTTTTATCGAATAAAACTTATGTTGTCCTTGTTAAATTACATTTTTTCTGCTTTATTACAAAGATCATGTGCAATTGCCTAAATAAAAGGCTTTTGTATTTTTGTGCGTTGTCAAATTAAATCCTTGTTTCAGTTTTTTTAGTATGTCAATTGATTATAAATGATTTTTTTTAATATATCCCAATTATATTATTTATCCAATAAAAAATCTATATTATCTATTCTTACACCGCTTTTTTTCATGCGTAATCACATATTTTCTTACAAAAAATGCATGTCTATAAAATTAAAAGTTTAAACATACAAAATTATGCATTATATTTTTTTATAATTATCAAAACATATTAAAATCAATTTCTTAAAGCATATTTTTCAATCTTTTCGTAAAAATCCATTTATTTATACGAAATTCAAAGATGAAACTTTTTTTGGTTATAAAATATAAAACATCAAAATATTTGTTTTTTTACTATTTATATGATATTAAACATAAAAAAAGAAAAAAAATCTTGCTTATAATTTAAAATTTTATATTGCATCTTATCATTTAGAAACTTATGAATTCATATGAGAACAATATGCATGAATTTTGCATTGCCATAATTATCACTAAAAAGCATAAATTTTGCATTAAGCATGTTTATACTTACATTGCTTTTTTTATCAGCAAATTTTATGGATTTTAATATATATGTTCAAGAGGTATTAGTTTCAAGGATATTTAGGAAAAAAAGCCCTGATCGTTTTTGGTATAAATTTAGCAAATTACTATTGTTAACCAAAAAATTTTCGCTCTTTCGTTTATAAAATATATTTCGAAAAAATCTTGTTAATATGTATATGATATCATAAAAGAAAAGAAAAGAAAAGAATAAATTCAACCAATTATTAAGCGTAGAAAACTTTTGGTTTTTATTTATCTTCTGAAAATCTTTGGATGTTGAATGTATTGATAAAAGGTCTTATTTTAGCTGGTTTTTTAGGAATTCTCACCCATTAATTATCCTTAATGTGACACTTATACTAAATTCAATATAAAAAACTGATTCTTGTCATTTTACAAAAGACATCATTATTAAAAAAAAATCTCTTTAGTTCCCAAAAATTTTTAAATTAGTAGCCTTTAATATAAGCATTGCATTTTTTAGCTTGTTGTTCATAACACATTAGCTTTTTAATTAATCGTGATCAATGATCCAAAACAAGAATTTAATTGCTTTTGAATTCTTGCCATACTTAAGCATTAAAACATATTTTCTATTACTCTCTCCTAAATCTTTTATCTCTTCGCTAAAAGTTATTTTGTGGAATCTTTTCAAAGGCGTTTTTTTTTATGCGGTGGATTAGTGTTTTATGAAATTGTGGATGTTCATTTTTTTATATTGATTAAAAATTCTTTTTGCAAAAAAAAACAATCCTGATATACGTGTTTTATAAAATGTTTTGTCACGTTATTTTTGTATGAATTTTTAATTTTATCTTAAAAAATTGCAAAAAAAGTCAATGTAATATATAATAGCAAATTTTCTATTCCTATTTTTATTTATATTAATTTATTTTAGTTACTATATACTTAGTTTGTGTTCAGTCAATATATAAAAATATAAAAACTATTATTTTGACCTTTAAAATGACATAATAAAGATGAATTATGAATTTACTATCTTGATAATTTCCTGTGTAAATTTTTTTGTATTTATTTATACGTATTTCCGAAATGAACGCTATTTATGCTCAAAATAATCGGTTTTTGATATTTTTGCGGCATAATTTTTAAAATACAATTTTATGTTTTTTTATAAGTCAAATACTTAATATTATGTTAATTCACCTGCTGAACATGATCATATACCATGAAAAGACACACTTGTAAGCCACACTGTATTTAATGCATGAATACAAGTAATACATATGTGCATAGAACATATCAGTTTTTAATAAAATGTCTAAATTAACAATAAAACAATAAAAGATCAAGTTTACATGCTTTTACTAAATATGGATATGCATAATATATAAAACATACAATTCAAATGTTTTATGGTAAAAAATTTCTAAATCTGGGGTTTACGCAATAAATATGCTGTAAATTGATTAAAAATTCCAAAAAAAATTTAAAATATTAAGTGTAAAATTACAATAGTATTCCCTTACATTCTCAATATTCAGCCTGTTTTATAATTTTTAAAGTAAAAAATACTATAAAATTATGATATTTATAACATGTGTGAATATCTTTGTTGGTAAAAAATTTTAAAAGAAAGAATGTTAATTTTTACTAGTCTCTAATATTTTAACAAAAAAAAGAAACTTGAAATTCATACAAAATCTGGATCATTAACTTTATATTGATTTACAATATGATTTGACGTGTATTTATTAGTTATATATACGAATTTGTTTGCCCATATCTAAGAGATATGGATATTTTATATTATAAAAAAAATTTTTTCATAATAAAGTTCCATTATTTCAAACAAGTTGTATTAATAATTTTATACTTGGATAAATATTAAGGAGTTTGAAATCCTGGACGAAGTGTAAGTATACATGCAAGCTCTCTCACACTTCAAGGCACTTAAACACATCTTATTTGAGAGAAGAAGAGCAGTTGATACAGAGAGATTAATGGAGGTGTCAAGATAGGCATAAAGGAGTTGTATAATATTCCAATTGAACTGACCACGTTTTAATATATAAAATTAATAAAAATAAACATAACCACTAAAAAAAAACAAAGATAAATATCTAAACCACAATAAAACAAATTTTTAACATATTAATTTATTATAAAATTTTCAAAATATTTAAATTATCAATTATTTTACCGGTTTAAGTGTGTTCTTATTTTGTCATCTCGTCTCTTTTTATAACAAATATATATTTAATAATTGGTTCTCAAGAAAAGAAAGTTTTTTTGTATTTTTAATGTAAGAAACTATGATTTTATAATAATTTTCTCTTTTTAAATTCAAGTTTTCATATATTTATTACTTTTTGTGCCATAAATTTTGAAAAGCAGTATAATTATAGAATACTTATTGCGAAATGCTATCTAAAATGTCTTATATTTGCTTTGTACAATTTAGATTGCATTTAGAACACAAATCAGTAAACATTTACGCACCAAAAAACAATATTTAAAGAAAGCATAATTTATTTTTAAAAATGGCAACAGGTCAAAATGTAATCATTGTTTTTTTTCTAATATAAGAAAATCACTTTTTTAAAAAGATCAATTTCATATACGAGGTGATTTTTTATTTCTATAAAAATTTATTTGAATCATATTTATTTATGGGTTAAGTTTTTTTGATCAATTTTATCTATTTAGACCTGGTCAGTATATTGGGAAAATTGTAAAACTTCTTGGTGGACTTTTTTCGATGTTCCCCAGATCAATATTCATAAACTGCACTTTTTCTATCTAATGAAATGAATTCAGGTGTTCTGCGAAGTGGGAAAGATCACATGTATGCTTCTACTTCATTCGCGATTTTAACACCTAAACATATTTTTTATGGAATTTTATGACAACTCCATCCCAGTTCAAACAATATGGTAATATTCTTGTTTCTAATTTGTAAATTAAACCATGTTATTCGCTAAGATGTCATACTTCCTAAATTTTTCATTCTCAACTTAAAAATATATTTGAATTATATTTTTATATACCAAGTTAGTTTGATTTATTGATTTGTAAATTATAATTAATTATAAATATAAGCTCCTATATATTAGTCCTGTTGTTTCTTGCGTGTTTAAAGTTGTATATAAGACAAAAATATATATTTGTGCATATAGTTTAATTTGATGGAAATAGTTAAAATATTATTTATCGACACATGTTTTTACTTATTATATTTTAAAAGCAAATATAAAAATAAATTTTTTGATATACTTGCTTTAATTAAAAATTTTTAGATTTATAACATTAGTTTTAGAAGGCTATGTCTAAAATCATTTTAATTTTATCAAGTGTACAATTTAAGCTTGTTTTTTTAGCGCGATTGTGGTTTTAAAGTTGATCATATGATTGAAGTGCATAAATTACTTTGGTAAATATACGATTTGGTTTTTTTGTTGTATATTTAGTGCAGGGAAATATATGTCTGATGATGATTCATCTATGCTTGAGTGTAATAAAATACATTTTGGATCTAATAACATGCATTTGTTAAGGGATAAAATATTTGCATTTTATGAATAAAAAAATATATCAGTTCAAAGAAAACAGCATACGAAAAATTATAAAGTTTTGAAGTGATTTTTTTACTACGTTTAATTAAGCTGTTTATCCAGCAATAATACGATATTTTGCAGATTTTCAAATCTAACATAAATATAATTTAAGTAATTCAAGTCCAAATTAGCCGAACTAAATGTGTATTCGTAATTCAAACCATACTTGAGTCTTTTATTAACATAAATGTGCTTTACACGATATATGATTTCATAAATTATCCGATTTACGGAAGATGCTTTTCTTCTTTCTTCTTATTTGTGGCGTACGATCCTGATGGCTTAGGGAACAAAATTAAATTCTATTGGCCAAATACATAGATCTTTTTTTGCTCATATTGATTTTTATACACCTCTTAGATAGAAATGAGAAAACTTTATATTATGTTGTATACAATTATTATCAAACTTTCCGCATTGAATGTGTTACTTATTGATGATGGAGCAGAAAGAAGTCAAGGCCTTAAAGGTGTATTTATAAAAACCAATAGTAGAGACGAAGAAAGAGCTGTGAATGGCCTAAAGTATTTTAGAAAACTATTTTTGAGGATTGATCCTGAATTTGAAAAAAAGGCCACTAAGAAGGATAAAAACTTGTATGCTACAATTATGCACGAGTGTTTTTCATATATAAGAAAAATAAATAAGTTTACTTTAAATTCGCTTTTTCCCATCAAACCAAGAATGAAAAAAGATATTTGGTATAATTATAATGTGCCTCAAGATTATATGAACGGCTTAAATAGGCTTGAAAAGAGTTCCGATGGTAAAAACGCCTATACTATGAGTTTTAGTGCGAAAAAATATGCTAAATCCGAATGTAAGCATAACTTATGTAGGGCAATCAATAATATAGTGATGTATTTTATATTAGCCAATCATAAAATGTGCTTTTTAAATCAAACTGACACTGCCGAAACTACTTACGTGGATCGAGGAGATAGAAACTTTAGACCATTTAAAGATAATATATATACAGCTCTGAGAAATGGTGGAATCGGTTTTTCGAAAATACCGCTTACTAAAAATTCTGGAGAAGTAGAAGCTAAACCAAAGGCATTATTTGAATATATATATTTTTCAAGTGTATTCAGTGAAGCTGAAATAAACGGAATATGCCCCGAATATATAAATTTAATAGCAGTTTTACAAAAGCACTATGTTGATAATAAAATCACTGGCAATATAATGAAAATTACCAAAATCTATGACACAGCATTTTATATTGATATTAATATAATAAAAAGTCTTGGTAAAAGTATTTTGACACCCATGGATAGAGGAAACATCTATTTATGGGAAAACTACAGAAAATTCGATAGCTGGCACCTAAAATTGAAATATTATACGCGCTTTTTAATGTATAAGCAACTTGTTCGCATTATTGGATTCGATAACAAGCTTAAATTAGAGTTTTTACATGTGCTACTAACATGCGAAGCTAAAGCCCTATGTAGATTTGATTACATCGGTATTGATGTATATAATAAAAATATCTGTCCGGTTTTCGATGCACTGTATCTCATAGGTTTTTTTTATTTTATGGATTTCAGTTGGTTTGGAGACCGGGTTAATTTGGAAGCTCTAATCCATTTGGTTAAATATATAACATATGATAACCATGAAAAAATCTGTAGCGAATTTTATGTGCTTTTTTTGTTGCCGATTCAGTTCGATCTGGTGGCCCTGTTGGATAAAGTAATTATATTTATGATTAGTAATCCAATAACTAACAATAGAAAACTCGATAGCATAAAAATCCCGCAAATTTCTCGCAGTTTCTACCAAAAAAGTGATTTTTCGACATTTATAAACAAATTGAATATGAATTTAAGATTTTTTTTCGAACTGAGCCAGGTTAAAAGATAAAATTATAAATAAATCTGGCGAAATATTAAGATAAAATTCTTTACGTACAATTTGACACATTTAAATATTCCAATGAATAATTTTATACTATTTTCAATTATTTATACGTTTGTATAGTATGTATTTCATTTAGTTGGGTAAGGAATAGTACAGATATACATAATTTTGCATGTCCCTGTATTTTAATTTTTAATGCAATTTATACAAATAAAAATTTACTTTACAAAAATATATATTTTTTAGAGCATACGGTGATCCTTCTGCATCAAACTAATCTTTAATTTTAGATTTTTAAAGAAAAAGAGCAGCACTCTGATATTACAATTATAGTGCAGTGCGAAATTTAAATTTTATTTCTTCGGTGTTTACGAAACAATATCTGCAAATATTTATCATAGGAACATGTGTATTTTTTGTATTAATAAAATCAATGTAAAATGTTTTGTATATATCTTCATGGCAAATAATCATAAATTATATGGGATAAAGCTAAAACTGTTGTCCATTAAATATTTTATTATTGACCGTAAAATATAAATTTCGCTATGATTTTGTTATTATGAACTCTTTTACCATTCCAAAACTTAAAACTATATTTAAGTTTTTATATACTTACGCAAAATTGCATAAATAATATTTTTACTTACAAATATTATGATTGAACATGTGAAAAATACAAATAAGTCCTTAAAGATAACCATTTATTGGATTGATTTCTATCTTGACGCTTAAATATCTGATTTATACTTTTAAGCCCTCTGAAATCTCTAATTACCCATAAATCTTCTAATAAATTTCATGATTTATTTTTGTCATTAAATTTCTTTATATTCGCGTGTACCATAAATAAACAAATTGGCAGCCGATTAATATTTAGGCCCCTCCCTTAAGCGGAAATAATAAATGGATTGATTAATTCATGTAGAATATATTCTGCGATTGGCCTTTTTTTTCTTTTTCATCATATAAAAACCAAACCAGACTTGAAAAATTCTTTAGTTCTATAGCAATAAAGACTAAATGTTTTGTTTCTCTCCAACTTTCTTAAATATATTTTGTAAATATTACAATTTCTTGATCTCTTTTTCAAGACACAAGTGTTTGATCAATTTTCACTTGCTTAATTTGTATTTCAACTAATCCACAATATCTTTTCCGTTCATCGGTGATTATAGTCGTTTCCTAACAAACAAACTCTATTTTTTTGCATAAAAAGTCTCCTTGTCTCTTTATTGTTGTAAAACCAACAAAATGTCTTTAATATTGCTATTTTTTACCTGCCTTAAAACACAAAAAACAAATGCATACTTTGGATGTATTTCAGTCTTCAAATTTACTTTTGTAAACATGCATATCTTGTCTTCGTCTTAAATTGCCCTTTTTTTTATCCCTTATAGTTTTTTTAAAGGATTAAATTTACTATTCCAATGCATGTTCTAGCTGATCCCTTGTTGAATACAATAAAATTACTAACTTCTTGTATTTTTATTTATAGTTTATAATGCATATTAACAGATCCATGAATTTTTGGTATTTACTTTTAAGATTGTATTCTGTAATTAAAGGTTCTCTTACTAAAAGTCTTGCTATTACCCCAAAAATAAAGTTAGCTATTCTAGAGTAATAGATCACTCTCTATATAAGATTAAAATTATCAACTTTGTTTTTTTTTACTTTTTTTTAATTTTTTGTTGTGGTTGTTTTATTTGTTCAATTTTTATGATGATTTTATGAATTCTATTAATAAGAAAGGTGCTTCAAAAAGAGCTTATAATTCAAACATATATCATACGATTCCCGAAAATCTGATTTTTTTTTATCCTTATCGTTCATTTATAATTCCTATATTTGCTAATGACTAAGGTTTTTGTATTCAAACGAAATTCTATTCTACAGAACAAAAATCATTGAATAATTCACATGTAAAACTTTGAGATTAATAAAGAAAACTTTAAAAATGTTTTCATGCTATCACATTTTTCACGCTATATTTTGTTTGGACACCTTTTAGTACCATGATGCCTAAAAGGTAATTAAAAATCATTGAAACTGAAATAATTATTGGGCTGTGTTGGGTTTTTTTGATCGTTATCTCTTAAATAATTTTTAAAAGATTAGAAAAAATGTGAAGTTAAAATTTCCATCATTGGGGTGACTAAAGTCTATATATAATAAAATAATCTCACAAATATTGCACAGTAGTCGATAAATATCTTTTACAACACAATTTTTATTTACAAGTCAGAGATATTTTCAATAAAAAGACTCGATATTCGCAATAAAATAATGATGATATTGTTTACTCTAAAAAAGATGTATAATCGGTTTTTACTAAGTACGCTATGTTCAATTCAATAAGAATAGGTATTTTTATAGAATATGAAAGATTGTTTATTATCCGAGATACTGTATTAATTTTTATTCGGTTCAAATTGGAAAAATTATAGATTATCAAAGCTGCCAATTTTGTACTTTTATAATCTTATCATCTTTACAATATTCATATGTGAATTATGAACTATATATCTTATGAATATAAACGCTAGTTACAATGCTATTTTTTTATTATGCTTTACCTCGATTGGTATACGAACACTTTATATATGACTTATAGCATTATTTTTCCTATAAACTCTACGCCATGGGCCATTGTGATTTTTAAGTGCTGATATAAATGAGCGATATAAAAAAATAATGAGATTAAGAATGTGTTTATCTGATTATAAAAAGATAATAGCTATAGATTGCACAATAAAATAAAATAAAAACATTATATTACAATATATGTGATATGTATAAGAAAGAACGCAATAATAGCGTACATATTTTACACCGACAATATATTAATTTGAACTGATACTGTGAACTAAATAAAAGACTGATGGTAAATAGAAATATTAATTGTACCGATTTAAGAATAAAGTTATATACTATATATGATCAGATGAAAATTTTATAAACAACAACTTGAAATCTACAAATAATTACTACCAGATGACGCTTGATATCAACCCTATGAAAAATGATTTTTTTATAGAATTAAAAAAAAATCAGAGGGTTATTGTGATAATAATTGAAGATGCAGATCAATTTTTATTTGTTATTTATCAATAAACATGAAAAAAATTGATGAGTTTTGGTAGGAATAAAGTAAGCTCAAAAAGTTCACATGTGATCAAACAGAATTTTATGAAATATTGAATACTATAAAATTAAAAATTTATATTTGATTTATTCATAAAAAATTCCATATATATTTATCTAAGCGAAAAAATTTATATGCATTGGAAGTTAAGTTTGATTATACGCATAAATAAACAAAGCAAATTAAACGTAAAAAAGCAATAAATATTGCATATACATCCCTTGCATAAACGAGTAGTTTTTACACAAGTGTATACTTTGATCTGATCAGACATTTTCGTTTTAATATAGTTATTAAAAGTTGTAAAAATCTCAATAAATGGTTTACAGCCTTCATGTATTCGTATTTGTACTTTAAATAAAGGTTTTATTGGTTCTAATCCAGTGTTCTATGTAGAGATAAATATTTCAATTATTAGTTAGAATAAGTATAAAATAATTCTAAATAGACGCATGCTTATCGAAAAAATAAATAAAATATTTTAGAACTGCAATTTTATCATTTTTATGAATAAATTGTATCTTATTGTTGTCTTTATTTCGTTTTTAGGACAAACATATATAAATTCTATGTTTTAAGGATCTATTCTCTACATAAAAGGCAAAAGACAATTTTATGCATAATTCAGTGGTCATATATTAAAAATATTTGTCTATTTTTATGCCATAAATTGAATTATCTTATTATTAAAAATTTTTATGAGGGTAACTTTAATTTTAATGTACGGGAGAAGTTTAAATTATATTCTAACCATTTAATATTTTTTTCTATTAGTACCTTATATGAACAACTTTGAAATCGGCTAACATTTTTTAAAATTTTGTAGTGCTTAAAGTTCTGACTATTATCTATAATATACAAAGGTTGACAGTTAGATCGATATTTTTATAGATATATAGTAAAACTGTCTCTAGTTTTTTTTTTCCTTCTTTAATAAATCTAGCTCTGATAGATGAATATTCTTATGTTTTGATGGCCGAGATATTATCGTGCACTTTTTTAACTTTCCGAAATTATTAATAAATTTATTGTGCAAAATGTAATAAATATCTAAGTTGGAACGTTTTTTATTCATAGTGGGGTTTTGAACATAACAGGCCTTAATTTTATAATAAATTAAATAAAAAAATATTATGCCCGTGCACTAATGTTAAAGGTTAATCCTATACTTTATTTTTTATTTATGGGCCATATTAATAGTCGTAATTTTAGTTTTTGTTCACAGGCACAGCTTGCTTGATTCTCTGTACGCACAGTGTATTTATACTTTCGGCTATCTTCTCCTCTCCAAAGTCTTCTTCAATACCCCTCCTTCTTTCGAGACCTATTAATTCAAGGGTTTTTCTCAATCCCAAGGTTTGAACATATGCTTCAACCTGTTTCGTGACATCTAGTTCCTTCAGATACCTTCTTTGATATCGTGTCACCACACCGTCCCATGTTATAACATATGTAATAATTTTTGTCTTTATTTGTATATATGATAGTTCAGATGCTAGCAGGTCATACTTTCTCTATATATTAATGACAGTTCAGATGCTAGCAGATCATATTTTCCCTTGATCCTATATACATTAAAATATAATTTTCTGTTCACTTATAATTAAAACAGACATCAAGTTATCGAATGACAGACCTGATATTTTTGTATATGACAAAAAGAAGAACTGCATCACTCTGATCGAAATTGGCGTGACAAGTATTGACAGCATAAACATAGTTGAAAACGGAAAAATTATGAAAATATGACCTGATAGCAGATGAACTATCATTAATATACAAATAAAGACAAAAATTATTCATATGTTATAACATGGGACGGTGTGGTGACACGATATCATAGAAGGTAGCTGAAGGAACTAGATGCCACGAAACAGGTTGAGGCATATATTCAAACCTTGGGATTGAGAAAAACCCTTGAATTAATAGGTCTCGAAAGAAGGAGGGGTATTGAAGAAGACTTTGGAGAGGAGAAGATAGCCGAAAGTATAAATACACTGTGCGTACAGAGAATCAAGCAAGCTGTGCCTGTGAACAAAAACTAAAATTACGACTACTAATATGGCCCATAAATAAAAAATATTCAAATCTGTCACTTACTATCATAGCCCATAAAAAATCATTTAAAAAATCGATATAAATTAAAGCATGAAACGAACATAAAAATTGTAATAGTGACATTTCACTCTATTTTAATATACACGTATTTTATAGAAAAGAATAAATGCATGTTTTTTTGGGCACATTTTAAATTTGGCTACATTAAAAGCTAATAAAATCGCGAAATTCGGCATAAAAGCATACGTTTTATGTTTTATATATGTCTAAAAAAATAAAAATAACCATAATGATTTATTTTGATATAATAACTTATATTTAATACAGACGGCTGACAAAAATGACCTTATTATATAAAATTAGACATTGTAAAAATGAATGATACGATTTATTAATAATAGATTAAATTAATTTTCAAGTTTGACAAATATCGTTTTTTGAAGATGATTTGAAGGCAGAGTAAAGAGACTTATTAACAGAGTTGAATAATTATAGGCATATATTAGAAATATGAGTCTAATGATTTCCAAAAATATTAATAAGAAAGGCTGTTACCGTGTGATCAGCATCAAAAAACTAATTTATGATATGTGCAACAATTTTTGCATGCAATATTTTATTATATTTATTATATAATGATCAAGGTACTGATAGACTTATCTGATAATTATTTATAAATTTTAAGCATATAAAAACACAAATATGCTGATTTTCTGTGCTAAATATGGTTTAAAAATCTAATATAACGTGATATATCATATCAACTTTATTTTAAGCTAAATTATATAAAAAATATTAAATTGTATTACTATAGCAGAAATATATAAAAGCCGAATTTTAAAATTAAAAATATGCCATTGATTTATATGAATCACAGAAAAATGTATTAGTTTTTGTACTTTATAATTGCAAAAAAAGCAGAATAACTATTATAGGATATTTCTTTCCGTAATTAGAAAAAATATCAAGATATTTTATAAGAGGTTAAACACTAAAATCTCTCGACTTTCAGATATGATTAAGGAATGATCTAATATAATATTGTAATTATTTTAAACAACTTTCTAGCCATAAAAAACTCTTATATTATATTAATAGTAAGCCATAAAATCATTTTTGTTTATCTTTTTGACAAACAGTAGAAAATTTATTTTTTTGTTGCTTAAAACCAATAATAGAAATGTACTGTATTTGTGAGGAAAAAAATATATAAGCAGCTTTAGAGCACCTATAAACTTGTCTTAATTCGTAAAAAAAAGGTTTTGATGGACATTTGATGTCCCAAAAATTAAAATCGATGCATTGTATTTGAAAATATTGTTAAAAAATCAAAAATAAACAATGCAGCAGCTTTCGCTATTTTATTAACTAGAATTTTGCGTATTCATATGTATTAGATATGTTTTTTTATATTTAAACTAGACACTTTGGGTTAATTGAAACTGTTTTTCGAATAAATATATTTTTCTATGTTTTTTAATAATGTATTACCTGTATCAAAAAATCCTAAATCAATCGATTAAAAGCATTGGTTGTTTTTTTTTACAAATATAATTCCATATACGCGAACCTCATGTGATAGCCCCACATTTTTAGCCAAAAGAATCAACATAAACCCTTGATGTAGAAAATATTAACTTATTATGAAAAATTTGTTTCTATTTCAAATCAAATATCAGAATAAAAATAAATCTTATAAATTTGAACAGATCTTATATATCTAAAATTTTTTCAATTGCATGGTTGTAGTTTCTGATTATTTGTAATAATATTTTTCAATATCCTGAATCACGAATTTTTTTGTATATCAGACTTTAAAACTAAAGATTTTTTTTGAACGATAAACATACCATTGACAGTTTCAAAAATACTATTTTGAATTTATCGAGGAAAATTGATATCATTTTAAAATTCACGTGTACATATCTTGATTTATTTGTTACAAAAATATACTATAGCTAAATTATTTTTGCGTGAAACAGTGAGAAAATCATATATCTATATTTATAATTTATTTCCATTGCAATGTTGTTTATAATTGCATGCAATAAAGAATTTACTTTTTTTTAGCCTTGATCATTAGTTAAAACTACTTTTAATTAATTATTTTTCATTATGTGCTTGTCATACTTTTCAATTTGTAAATGATTACATCTGTTACAGATTTGCTAAAGCACATATTAGACTTTTATAAAATTAGTAATTTAAATTTATGATTGCATCTATTTTTACTGATAAATTGCTTTAAAATCTTATATTCTGGCCTTAATTAAAAAAATGGGAAATAGATAAAATAAAAAGACAGATAATAATCTTAGTAGCAATAAAAAAAAAAAATTCTAAGAAAAAAACACTGTGCTAAAATATTTCTTAATAATTTTATTTATTTATAATGACAAAAATAATCAAATTTTCCTAATATAAAAAATATCTGAGGCCATAAATAAAAAATATAAAATGATCGAAGCCATATTTCACGCTTTTTAATGCTTCTATATTTTATAATTCATCGTGTGATGCTATAGAAAAATATCCAATCCATTATAAATTGTCGAAAGACATTTTTAAAATGATTTCTCAACATTATATTGCGCTTATTATATTATTCTTATTTTAAAAATACTTAATCACAAATGTTTTTCAGACTTCTTTTAAATATTTTACAAATAGGATATCTATCAATTGCTGATTAAAAGTACAAATATATGTTTTGAAATTAAAAACCGCATAAAAAATATACATCTTTAATTGTAACCATATTGACGCTCGTAAATTTTCTGTTTTTTAAATATTTTATAGTTTCGATTTATACAGAAACCTATGAATTATAGTTCACGGATGTTATAGAAATGGTATTTTGTCCTTGAAAGAATTCTAAGCTTTTGAATATATTTAACAAAAAACAATAATATTTTCAAATTCATACAAATCCAATACAAAAACCATATTCTAGTATCTTAAAAAATGCCGAAATGATAATTTATAACTTCGTTTTTAGTTGTTAGATATTTTTAACATATTTATAGCGTGATTTTTTATATTTTTTCAATTGTACTATCATTATTTGATATCCATCAAGAACTTGTTTGCCCATATAAATGTTCATCTATGAGAAAAATATCATTTTTACATCCTTTAATAAAATTTTCGCATATTCATCCACTGTTTTGACTAAGGCTAGAAAATTTACCTTTCTGCTCTACATATGACAGGAAAATGTATATTTTTGATACTTATGCACGATGTGATTAAAAAATGATGATTTTTTTGATATACTGTTATGTTAAAACCTCTTTGCTATCTGTTTATGCCGAAAATTTTATTTAAAAAATGTACACTATAGACGCAGAATAAAAGTGCATACATGTGGCTTACTTGCAAGATTATAAATGAGCATTAACATGGAAAACTATAATTTTTTATTTCTTTAAGTTACGAATCTTCGTTAATTAATATTACATGATGACAAAATTGATGTGTTTACTTTATTGCTATTTTCATGAAAATTTTGGTCATATTTCAGAAGAAATTATAATTACGTTTTATAAAAAGAATCACAAAATATACCTTTAGATAATATCTATTCTAATATTATTTCTATTTATGCACATAATTATTCATAAAGCAGAATAAATACATGTGATTTTTGATGATTAAATATTTTAACCAAGTCATATTGAGAACATAATTCATGCCTCAAACAGCAGCAAGTTTAGAAAGATTATCTTAAAAAGCTTAGCTTATTATTATGCCCGTTTTACAGACATTTTGAAATTTATCACTGTATTTAAGACTCTATCTGCATGCAATATTGCTTATATAATATGTGTGTTGTCTTTAGATATTAGTATATGTGTTTTTTTTTCTAAATAATATTTGATTATGTTGATTTTTATATAGTACAGTTGCACAACTTATTCTGTTTTTTCGTTAATTTTCTATGCAACACAAACGCAAAAAGATTTATGGAGTGCGTATAAATGAATTTATGTGTTAAATATATTAATACTACACTAAATCTTCGTCTTTTAGTACATTTTTTACATTTTGCATATAATGGTAATTTCATCGGCTTTTTGTATTTATCTCTATAATTAATTACAATTTTTTATACAAAAAGTAACTTTACGTATTATTTTGTTTAAAACTAGAAATATCCCTATAACTGAGGATATGTTCGAATTTTTCTAAACTAAAAAACCCCTCTAAGTTATATTTTTTTTTAAAAAAAACAGCAAATCGATTATTTTCCTTATATATTGAAATATAAGTTAACGCTCAATATTTATGTAACTACGTAACTTTAATTAGATATATATATAAATAAAATGAATCGAAAATAAATAATTAAATATAAATCTAATGCATTTTCTTAACACGTTCAAGCATAAAAATGAATTCAGCTACTAAATAAAATCCACCCTATCTTTTTCGAAATTTCTGAACTACACAGAGCCAAAATATGTGATTACATAGCATAATTTTCGTTTCAAATAGGGTGTAAAACTATTCATATAGGTGCTAAATTGAAAATAAAGGTTTTTATTGAATGAAATAAATTAATCATAAATCAAAATCTGCAAAAAAATCATTTTAAAAACATAAATAAGAATTGGTTTTAAGACAACTAAAAAGCCTTGTCAATCATTTAGAATCGTTGTATATATATTAATGCCTTTTTTTAATATTGAAGAAACCACATAAAGATTGTGCTCGACGAACTATCTATAGAAAAATCAATTTTTCTAATTTTCACGGCAGATTGTATATTGTATTGTTGCATTTATAGTTATATCTATAATTCGCTAATATAATTCTGTTTAAAACCTAGATAAATACATACTGTAATTATAAATTGCAATTTCCCTAAATTAATAACATGCGTTTAAGCATAAATAAACTTAAGAAAATTTTACTAATTGGAAAGTCGACTTTAAATTTTTATTTTTTTATCGATAAAAATTTAAAACTTATATATTTAATTAAAATAAAAATTACTGTAAGTCATGTTCAATAGTGCAATGTGCTTATCTTTTCTAAATGCTCATTTTCTATATTTTTTTGCCCAATATGGTATCTAAAGAATTTTTACCATAAAACTATCGATTTTCATGTTTTTTATAAAATTGCATATGATAAAATTAGATAAATTACGCATTTAATTTGGCCTAATTCAATTTATAATTATATGTTTACCCATATGATTTAGTTTCTTCTGATATCATAAATCTTTAAATTATGTTTCATATAACAAGAAACAATCGAACTGGCTAATGTTATAGCAAAAAAACTTGAAATTTCGCTACCGGGGTTTCTTTACTTAATGATTTTCACTTTGTGAAGTTCCATAGATTTTTATTCATGCCTGTATTTTTATTTTTACCAATAGCTATAAATATAAATTTGCATCAAAAAAATAGCAAAAATGTATATGCAATATTATTAGCTCGTTTGTTTTTCTATATATTTTAAATTATATTTTGACTTGCATTTTACAATCAACGAAATATATTGCCCTATATTTTTATATTTTAGCCTGTGTTTAACTATAAGCAAAATAAATTAACGTAAAAATATTTTGTTTTTATTTCCATATACGTACTCTATACTGCAGAAAATACTAATATAATGCTTTTACTTACAAATTAACACCCTTTTTCGACTTGTATTTTATAATTATTTTGGTCAACGCTATTTTTTACTTCTATATAGCGTTTTATGTGCTGATTTTCGTTTTCATTACTACCCCTTGAAGACAATATGTGTATCATAACGCTGTAAATTTACGCAATGTTTATTTCTCTTTATTTTATATTGCCTTTTATTTTTTTCCACAATGTTTAAATTTTCAACTAAAAAATCAAAAAAACACTAATTCTTTGTTTTTTCTTTTTGTATTTGCAGTTTCTTTAGCACAATTATTTATAAAATAATTTTTTTTTTGATTTTTATATCTAGTGGTGTATGTTATACATGATTTTACAATATTTGATTTATAAAAAATACATTCTCGATGGTTTGTAGAATAGAACTCGTGGTCTTTAAGTATACGGATTTTACTATTTTTAAAATTAGAATGCATTATAGACGACTAATCAACAGATTTAATGATACAAAGATTGTTTGGCTGTCTAAATAATACCTAAATTAATAATTTTATTTCCCTATTATTTAATAATAATCAATCTGATTACTTAAGATTCCAAATTTGTCACAATTTTCAATGTTAAGAGCAAAACACATTTTTTAAGATTTAAGCCAGAATATTTGATCTATTTGATTTGAAATTATGATGATATTAATTTTAGTCTATAGAAATACCATTTAAACATGTCTATCGACATTTTCCCATGCCATACTCAATATTGATAAAAATAAAATTTTACAAAATTTACCTCGAACTTATAATACTACATTTTCCTTGTTTCGCATTAGTTTTTGTTTATCATTCAACATTATATGACTCTTACCAACATTGAAACCTAAAAATAAATAATCTAATAATACGGAAAAGCATCAATGTAATATAAGGACTTAAAACTATATAAAAATGCTAGTTAAATAAATTTTCGTGTGTTTTTATTTCTGCATACCATAAATCATGCCAATTTTTAACCTAAGCTAAATTTATTATGCAAATTCTGATGTGGTTAATTATTTTTTTTCCATATGCTCCCAGATATAACTCGGAGTCATAGAAAAAGTCTAGGAATATATCAAAAAATAAGTTGTAAGGGAAACACTGAATATAATTGTCTTGAAAAGAGGAGGGGTGTCGAAGAAAATAAAAAAGAATATAATATAGCCAAGAGTATATATATATGATGTGTCTACGTAAAATCAACCGATTTGAGCTTTAAAAAAATCCAAATTTTTATTTTCCAATTAAAACCTTAAATATACTGTATTTTTTGAATATACATTTTAAAAATCTATCTGTGAAAAATTTTCATATATTTAACAATATTAATAGATATATAAGGGTTTAGCTGTCATTTATTTGTTGCTAATCTATGCAAGGTAAAAAATGGATTTTTGATTTCGTGTTATTTTGTAAATCCATTGCATAATTAGAACTTATTTTCTTTCATCTTTAAAATCAAATCGCTCCTATCAAAATTAAATATCATGGTGCTATTTAATACAAAAAAAATAGCTTGATCTGTATCATAACAAATTAAACCAGAAAGGAAAGCATAAATTATATAAAATCTAAATTAATCTATTTCAAGCTAATAATATAATCATTTCGGCCAGAAAATATTAATCCAAGCAAATCGCGAACATCTATAATTTGAGCATTATTCAAATTCTTAATATACTATGGTGTTTAATAATTTAGGCATTATCTATTTTTATTTGTATGGGATTGTATATAGGTGATAAATAAAGTGTGCATGAGGCCTCCAAGAATAGGCTTTACGAAACTTTATATTAACAATAGACAAGATATATAATGAAATTGTTAGTATGTGCGGCTATATATTTAACCAGTGTATTTCTTTCAAATGTGCGTTTTTTAATGCTGTTGAACTCTTAAAACATATATTTTTAGTCATATACGTGCATTAATTTGTGTTATCTGCGATCTCAGATTTATGTATTACTTTTTTTTGTTTTCCATATCACGAAAATGAACTATTTTTTAAAAATAATTTTCCCTTCTTGGAATATATTTTTTTAACAATTTTTTTAAGGTAAATTTACATGCTTTATTTTGATAACTCATAGTTATGGTTTAGTTTGTTGATTTTAAAGAAAAGTTAAATTATGTTTATTAGGCTTTAAACAGTGTCAAATATGTTTCAAAATTTTTGCAACTATTGAGAAATATAAATTATAATATTTTATACAATATATTAATATAAAATGATTTCATCTACAATTAATGTTACAAAGTTAAAAATTCGGATGAAGGAGAAGCATGTAAAAAAGCTACAACTTTTCGCAAGTCACTTTAACCCGTGACATTGGCAGAAAAGGCCAGTTAAAATAGATAAATTAGAGTAAAGTGTCATAATATGGCTTAAAGAGTTGTAAAATATTCCTAATAGGTTGTTTAAAATGCAGTGGATGAAATTTATAAAAATAAGAGACCCGATCCATCAATAAATGATACAAATATACAATATCAAATTGATTCAATATTCTTAGCTGTCGTTTAATTATAAGCTTCAGGGGTGATTGAGATTTAAATAGCATTACGGGATCTATTTTACATGAGTTTATCGTTAAAATTTCTATTTAGATCGAATAAATTTATATTGCATAATGATATTCAAATTAAATTCTAAATTTTGAGAGAAAATGGGATGGATTTAAATTATAATAAAATTTTTAACAAATCAAATAAGTGTTTTTTGTACAGAAATCTGTAATAATGGTGATTAAATGCCTTCGTTTTTTACTTTATATATTTAAAATACTCTAACACAGTATTCTATAAATGTGTCTTATTTACGTTTAGGAATTCTCGTAAAATTTAATCACCCGTAAAATAATAAAATTTGCATTTCTTGATTTTTATTATGAAAATATTCCTAATATAATGTTTTAAAAGAAGTACATGCATTTAAACTAGCTTTTTGCATAAATATTATTAAACTGTTTATATTCAAAACTGTGTTTAGCTCTGATTTTTATGTATGAGAAAATATTTTTTTCATTTATACATAGAATATATGGTTAATTTACACGCCAGGATACTATATATGTGTTTACTTTGTCAGAAGGCTGGCATACTATATGAAAAAATCACTTTTCTATGTATATTTCACAGATCCGCGTTCAAAAATTGCAAATCTTAGTTCATTGAAAGTCATGTTTAATTAAATCCATCTTTTTAATAGCCTAACCAATAATTTCCCTCAAATATAATGGGATCCAAGGGTATAAATATAAATCTAAGGCTTTTTAAATGAAAATAAATGTTAAGTTATAAAATTCTGATTAGGAACATTTGATTAAACAACATAAGAAATCTTTTCACGCCCTATTTATATAAATTTTAATAAATATTCACCTAAACATGGTCATTTAGACAATAACAAAAAAGCTTCAACAACTATAAACTAGTTTTATTGTTACCAATGCTTTTTTTTATATATTTTATTTCAAAATATTAAAAAAATTGAAAAAGGTTATATTTTCTAATAGAGTATAGTGATTCGCAAGATTTTGTTCGAAACATGCGATTAATAGTTATATTGCATTCCTATTTTGTCTAATTTCTAACTTGCTCTCAAAAAAATAAAAACATTAAAGATGTACATACATTATATGTATATGCTCTAAAAAATTTGACTTTATACAATGCCCATAGAGTATAATTATATAGGTTTTAAAAATGCGCATTTTTAGAAGAAAATAAATTCCGATATGCTGATAAATAACGCCCCAAGTATTTTAAAATAGAATACAAGTGTTTTTTTGATAAAATTTGACTTAAGAATATATAAATACATATAAGAACAAATTTAATATGAAGCCTTCATAGAGGCTTTTTGCATTAATATTCAATGGATTATGAAATATTAAGCAATAACTCTTTAAAAAATATAAAAAGATATATTTTATGTGATTAAATCTAAATATTTTTAAATTAAAAGAAATAATTTTACATTTACAATTGAACATAATTTTTTTTTAAAAAAAAATCATATGGCAGAAAAGGTATAAAAGCACCGGATAATATCTTTAAGTCACAAAACCGAATGTTATAGAAATGATTCGATTATTTAAAAGCGGCTTTGAATTCAATTTACCTTGTAATATGTATTTTCATAAAAAAATTTACAAAAATACAAAATAAAACATATTCTTGTGATATTTACTGTTTTATATGAATTAAATATAATCTCTTCCGTGTCATGATACTAAAAAAAATGCATATTGTGCGTGTTATCAATGAGTTATTTATAAGAAAATAAAGATACTGCTAATTTAAAAATTGTAATTATATGCATAAATCATGTAAAATTAAAAAAAAAACGATGAAAGTGTGTATGCATAACAGATATTTATATAATATTTAGCTCGAATCTTTGAACAATTTTTTATATTTCTTAGTAGAATTATGAATATATAGTGGTCTTTATTCTTGCATATAAAACCTAGAGCTATTTTATCATATATTATTAAAATATATTTTCTGTTTATACGGTATGAAAATTTTATTCTTCTATTTCTATAAATACCGTGATGTCCAATTGACTTTCATTGATGCTGTTTGAATTAATAGAAAACAAATTTAATATTTTAGAATACAATAGAATATTTTTTAAGGCTTAATTGATATTCTATCTAGACTCCGTTCCTTTTAGTTATTTCTTTATCCCTGAATTGAATTTGTTTATTTTGTACTTTATTTTTAACATGAAATTTGATTTTTCTTATATCCCAATAGGTATCTGAAAGAACACAAATTCGTATACTAAATTGTGGTGTCGATTCAAAGCATAGAACAGATTAAACCTCTTAAATTAGTGTGCATCAAGAAGAGAAGGTATGATATAGACGAAGGGCTATGAATAGGAGTATATTTAGTAAGTGTATAGTGTATTTGCTCAAAGCAGTCAATCGAACTAATATCGGAAAATAGAATCTAAAATTTACAGATAGAAGTAGGTCAAATGATAAAAAAACTTGACATATTAATAAATGATTGAAATGAATAAAGTTGAGAGCACACAACAATATGTGTAATTGTGTTCGGTAAATATAAAGTAATCAATATATATTCAGTTTAGTAAGGTTATGGTGTAAACGTTTATTTTTATGCGTTAATATTTACAAAGTGTTATATTTTAGTCTAAAATCATGTGATTTTAACTATTCTCACAAACTTCAAAATGACTGAAGAGCAAAAGACATTACAAATATATTTAAATCGGGCAGCAGATTGTTTTCAAATCCTGCCACACTAAAAATTAAATACTTTCTTTAATAATATATAAAATCTTATGATATTCTCCCGTCATTTATTTTTTTGTGCAATCTTTTTTTTTAATTTTGATTATGGAAATCCAGTTTTAGTGATTTCGAGTTGCAAATAAAAAAATTATAATCACTATATTTTTGTAAATCGAATGTATCTAAATACATTCTATATTGCAATCGATCAAAAAAATTTCTAGTTATATGCGCATACTTCTCGAATGTGATGAATAAATTTTTTGATCTGCTCTACTCTACGTTTTTTACAATGATAAGCCAAGTTTGTCGTTCAATGAAAAATTATATTAATAAAAATATACAATTAAGAAAATAATAGGCATTTACCTAAATATAAATATTTTAAAAGAAGTAAAACAGACTTTTAACACAATTCCATATCACAACAGGATTTAAAAACTCTTTTTTTGTTTAAATAAAAAATAATCATAAAAAATGATTTTTTTTCATTAGTAATTTCCTTATTTGCATTTAAAACGAAAATTCCTATATGCATTTTCAATTTCATTGACTTGACTCTTTTGTAAACAAAATAACACATGCTTATGAATTTCAAAATAGTAATGTTCGAATTCATCTTATATACTACTAAAATTAATCAAAAAGCTTCAAAGAAAACAACTATCAAACTAAAATATGTCACTTTATCTTAATAATAATTTATAATCCTCCTCTTTATGCCATTAGACACACTAAAATAAATTTAATTTTTGACGATAAAGGATGATGCTAATTTACTAACTGATTTCTTATTTCAAATAAGTATAACTTCGCTACCCAGCCCAGATTTGTGTTTAAAATGTTTTAATTTAATTATAACTGGTTTAATCAATAAAATAAAAATTTACACCATAAGAGAAGAATTTACGATCATAAATTCAATTCTTGATTATAAAATTTGATTTTGTTACAAATCATTCATATTTTTATTTACGATAAGAACAGATTAATATACTTTTAATTAATCATATAATAGCTTGATTTTTATCAAACGGATTTAATTTGTCTTAACCAATAATACTTACGAGAATATCGTTTCGATCTTATTTGCTGCTTTTGTGATTTCATAATATATGACGGATTATAAATTTTTATATCCTTCGTTCTTTTTAAAAATTTTTTGATGGCAAAAAGAAAAATAAATTGATTTGCGAATCAACATGTATATGTGTTATTTAACATTCAATATGTACAATTTAATTTCATGTTCCTTCAGACAAAGATAATTATTTTGCATCTACTCGCTCTGTGTTTTCATGCATGATTATCTCTATTTTTGGTGCTTCTAGACACTTGAACCCATCTCATTTGAGAGAAGAAGTGTAATTGATGAAGATATATCAGGGGAAGGTGTTAAAAGATTATCAAAAGAAAGGTGTTAAAAGATTATCAGGGAGTTGTGTAATATTTCCAACGGGCTGATTGAGTTTATAATAATGGGATTGATGAAAATTAACCTATCCCATAAATAAAATACATCAAATTTGTCATGCAGAATGTATGTCATAGTAGTATCATATGTATTTTGCTAGAGATTAATCGGAAAAAAAATACTTTTGAATAAAAATTCTAAAAATAATTTAATATTTTTCTATATTAAATTGTTTGTGAACTAAATATTATTGTTCAAATTTGCTGAACAATCTGCGCTTGAAAATTGCGCTATGATATAATTTCTAATATTTATTTATATCCAACGTCAAATATTGCCCGTTATAATTTTGAGAATATCGTAGGTTTTATATACAACACAATATCTCGTAAACCTCGGTTCAATCCGTAAAGGTGATAAATTTAATAGACAGCACTTGATTATCTTTGAAAATATATCAAGTTTAACTTTAAATTAAGCAAATATATAAAATTAATTCTATTTACTAGTCATACACCAATTAAAGTGAAATTTTCAATTGCAAAGCAATATTTTTATTTTTATTTATACCAATTTATCCGAAGGTTTGCTTTCCTTTGATCTTGTTTTCTCGGTCATATGTAGTGTGATATATACTTCAAACATCATTTTTCTTTTTTTTGCCTCTTTTTGTTAAATATAAAAATAAATTTAGATGTAAACTGGTTTTATCCTATATTATATTTCTTTCTTTTTATTAAATTATCAACCAATTAAATGGCCCTATAACTACAAAACCTTTCGCTTATCTTTATATAAGGTGATTTGAGGCTTAAATATATATTTCATTAATTTAAGCCTGATATTCAGTATACTTTTTATTCAAACAGATTAATAGGTTTAAAGCTACTTTTGATGAAAAATAGAGGGTTTTAATTTATTATGATTAGAAGAATTGTTTTTTATATTTTTCTGTACATTAAGACCGATTTTTGGGATAAAAGGTAATTTCATGTTTGATTTTTTATTAGAACGTTCTATTTTTTGATTTATTTACAAATATTGCACTCTTTTTTGCAATTTTTGCTTGGAATTACTACTTGTCCTTCATATTCTAATTTGAGAAACTTTGTTTATATAAAACTGAAAAAAAATTAAGTTTGTTGGACTTGAAACTTACCTAAAACTACTCTGTCTTGTTTTTAATTAAACAAAAGTATAAAACTTTTCAAATTTTGGCCACATTTGAGTTTTTTTAATTTAATTTACAATCTAAGAATCATAACATGATAATTTTATGCTTAAAGAAAACTTTTTTGATTTATTATCTTGATTTCTATAATAAAACATTATGAAAATACAATTAATTCAATAAAAAAAATATGTAAATTCATTTAAATAAAAAAAAAAATTTTTCAATGCTATTTATTTCATCAAAAAAGTATAAAGACGTAAATATATACAAGTAGAGCGTTAGAAGCTCCCCACACCTTTATAGTCTTTTATTCTGGATCCTCAGATTACCTTATGTAATATTTCTTCTAGTTTGGCGTGATAATTGCACAAATTAGACTTTAATGATGTATGAAACAATGATGGAGTACATTTTATAATGCCCGTCATATAGGAATTAGCCTTGCAGCTATCATACACAAATCCTTTTTATATTACGTGTATTTTATTATGATATTACAATGCTGTGTTTACTCTTACCCAGAATCTGAGATATTCGACGGTATTACAATTGTGTGCTTCATTTATATCTTTTATAGATATCTAAAAAATTTTAACCAATTTTTTTATTTTTTCTGTGCTTTTTTTTGGCAAAATAATGTTACCGACCGCTATAAACGTGACTTATGTGGTAGAAAAATATTTAGTTGGTGTTTTTATGGTATTCTTTTGCAGAAATACGTTGGCAGATTAGTCATTTTTTGAATGGTAAAATATTAAGCATCACGTTATAACCACCTGTCTATTCTTAAAATTACCATGGAAATTTTCAAGCATATACGAGACCCCCTTTAGAACAACAAATCCATTTTTGTTAATCTTTTTCTTTGAATATTATAGTTGTAAATTTATGGAAGCGCATGTGTGTAATAACTCTGTAAATATGGTATAATGAAACTAGACTCTACAGACCCTAAAAATTTTTAGTGTTGGTCACATGTTCAATAAAACGAAAAAAAATGACTACAGATACTTACTATAACATATAGAAATTAATTTATATATTTATATCATATGAAGAAATATTCAAAAATCTCCATATAAATTGTTAATTTTATCGATTAGAATCAAAATCACAAAGTGATGTTAACATCGTACATCCTGTATCTTCATGACGAATATATCTTTTGAAATTGGCTAAATTTTTCCTTCAAGTATATCCTTGTACAATATAGGGTGCCAATATGCATACATATACTATAATGAGTTATTTTCTTGATTAACTTATATTTTTATCACATTCGAATTATTGCTATATTCTAAAAAAACCAGCCACATAAAATGATACCATGGATGGTGTTTGAAATATAAATATACTAATCAGAAGCTTTGCAGCTTTAATATTAATCTAGTATTATATAAATATAAAACTTTTTATTGCATTTATCGTGTTGAATATAACGAATTCACAAAACCATCGAAGACTATAGGATCAGAACTGGTAATTTTCTAGAAATAAATTCATTTGTAGATGCCCAATTTTTTATTTTATATTTATAAAAAATCAATAAAAAACATTCTTATATTTCATTTTATAATACTTGAAAATGTACAGTATCGATCAAATATAAATTGGGGCTTCAATAAACCACTTCTAGGTTTATAATCACTAAAATTAGAAAACTTGAAAAAACTTCAGAAAAATATATTTTTCATCTTTTTATATGATCCTAAAATTTTTACGAAACTTTTTTAGCTTATATTATTATAATATTTACAGTATGATAAGTCACAGTATCCCATAAAAACACAATAAAGTAAAAATGGATACATTAGATTTTAATGATATACAGGCAGGTTAAGATATGAATTTAAAGTATATATGCGCAAATTGTTAAAATATTATAGTTTACTATATTTTAACAAAATTTCTAAATGTCGAAGCTCATAAAAGCAGCAAAAAGAAGATCATATACACATTAAATTATCAGCCCGAAGTGCACAAAATATTCTTTTTTACTCTATAAAAACTACTGCTCATATTTATTTTTTTCTAAAAGGCTTGATGCCACGAATAACTTACCAGAAATTTGGGTTTTGCATAATGAATCATAGATTTAAAATACAAGTTGCATGAAAGAGATGCAAATTTGTAAAATAAAAGAATGGTCACACAAGTTGCAATGAAATGGTCGAATGGTTATTAAAATGCATAGCTCACATATCCGATTTATTGTATTATTAACGTTCTTCTTTTAATTAAATCGTATGTAAGTGCCTAGGCATATAGAAATGGCTTTTGTTTTTTGGGGAAAATTGAATATTGGCATATATCTTTTGTTTTTTTAAATCAAAGACCGAAGAGATTTTCGCGAAAATATTTATGAAAGTTGGTACGAAACTGACTTTACACGCGATTACAATGCACTTTCAGCTCAATCAAGAATTTTCACGTCGTTAGCCACGAACATTTGTGGTAAAAGTTTTAATCATTGTTTTAGTTTAACTTTTATAAAATTTATCTCATAACTATCACTTTTAATGCAATGTTTATTCGTTGTAACTTGGTCGTGCAATAAACAGATTTCTATAAAGTCTGAGGAATCATAAAAAACGCAAAATACTCATGAATAATTTGGATTGTATCTTTAGTTATGTAAATGGAATAACAAAGATGAGTTTTTATAATTAAAATAGTGGTTATATAAGGTCTGGAAGTATGGGTATAGATTATTAATAAGAACAAAATATAAATTTGAGCGAAAAGATTTCATGCAAACATAAATTTTATCTTTATGTGGTGTAAATTATAATAATCAATTGGAAATTTAATAATAGCAAAATTTAATTCCAGATAAATGCACATCTCATTATAATGGTGTTGATATAGCAGTATTAAATACAATTTTACACAATAAATTACTTGTGATGAGAATGTGCTAACTTTTATAGCAGAACATTAAAGCATAAGTTAATAACGTTAGCAAATAAAATGAAAACCTATGTCCTATCAATATTTTATTATATTAATATCATTTTAAGCACAATATATGTAATTATTAAATTTTTTATTGCTTTTTTATGCCTTTTAAGTGGATCTGTGGCTAATTTCTGCTTATATGTTTCTTCCTTAAACAATAAAATCTCTAGAAAGATAAAGTTGCAAGTTTTGCCCTTAATCCACAAAATGTCATCCATGATTTTTTATTTGATGTGTAATACATGTTGAGGTAATAAAATACATGTACATAATATTCTCTTTTTAGATTTTTCATCGAAAATTGTATTTAAATTTTGCTTTATGACATATGCAAGTAAACATTACTCAACTAAAAACACATATTTAAGACCAGAGAATCTGTGAATAAATCCAAAGATGGATAATTATGATTATTTTTTACTTAAGTCGATAAAAATTAAATAAAAAACAGTTAATAATCTAAAAGCTCACAATAAATCTTGTTTATAAGTAATAATTGGTTTTATAAAATTTTGTTATGAAGAATTATATTGATTGAAATAAAATATATAAATATTTTATATAATTTAAATTCCTTCAAGATTAGATCAAATATATTTCTATATGAACAGACGCAGTAAATTGATAGCTGGTGGTAAAGTTTTTTTAAAAAGTCGTTGTTATCGGTTTGAGCATAATTATTTGCTATTAGTTAAAAAATTCTGTGTGATATTTTTATAAAAAGCCCCTTTTTCTTATCTTTTTTTGATGCATATTCAACACCATAAATATTTTCGATTATTTAGTATATATAAATAAACCAAATTATTTGTAATAACACATCAAGAAAATACTATACGGAAAAAGAAAGAGAACATAAATCCAAGATAATTTAAAGAAGAGCAATATATATTATTCAAAAAAATTGTTAAAAAAAAGTGCTGTTAATCGAAAAAATTATAAGAAATAATACAAGAATTAGAATTTATGGCTGAAGAATTCGTAGAGACTGGCTTTTGCAACTCGAATGCGATGATCAATATTTTAGAAGATAACACTTTAAGTGAATCCGGTATATTAGATTCACGATCATTTTTGAACCGTTTATTTAGATCAAAGAAATATTATCCTGTGTATATTTGTGCATATTATATTATGTTTTTAATAAGCACTTTTGTATTCTATATATATTTATTTGATAAATTATTATACTATAAGCATAAAATTTTAGTTTCGGGTTTAGTTTTATTTCAAAATATCTGCATATTAACATTTACTATTGATTCTTATTATGTCTGGCTCATAGTAAAATCAAATGGATTCATTGAATTCGATAGATGGTATGTAAAATGGAACATTCGGCTTTTATACACTCTTTTCATAATAAAAATTCTGTATTGTGATTTTTTTGCAATATCTCTATATAGATATGGATCCATAATATTAGGTGTATCTTGAATTTATGAATAAAATTATGATTTTGAATATTGACGTTTCATATTCTTAAAAGAGAATCTTTGAGTTAGATCAATTTTTTAAAAAATTTTTTTAATCATTGTTATCGAGAAGATCAGCATTTGATTTTTTATTATAATCAAAAAAAATTATAAGTAGAATTGAAAATTTATCTTATAAAATTTCATGATTTAATTGATACGATTCATTTATTGCCTGTCTATTTTTTCTGTGTTTTATTTTTTGCATGAATTTCAATCTTTTTTTTATTAATGAAATAACACTTCGTTTTTTAAAAGGATTTTAATCTATTTACAACCACACATTTTAATTTTTATGTTTTATTGGTTTTTGGATGTTTTTTTATTGCTTAATGTTTGTTATTTGAGTTCATATTTTCTTCTTGTATTTTTATATTTTTCAAAGTTTACTACAAATAAATGCCCAATTTTTCAATTTTCGTTAATTCCTCTTCTTTAAATTCAAAATAATAGATATTTTTGCATTTATAAAATACCTTTTATTAAGTTTTACCGGAAATGTATCAAAAGTATATATTTTTTTTATTTAGGCAAAATTTGTTTTATTGCAAATAAATTATTCTATTAGGGTTCCATTGTTTGCGTTCTTAAAAAATGTAAATCGATTTCGCATATGTATATAACCAATTATAGCCTATTTAAATATATTTTATTATGAATATTTTGCATATTTATTTTAGCACCGTTAATTTATTTCAAATATTGATATTTTCAATTAGATTTCATAAATTATGGCATTAATTTTTTAATAGAAGTTTACTAATCTCAGAAAGTGAATTTCTAGTTTTACTTTACGTTTTACCTATTAGTAGATAAATTTAGTGCGCTCCTTTTTTAAATGTTTCGGATTTTTTGGAGACATAATAACAAGATATTACAATTGTACTTGTACTTACACCCGGTTTTTTAGATAATTTTATGCCTAAAAGATTTAAAAAGATCACTATAATTTATGTTTGTTATAAATGGATGTTTCAAAGAATAAAAAGAAGGACTCAAAACATACTTATAGCGCAATTTTATCTTTTTGATCATATGATATTTTTTGTTGTTTTGTTGATAAAACAAAAAAAAGTAAGAATACGACAAAAAACACATAAATATTGTATTTTGTGATTTTGTTTTGATTTAATTAAATAATATTTCGATTCTTATAGGCCATAGTTATATTGGGTTTTTTATTTTCCATTATGAGAATTCTGATTTTCTTGTGAAAGCTTTTATATTTTTTTAAATTCACATTAAAGAGTTTTGTATATAATTCAAATCATGTGTAAAAAGCAGGTAATTTTTCACCCAAACATTCATAGCGATTTTTTTAAATATAATTACAATTTATATAGGTATATCAAGTTTTGATATATTTTTACATGCATAGTATATCAATTGATTTATTTCTTTTTAAGATTGTCAACGCACTATAATGGAGGTCTGTATTCATAAAATATAATTAGCCGTGTATTTAGAGGTTGGAATGGCGATCGTAGCACAAAATTAAAAATTGTAATAATATCATATAAATCACTTGAATTACTGGGTTATATAAGTGCAAGATTCATATATCACGGTGTATAAATTAGGGGGTCGAAGGAACATTCGACATTTAATATCTAAAAAGTGAACTAAATTTCTACTTGAACAAGATTACATAGCTAAGAATCATATAAACTCATTTTAATACAAGTTATAAGATAATAAAACAACAAAATTCTATACATATTTATGTCCATATATCTATTCCAAAAACGTAATTAAAATGATATAAAAGATATTTCATATGGCAAATAGATTATTATCGCATAATATTTTTGATTAATACAATTTACACGATATAGATGCAATATAAAAGTTATATCAACGAATTTGTATTGATAAATAAATATTTTTGATGTCAACGCTGAGTGATAGTTACGCGAACTTGGACCAAATACAACAAGCTATTTTAATTGGAATGTTTTGTTTAAATTCCAAAAAAAATAAACTATTTAATATTCTATTGGCATTTTAATTTATATGCATGACCGCAACCTCTAAACAGAAACAATGCATCTGTTTCGATCGATAAAAATATCTATTCATGAAAAGTCTTCGTCAAATAAACTCAAAAGTCAATCCAGACCTAGTATCGATATTCTATCAGAAAAAAACCCACATTATAAAATAAATAAAATGTGTGAAAAATAATAATATACTATCGATTCTTTAAGTCTTTGAAAACACGTGGTAAAGTTACACGTGTTTTGCGGTTATTAAACTTTGTAAAAACAAGTTTTCACAATTGGCGCAATCGTATGTAAGCGTGTTTTTTTGGCATTTCTATTTATGCAGATAACATGGATATTATCTTAGCTTATATATCCCTGCTTATTTTCAGACCAAATTCTTCGGAAATTCTGATTTTGTTGATATTCTTACTGGAACATAGAATAGTCTAGAAATTTATTTCACAATGAATTAAGCTTGATATCAAAAGAAGAAAATTTTAAAATAGTAATGAGAGGGATACGATTCGCTATGGATTTTTACTCAATAAATTTTTTATGGTTTTATATTTTTATAATGTTGGATTTTTGTAATTATTATATATGATTTATTGTAATTTATCAATATAATTTATTGTAATTTATGAATTTGAATTATTGTAATTTATGAATTCGAATTATCGTTTTATTTATGGCTTATAATTTTTTTATGATTACGTGCAACCACCATACCATTGGGGCAAGCATCAAAAAGTATCTGTAATTGCAATATCCACATTACGAATGCGTACTTCTACTAGAAATAACGATCTCTGCCATAATTTTATCTGTCAATTTCTGCATTTTATGTATTTAACTAATATTGGCACTTTTAGTAAAGGTATATCTTTATGTTTTATTTTGCTTTATTTTATATGATGATCAAATGAGTACAATAAGAGAAAAGAAAAACACAACAAAAGCATTTTATTTTATCCAGTAACGAAAAATAAGGCATGAAAGCAGAATAAAGTCATATGTGAAATTAAGCTAAAACTTTCAACCCTCTCATATTAAAAGGATGCATAAGAAATGCATCACTTGGGTAGCCTTATAAATATATGAATATAACAAATTTATAATGTAAGCTTAACGCCTATTTCTTTCCTTGGCTGAGCTAAAGCTAATAACTTTGCACTGATACAGGCTTTAATAAAACCTTTCACTAAAGCAAATAAATACTAAGGAAGATTGATTCTACTGAATTAATATGGGAAGAAAATATCTACTATAAAAATTTGATTACAAACTAAAAAAAAGAAAATTGTTCGAAATTTCGAACCACAAAAAAATATAGACAAAAAATTCTTTTTATTTGCATGCTATTCAATTTAATAAAACATATGTAGAAGCATAAAAATGCGCGAAAATGTGTTTAAAAAACACGAAATGCCATTTAATAATGTAAATTAAGAGAATTTTAGAAGATCTGAACAATTTTTTGCAAAGACAAGAAATAATCTTCAAATAGCCTCAAAAAAATGTGTGAAATTACTAGAATCGTAATAAGATCATAGACTTATAAAACCCCACAAAAAACGGATAATCAAGATTTAAAAAAGATTATATTTTAGAGAAAGAAGAAAAATGCCAGGAACTTCTAAATGCCACAAAATTTGTATATTTTGATCATCTTAAGATTTAAGTGCTCTATAGAATAATATAAACTTATAAAATATGTGATGCTACGGTAAAAAAAGAAAACTGATTTCAAATCTAAACATAAGTATAAATTATTAAAATAAAAAAAACCGCAAATAAAGAATCTCATTGAGAAAATCTTAAAATATGCGAGTTATAACATTATAACGTAAAACGCATATAGAATAAATTAAATTTATATAGTTCGATTAGATGTAGATGGCAAAGTTTAAATATAAACACATGAAAATCAGATTGCAATATTTAAAAACAATTGTACTAAAAAAGATCAGCATTGGATTACAAATCACGAACACAACTTTATCATAGAACTTAGATTAAAAGGTATTTTTTTATTTCAAAAATAGAAAGATGATTAAGTTATTAGTCAAACTGAAATCTACCAGTCGAGAAAAATATTTCTTGTATAAACATATTTATTAAGAATTGTATCGCAGACTAATGTTTATAAGTACTAAATCGAGAATCTTTGATTTTACATGAATTTTATGTTCCTAGATCTAAGAGAAGATGCTATAAACACAAGTGAATTTAGGCCAATAGACTTTATGTTTATTAATTTGAAGATTTAAACTAAAGCGACGTTATAAATCTAGCAATGTCAAGTGAAAAGGCTCAATCTCTTATAAAAAAACAAACTCAAGACTATATTCCAAGTGAAAGGTGCAAAAAAACCAAACCCCAAAAAAGAATGCAAAAATATAGTTAGTGGCACATTTTTTAAAATTAAGAGAGCTTATTAATCCAAGATCGTGGCCATATAATGCCTGCATGAAGAAACATGTTCATCTAGTGTGGTATTAAGTTATGAGACGTAATAACTAGTAAATTATAAATTTTGGTTCGATCAAACAAACAATAAAATATCCAATCAACATATGAACAATAAGATACATTGAAGTGATCTTCTAACACCAGATCTACATATTTTGTGCATGGGTTCATCAAGCAAAATACTAGATAAAAAAAAGAGCCGATTTCATTTATCACAATTAAATTTTGTTATTAAAAGAAGATTTTATAGGAATCAATGACCTTTCGATTGCCTCAAAAATATTGAGAAAAAAACAAGAATGATCACAGAAAAAAAAGTTGGTTTATACAATTGTATAGGAATATAAATGTTGGAATATATTCTTTGGGTTTGCAACTACAATAAATATACGCAAACTTAAATCTTTTAGGTGCGCGAATACAATATTAATGGAAGATATCGATCTAACTTTTGATGAAATTATATCCGAAGAGTACGTAATCTAGCGAAAACAAATTTTTCCTAAAATAATATTCAACCATTCAACAAACTTATTTTTAGGGAAAGGTCAATAAAATTTGTTCTTAAGCTATTACTAAAAAGCTTTGAAAAATAGATAATCATATAAAGAGAGTTTTCGCATTAGAATTTATACATTTACAGCGAACAAACACAGATAGAATATATTTTATTTGGGAAAACGTAGGGATTTACATCTTATAATTCATACAGAAATGATGCTTATTGGATGAATAAGATTTTAACCACTGTTATAGAAAAATAATAAGAAAAACAGCAATATATGTAATTTATAGAAGATAAATATACATCTATTAGATTGGGTAGAAACAAGAAGAAATTATAATTTGCAAATAAAAGCCAAAAAAATTACTAAAATAACTTTTTAGCTTTTACAGTGATCCAATGATTGATGACCGAATTGACAACGGTTATATATACGGCCATATAGCTATGAAAAGAATAGATTTGTTTCATGTATGATAGAACCATTCTTTTCGAATTAAAATTTAAGTAAAACACAGTAAAGAGGCATATAAAACTGTTGATCAATTGGCAATTCGATGTAAAAGAAGGCTTTTAATGAATTAACACGAAGAAACAAAAAAATTCAATAAATATAAACTTTATTCTCTCTAAAAAATTCGACCTTTTAGATCGGAGAAAATTTAAAGGTCACAGTAGATAATTACAACAAAACAAACTAGAAAAAAAATGCTGACACTTATATTCTAAATATATGAAATTTTGCATCTTCTACTACATATTTTCGATTATAATACAAATAAAAACTAAATTTTATAAATAGAAATATAAATATATGTGACCTGGATAATCTGTCTAATATGGAAAATATAACGAATTATTTCTCAGTTGATATAATATCACATATTTGTACATATAGAACAGGAATAATCATATATGTCATAAAATGGGGTGATGTGGCTACACTATATCCAAGATTGTATATTAAAGGGTCTGGAATACTATCTAAAGCAGAAGTTTATTTACTGACAATAGGGATGGGAAGACACTTGACATCTAAGCAATGAAAGAAGAGAATAAATGTGCGAGGGTTTTTTAAGATGGTGAGTTTATAAGAAGTATTGAGCAAGTTTTTTCTGCAGGACAATCTAAAGTTTTGCCAGAACAAATTAAAAAACAAAAATATCAAATAAAAATAAATATTATCTATACATGACTGCTCATTTGACACCCTGAACATAATTTTTATTTTATTTTTTTTTATAAATCGAAAATTTCGATCATTACTTTCTTTCCAATTTGTGTATTGTGCTTCTTCGAAATCATTCTAAAGCAAAAAATATATTATCAAAAATAAACATTCTTATTTTATATGAATAACGGCAAAAATAAGTACGTTTTCATAATAGTGAAAATATTTATCTGGTGTATGATGTAAATAAATTTTAACACTTTGAATGATGCCTTTGTTTTGCTTGTATTTATTTAAAGAGACAGCATAAAAAGTTGGTATGTTTTTGAAGATGAGTCGCATTGACCGTTTAGTAATTATTTTTAAGCAATATTTGAAAGTTATTTTATATTTAACAATTTAATGAAAATTGGGTTTATACGTACAGAATAAACTTGTTGAGCATGGAATTTTAATTTTATAGTTTAAAAACAATGAATTCATTCTATTTATTTATATTAAAAAATTTCTGAATGTAAACGTAATGCGTGATATTATTTATTAATGATGTAAATTTTAATTTTTAAAAGTGATTGCAGAAACTGTGATTATAAGCTTGTCCGTGTCTAATGTATTAAATATTATTGTTAATTTGGTTTTTGATGTGTTAAATTTGTGCGAGCAAAACTTGTGGTTAGTTTTATAGCAGATTTTTCTGATATTTCTTCTGTTATTCACTATTTAGGTTTTACTCATTTTACTTTCTCTATATAAGACTTAAATTTTCGAGTATCGAACAAAATCTAATTGCTTTTTCGTATGTCTCTGCTACAGTTGGCATTGATAAAACCCTTAATCACAAATTATAGTATTCTATGGATATAGTTTTTCATTTTAATTCGCAGGATAAAATTCATTCTAAGGATTTATTCCAATAAATCTTTATATAAATATTTAATATTTTTTTTTTAGAAAGTTACAAATAGAATGATAAGATACATTCAAACTACAGGATTATGAAAAACCCTTAAACCTACAGGTCTTAAATAGAGGGCAGGTATCAGATAAGATGTAAGATAAGAGTATATAGCCAAGATTATATACGATGTTCCCACGGAAAACTGTCACGTTATGCTTAAAAAAATTCAAATTACAAAACCAATTTTATCTTATAAATTTATTTTTTAGTTTCATTTGTTGGTAGGGTTCCGAAAATACCGAAAAAATATAACGATAAAATTAACAATGGAATGGTACTAAAGATTAAATTTAACGGTATGGGTGGTTGAATGATTATAAGAAGGTTTTAAATAAGATAAGATTGAAAGAAAAAACTGAATATGTCTATTTTGAACCAAATTTCTTCTTCATTTTTATAAAATGGAAGGATGAAAATAAAATAACTAAAAACTAAATTATAAAAATTTAATATATTTTTTTAATTCCATTTTTTAATCTGTCAGTCATTCGGTCTAAAAATATTGACTATACATTAATTTATTTATAATTTTTCAATGAAACCTCGAATTATCATATAGTTGATTTTAGTTTAGTGAAATAATTTTACTCAAGATATGTATATATATTTTATAGTAAAAAATATATAGTCCACCTTTTTTTTTGTTTTTAAGCATAATATTATATTAGATTGATTTTTACACAGAACAGAATTATCTTCCCTTATATAAATTTTTTTCATGAAACATAATATTAATTTAAATTATATTTTGTTATAAAAGTTAGTTTTAATAAGACTTTATTTTTTCTTGAACTATATTTTTATAATTGATATTTTTTATATAACATATTAAAATGTTTAATATAATTTTGATTATGAAACTTTAATTTTGTTGGTCTGTTTTTTTCTTGACTATTCATATTATTTTTCTAGACTTTTCTTGAAACTTTTGGCAACAATTAATATTTAAATACCCGAGAAATACACAACGAAGAATGTCAGATCCCGATGGTTTTTACAAGATACTTGAAGTTAAACCCGGTTCATCTTTCGACGTAATAAAAAAATCATGGTCGAAGCTTCAGATGCAATACAATCCCGACATGGGAAAGCATGCACGTCAAGCGCAACTAGAAATAAAAGATCCAAAAAAGCTAGAGGCGCGATTGAAAGAGATAAGTGATCATTGTTCAAAAATAAATGAAGCGAAAGAATATTTACAAGATCCAGAGAGAAAAGGGCTTTATGATCAAGGTGTAGGAAAGGAGGGGCCCCAATATAGTACTGGACCCGGAGTAAATCTTTTTGATCTTATTTCTGGAGCTTTTGGTGGTCAAAGAGGAAATTCAAGAAGACAAAGAAAAGTTGAAGACACTTTATTTAAAATTAAGATTTCTTTGAAAGAAAGTTTTACTGGAAAGTCAACTAAATTTAAAGTTAAGAGAAATGTTATATGTAGGAAATGTGAGGGTAAAGGTGGGGATTCTTCTTGTAAGTGCGCTCAGTGCAATGGTAGGGGTATTGTTAATTCACAATATAGAATGGGTTCTACGACTTTTCTTAGAGAAATGGGATGTGATAAATGTTCTGGAACAGGTAATATCATAAAGGGAAATAAATGTAAAGTATGCAATGGAAAGAAAATGGTTTTAGAAGAACAAATTGTTACTGTAGAACTTAAGCCAGGTGTTAAAAATAAAGAAACAATAACGTTTGAAAAAATGGGTGATGAGGAAGAAGGACAATTAACGGGTGACCTGGTTTTCTTGGTAACAATCTTGCCTCTAAATAATAATAAGTATAATTTGATTAGGGTTAAAGATGATTTAGTAGGTACTATAAAAATTAATTTATTTGAAGCTTTGGTGGGAACTTCACTTGAATTTGAAACCTTGGATGATCGAACAATTGTTATCGATGTTCCAAAGGTAAAACAATTCGATGATTGCGTTATTGTTCCTGATGAAGGATTCAAGTGCGATTATGGCAGGGGAAATCTTGTCTTAAAGCCAGAATATATAATTCCTCAAGATATCGATACCAATAAAATAAAATCCGTTTTCAATGTCGTAAATAGGGTTAAGGCTAAATACCCCAAAGAAGTATCAAAAGAAGCCTTTTACGGAGAAATGCCAGAAGAACAAGTTCTAGAAGATAGTGATACTGGGAATTTTAAATTTGGCGGTTTTTCTTTCCATTGATGCCATTATTTTATCATTAAATAAATTGAATATCAAATATTAGCATAATATAAATCTGTAATTCTACAAGGATTTCAATCTCATTTGGAATTTAACAAAATTCAATAAGCATTAAATATCTGTCAAAGTATATAAATATTTTATTTATGGGCTATGTTTCTTTGCATTAATTTTATCTATTTAGACGTAGTCAGTCCATTGGGAATATTGCACAGCTCCTTGATGCATCTTTTGACACCTTCCCCTAGTCTATCTTCATGAACTGCGCTTCTTCTCTCAATGATGTGAGTCAAGTGTCTTGTGAAGTGTGAGTACTTGCATGTAGGCTTCTACTTCGTACGGCATTTATAACCTTATAGATATTTTTTATGGAATTTTGTAATCGCTCCAGTTCAAAACATTAATATGGTATCGTTCTTGTTTTACATCTGTAAATAGAATCAATTTCATTTCCAATATGACATACTTCCTATATTTTATATTCTAAACTTCAGTTAAGTATGTAAAGCCCTAGTAATGACTATTTCAATCAACGCAATAATATTTTTTTATCGTGTAGAAAAATATAAGGTCCATTTTTCGATTATTACATCTATTTTGATTATGTTTTGAACCTTTATTTCTGCATTTTCGTTGCTGCAGACCTCTTGTGCTGTGATAGTTTTGATCTTTTTGGTTTTCTTAAAGTTATATCTTTTTTATATTAGGAAATGAAGACATCTTACGATTCCATGTACCTTCGCGTGTAATCATGTTCTAACATTTTCTTGTATCACGTTACAACGTGATCGATTGTTTTCATGGATTCGTTACTATGTGGGGTAGCCTGTAAACACATAATGTTTTATAAATTAATAAGGATTCAATGTTATTCCGTTATCTCAATTTATAATTTTAAATATATTATAAACCGCTAATATAAGTGAATTCAATAATGATTTTTAAATAATCTATCTAAAAATTATTTTGTTTCTTACATGTCGAACTAAAAGACTAAAAAAACCAGTTAAGAAAAAATATGTCATTAACATTCCATTTAAGTATATTTTTCAAAAGGAATTTTGTAAAACACCACGTTCAGGACAATATATTTAAGTTTAATTCAAAGTAGTTTAAGTCTTTAACGTCGACTAATCATAGACGGATGAATGTTTAATTTAAAGAAATATGCCTTAATTTAATAGATTTATCATGTTAACAAATTTTTTGGAAAAGTTTATAGATCATCTATTAATTATATGCAGCTATGCATTTTTACTGGTGCAAAGGTGGTTTGTTAAGTGGATCGTAAATGTAAAGTAAAACCGGCATTATACTTTGTTTAAATTACCCACTTATGCAGCGATTCATGTTAAAACATGGTTAAATACTATTATTTTTTGATAAATATTATTATTTTATATAAAATTTGCAGTATTTTTTATCTTTCTCCTAAAGTTTTATTATAATGTTAAACATGTAAACATACTGATTAAATTTTTTTGTATTTTATTGTAGACTGAATCATGATTAACCCTGAGTTTATTAACATATTTTTTTCTTAGATGAGAATCGAATACACCGGTCTATAAGTTATATAATTACGTGGGGGATAAATAAAAGGATATAACCCCTGAAAATAAGAATATTAGGATCAAATAACCATGATTGCTGTTTTTGAATAAAAAAAACATCTTTTAACTGTCTACTTACGGCTTTGGTCATTCAAATTTCTTTCGATAATCTATTCGACTTGTATATTTGTCCCGAAATAATATTCTGTATGAAAAATGGTAACTAAACTCTTCTATTTATTTGGCAACGTTCTGATTATTCTTATAGCCAGGTGAAAAACTTCTTAAAATGGTAATTTTCTTTAAAATATTTTTGGATGAGGATACATACTACAAATCGTTTGCACTTTTGCTTAGTTTATATGTATGGAAACAAGGTTAAATGGTTTTTATTTGATTACATGAATAGAATCACAGCTTTTAGGAAACTTACATACCATATCTCAAAAAGATTCAAAAAATTCATTCACTAGGAAATCTTATCGCGTTGTTTCAATGCTGAAACAAGATGAATTTGTAAAAAAAATAAAGCTGTCTATCCATGTGAGTCGGTCTAGTAATGTTTTGGTTTCTCGTGATGTTGGGCAATCATTTCCAGTTTGATAATTTAACAATTTTTTGTGACAAAGTTTCGACTCTTCAATCATTTATAACAATTTTATAGGTCGAAAGTAATTTTATTCAACCATAATCACCTGTGTTCATATGGATTGATCTAGTAATACTAATGGAATTATGCTGGTTACAGACTCATTGTAATTACGTTCCTGACATTAAATTTATTTATCTGATAATCAAAAGTTTATAAAAGAAAAGAAGATTCAGTGTTTCTTTTAGTAGAGAATACATTTCAACATGAGTGTAATATATTCAAATATTGATTTAAAACCAAATAAACTACATATACAAACACTTTAAATTCTATTACAAGACAATAATTAATACATCTTGCTTAAATTTGTACATTAACAAATAAAGTATGCATTGGGGATTATTATTAGACTTTGTAATCCTGAAAGATTACATATAATTGTTTATGATTTTTTAACAAAGGATTGAAGATTACAAGTCTATCTAGAAATATTTAGTTATTTACTCGAATTAAAGCCACAAAAAAATTACAACATAAGAAAGTTAATATTTACTCCATTTTGTTGATTAAACATTTTTAAACGATGATATGTAATCAAAGTAAAATTTTCTGCTATCAAGCATTTTTAAATATAAATAATTAGGTAAAATGGATACAAAGATTTATCTCTGAACAATAGAATTAAATATCGAACAAATTTTTATTAATATGGTTTCTATTTTTAGTTAGAATCATTTAATCAATGATAAATTCAATTGATAATATAAAATTAAATAATTGATTATTTTTGAAGGAAAAAATTAAGAATACCATATAAAGTATCAGCGCCAACATCGAAGTAGTTGTACAAAAGCGGTTTACATAGCTAATTAAAGAAATTTTATCGAAGTCAGCTTGTAAGATAGTGAAATAATATAAAATATGATTTAAATAGCCCTATTAATAAATTAATGGTTTTGTTTGAACAAATTTGGATTCCAAAAATCAAAATAATTGTATAAAAGCATAATTTTTTTACCCTCAAAATTAATGAATTTCAATGATAGAAAAAAACGATTGCTTAATGTGAATTTATTCCATGGGATATGCTCTTTTATATATTTCATCTCAGACGTAAAGAACACCAGTAATAATTGCCAGAATTTTGATTTACATTGTACAGAGGAAATGACTGTGGACTCTCAATCTTTTAGCTACGATCAGTACGTACTACAATCTGATACAATCGACATTGTAGAATGGGCAGAAAATGAAAAATTACAATTAAATACTACAAATAAAATGCAAACGATTAAAAAAATGATACCTGAAATTGAAGCAGAACCGGATAATAAGCCCAATCAAATTTTTTATCATGTAGATCAAAGTGATATAAAGGATATGCAAACAATGGCAAAAACGTATTTTACACCGCCGGAACACGTTTTAGAAGCCCCCAGGTCAATAAATTCGGATATAGGCAATCAAACAAGCTCAACAATCAACACTGAATTATATATGATGCAAATTAATAACAATACCGAAGACACACGATTATACAATGAGCATTATCATAGATTAGAGCCCGAACAAAACCTTGAATACTACAATTCAAGTAATCATGAATATATTTCTGATTTTAATGCATGCAATCTTCAACAAGATAATAATGTTTTGTACAATAGTTTGTATGGTGATAACAGAAATGAAATATCATCGATTTCAACCAATAGTAAAGAAAAAATGACTAAAATAAATCAAGACGAAATGTTTATAGTAAATAACGAGAATATTTTATCTAATAATACATATGCATTAAGATTGCCTGAGTTTAATTCAGTCTTCGGTAAAAAAAGAACCTTGGATATTTCACAAGATCAAATACATCCTATTGAACATGTCAAAACCAAAAAACAAAAAAAAATTGTTTCTGACGAACATCTTGATTCTAACAATAAGCTATTTGATATTTCAGCGTTTGATTTTAACGCTCTATTAGGTGATGAGTTACTTCATAACCGACCAGCGGATGTTATATATGGTTCTGTTTATCAAAAAAAGAATTTTACAGCAGAAGGTGCAAGTAGCGAAGAAAATCAAGAAACTTTTCTAGAATCCGATTCGAAAATTGTTATAAACCCTGAATCTATATCATCTGATGTTGAAATACACTCAAGTAAAACTCGAAAGGCAGATGTAGCAGAAATAAAAATCATAAATAATCATCAAAATATTGATGAAAATTCACAGTCCGAAAACATGTCTGTGTGTAAGAGTATAAATAAGAATTTAGATAGAATAAATAAATGTAAAAAAACAGATTGTATGCATCTCTGGTGTTTATCTGATCGTGTAAGTGTGAATTTTCATGAATTTTTAGAAAAATTAGCTTCTTTCTATCCAGGTGTGTTTTCAATTTTGGATTCCAGATTTACTAACATTGAAACAATAATTAAAAACTTTTGTATTGCTGATAGGAAAAATGAATCATTAAACCATATCGGGAAATTGATCCTTCTTGTAGAAATTTTATTAGAAGAAAATAAAGAAAGCGGTGAAATAATTTTACCTGTTGATAACAATTCAAAAAAAATATTTTTTGCTTCCATTAAGGAGCAATTTTTTAATATATTAGAAAAGATTAAGACAATTAAACATCTAAATACATTCCTTCCCGAATATATACTTTTCGACTCAAAATATACATCGGATTCATATTGGATTAAAAAGGAAGAAAATATCGTGGCAAAGATTGATAATTTAATTTTGTATAATTACTGGATTGAAATAATGAAAATATTACAATCTAATTCATTTAACTACGGCGTAAAAGCAGATACATTGAAAGGGGCAATAAGTTTTTTTAAACATCAATATAAAATCAGAGCAGTTACAATTTATTCAACATTGTTTCTATGGAACCATAAAGTGGCTGAAATATATTTTAATTTGATAAATGATCAATTTAAATATTTAAAAATTAACAGTCATTATTTTTTCATTTTATTTTCCGGCAAAACTATACGAAATAGCTTTTTTTATAAACAGTTTGCAATGTGTAGTCTTTTTTTTTATGAAAAAAAATCTAGATCAAAAATTATCGATGAATATTATAAACACACAAATCAAAACAAAAAAAATAAGCCTGAAATATTGATTCGTTATATATTTCCCAAGTTTTTCAGTCAATATCAATTTTACGCGAAACGGCACAGCTTTTTCACTCAATTAACTAGGTCCATTGTTTTAGCAAAACCGTTTTTAGAAATATGTCTATATTATTTTGAAAAATGCACATTATATAGAAAAGACTTTGCAGATTCTGATTATGGTATTGAGGAAATAAGGAAAATTATGGCGGATGTTCAGGTTATATTGGTATCTATCGATGATTTTACGTTTTTAATTTCAATTTCTGGTGGTGATTCCAGAGTAACAAATATCATGAAGTATTTTACGACAGAGATTGAAGCTAAGAAGGCTGTTAATACGATTTTAGAATGCTTTAAAACAATATTCCGATTACAAAGAGGTGGTATATTCCCTTTTTAAAGAAAAGTAAAATACGAAACTAATTGGAGTTTATCGACGACAAGTTTTTAAATGCGCTTAGATATTAAATTAAAAAAACCTTTGCTTTACATTTAATATTATATACTCTAAAACAATTATTTTTCTTGTAAAATCAAAACCTGCCAATGCCGTTCGGACAATTAATATACAATAATTTGTTCTGATAATTTCAGAACATGTTTTTTGGTACGAAATTGGGAATGGGATGATAATATAAACCCTTACATAAAATTTTACACTTTAAGCCACGAGGTACCATGATGAATCCAATAATATAAAAATATGTGAATATTTATGAAATCCTAAGAAATGTGCCTTGCAGAATACCAATCGAATAAAAAAGCCAGAATAGTATTGAAAGAAATGCCAGCGATTATAGACTAAAATTTATTTAATATTTCATAAGATACGTTTAAATAAGTTTTTCTGCCCTTATATTTGTTTAACGCACATAATAAAATCATATAAATCATTATTTTTTAGGATTAGCACAGTTTGAATATTTTTATGCTATCCGATGCCAATTCATTTATGTATTTAGAAGAATCTGTCAAAAGTTACTTCTAATTTTATATATTCTACAACTCACTCTATGTTAATATTATCATGTGAAAATTATGTGCAATTTCTGAACAAGCGTGAGAATATTTGTGGGATTTTTCTATATAAATTATCACACTTAAATACGAATTCAGTTTGTGCTTCGTTTTTAAGATAATTATAATACAAATCATTTAGTTAAAACGATATTTTTTATCTTAATTTTATTGATAAAATAATTTTAAAAATTGTTTATTCAGGCTGAATCAATAAATTCTTTGTTTAACCAAATTAGTCTAAAAATTTACCAAGTGAATTAAAAAACAAACAAGGGTAGTTAATCAAACAATTACGTTTTTTATCAAAATTTGCGCGGGGATGATGAATTTATAAATAAAATTGTCCAAAATTATTACACTTAATACACAAAACGTTCATAAAAAAATTATTATTCACGTAAATAATTTCTTATACGTTTGTATTATTATCTATCTTATCAATGTATAATATAAACTGAACAGTATAACACTTACATAGAATACAATGATCATATTAAAAAACAAAATATTAGTATTGGAATGCACACAGTGTCTATAAGATATTAGTCAATATTTTTGCATATTTGCGCAAAAAAATATCCACTATAAATTAGAAGAAAGTGAATGATTATATTTCGATAACGCGAATAATTATTATGGTAAGTTTTACAATTAGAATTCATGTAAAAAAAACTGTGATTGACGCCACACATTAGAAAATAAGCCTAAAAATAAAATTAATTTTATTTACACTTAAGCAATGGGCATAAGTTATCTGAGAATGAGCAGATTTTACAAATTTTATAAAAAATTGGAAAAATAGATTTTGTTTCAATTTATCTATTTTTTAATCACAAATCTAAATGGGTAATTCTCCGTTAAATTATACGGGAAATCAATATTATATGAGCTGTTTCGGCTATTAAAAAAATTATACTGGTAAAATTCTCAAGTAAATATAATGCACATAGTTTAACAAACCGAAGTTTTTAATTGTGAAGCATTAACATTTATCATGGCTTCTGCTTCCAAAATGAAAAGATAACAAATTTGAATTATAACTAAATAATAGTAAATTTATAAGCAGATCAAGAAGTTCTTATATTTTGTTTATTACAAATAAAGTATGTTTACTAATCGAACAAAAGTCCCACAATATGAAACAATTTATTGATTTAAAAATAGAAAAGTACATTTAATGTTTTATTTGGGATTCCACACCAATAGTTATTGTTAAAGCAACCTAATTTTTTTAGATTATCTAAGATATGAAATCTTCAATATACACCGATGTGTTTTAAACAAAAAGTGAATAAAATCATGTTAAAAGACTTCATTTTCTTTGCCAATTCTGCAAATTAGGTTACTTATTATAAATGAATTATTCAGCCCTAGTATGGATTTTTAAAAATAATTAAAAACATAATAATGCTTTCATGTAAATCTAAGTTATTTTTTCGGTCACCTTGCAACCAAAAATATAAAATGTAGTTTAAATAATAATTAATGTCAATGTCTGAAGATACAAATGAAATATTATTTAGAGTTTATGTTTATATTGGCTAGATTTATATTTAAATGTTCTGTAAGAGCCTAAGAAATGAGAAATTCTAATATGCATCTAAATTTCAAATCGGCGTTTTTTTTCAAATATTATACTATATTTATTTATGGGTTAATTTTCTTTATATCAATTTTATCTATTTACAGACGTGGTTAGCCCATTATGAATATTGCACAACTCCTTGATGCATCTTTTGATACCTTCCTCTAATCTATCTTCATCAACACCTCTTCTTCTCTCAAATAAGATGATTACAAGCGTCTTGCGGAGTGTGAGAGCTTGCATGTATGCTTCTACTTCGTCCATAATTTTTTTATCCTTGGCATTTTACGCATGTAATTTTTTAACTTCTCCATTCCAAGTCATTATATTTAAGCATTAAATAATGATTTAATTTATATAATATGAAAGTTTAATTTTACATTGATATTAAACTCAATTTGTGATTTAAACATAAAAACTTTTTTAAGCATAACAATATCCAACGAATTGCGGCATATATGCAAACCAAGTGTTGAGAATGAATCTTTAACTGATAAGTCTTGAGATAGGAAGGGGCTTCTATGGGTATATAGCAGAGGAAGAGATAGTAAAAGGTATTGAAGATGTTTGCCTAGGATTGTATCACAATCTATGTTTGAGAAAATGTAAATATAAATCAAAAATTAACCCGAAAATCAAATAATTATAAGCATTAAATATCTTTTATATTATATAATATGAATATATAATTCTGCATTGATAAAACACAATTGTTAAGTTAATCCTAATAAATTACCTAAGCCTTATAGTATCGAACGAAAATGTGTCAATGATATTTATTTATGGGTTATTTTTATTTTTAGCTATTTATATTTGTTCAAGAAAAACTTTCTATTACTCTGTAAAGTAGACTTGCTACTTACATCTTTCAGCCTCTTAATATTTACAATCTCCTCAAATTCATATTCTACTTTTAAGACGTATGAAAAATGAGATTTTTTTTTAATTTCATTCTTTGTACATATTCTTCTGCTTAAGTTAACATCCCAACTCCATAATATACGAATTATAGTATTTCGCGGCAAAATCACGCTATTTAATTATATATGGTACTATTAGGTATCTGAGCCTGAAAATAAGGGTTATTTGCTTGCCAGCTGGGTATTGAAGAATTTTTTTTTTATTTATGACTAAATTTTGGTGTTGTGGTATTGTATTTTTTCTGTAAACTTAGCTTTATTGATTTCCTGTGCAAGAATCGTATTAATACTCTTGGCTATAGCCCCTTCTATTACATCTTCTCAATTTATTCTTCTTTTCAAGACTTATGAGTTAGCAGAACAATAAATAAAAATAAGATATTTATAAATAAAATAAACTGCTTCGATTTCATTTATTGATGGATTTTGTGTTTCAATTATTACATTTATTTGTAAAAAAAACACTATAGTTTTCTATAAAATTGATTAAGTAAATTCTATTTATATCTCTCACATTTTTTTGCAACATTCTAATATGGGTCTTCTCCTTTCAAGATTCATTTTCTACAAATATAATTAAATTTCGAATTGAAAAATTCAAGGCTGAAAAGATAAATTTTATTTTTTCAATATTGATCAACAAACTTTTATCTTTATATAAATATATTACCTACCTTAAACTGCAATTAAAATTCGAAATTACGACAAATTTTACATAGCCACAATTTTATATCTAAAGTCTCATTATATTGTTATAGACAAATTTTTAAAACAAGCAAATATTTAAGTGTTGCCTATCTTCGTCTTTAATCAGAGTAAAATACAAAACGTATTTAAAAGTCCTGATTATAAAAATAGCATAACAAAAAGATATATAAATCAAAAATTAATATATTAATGAATGAAATACGCTTGTTAAATAAGGCCTTTGCGAATACTAGATTCATAATAGTTTGTATTTATAGGAATTAAAATGCTTATTTTATAATAATAACTTCGTATACCTGTTTATATCATCGTTTCACGCAATATTAGAATATGGTATAAGATTTTCATATTAAGAAAATATTTTTTTTGCCGGATCCAAGATTCTACTCGCCAGAATATTTCCCTTGTGGCACATATTGTATCGATTCAATAAGACTCATTTTCATGGCTTCTGTGTTATATAAAATATTTGCCAAATTTAAATAAAGTTTTAAAAAAACTGGAACCAAATCTTGTATCAAACATTGCAAATACATTAAAAAAACTTCTTCTTTATCTTTCTTTATATATAGATGGCTAATCAATCAATTTCAAAGCTTAAAAAAGACCATTAGCGCCTAAAAACACATTGTATTTTATACAAAGAACATTACATTATGTGATTAAACATAAAAATTTGGATGATCTTTTATTTTTACACACACTGTTGTATATCTATAAATTTTATAGTTCACTATGAAAAGCCTTTTGAGAAAAATATATGCAAGATACATTTAAATAATGTGCTCTGAATATAGCCTTTGATTTAAACCAAATTTACGTGTACATTTTTGATTCTTCATGCTGCATTTTTTATTTAATTAAAAGTACTGTGATTTTTTTGGTATATAATTTTTCATTTTTAGTAATAATATATCAATTATAAAATGTTAGATCAATAACATTAATTACATTTAAGCTCTGATTGAAATATTTTTTATGTGAAAAGCTATATATTTAACTAGCAATAAAATATTTTTTCTCTCGTATGAACAAAAGGTGATATACTAATATACAATTTATAATAAAAATCTCGAATTCAGACTTTTTTACATCTCTGGCATAAAAGTGTGATAAAAAATATATTTAATTCTCCTTATATTTGCTTAAGAAAAAACAAATGAGTATTTAATTTATAAACGCGTATAACTGTGAATTTTATTTTTTTATCTAAATTATTATAGGTTTATTGTATTACTTTGTTTATTAAATTTTTATTAAAGATATTTTTAAGAAAAAAAATAAATTTCATTTTAAATAAATCAAAAAATGATTTGTATGAAAAATATATCTATATTAAAATTTTTAATCGAAAATAGAAAATAGCATATAATGTAACATTACCAATGACAATGAAATTCTATTATATCAATATTAAACTAAAAAATGTTTCTTTGGTTCAGAGAATGAAATTTGTTTTTTAACGATGTTTATTTGCTCAAAGTATTTGACTGATAGTCCATTTACAACGTTTCTTCTAATTTTTTTTGTGAGGCATAGATTAATTGTCATTTTATAATTTTATTCTAAATTTTTGCATTTGGAACTTTTTTATAACAACAATAAAATTTTTAGCGCACAAAAAACATTAAATTTTTTAAAAATCTTTTCGCGTTTCTTAATTTTCTATTTTATTATATATATTGACTTATAAATAAATTAAAAAATAATACCCTATAAATAAACTACAAATTATGTTTTTTAGCGTTTTTAGAGCCAAACTTTTCCAGATAATTATTATTTTTCAATCTTTTGCAATTTTTTTATACACCCAGCTAAAACCATTAGATTTAAATAAACAAATTTATATGTCTTACTAGCAATTTATTTAGAATTCATAGGCTGAAACGTGTATTTTACACGTGCAGAAATCAATATTCATGTATTTATTGGATTTTAGAATGGTACGGTCATAAAAGATTCGCATTTTCAGTCTAAACACTTATTGGCTTTTTAATATTATCTTGGTTTTTTTTGATCAGCAAAATTTCTCTATGGTATATGACTATTACTATAGTCAAAGATAATGCAAAGTATTTTCAATTGTAAATATTACCTGTCTGAAAAGGCATACTGAAACTTAGATCATTTATTTTTGCATAAAGCATAAATAAAAGAACCATTTAGAATATTGCATGATTGCGGTGTCTTTTTGGAATATTTATGTATAAATATAGATAGACATTGCTCTGGACCTCATTAAATTATAAAAAAGAAGCAAAATAATAAAATTATACATGTGTTTCTTATATATTATATTATTGACTTTTTTACACATTAGTTCGTTGAAAACACCATATGATATCAGAAATGTATTAAAATCAACCGAGGAAAGTTCTGAAAATCAGACTTCTAAAAGTATCTTTCATCCCATGTTTAAAACAAACGAAAATAGAAGAAGCTATCTTTTCGGATCAGAACCCTCAACACTCCCAGGACCAACTGTAACAATTCCAGACATTCAACCGATTCTTGATATTATTAAAGAAGGTGGGCAATCTATTTACATGGAAATAGAAGCACAGATGAGAATCTGTATTAAAGAAATCGGTAGTGCAATCTCAGAATACGTAACTGAAGCTGTTCCTAAAATTGAAGAAGTTGTGACGGTTGGAAATGATGAAATAAAGAAAGGCCTCATTATAGCCTTTGATAAAGCTATTTCGGAAATTACAACTGGAGTAAATCAAATAACTGAAAAAGAAGTTGGTGAAACTAAAGCATTAATGACGGAAAATAATCAAGCTTTATTGGCAGAAATCCAGGCTAGATTGACCAGTGCAAATAGTACTATCAACAAAATAGTTTCAAATGCCGGACAAATTTCCTTAGAATCAATCATTAAATCTCTTACAGCATCGAATAACTCAATATATGATCAAATCGTGAAAATACTAGCCGATCCAGAAAATAAAAAACCAATACTTCCTCAAATTGTCTATGCTGATCCAAAAACCATATCCTCGATATTTACCGATGCTAACAAAGATTTGATGGAACTGATAATAGGCGAATTAGAAACCGCTCTTAAAGAAATTCAAAGTTATATCGATAAAACCGTCACTGTTGAGATCGATGGGGAAACGAAAATACTTAATTCTGCTAATGAGGCTATTCTTAAAGTCATAGAAACTAAAGTCACCGAGATGCTTGCTACAATACAACCACTAATAGATTCTGTCACAAAAGAAGAGGTTGATAAAATCACCACAATTCTCAACACAGAGAAAGAAAGACTTGAGGCAAGTATAGCTGCACAATTAGAAGCGGTAAAGAAAGCAACTGCTGGTATCGTTGACAAGGTAACTGCTGATCAATTAGAAAAAATGTCATCACTAATAACATCAAATAATCAGAATGTGATAGATCAAGTAGCCACAGTATTAGCCACAAAATAAACAAGTGATGTAAAAAAGACTCTTAGAAACTTAACACTATTATTTTTAAATATATACATTGTTTTTATTTTAAAGAAACCTCTTACTATGGTTATAATGCTTAAAAGCAAATTTTCTTATTATAAATTGTTTGCTTGTATTAAATTGTCTTATATAATAGTTACTACTATATATCCATTGAACGCTCTACAAAAACAATAATACAGACATAATCGAAAAAACATAAGCTCGTCAATCGCATTCTAATTTTTAATTAAGAAAATACGCACAGTGTATAAGAGCTTAAATAAATTTTAAATCCATAAATAATAACCTAATAAGAATACAAAGCAAATAATTACTATAATATCAAATTTTAAGGTTAAAAACGTATTTTAAATATTGTATTAACTAGAATCAATTTTTTTTGTAATTTAATATTCATCATATGATAAAAATATCGCCTTTATGGGCTAAAAAAACGTAAATATTTTCGTTTAAATTATAAAATTATCTTACACTTATCTTTTATTAAAATAGAACTTCTCATCAAAATGGTGCATAATTTTTTTTGGCGCATTTCAAATGTAAAAATGTAATCTTTAATAACAATTTTATGTATCAAGAGCAAATTTCTCAATCCTTTAAATATGACTTTAATAAGGCATATAAATGATTTTTTAAAGTTATAGTTGATTATTTGAAAGAATATTACGAATAGATTACAAAGAAGTAGATTTTCACATTGTTGTTTATATAGTAATTTAAATATCCTTTGCGATCTGTAAAACAAGGTTTTATTTTATATTTAAATTAATAAGCTAAATTTGCGATTAGAATATAAACTTATAGAGGGATTTATTTAATAAATGTATAAATAAGATTTTTCATCATAGATTGCGTGACTCAAAATAATAAAATATAAATAAATCATTAAAATACAGTTCTATTATTATTTTTCAGCTATAAAAATAAATATATTTCTTATGGTTTATCGCACACAAAAGACATAAATATAATATAATCATGTAAATATAGTGCACTTATAATAAAGCCTTAACAGTTTTCTTTAGCTTCAAAAATAAAAATGTTCCAAATGAATTATGATTCTATGGTCTATGTAAAGGAAAAAATTAATTATATATGTGAAAGAAGTGTAATTTTCTTGCTAGCAAACAATTTGTGCGACTATCAAAAGGTTCATGCCAGCTAAAATTATTTTATGCAGAAACGACAATTTTTTAAAAAATTATATTGAAATCAAGATATCTATATAAATCTATAAAGCACAAAAATTAAATTATAATGAAAAAATTCACATGTTGGATAAATGCAATAATGGGGCGTGATATATATAGCCTTGGTTATCTAATCAAATTAACAAATGGTAAAGAAACTATATTTTTATATCTTTATGGAAATTAAAATCGCAAATAAACTTGTTCGATTATTTTGAATCTACCATTTTCATTTATAAAACCACATCATTCTAAACATGATTAATACACATTCATTTTCTGATTACGAATATAAAAAATAACAACACAAATAAATATATCAGTTGGGCGATTGAACAGAAGAATGGCAATAAAATTTATTTTCTTTTTTTAAGACCCTAGATGATTAGAAAATTATTATAAATCTGAGTAGCACGTAATGATTTATCAGCCACTAAAAATTTTCTATTTTAAAACTTTATTTATATTGACAGCATTTTAACTTTTTCGATAAAGGATCTGATTTATATCAAATGTTTTTTTTCCATTTAAAACCATATACTGTATCTAAAAAATACGAATAATTAATATGAAGATTTCACCTATGCAATTAGAAAATGTATTTAAATGAAATAAAAAAATATACATTTGGAGAAAAAACCAGTTTCAAAACAGAAATGAATATGTAAAACATTATAATAAAAATGGTTCTTCATTGGCTTTTTGTGACAGATTCAAAAAATTGATTATTATGAACAAAAAAAAATAATTGAATCTAGATTTTATATAGCGGTGATTGACTACAAAACACATGTATTACATGGTTATTTATTATTTTCTATGATTTAAATAAGGTGGTATTTAGCTTTTTATTGAAAAAAAAACGGATTATTTTGGATACGGTAACTAATGGAAATAAAAAAAATATTATTTTTAGTAAAAAATGGCTAAGTTTTATATTTTTCCATTACAGAAAACGTATCTGAATAAAATAATTTATTTATATTTTATTTACGGGAAAAATTCCTGAACATCAGCCTGATTCAAAAGACTAATATAATAGTAAAAAAGCAGTATTTCGAATGAAAGTGTTTTAAGAATGACAAATATATGCTTTATTGTTCTCATAAATGTTTTTCTTGGAAACAGCCGCGGTATTTTTTTGTATATAAACTAAATCTAAAGGATTATTTAAATATGGAGCTAGAAATCTTCCAACTTATAAATATCCATGCTACTGACAGGCAATATATCACAGTAGTAAAAAAAAATATGCGAAAAAATTATAAACTGTAAATTCACCTATGAATTTTATTTATATATATTATGGGCTAGATCCATGTACCTATTTATTATTTTTTTCATTGAGTTTTCGATCGTTAATTGGGATATCTGACAAATAAATATAAAAAATTAAATTTCTGATCTTGAATATCAAAAGAAGATCTACTTATGACTCTAGATCATATAGATTTATACTAGATTTCCATAATTGCGGATAGATTGTCAAATAAAAATGAAATGTTATATTATATATCGGTATACCATTATAATTCATTTTTTTCAAAAGATTCTTTTATTGCACATAATTTAAAGATTAAAATAAACATGTTGAAATATTTCGCCTATAATGTGCGTAAAAAATAAAAATTAACAAAATGTTTATCTCGTGTTATATTTGTAAAATTTGATTTTTATAGTGATAGTTGGCATGAATCGTTTTACTTTGCACAATATATTCCTTTTTTAAGTAAACCTTTTATTTAATATTATGCAAATTTTATAGATTTTGGTACATAGATAAAGTTGTAAACCTCTATTGATATTGACTAAAATTGATTTTATCATGTTTTTATAGAAATTAAAACTTGTTTTTGGATATTTATTTATTGATAATTGACCTTAATAACAATATTTACTCGGATAAAAATCATAAAATTAGAATATATACATATATATCTAATGTACCCTTTTTTATGCTATACTTTTAAAATATATGAAAATATACAAACATAATCTAGCATTTTTTATTATATGAAAACATGTATCAAATAAACTAAAGTTAAACATATTAAAGTTACGAAATTTCTATATATAATAAATTAAAGTACCAGGCCCAAAACTGCTTGGCTGTTGCAGGTTAGGTTGATTCATATTATTGGGTTGCATCATGTTCATACCAAACATGTTGGGGCTCCCCATAGAATTAGCTGTTTGTTTTTGTCCTATACCATTAGATTCCATACCATTACCACCCTGTCCCCCATCTTTTTTTCCATAAACACCTACCCAGTAGATTTTATTATTTGGACCAGCTGCAGATGCATAACCGACTTCGTTAAAATCACCTAACAAGTTCTTATTGTGTCCATCACTATCTTTCCAACCTTGTAAAACGCTATTTGCATCAGTATCATTCATCTGTGCTGCATTTTCTGCCACGCAACTGCTTTCATATCCTATTTTTTTCACCCTATCCATTACAGTTGCGTCTGCTCCTTGCTGATTATGTGTCAAAATATCATTTTGTGCACAATAATTAGCTTGATTCAAAGCTGCTTCATCTAGTTTTTTATTTCTATTCATAGTAGGAAGATTTTGCTGTTTTCTATATTCATTTCCCATTTCATAGACTCTCTGTTCTTGTTCGGATCCGGCTGAATATACATAAAAAAAATGAAATACAAAAATCATTTAGAATGTATTGAACGACATTTCTTATTTATATTTTTGAGCGACAAATTACAACTAACATCATATAATAGGAGAGCTTTTATCTTTCTTTTTCTTTTACCGAAAAATTATTTGTTTAGTCATTTTTTAAATGAAAAGATAGAACATAAAAATGCACCAAAAAATAGTCTAAAATTAGAATTGCGATGAGAATTATAGTAAATGTGAAGAGAATATGATTTTTACACGGGATCTATTAACTGCGTAATTATGAATGCTACTTAATAAATTTTATACAATATAATTTACAAATTTATAGTATTTCAACGGTTCTACCTGTGATTAAAAAAACTAAAAATTATTATATTATATTTAAGACTCTAATTAGTCCTAATTTTGCAGCACTCCTCGAGAAAAAAGGATACAACTTTTGGTTTCTAGCCTTAATATAATGCAAAATTAATATTTTCAGATTCTTTAATTCCGAAGTTTGTCAATATGCGATGATAAAAATGTCTTTAAACTCTTTGAAGCCAATCATAACAGTGGGTTCGTACCATTCATATGTTTTAAAACTGTTTATGTAACAAATTGCCATAGTTTTGGTGTCATTTTTTGTGATTTTATTTATACAAAATACAATAATTCGCATATGAAATTCGGATAGACTAGAAAGTTCAATTCTATGAACAAAAAACTTGTTTATGTAAGAGAAACAAATATAAATAACACATAACTGGAAATTTATTTCAGTCATGCAAACAATGTAGTTAGAAAAGGTATATATTTGATTCGTGGCAAAAGCCATCTAGATTTTTTAAAGTTAAATAAACATATGATGAAGTAAATTGTTGGTTTAGAAACACTTAATGATGTTAAATTGTATCTACAACATAAACGGTTAAAAAACGAAATAATCAGTATGGGAACGTAATAGTATGAGTTTACATATCTTTGAAGCGTCTGATGAAATGCAAAAGAGAAATTTATTTTGAATTCGATTAGTTTAAAAGAAATAAGTAGGAAATATAAATATATTGTTTTTTAGGTTAAACATAAAATTTCATTAAAAAAACCGTAATAATATGGAAATAGTTGATTAGGCGTTATAAAAAGAATCTCATGTTAGATTCAGAAGATATCCAGCCTTATAGCACAAAGAACCCAGAATATAGATATTTTCTTATAAATTCAAGCATCGGGATATTAATTGAATAAAAAAAAATGGATTTTGATATAAGATTATAGAATACACTAAATTATGAGCATAAAGATTTTTTAAAGCAAGAATATCATAAAAGAAATGATTATCGGTCGCATATTTCTTTATTTAGTAATATATTTGATATAAATTTTTTTTTCATCTTGTCTTTTTTCTTTATTATATCTGCTTGTTTAAATAATTTCTTGTTTTATACACTGCTTCTAAAATATTGAAATGATAAATCAGAAACCGACTTTTTATCACACAACATGAACCATCTATAAGGGTTTAAAAAAGCATATTTTATATTTTTACGGTATTTTTTGTGTAATGGAATTTATAATTATGCATTCCTATGGTTTAACGAGTGTAAAATCTAAAAGGTATGCTACAACGTGAATTTACCATACTGCATTGTATATGTCTAATATGATTTGTATATTCAGAAACTATTTACAATTATACCGCTAAAATAAAAAAAAATAAACTATGGAAAAGTGGGAACGGCTTTAATATATGTTCAAAAAATATATATAACAAAAAATCACGATATTTCTTATATAAATTCGTAAAATAATATGATTTTCACACCTTCTAAATTGACAGATTGAACGAGCTTTTTAGAAATTTTTCCTGGAATTTGTATACTCATATGAAATGGATTAAAATATTATTCACGCCCCTTATGTTATATTTTGTTCATACTTCCACAAGATCTGTATACTATTTTATAGTTAGTCAAAGGCTATATGTGTGTACGAAATAATTTTATAATGCGATATTATTGAAACATGCATTAAAATATTGTGATACGATATATTTCTAGTTCGTTTCTATTTTTTTCGCGTATAAAGCAAGCATAGGTTTTAGTTAATTATTATCAAAAAAATGCAAAAATACATACTCCAGCGCTCTTTTGTTCATTTTTCTAACAAGACACTATAGTAACGAAACAAGAAACTTCGAAGATTAAAACTGGATAAGAAAGAGTTGCAATTAAACAAATTCTACAATTGTAAAAATAATATAGCTGAATGTGAAGTTATATATAATGTTCAATCTTTATAAATTATATTTCTTCTGGCATTCTTTTTCTTATGCATCTAATTTATTTACCTTATTGCTTTATTTGTGCTAGTTTTAGTTGTTTGTTTTTATTCAAACAAATAAAAATGTACTCAAGAATTAAATGTTGATTCTTGCACAAATTTTTAGTTTTTCATGCATATGGAATGCAATATTTTTTGTTTATATTTTCAGACAAAAAAATTTTTATAGCTGAGTTTAAATAGAAAAACGGCTTATAAACATAGAATTTTTACATATGAAGGCAAAAAAAATTTAATATCGTGCTCTCTAGATTTTAAAATAAACGTTAGAACTCGAATGACCACTTTATAGGATTTCTAAGTCAAAAGACTTTATCATGCTGATAATAAATCAGCGATACTAAATAGGAAGCTTTTACAAGACGATACTTCTTTATAAGTGCCCATTTTTTTAAGTTATGTATAAATTTTATATTTACATCATTTTAGAACAAAAATATTTCTATCTGTGTATTAATACAATTATTTATGGCCTTATTATAAAAAACAGCTACAGAATCTGTCTTAAATTTATAATGAGCATAAAGAAACGCAAATTGTATATGTACGCACTTTTATAAAAAAAATTTCCAGCAAGGCTAATGTATCTGGATCCAACCCAAACCTATGAAACTAAAAGTATTTAATAATTACAGCAAATTATAATAGATTTCTATTACATTATATGCTAAATCAATGTTTTATATAACTCTAAAATAATCAATGAATGATTCTTGAAATTTATTAAAAACGAATAGAATATAATATTTATATCCATCTTGTATAAATGAGACTTAAATTTTTTTTTCGTTTAAGCACAAGTCCTAGGTGATTGGTCTCGATTCATATATGTAATATTATAAATTTATCTGAAATATTTGTCAATGGTTTAATATAAAAATAAAAAATTTAACTAAAATACCTCGTGCGCAAATATAGATATTTATACCGCGTGAAATACTTTTAACATGATACACATAAAATCGAACCGTTTCAGTTTAATTTTAGCATTTGAAAAATCATAAAATTTTCCATATGCTGTTATTTTAAAATGTTATGGACAATAAATCTGTTTATTTCTTTACAACGCACTTATAATAACTCTAAAGTTTTAAAAATTCATATCATGATTCGGCATTGAAAAATAAAATAAAATATTTTGAGCCAGATATAATTTTCACACAAGTCACTTGAATATATTATGTATAATTCTGAGAGATGAAGGAATGAATGAAATGTCTAGATGTTTCACAAACATGAGCAAATTAAAATAATTTCACGATAAGAGTTCTAAAAGCAAAATAAGTGTATATTTTGCTATAATAAAATTGTCATCAAAATAAGTTAGGAATAAGAATATTTTTTGGCAAAATCTACCATTTATTCGGTCTATCTAATAGAAAATCTCTTTACCAATATATTATATGAATATGATATATCTATGATAGGTTGTCTTTTAAATATAATAGAAGAGTATTTCAAGAATATTTTATTTTATTTAAGAAAACATAAATTATAATGATCGCATTAAAAATTTTACTTTGAGTGGTTTTAATGTTATAATATATAGAATTAAGCTTTTTTGCATGCAAGCAATACAGATAACCGATGTGCAAAAAAGAATGACTGAAAAGAGATATTATCACCTATGCATTTCATTTAAATAATAATTCAGACATGCCCTTGTTCTGTATTTTAAAATTTCATTATTCCATTTTGATTCATTTTACAAATTTTGCCTGATATCCAACGCTATCACTTTAATTTTTGTTGATTTATTTTATTTAGCATATCTAGAATTCTAAGTGTTTATATTCGTAATGTTAATAAGGCGTTTTTATAGTATAGTACCATTAATATATCTACAATTTTGATAATAAATTTCTTTTAAATCTAAAAATTGTAAATAAACTTTTTAAGAAAATAAAAAAAACAAAGTATAGCATCTAGGATTTTTTTGGCCATTTTTCTAGAAGTTTGATTTATTTTAATAAAAATATCACCTGCTTCTATATAAAAGAACGAACTAACCACATATATTCATGCTTTATACATATAAGAAGCACAATTAAAAATTAAACTTATCAAGACTGATTCATGATATTAATTATTAAGTTCTTTTGATTAAATAATTTATCAATTGTCTTATATTAAGATACATAAAAGCAGTAATTAGTATGGATCGCTGATTATTTTTGTAAATGCCGTTTCAAAATTCGAAAATTAGTCTCAAAATACAGTTTCATTATAGTTTGAGTGTTCTTTTAATTTGGTTTTCTGCCATGTGTTTTGTAAAATTATAAAGTATTAAATTTCTTTTTCTATTATTTTTATAAATTATATATGATGTTTACGATGGTCAGATATTAAATCACTCATTCAACTATAATTAGTAGATTTTACAGCGGCATTGGGTTTTTATTTGTGCATAAAAACTTATTTTTCTAAGAAACATTCCTTTAACACATAGATTTATCATATTGAAAAACATTATTAGGCGAAAAATCACAGAAATAAAATCATATCTTGCCATTGAGAGATCCTTAAAAGAATATAAAATTATTAAACGGGCTATATAAAAAGGATCATATCATTTATTTTCGTTAAATCTATGTTTTATTGTAGGTGAAAAATATATTTTTTCACATTTATTCAATTTTACCATCGATTTTCATATTTATATTTGATGAACCTATATTATTTTCTTGTGACATTAGTATAAGAAAAAAATAAATTCAATTTTATAGGTTTTTGAAAATTATTACGCTGTTAAAAACATGAAATTTTTCTGCTAGTTTTCAGTTAAATATGTTTTTGGTTTTAAATTATTTCCATTTATTCATACATATCAATGCGTTAATTTCCACAACAACTACAAGGCTGGCTTTCTTTTGTAGGATTGGCTTCACCAGATTTTTTACCACTCACACTCCCATCACTATTATCCTGTCCACCACTTCCATTGGCATAAACCCCAATCCAATACATTTTTTCATTAGTTGACCCAGCTTCTGAAGCATAACCAACCTCTTCGTATTCTCCCAACAAATTTGCATTATGCCCTTCACTGGTTTGCCAACTATCAAGAGCATTAGCAGCATCATCATCATTCAGCTCAGCTGCATTTTCTGTCGCGTCAGATGTTTGATAATCAGTTTTTGCTATCCTGTCTTGTGGTGTTTCATCTTCACCTTCTTGGAAATGTGTTAAATTACCAGTTGATGCACAATACTTGGCTTGCATGTGAGCAGCTTCATCTAATGCTGAATTTCTTTTGAAAGGTGTGAGTCCCTGCTCTTCTCTGTATTCATTGCCGATTTCAAACAATCTTTGTTCCTGTTCTGGTCCAGCACCACGAATCAATTTAGTGTATAATATAAACAACATTGTGAACAAGCGATCGATTTTATATTTATATATATTTTTTTTAAGTACAAATAGTATAGTGTGGCTTTAAATAGGAGAACAATAGTTTTCTCATTGAATTTATTTTTTATTGATTTATATTATAATATTAAAACATATTGGATATAAGGTTGATTGCAAAGAAAATAATAGCCTATCAAATGTACGCGTACGCTTTTATCACAATTGAATAAATATATTGATCAACTTTTCATTACATTTTATTGATTGTTTCAAGGTACGTGATGATCTTAATTTTTTTATAAAGAGTCGGGTCATGAAAACTTAACTTGGTTTAAATATTATTAAAATAAAGAATGTATGATCTTTATCACATAAAAATTGTTTAATTGGATAGAAGCTTTGCTTTTTGCGACTCTAATAATAATTTTGCTGTATGATAATAATCAAAATTATAATATTAAAAAGAAGAAAAAAAATAAAAAATCTGTTCTAAAAAATCAATTAAAAAATATGAATGCAATGTAAGAGAAATAAACAAATAAATTTTATCAAATGATGCCAAACTAACTTATAAAATAGACTAAAAATCTATATAACTAAATAACTAAATAATATCATCTCTTATTTTTTTAATGTATATTACATCTTTTTATGTGCGCTATAGCGCAGAACCTACAAATTGAAAGATTTATATATATGGCTCTTATCAATAGAAATGAAAAAACATTAAAAATATGAATATAAAATATTATAAAAATATATGATATATCAGGAATAAAATCAAAACTCCAAAAATAACTAACATTTAAAAATAATTTATAAAAGCTAAAATAATTATATAAAATATAAAAGCACATAATAATTTGCAGAACATTTATTTCCTTTCAGTAAAATTTCACATTTTAAATAGAAAATAATACAATTTTTTTTATCTAGCACTAATAAATACAGCTCACCTAGCCCGAAATTATTACACAAATTTTAAAACCTAAATATCGTACAATAATGGCCATATATAAATATCTAAGAATAAGTAAACAAATAAAAAAAATAGTGAAAAAAATCTTTGTTTTAAATATGCTTTTATATTGATGATTTTCAACTTTAGAAGCAGTTACCTTACATGCATTACACAATAAAAAAAATAATAACATAAAAAATATTGAATTATTTAAAAGGCTGTTATTAATTTTAATGTCATACAATAGTATCTAAAGGATTAGATTCCTAAAAAAATCGGCTACGATTAGATAAAAACATTATACCTATCTGACATGGAAAAAAAATTTAATTGATCAAGATTAGCTAAAGGACAGATTTCAAAATTCAAAAATAAGTGGAAATTATGTGATGCTTACTTATTATAAAAATATAATTGTGCCATAGATCTGCTTATATTTCTTATAATCTTGAAAAAATCAATCATATCTTTTGGTACGCAAATCCACAGTATAAAACGTATAAGCTATTCTTATTGAAATAAAAAAAATCAGTTTTCTGTCAATATATAATTATTGAATGTTGATATATGTATTTTGGGATTTTTGAACTATATTTCAACATCATATGTGATTCAAATCAAGAAATTATCACATTTAAAAAATAAATTCATAGAAAAATTATTCTAATCTTTATAAAAAAAAAACCATACAATTTTGTACAAAATTTAAGCGATCTATAAATTGAACACATGCGAGACACAATTGAGTAATTACCTTACACCAAGACAAGAGTCATAAAAACAGCAACTAGTAAAACGTAAAAATATATGGTGAGATAAAATAAACTACTTCAACATGTAGTGTTTTGCAGTTATGCTATGTACGCGCTAATTTCTAGCTTCAAATGGCGGTACAAAAAAAACAAAATATTTTAAAAAAAGAAAGAACTTAAGTAATTATACTAGAAGTAAATTAAAATATCAACATGGCTTACAGAAGTATTATATGTGCATTTTAATATGATCAAAAGTTGAAGGCAGGTTGTTGGTTCAATTACAATATTTTGTTATAATTCTGATGCAGGAAATAGAATACTCAGTAGTAGTTCAAATTGGTAGTAAAAATTCGAAGAATTTCATATTGAAATATATCTATTACGTTTTAAAAGTGAATTTGTAATCATGCAAGAGAACCTGAAATCATAATTTTATGATTAAATTTTCAATTATCGTTTTACTCAGCTGTTTGCAAATTCAAAATCGGCAATAATTACCATATAAAAATACAAATATGCAACTTGATTGTGTGACTGATGTTTATATAAAGGCGTGAATAACTGTTTGACAGTACTTAAACTATTGCAAAAACAATTATACATAAGTCAATTATAATTTTATTCAATAAATTACACCATCGAGTATTTATATAGTGGAATCGCCTGGAAATGCATATTTTCTCATATAAGTATATTTTTATTGGAAATTTAATTATCTGTAAACTTCTTAAAACCTTTTATTATGTCAAAATAATTGATTAATAATTTTATTACATAACTGCCTTTCAAGTAGAATAAATCTGAAAAAAAGGGAAAAATCAAGTTACCTAACATTTAGCCACATATTCTTTTTAAATAAGTCGTAAATATTTTTTTTAATTTCCCGCAAAAATAAAGTAAAAAGAAAATTTTAGCAATAAATTTAAAAAAAAGAAAAATGAACAAAGTTTTTTTAAACCTGGAAAATACCTTAAATTCGAATTTTTTTATCTATAAGATGTCTTTATGTAGAAGATTTCATGCAAAAAAAGGCTATAAATGTAGAACACTTGACATAAAAATGTTTTAAATGTTCTAAGGTAAAGCCCTAAACCCCTATGGTAGCTTATAAATTACATCAACTTGTAGAAATAAAAATATACACAGCATCGTAATGTGTAAAAAGTAAAGTTGAAAAAATGTTACCCTATCTTATTATAAAATGGAGTTCATAAGTCGAAAATAATTTATAATATATTATATCAAGAAACGTCAAAATTAAGAATAAAAGACAATAGATGCACACAATCTTGTTTTATTATTGATTAAGCCTTTTTTAAACATGTTAAAAGGCTTTTAAAAAGAAATTGTTATATTAAACATATTATATTAACAACTTGACAGATACTGTCACACTAAACTTTGTAAATAATTTCTGCTCTACAATAAACATGTCAAATAAATATTTCTAAAATTTAGAAATACTTTCGTTATAAGATGGAATGGCGATGTAAAAATACTAAAAGTAATATTAATATGTGCTATTGTAGAAGCATAAAGTCAGTGGCCTTATTTCGTCTAATAAGCTCTTAAATTTGTATTTTATTGCTAAAATACTTGATTTATATTTCTAAATTTACGAAGAATTGGGGCGTAGCTTTAAGTCCTGTAAATATAATCTAACTTTTAGATGCAAGGTACTTATTAGAAATAGATTAAACCTTTCATAGAAACATTTTTTATAACGCATTTTATGAACTCACGACTATGATTTGGGTATAAATATTCTTCAGTTACCTAAGATCAACCAATATTTTGCGAAAATCTAAATTAATATGCAGTAAATATCCTGTTTTTTGCTTCTACCTTTATATATGCTTTTAATGGCCTTATTTAATATGCTGAAAACGTAATATCTGTAGAAAACTTTATCTAGAAACTTTATTGAATTTCTAGCATATATGATGTGCATATTTAAACTTTGTATTAATCCGTTTTTGTTTTAAATAATATGTGAAACGTGATAAAGGGATCAAAACCGTCGAAAATAATGTTTTGAAAAAAGACTTAACTTGTACATTTATTCTAAAAGATTGCATCCCTATATTTTCAACATTATAAACCTAATGCTGTAAGCATGGTAGTAGTCAATAAGTTCTTAAATATTATAAATTGTAATAGGTGTTATAATTAGCTAATTTAAGAAAAGAAATCATACATAAATATACAAAACCAATATTGAAATTATATCAATTTAAAATATCTTAGCAGAAGCTAAAAAAAGCATATTACATGCTTATTGTAAAAAAAAATACATTTAGTAATAGAAAAATTATTAGTTGAAGATATTCATATTGTGAAAACATTACAATCCGGTAACTTTATGAAATTTTACAGCTTTTAAATATAAGAATATTGCTTTATATGTAAGAAAGGGTATTCTAAGGATATAAGTTATACAGCACTAATTCTTTCATAAAATACATTTCATAATTTTCATTGAAAAATAAACTTGTTTTACTGACTCTTTAAAAAAAAAGTTATATTTATTGAGTTCTGTGGTTTCTATTTGTCATAAGAACCAACTTGGGATGAAAACTTTAATGAATAAACTAAGATAAATACAAATATGTGTAATTCAGAAGGATAAATAATAATAAAATAAGTACAAAAATGTTAGTTGGATGTTTTTACGCGTACTCAGTTCATTCATTGTGAACAAAATAAGAGGATGTGTAAAAACCTGAAACAAATTTAGAACCAATTTTTTTGAATCTTTTGCGTTCTTTGAATTGATAGGGTTCATGTTTCGATGCTAAAATTTACAATTTTACGCTATCATAAGTTACTAAAATTCCAGTTATATTTGTCTAAATTTAATAAGCTATTTTAATGGTTATGAATGCTACAGTAAAATATAACTGAAACTTAGGTATTATACATTTTATTGTGCAATTCTTGGTTGATGTGGGACTTTTTTCAGTTGGGAATTAATTTATATTCGTAAAATTTTTATTGAATTCTTTTAAAGAACCAACTTAAACATCAAAGTGAAACCTTAAAGTTTTCTTGGGATAATTTTTTTATAAAGATTTTTAAACATGAAATAGACTTTTATTGTTCGGGCTATAACGCGTTTTATATATGATGTGAGAAAGATATATACCTGTTGCGAGGTAACGATTCCTTATAAAAATTGGAGATGATGAGCTTAATAGTCTTTTTCCGTTTTTTAGGATTCTGCTGATGTTTATTACTCTTAAATTTTTAAATAGATGTAAGGTTATCTTATTTCGATAAAATAATAAAAATAAGATCGACTTATGAACCCTATCTATTTGATGTCAACAAGACTCTAAGTGTGCACTGATTAATTACTTATTATTCATGACTGTATGATATTATTTATTTGTAGAAAAAAAGCCATTTTGAACTTTGAAAAACAGCAATAGAATGCCCACGTGTATGAAAAAATACCCGAAAACGTATCATCTTTATATTTAAACTTGCTTCGGGAAAAAAAAATTAGCATTATAGGCAAATAAAGTCATAATCACAGATCAAATAACAAATATACATGTTAAAAGCCAATTTATGCCGCAAATATATGCTTGCGACAATAATTAAACTAAATGCAAACAGAAGCAGAGATAAATCTGCATTTTTGTTTTTTTAACTGAAAAAAACAAATTAACTTATGATACATATTTTTTAGACAGTGTAAAGTTCGTTTCATTTAGACAAGCAATTCCAATTTGCTAAATAAATTTTCTAATCACTATTTTAATGATATAAAAAACAAATTTTAAAAATTTATATCTTTTTTTTGGCCGAATAAATATTTTATTTGTGATTTTTTAAATGTATTTATACTCCGCTATACTGACTTTTTTTAATTTTATCTAGCTCTTTAAAACTGTATTTTTCACATTTCTTTAGTCTAGATTTTTCTAATATAAACTTGTTTTAAGATCATATATTACAACAAAATATTTCGGTCAAAATTTAAGTTCACTGCAGGTCTTGTTTAAATTAGATAAATGATGGTAAATTTTTCTGAAACAATTTTCTGTCTTTAGAGTATTTTTCTGATTTAAATAAATATGCCATAAATTTGTTTTATTTTTTGCTGTTATTTGACGTGTCTATATTATTAGACATTAGAATATTTACATCCACTTTGATACATGAAATAGTCGTATATCAGCACATAAATTATCGCTTTATAAGGATTCAGATCGATTCATTTTTAGCATTATGTTTCAAAAGGGTTTTATATTTTCTTCAGGATCAATTTTGCCATCCCGAATATTTGGATGCAAATATTAAGATTATTAAGGCATGGAAAGTGACTCGTTCCATTTGGTGTTTCATTGGGAAGCATGTTATATAGATTTAACTTTTCGATGAGAAATCATACAAAAAACTTACAAAGTGGTAATTTAATTTACATATTTAGCATTTATTTAAACTTCTTTATTTTTAGATCCTAAAGATATTTTTCATTTACTGATCATACCTATAGACACACACTGGAATATAAGTTCTTTCAATGATGCCATGAGTATCAAATCAAAGAAAAATCAAAATAAATTGAATTATATTTGTTGCTTTCCATTGAATCGATATTTACAAATGAAAATGTTTTACTCATCTACCACAATATTTTTTGATTTTAAGAATCTATAGCACTTTATTGATTTTTACAATCCTAAAACCATGAATACTTTAATTTATACAACCAAAACTCATTGTCTTGATAAATTCATGATTCCTACTTCCTATAAGAAGTTTTTTCAACGATATACTTTGCATTTTTAGTTTTTTTTCATGTTCTCTTTTTATTATATAATTTTATTAAGTAAATATTATCTTTTATGATCATAGCGCTGAAAATAGAAGGTATAGAAGAATTATATATCATATACATTATTTTTAAAGATTCTTTCTATTATGCTTTAAATTTTGTGATTTTTTCGTATTTTTCGTCACATTTTGTATTTAATTAAGTGTAAGATCTTTTTGGATAAGCGTTACTGATGCATTACTTTTTTTCTACCATTAATCGGGGGTTCATTAAGATATTAATAATAAATTTGTGTTTATAATAAGTATAATCTTCAAGTTTCCTAATTTGGGAATTATATTTTTATATGATTATGTATGTATTAATTTTAAATTTAAGTAGTTGTTGCTGCATTATAAAATCGAATTCATGTCATCGTTTAGATTAGAATAAATAAATGGATAAATAACACATACAATTATTATCAACTCTGATATAATCCCGTTCTATGTTGTGTTCCCTCTCAGCCCCTGGGATATTTCTTCTTTAAAAACATATTATAGGATTTTAATTTTTTGAAATAGCTCTGATAATTTATTTTCTAAGTATTATTTTGATACATAATTTTCAACTTGTATTAAATCTAACAATATAGGAATGTCTATATGATTTATTTTAATAATTTTACTTTCATTGTTCTTTTACTTAAAATCGTTGTATTCTTTTATTCTTATTGAACATCACTTTAAAAAAAATTTGCCGATATATTTATGTGTTAATTTAATTCTTAACTATTTTATCTTGTTCAAGATAACATCAGTGTAGTCTTAAATATAATATTTAGCTGATTATTTTTTCTTTCTCGTCATCTTTAGAATCTTATTCAATGCAAATTCGTCTTTCCGGACTGATTAGATCAAGAAGATATCTCAATTCCAATGTTCGTGTGTATTCTTCTGCTTCAGTTAGCATTTCAAACTCCTTAATATGCTACTTAATGATTTAAAACCTAACCATCCCAAGCTATGAATAATGGCGCTAGTTGTGTTCAATATTTGTCGTTGAGACAAACTTCATTTTCTAGTTAGTCTTATTTTCTCTAGCTTCTCATTATCAACATTAGTAAAGTTATCCATACTTCAAATCTTCTATTTCCATCACTGCCAGAAGTTTTTCTTTTCATCATAGATAAAGATATCAGATCGATCATGCGTCAATTTAAAATCTATTTTTTTAGTACCGCTTTTATCTCTACCAGTGAGTTTTCGATAATTCCTAAACTGAATATCTTATTATCGTGTTAGAATTTTTCAAATTGAAATACCAAAATATTTTTTATCATTATATTAAATAGATTAACAATCTTATTGGTATTATTTAAGTTAAACATTATCAAATACACTATAAAAAAAAGTTAATATGAAAAATTTTAATCTGTATTAAGAAATGGTTTATTTTGTCTATATTTATTAAATTATTTTTTTTCAATTATTTCTTTAAGTAGTCACTATATTTAGAATTTTAAATTCTCTTTTAGTATCCCCAAATAAAGCTATATAATGTCTATGTTGTAACTATAACACATATTATTTAATTATTCTTATACTATTATTTAAAGATCGATTTTTCTACTGTGTTTTTAGTGATGATAATTTTGTTTGATGCTATTTAATTTATTTTCGGAAGCTAGTAATTTTTTTTGTTTTGATGAATATATCTTTGTGGTTATTTCACACTTTTCCAGGTTATCTTGTCTATTAATACGTTTATTTAATTCCATGTAAAATATAAATAAATAAACACATGGAGATTTCTTATATTTTATCTAATATAAATATGTATATTTCATAAAAGATGCTGAAAATAATGATTTTATCACAATATACAAGTGTTGTTTTTTTGTATGATAAAGCTTGTGCTTGACTACTAACTCCAGTGCTTTAATTATATGCAGCGCTATGATTTCGATAAAAATAAGTGTAAAGAGGCACTTCCATCGAAATATCTACCGTTTTAATGTTTATATAACTTAGCTTGTGAGCAAAAAAAAATGGTTTTTTATTTATAGGTTATGTTTCTTTGCATATATTTTATCTATTTAGATATAGTCAGTCCATTGGGAATATTGCACAGCTCCTTGATGCATCTTTTGACACCTTTCCCTAGTCTATCTTCATGAAATGCGCTTCTTCTCTCAATGATGTGAGTCAAGTGTCTTGGGAAGTGTGAGTGCTTGCATGTATGCTTCTACTTCGTACGGCATTTATAACCTTATAGATATTTTTTATGGAATTTTGTAACCGCTCCAGTCCAAAACATTAAATATGGTATCGTTCTTGTTTTACATCTGTAAATAGAATCAATTTCATTTGCAAAGATGTCATACTTCTTATATTTTACATTCTAAACTTCAGTTAAGTTGACAAGGCTAGTAATACCTATTTCAATCAACGCAATAATATTTTTTTATCGTGTATAAAAATAAAAGATCTATTTTGTTTGATTGATATATCTGTTTTTATTCTGTTATCAACCTTTATTTCTGCATTTTCGTTGCTGCAGACTTCTTGTGCTGTGATAGTTTTGATCTTTTTGGTTTTCTTAAAGTTATATCTTTTTTATATTAGGAAATGAAGACATCTTACGATTCCATGTACCTTTGCGTGTAATCATGTTCTAACATTTTCTTGTATCACGTCACAACGTGATCGATTGTTTTCATGGATTCGTTACTATGTGGGGTAGCCTGTAAACATATAATGTTTTATAAATTGAAAAGGGTTCAATATTATTGCGTTATCTCAATTTATAATTTTATATATTTTATAAACAACTAATATAAGTTAATTCAATAATAATTTATATTCACTATGCATTAAAATTATTTAGCTTCTTCCATGTCGAACTAAAAGACTAAAATAAAAACCAGTTAAGAAAAAATATTCCATTAACATTCCATTTAAGTATATTTTTCGCTAAGAATTTTGTAAAACACCACGTTCAAGACAATATATTTAAGTTTGATTCAAAGTAGTTTAAGTCTTTACCGTCAACTAATCATAGACGGATTAATGTTTAATTTAAAAAAATATGCCTTAATTTAATGGATTTATCATGTTAACAAATTTTTTTAAAGTGAATCGATCATTTATAAATTATATGCAGCTATATTTTGTTTAAATTTCCCACTTGTGCAGCAATTCATGTTAAAACATGGTTGAATACTATTATTTTTTGATAAATATTATTATTATTTTATATAAAATTTGCAGTATTTTTCATCTTTCTCCTAAAGTTTTATTATAATGTTAAACATGTAAAAATACTGATTAAATTTTTTTATATTCTATTGTAGACTGAATCATGATTAACCCTGAGTTTATTAACATATTTTTTTCTTAGATGAGAATCGAATACACCGGTCTATAAGTTATATAATTACGTGGGGGATAAATAAAAAGATATAACCCCTGAAGATCGGAATCTTAGGATCAAATAACCATGATTAGTGTTTTTGAATAGTAAAACATCTTTTAACTGTCTACTTACGGCTTTGATCATTCAAATTTCTTTCGATAATCTATTCGACTTGTATATTTGTCCCGAAATAATATTCTGTATGAAAAATGGTAACTAAACTCTTCTATTTATTTGGCAACGTTCTGATTATTCTTATAGCCAGGTGAAAAACTTCTTAAAATGGTAATTTTCTTTAAAATATTTTTGGATGAGGATACATACTACAAATTGTTTGCACTTTTGCTTAGTTTATATGTATGGAAACAAGGTTAAATGGTTTTTATTTGATTACATGAATAGAATCACAGCTTTTAGGAAACTTACATACCATATCTCAAAAAGATTCAAAAAAAGTCATTCACTAGGAAATCTTATCGAGTTGTTTCAATGCTGAAACAAGATGAATTTGTAAAAAAAATAAAGCTATCTATCCATGTGAGTCGGTTAGTAATGTTTTAGTTTCTCGTATTGTTGGGCAATCATTTCCAGTTTGATAATTTAACAATTTTTTGTGACAAAGTTTCGACTCTTCAATCATTTAAAACAATTTTATAGGTCGAAAGTAATTTTATTCAACCATAATCACCTGTGTTCATATAGATTGATCTAGTAATACTAATGGAATTATGCTGGTTACAGACTCATTGTAATTACGTTCCTGACATTAAATTTATTTATCTGATAATCAAAAGTTTATAAAAGAAAAGAAGATTCAGTGTTTCTTTTAGTAGAGAATACATTTCAACATGAGTGTAATATATTCAAATATTGATTTAAAACCAAAAAAACTACATATAAAAACACTTTAAATTTTTTTACGAGAGAAAAATTAGTACATTAACAAATAAAGTATGCATTGGGGATTATTATTAGACTTTGTAATGCTGAAAGATTACATATAATTGTTTATGATTTTTTATAACAAAAGATAGAAGATTACCCGTCTATCTAGCAATATTTAATAATTTACTCGAATTAAATCCACAAAAAATTACAATTTAAAGAAAGTTAATATTTACTCCATTTTGTTGATTAAACATTTTAGAACAACGATAAGTAATCAAAGTTAAAATATTCTGGTATCAAGCATTTTTAAATATAAATAATTATAGTAAAAAGGATACAAAGATCGATCTTCTGAACAATAGAATCAAATATCGAACTTATTTTTATTAGTATGGTTTCTATTTATAAGCATTTAATCAATTGATCAATGATTCATTCAATTGATAAATAAAATTAAATAATTGATTATTTTTGAAGGAAAAAATTAAGAATACCATATAAAGTATCAGCGCCAACAATGAAGTAATTGTACAAAAGCTGTTTACATAGCTAATTAAAGAAAATAGATATCGAAGTCGGCTTGCAAGATAATGAAATAATATAAAATATGATTTTTTAGCTCTATTAAGAAATTGATGGTTTTGTTTGAACAAATTTGGATTCCAAAAATCAAAATAATTATATAAATGCATTATTTTTTTTACCATCAAAATTAATGAATTTCAATGATAGAAAAAAACGATTGCTTAATATGAATTTATTCCATGGGATATGCTCTTTTATATATTTTATCTCATACGTAAAGAACACCAGTAATAATTGCCAGAATTTCGATCTACATTGTACAGAGGAAATGACTGTGGATTCCGAATCTTTTAGCTACGATCAGTACATACTACAATCTGATACAATCGACATTGTAGGATGGGCAGAAAATGAAAAATTACGATTAAATCCTACAAATAAAATGCAAATTATTGAAAAAACCTTACCTAAAATTGAAGCAGAACTGGATAATATGCCCAATAAAATTTTTTGTCATGTAGATCAAAGTTATTTAAAGGAAATTCCATCGATGGCAAAAACGTATTTAACATCGCCAGAATTCGTTTTAGAAGCCCCCAGGTCAATAAATTCGGATATAGGCAATCAAACAAGCTCAACAATCAACACTGAATTTTATATGATGCAAATTAATAACAATACCGAAGACACACGATTATACAATGAGCATTATCATAGATTAGAGCCCGAACAAAACCTTGAATACTACAATTCAAGTAATCATGAATATATTTCTGATTTTAATGCATGCAACCTTCAACAAAATAATAATGTTTTGTACAATAGTTTGTATGGTGATAACAGAAATGAAATATCATCGATTTCAACCAAAAGTAATGAAAAAATGACTAATATAAATCAAGACGAGAAGTTTATAATAAATCACGATAATATTTTACCTAATAATACATTTTTAATAAAGATACCTGAGTTGCATTCAGCCTTAAGTAAAAAAAGAACCTTGGATATATCACAAGATCAAATACATCCTATTGATTATGTCAAAACCAAAAAACAAAAAAAAATTGTTTCTGACGAACATCTTGATTCTAACAATAAGATATTTGATATTTCAGCGTTTGATTTTAACGCTCTATTGGGTGATGAGTTGGATCAAAACCAACCAGCGGATGTTATATATGGTTCTGTTAATCAAACAAAGAATTTTTTAGCAGAAGGTGCAAGTAGCGAAGAAAATCAAGAAACTTTTCCAGAATCCGATTCGAAAATTGTTATAAACCCTGAATCTATATCATCTGATGTTGAAATACACTCAAGTATAACTCGAAAAGCAGATGTAACTGAAATGAAAATCATAAATAGTCATCAAAATAGTGATGAAAATTCACAGTCCGAAAACATGTCTGTGTGTAAGAGTATAAATAAGAATTTAGATAGAATAAATGAATGTAAAAAAACAGATTGTATGCATCTCTGGTGTTTATCTGATCGTGTAAGTGTGAATTTTCATGAATTTTTAGAAAAATTAGCTTCTTTCTATCCAGGTGTGTTTTCAATTTTGGATTCCAGATTTACTAGCATTGAAACAATAATTAAAAACTTTCGTATTGCTGATAGGAAAAATGAATCATTAAACCATATCGGGAAATTGATCCTTCTTGTAGAAATTTTATTAGAAGAAAATAAAGAAAGCGGTGAAATAATTTTACCTGTTGATAACAATTCAAAAAAAATATTTTTTGCTTCCATTAAGGAGCAATTTTTTAATATATTAGAAAAGATTAAGACAATTAAACATCTAAATACATTCCTTCCCGAATATATACTTTTTGACTCAAAATATACATCGGATTCATATTGGATTAAAAAGGGTGAAAATATCGTAGCAAAGATTGATAATTTAATTTTGTATAATTACTGGATTGAAATAATGAAAATATTACAGTCTGATTCGTTTAATTACGGCTTCAAAGCAGAAACAATAAAAGAGGCAGGAAGTTTTTTTAATCATCAATATAAAATCAGAACATTTACAATTTATTCAACATTGTTTCTATGGAACCATAAAGTGGCTGAAATATATTTAAATTTGATAAATGATCAATTTAAATATTTAAAAATTAACAGTTATGATTTTTTCATTTTATTTTCCGGCAAAACTTTACGAAATAGCTTTTTTTATAAACAGTTTGCAATGTGCAGTCTTTTTTTTTATGAAAAAAAATCTAGATCTAAAATTATCGATGAATATTATAAACACACAAATCAAAACAAAAAAAATAAGCCTGAAATATTAATTCCTTATATATTTCCCAAGTTTTTCAGTGAATATCAATTTTATGCAAAACGGCATCATTTTTTCACTCAAATAACCAAGTCCATTGTTTTAGCAAAACCGTTTTTAGAAATATGTCTATATTATTTTGAAAAATGCACATCATATAGAAAAGACTTTACAGATTCTGATTATGGTATTGAGGAAATCAGGGAAATGATGATGCATGTTCAGGTTATATTGGTATCTATCGATAATCCGGTGTTTTCAATTTCTGGTGGTAATTCCAGAGTAACAAATATCATGAAGTATTTTAAGACAGAGATTGAAGCTAAGAAGGCAGTTGGTACAATTTTAGAATGCTTTAAAACAATATTCCGATTACAAAGAGGTGATATCTTCCCTTTTTAGTGAAAATTAGAATACGAAACTAATTGGAGTTTATCAACGACAAGTTTTTAAATGCGCTTAGATATTAAATTAAAAATCTGTCACTTTTATTGAATTTTAAATACTCTAAAACAATTATTTTTCTTGTAAAATTTAAATCTGCTAATGCCGTATGGACAAATAATATACAATAATTTGTTCTAATAATTTAAGAACATGTTTTTTGGTACGAAATTGGTTATGGGATGACAATATAAACTCTGGCATATAATTATACACTTAAAGCACAAGGTCCCATAATGAATCCAATTTTATAAAAATATGTAAATATTTATTAAATAATAAGAAATGACCCTTACTGAATACCAATCGAACAAAAAAGCTCGAATAGTATTGAAAGAAAAGTTAGTTATTATAGACTAAATTTTTTTTAATATTTCACAATACGCAAAAAAATAAGCTTTTTTGCCCTTATATTTGTTTATGGCCCGGATAAAAATCACATAAATCATGTATTTGTAGGACTAGCCCAGTTTGAATATTTTTATGCTATTCGATGCCAATTCATTTATGTATTTAGAAGAATCAGTTAAAAATGTTTACAATTTTATTTATTCTACAACTTAATATATGTTAATGTTATCCTGGGCAAATTATGTGCCCTTTATAATCAAGTGTGTGCATATTTGTAGGATTTGGGTTATTAAATTATCTCACTTAAATACGAATTCGGTTTAAGCTTCGTTTTTTCGATAATTATAATACAAATCATTTGGTTAAAACGACATTTTTTCCTAATTTCTTCGATAAAATAGATATAAAAATTGTTTATCCAAACAGAATCAATGAATTCTTTGTTAACCAAATTAGTTAAAAAATGTAACAAGTGAATTGAAAAACAAACAAAGTTATTTAATAAAACTATTACGTTTTTTATCAAAATTTGCGCGATAATGATGTATTTATAAATTAAATTGTCCAAAATCATTCCACTTAGTGCACAAAACGTGCATAAATAAATTATTATTCACGCAAATAATTTCTTATACATTTTTCTTATTATATATCTCATCATTGTTCAATCTAAACTAAACAGCATAACACTTACATAGATAACAATGATCATATTAAAAATACATGTATTGGAATATCCACTATATATTAGAAGTAATCGAATGATTGTATTTCAATTACGCGAATAATTATTATGGTAAGTTTTAAAATTCTGAATTCACTAAAGAAAGTGTGATTGACGCCACACATTAGAAAATTAGCGTAAAAGGTAAATTAATTTTATTTTTATTTAAGCAATGGGCATTGATTAACCGAGAATTGGTGGATTTACACCAATTTGTTGATCTCAAATCTAATAAGTGGATTCGCCGTTAAATTATACGAAAAAACAACATTACGATGAGCTATTTTAGCTATTAAAAATTTTTTGCACTGGTAAAATTCCCAAGTAAATATAAGGCACATCATCAAACAAACTCAAGTTTTTAATTGTATAGCATTAACATTTATCATGGCTTCTGCTTCTAAAATGAAAAAATAACAAGTTTGAATTATAACTAAATAATAGTAAATTTATAAGCAGATCCAGACGTATCTTATATTAAAATATATAACAAATAAAGTATGTTTACTAATCGAACTGAAGTCTCACAAAATGAAACAATGTATTGATTTAAAAATTGAAAACTTTCATTTAATATTTTATTTTAAGTTCCACACCAAAAGTTGTTGTTGTAGCAACGTAATTTTTTTTTATTTTTCTAAGATATGAAATCTTCAATATACACCGATGTGTTTTAAACAAAAAGGGAATAAAATCATGTTAAAAGACTTCATTTTCTTTGCCAATTCTGCAAATTAGGTTACATATTATAAATAAATTATTCATCCCTATATGAATTTTGTTGGATTTTTAGAAATAATTAAAAACATTACAATGTTTTCATGTAAATCTAAGCTATTTTTTCGATCACCTTGCAACCAAAAATATAAAATGTAGTACAAATAATAATTAATGTCAATGTCAGAAGATACAAAGGAGACTATTTATTGGAGTTTATGTTTATATTGGCTAGATTTATTTTTACATGTTCTGTAAGAGCCTAAGAAATGAGGAATTCTGACATGCATCGAAATTTCAAATTGGCGGTTTTTGAAAATATTATACTATATTTATTTATGGGTTATTTCTTTTTATCAATTTTATCTACTTAGACGTGGTCAGCCCATTGGAAATATTGCACAACTCTTTGATGCATCTTTTGACACTTTACCCTGATCTATTTTAATCAACTGCTCTTCTTCTCTCAAATATGATGAGTTCAAGTGTCTTGCGAAGTGTGAAAGCTTGCATGTATGCTTCAAATTCGTCCGAAATTTTTAACAGCTTAATATTTTTTTTTTAATTTTGTAACCACATTATCCCAAGTCATTAAGTGAATTATCAATCGAGATTTACAAATAACGATTGTTTGAATTCAAATTAGCTCTATGGTATCCATGCTTATTGTATATTATAAATAGAGTATGCCTATGAAAAAAACGATAAACAAGGGAGACTCGATCATTACTATTTATTTAAGTTAAGCAGTAGCACTATTTATTTCAAACCCAGTAGCCATACTAAGACTCATGATGTCCCTATAGCAATTTATAAGCTCGTAAGGAACAGTGAGTTTGCTAGAAACTCCACATCCAAGTCCAAGGGAAGTAAGATCACGGACAACATTGGAATATGACTCAGCAACCTTTTCTTCATCAACATCAATGATCCAAGGCTCATACAAATATCCGTCTTCAATCACAGTCACAATATTCATATAAAAGAGGAAAGGCTTGATATTAAGAAGATAGAGAAGATTCGCCTGTGAAGGTCTAACTTTTTCACCTGTCTTAAGGACCAACACATCTTCAGTAATTTCAACCTTCGCTTTAGTAATCTTAGTAAAAATATCTAAAGCTTGGAAATAATTCGTTTTTTCTGGACCCATGGAAGTTACATGTTTTTTAATCCATACTTCTTTCTGACTTATCATTCCTACTGCAGCGTGTGTTTCTCGACTGTTTTCTTTTATAATTGCTGCTATTTCTTTCAAATCGGCTGTTGTAAATAAAAAGGCTACATTCTCTTTTAGAATATCAATTATTTCTTGTAGCTTAGGGTTATCCTCCTTTAATTTTTCAAGTGCTTTCTTGATGACTGTGTTCTTTCCCATCAAAATATCGGTATTTTCTCTCCATGTCAATTTCATGTTTTGGAGTTGTTTAGCCGTGACATTGTTCATGTCAACTAGAAGGAATTGGTTGTTGTTCTTGAAAAGGTTAAGCGCCTTTTCGTACGTCGCGTCTTTTCGTTCTCTTTTGCTATGAGTTGCCATTTAAAAGGGTTTAAATTAAAAAATTAAAAAGAGGAATTCTATTCAAAGTTCGAAGGATGTAAACTTATTTTCAAAATTTAAATGTGTTTTGGAACGAAAACTAAAATAAAATACTATTCGTAAGGAAAATTTATTGTTTGAGGTTAAAATATAAAACTATGAAATATATGTATTTAGCCGATAATTATTAAATAAATTATGAAGTTATATTTGAAATTTGGCACAATAAAACAAGGATTTTTCGCAAATAATAAAAAGAAATCATCAAATTGCATCACCATTTGAAATCACACACAATAGAATGCTTAAATTTAGATCTAATAATATAATAAATTATGAAATTATTTTTGAAATCTAGTATGATAAAACAAAGCTCTTTTCGCAGATATAAATAATTAAATAAATTATATAATTGTATTTATTTTATCGCTAAATAAAATACTTAAATTTAGATGCATTAATTAAATAAATTATGAAATTATGTTTGAAATCAGCACTATAAAACAAAGCTCTTTTCGCTGATGATAACTGTTAAAAAAATTATGAATTTATTTGTTTAAATTTAAAGCAGAGTTTATGATGTTAGGTTTTTAAATTTTAAAAGTGCTTCTGATAATAATAGATTAAAGGGAAGGTCAAAAAAATACTGTATTCAAAAATTTTAGTCGTTGTATGAATTTAACTTCTGTTCTAAAAAAATTAAATTGTGTTTCCAAATGTAAATAAAATAAAAAGAACGCTTTATTACTACTACTGTTCCTAATATCTGTTTGTTATTCAGAATTTAATATTACAGTTGTGAAATTTTTAGTATAACTAAATTGGCTTAGTATAATTCATTTTTCCAACTACTAAATCAAAAATCACATATTTTATATAAAAACAATCTCAAGTAACATTTTAATTTTTGTGAAAGTTTATTTGTTCAAATATTAATGCCTTAATATTTTAAATATATTGGAAAACCTTTTTTTCATCAATTAAAATTTCTAGAAATAAGAACATTGCCAATTTTCTTATTTTAAATATAACAAACTGAAACTTTGCTATTAAATTTTGTTGAAAATCTCCTAATGCTATCAAATATAAGCATATTAAATTTAAAATTTATTTTGTACTAAAAAATTTAACACTTTAATTGTTTATATTTCTGTTTCAATGACTTTAAACATTGAATTCCCATCGGATGTCTAAAAATTTTACTGGGAATAGATCGATAAAGACTTGGATTTTTTTGTGGCTTTAATTCAAGATTAAACAGATGCACAGGGGTAATTTGCATCCGCTATGGTTTATAATTTTACATCACATATGTTGTTTGAAGCAAAACTATAGATTTCTCGTTGTATATGCAATATTATTGCTTCTTTACCCCCATTCTCTACATAATCACCCCTATATAACCTTTTTTTTAAGAGTTTTTGATTTAATTGCCTTAATAAATCTTATTGTTTATCTATGTGATCATGCTTCACTTAGATTCTAAGCCTTTAGTTTACGGCTTATATATATCAATTTTCAACATTACATTTCAATAAATTATCTTCGCCAAATAAAGACAAAATATGTTCACTAATGCCTTGATAATAAATTTATTGGGAAGTTTGTGTATGATTTTAATCACTGTATAATAAAGTGCAATGTCTAAAGGTACATTGGCTTGGCAAAAATAAATTTTTTTTTAAATGAACATTTTTGTATTTCATATCTTTTTAGCTTAAATTATTTTTCTATTCAAATATTTTTATGCTCAAAGTAAAAATACATCCCTTTCATAATAAAGCTTGATGAATAAGTCATGATTTAAAGAATAAAAAAATTACTAAAATATATATAAGATAAGATGCCATGGTTTGGTTTGGTTATCAAAAAAAATTTTAATACATCGATTAATACATATTCCATTTTTGAGGACTATTTTTCTGTGATAAATAGTATTTTAGTAAAAAAAACTTGATGTTCATAAAGATTGACATTGTGGTTTTATTACTCACACCGAAACCTCCAAAAAAAGGTTATTTAATGATATAAAAAAATTAAATATTATAAAAGCTTACAGATATAGAAAAAAGTTTTAAAAAATAAAATCGTTTACAAATATTAAATTATACATTTCATATCTCTATTTTTATCGTTATATGAAGGATAAGACTAAAATACGGAATTTGTGACTTAGGAACCAAGTTTTTCCTAAGTATGCACTGGCATTAAGCATTAAATTTTAGTTGCTTATAAAATTTTGATGATGGTTTTTTTAAAAGAAATTATAAAAATATGTGGTTTGTGCTGCATAAGCAAAACTTGGTAAATACATGAAACTTTAGTAATTAGTGAAAGTTATATTCTAGAAAATATTCGAATTCAACAATAAATAACTTGATTGTATTTTAAAAAAAAATTACTATACTTATAAAATTATAATATAATCAAATTAAAATTTTTTATAAAATTAAATATTCTATTTTGGTTAAAAATCCCGGACGAAGTAGAAGTATACATACAAGCTCTCAAACCTTGCAAGACACTTGAACACATCTCATTTGAGAGAAGAAGAGCAGTTGATGAAGATAGATCAGAGGAAGGTGTCAAAAGATGTATCAGGGAGTTGTACAATATTCCCAACACGCTGAACACGTCTAAATAGATAAAATCGATAAAAAAAAATTAACCCATAAATAAATATCTGAGCTATTTTGGTTCAATTTTTATAGTCATAAAAATATATTGTTAACAGAAAAATTTATGTACTTTTTACAAGAAAGTTTATAAATATAGTCTGAAATTATCTTAATTTTTTTTGCTTTCTAAAAATATGAATATATTAATCCCTGGTGATATTATTTATAAAAGCCTTAAAAATGATTCACGGTTATATTAAACTATTTTTTTACGAAAATCCCTAAGTTTTAGTCCTTCTATTAGAAAAAGATAAGTTATCATATACTTCTTAAAAAATAATTATCTACTCTGATTTTTCAGAGATTAAAAAAAATGCTACGTTTTACAACCTATATTACATTATATAGTCGTAACAAGTTATTAAAACAATACGAACTTTTAGAGATAATATATTCAGCAAGAAGTTTTCGATTTTTCCATAAAATAGATAAATAAGAAAAGAAATATTGCAATTTCTTGACAAATATTCGGCTTAACAATATTAGAAACATGTGTGTAATATTTGAAAAATTATTTAAATGCGAATATCAAATAATTATTTTCCAGCTTTATTGTTTTATCAAGTGCAAAGCCAAAAACTTAATCCCATAAAAAAAGTCATGTACGAAGAAAATTTATATTTAAATTTAATAGATAAATATATAGTAAAAAAATACGTTTTGGTTTTTCTTTTATATATTTAAGTTATTTCAATGCGTCTTTTTTAGTTCTTTTTCTAAATCATTACTGAGTTGTAATTGCAGTTAAGTTTCTTAACCTCTAAAACCTTAAATTATATTTATTTATAAAAAACTAAACACTCTATATCCGCATAATTTTACTTCTATCAAATTAAAGGGGTATAATTTCTAATATATAAACATCTTTTACAAAAGTGCAATTTTTTCAATGAATCAAAAATTATAAGTGTGTAATCGCTAAGAATGGTTTTTTTAAATATTAATATATTTTCAGAGACTTGAAAAAATCAAAAATTACGAATAATATTCATAGTGAAGCATATGATGAAAGAAATCGATAAAATTATTTTGGCCATTAAATAATTCAAAAATTATATATTTTCCTATGTCTCTCAAATTTTTTGTTTTAAATACCTTTTACATGACTAAATTATTAATTTATTTTTTCTATTCAAAGGTATAATAATATAATCCTTAAAAAAATGCATTCAAACTAATGGAAAACCTTTTATATCATTTTCTGTATTTTTAAAATTATAAAATGTATTTACAAAACTCATGGATATCGAAAATTGTTAAAAATATTTTATAATTCGATTGCGGATATTTTTTCACGGTAATTAGATTTTCCTTATATTTACATTTTGCAATAAACAGACAGAGTACGCTTGGTTGAATTATTGCTAATAAAATATCTAATTTCACCCTTGATTATCGTGAACCATAGAGAATCTCACGAATCGATTGCGCAAAGATATATAGGGAGCTATATTTGCTTAAATTATTTTTATTTATGGGCCATATTTATAGTCGTAATTTTAGTTTTTGTTCTCAGGCATAGCTTGCTTGATTATCTGTGTGCACAGCGTATTTATAATCTCTGATATCTTCTCCTCTCCAAAGTCTTCTTCAATACCCCTCCTTCTTTCGAGACACATTAATTCAAGGGTTAATCTAAATCCCAAGGTTTGAATATATGCCTCAACCTGGTTCTCGACATCTAATTTCTATTGTGTCACCATACTGTCCCATGTTATAACATATGGTAAATTTTATGTCTTGCACTGTATATTAATGACAGCTCAGATGCTAGCAGGTCATATTTTTGTCCCGTTAACAATAATATTACTATATATTATTTTTTGAACACTAATAATTTATAGATTCAGATTTAATATGATCATATACTTTTTCTAATATTTTTATCCTTTGTGTAGTTTTGATATTTTTAATTGATGGCTTTCCATCATATTATTTAAACATGTTAAAAATATTTAATGACTTTAAATTTATATATTTAAATAGCAGAGTTACATAGCCATTAAAAAATCAATAAATATTTTTTTGTTCTTTAAATGCTAAACATTTTGCAAAAGTTTTACATTTCATCTGACCATTTATATTTATTTATTTACCGATGTTGCTATCATGGGCTGATTATATTGGGTTAAACTTGCTGCGCATCATAAAAAATCCATATAATTCCCTTTGACTTGTAATTGAAAATCCATACAATGAATAGTTGTCGAAAGAAGGGATTTTTAATAAGACTTCGAAGATGAGATTATAATCGAAAGTATAAATACGCTTTTCGCGCAGGAAATCAACAAGTTGCTCTCAGGAACAAAAACTAAAATTATGGCTTAAATGTTAACGCTTTAATAGTGCTTTATCATGATATGTAGTTAAAAATTTTACTCTGCTTCATTACCATTGTGAGGGGCTCAATTTGTAAAATGAATATATATAGAAGATTATTCTTTTAAATAAACGGTTGTTTTTACACACTGAAGCCTCTAAGAAAAAATACATGCTAGTTATTTTACACTATTTACCGTAATAATCCTTTTTATAAAATATATAATTAAATAATGTCCTTTTCTTCGTATATTTCTATAAATATTTTTATGTCTTCTTAGTATATGCTATTTTTCATGGATTTCAATTCTAAATATCTGGTACTTTGTGCGAAGTATTTCGGTTAATTATGATTTTGTGTGTATTTTTATATTTTCCTATATGATAAAACGAAAAAATATTAATTTTGTATATTAATTTATTTGTTTTTCTTCTAATAATCATATTCACAAAAATTTATTATTTAGATTTTTTAATTACAAATTAGGTAAAATAAGCCTTGTTTAAGAATTATATTTTCTTAATATAGAAATGTGTATAGGCCATAAAAATTTTGCTTTCGTTTATATAAATACCTATAAAAATAAATAAAATAAAAAAAGACGAAAATTACACAAATCATATGAAAATTATCAGTGATTATATGGTTTATGTGATATAAACATTTTAAATTTTTAGAATTAATTAACTGAAAATATAACATTATTTAATTTTTATGATTTCTGTGTTATTTGAGGTCTTAATCGAACAATTCAATTATTGAAAAAATTATACAAAATTAATTTTTCAATAACAAATAAAAGAAATGGATGACATGTGATAAAAATAATTTAGCCAATCCTACTTTTATCATAAAGCAAGAGTTTATTATATTTTCATTTCACCATAACGAAGCATACAACGTATTTAATATGTGAGCATCTAAAAACTAATGATGAAATATATAAATATCGTGTTTCGAATATTTAAGCCATATTTCATGCTTAATCTATTTCTTCATATGAAATAATACGATTAAAACCCAATTTAAGGTATTTAAAAAATGGCAATGCATATGGGAAACGTCTAAAACGATGGGAAAAAAATCGATTTTATAAATCTTATGTTTATATTTCACATGGCGATGAGATTGAAAAAAGTAATTTAATAAGAAAGGCTAGTAAATACCACCACAATAGGTTCCTAAAAACTGTTTTCTTTAGAAAATAGCATCAATTTGTTATTGCTTTTGGTTTGGTTAACTTTTATTTGGAAATTCAAAAGGTTTTATGGAGGCTATAATCAAGTATATATTATTAAAACATTTCTTTAACTAGAAAGTTGGGGTAATTTTAATATTATTCTATTCATCCATGCAATTTTATTTGATTTTAAATAGATTTTATATGTAAATTCGGCATTATATTTTCGTTTTTAATTATTTAAATCGCTTATTGTTCGTATATTTAACCACGTAAATCTCGCAGTCTTCAGTTAAACAAACCTTTAATATGGAAATCTTTACAAACTATTCTTAAATGTTGAATAGAGCGAATATTAAGGGTTGTCTAATGACACAATTTTGGATTCCAAATAAAATTAATACATTTAAAGCTTTTATATGTTATTTACAGCAATAAAAAGTCATTTCGGAAAATCCAAAGCATTTTTCTGTGGATTATTTACGTGAATAAAAAATTATTTTAAATAATCCAAAAATTTATACTAAGATTCTTATAATTTAGAAATATAGACATGAGTGAACAATAGCTAAATACAGGATTATATAATTTAAATGCAATATATACCACTTATATGTTGCATGTAATATTAAACAAACTTTAAACGATGATTAACCTATTACAGCCATAATTTTGTTGGTATTGATGGAATTTTTTAAATAATAATAATTTATTTTAACGTTTATAATATTTAGGACATACCAGTTAATCTGGAACTTTTTCTCCCTTTATTTTTATATCTATTAAAAATTTTTTTTATAGCATCTTTTTTTTGTTTATCCGGAATTTCAAATTTTGACCTACTTGATACCAATAATATCTCTGGTTCAACCGAATGCCCGTTTGAATCGATAGAATGAGTGCTTACATTTTCTGTTTTTAAATCTTGAGAATGGGGATTTTCTACCTCAAATTGATTCGAATTTTTCATAGCGATCCGACTTTCATGGTCATTAGTGTATTTTAAATCTTCGGTGGTTATACTGCTTTCATATTCAAATTCAATTAAAGATTCTCCGGAAGGTTCTAATCGGCTTGCCTCTAAATTTTTCGTACTTGTCGTTAATTCCCATTCAGATGATGATATTTCCATCATTTCGTCTGATAATAAATCAGAACCATAGCTTTTGGTGTCCATTTTATCAACTGTATTGGGTTCTGTATCTACCTGTGTTCTTATTTGTTCAGTTTCTTTCTCTAATTTATGTTTTGCATCTTTCTGTATAATTATTTCTGTTTTAAGGAGCTCCTGTTCAAAAACATTGTACATCTTCTCAAAGGCCTCATGAATCAACTCTGTTGATGCCACATGCTGATCATCTTCTGAATTTACTCCAGTTGAAGTGCTTGATGAACCAATGTCCTTCAAAATCTCCGTAGTAGATTCTTGAAGCTTATTATATAAATGACGGTGTTCACTCGGCAATAATATAGGGCTCGAAAACGTATTGTATGTGCTAGAACAGCCAGGAATTGCGCATGTAGGTGATGATCTAGAGAAACATCTTGTTTCGGTTTCTTGTGTGGTGTTAGCGACATGTGTATAAGATGAAAACACTACGCTTCCATCCGTTTTAAAACAAAGAATACTTTCCTCCTTTCCACACGTATCTTTGATAATATAATCATCTAGCAATTGTTCCTGTCCAGCAATTAATGGGTTTGCTGCTTGAACGATGCATGTATATCTTAGTGTTCTATTTATGCAATCAATATATTCCCTTTTATCGTTTTCCGATGTCCATACGAATACAAAAAAAAAGAAATACATTAAAATGGGTAATTTCTCTAGAATGACGCAATATTTATGCAGTGTGGCTATATTTGGAATATCATGGAATTTGATATCTTTTTTTAATTTTGACATTTTTTTTTTATTTTGAATTTTTTAAATCTACGAATAAATTTAAAATATATCTAAAAAATTTATTCGGTCGTCTTTTTATTTATATTTGAACATTGAAAAAATTTTTTTCGTTAGATAAGAAAATATTTCATATCTTTGTTTTTATGGAAAAGACGAAAATGATAGTTTATCGAATTGAATGTTTTGTTTAGTTTGCGAGCAGATAAAAATTAAAAAATAAACCTCATATCAATTAATATTGAAAATTTATTATTTTAGTTGCGAAATGAAAAGATTTACTTCGATTATTTTTTAAATACTAATTTGTCTTTTCAATATTATACAAATGCAGCAAATCAAATTGGATCGAAAAAGAATAAATTAATTTAAAAATTGTTCTGATGTGTTCTATTGACTATATTCAAACTAAGCAATTTTTAATAAGTCAAATTTATATCTTACAAAGCAATGTTTAAAAATCAACTATTTGATGTATATGCCTTGTTTTAACCAAATCAAGCATTTATCTGTTTGTTTAAAATACATACAGCTAGATATCAAATATAACTGGCTCCTCCTTAAAAATCCCTTTTAAAAGATTTAATTTTGACTTACTATGTTTTGGGCACGTCAAGCGATCTTTTTTCTCATTTAATTATAGAACACGAACTTTGAGTGTTTTTTTTAACTTACACTATTATGATCATTACATTAATCCACTATAATTATTCTAACTTTCTTTGCATCTTTTCTAATATTATGTAAATTTAGTATTAGATCAATAAATGCTTAAAATACATGATTAATGTATCCCAATTGTGATTTAATAGCAATATTAATGGTAGAAGAAGGCTAATGAAATATATCGATCTGAAAATTCAATCAAGTTAGCAAAAAATTTGTGATTTATATGATGTAATATTTAAAAGTGTTTTATAGTTTAAAATATAAATTATCCATAAATCCCTTTTCTTTCATATTTATAATATATATTGATAAAAATAATATTTCAATTTGTATTGTAAGATCATAAAGGGCCTTTTATAGTTTATAATACAAACTTTCATAAATTAAAATAAATTTCAATCTGTATTGTGAGATGATAGAAAGACTTTTATAGTTTAATATAAAAATTATACGCAAATAAAAATAACATTTCAATTTGTATTGTAAGATGATAGAAAGTTTTTTAATAGTTTATAATACAATTTATCCATAAATTCTTTTTCTTCCATATTTATAGTATATGTTGATAAAAAGACATTTATAGTATACAATAAAAATTATACGTAAATAAAAATATTATTTCAATCTTATTGTAAGATGATAGAAAGACTATTATAGTTTATAATACAAATTTTGCATAAATTCTTTTTCTTCCATATTTATAGTATATGTTGATAAAAAGACATTTATAGTATACAATAAAAATTATACGTAAATAAAAATATTATTTCAATCTTATTGTAAGATGATAGAAAGACTATTATAGTTTATAATACAAATTTTGCATAAATTCTTTTTCTTCCATATTTATAGTATATGTTGATAAAAAGACATTTATAGTATACAATAAAAATTATACGTAAATAAAAATATTATTTCAATCTTATTGTAAGATGATAGAAAGACTATTATAGTTTATAATACAAATTTTGCATAAATTCTTTTTCTTCCATATTTATAGTATATGTTGATAAAAAGACATTTATAGTATACAATAAAAATTATACGTAAATAAAAATATTATTTCAATCTTAATGTAAGATGATAGAAAAACTAATATAGTTTATAATACAATTTATCCATAAATTCTTTTTCTTCCATATTTATAGTATATGTTGATAAAAAGACATTTATAGTATACAATAAAAATTATACGTAAATAAAAATATTATTTCAATCTTATTGTAAGATGATAGAAAGACTATTATAGTTTATAATACAATTTATCCATAAATTCTTTTTCTTCCATATTTATAGTATATGTTGATAAAAAGACATTTATAGTATACAATAAAAATTATACGTAAATAAAAATATTATTTCAATCTTATTGTAAGATGATAGAAAGACTATTATAGTTTATAATACAAATTCATGCATAAAAATTTTTCTTTCATATTTATAATATATAATAAAAATTATACGTAAATAAAAATATTATTTCAATCTTATTGTAAGATGATAGAAAGACTATTATAGTTTATAATACAAATTTTACATAAATTCTTTTTCTTTCATATATTTATAGTATATGATGATTAATTTTATTTAGTTTTAGGGTAATTTTTTTTTACCAATTTTATCAATTTAGACGTGGTCTGCCCCATTGGGAATATTGCACAACTCCTTGATGCATCTTTTGGCACCTTCGCCTGATCTATATTCATCAACTGCTCTTCTTCTCTCAAATGTGTGTGTTCATGTGTCTTATTAAGTGTGAGGGCTTGCATGCATGCTTCTACTTCGTCCTGGATTTTTAACTCCTTAACATATTTCTTATGGAATTTTGTAACCACCCCATTCTAATCAATAAAAATTTGGTTTAATATAAATTATTCTAATATAATATCCTCTGATTAAAAGCTTTATGCTAATATTTTTGTGATATAACATGCGTAAACAACGCCGTTAATATTTGAATTCGATCTCGCTTTAATGTATCTCTACTAAGTGAAGATATATAATATTCACTATTAAATATATTTATATATATGTTGTTAGAAACTACTATTTATAAAATTAAAAGCCCAAATTTAATTTTGTAATTTTGATAAAGCACATTTGATAATGGTTAAGGTGCATTTTCAATTATAAATTATCTTTACACAACGGAATATATTTTTTTAGCTCTGATAAACTATTCATTAGCATCGAAATTCGAATATATACAAAATAGGGCATTAAATATTTATTTTATTGCATTAATAAACCCTATCGTAAAGTTAATGAAAATTAGACGGAATCATCAAGAGTTCAAGAAACCAATTTCAAAAACAGATGCAAATATTTATTACATTTTACAAAAACCACATACAATAACAGCTATGTTAGTAATGTTTATAACACTGATATATGCTGCCTTTTACACTAGAGCCGACAACATTATAATGGGATTCTGTGTGACTTTTATCGTATTCTTATTGGTTAGTTTATTGCAGCTAACAGATTCGGTTTTTAAAAGACCGCATCCAGCAATTTGGCGGATTGTTAAAGGAGCTTCAATCTTTTATTTGATGATACTGATTTTTGTTTTATTTCAAGACAAGAATTCAGTAAGACAATGGTTAAAATATTTAGATAACAGTCTTGGAGTAAAGTTAACCGAGAAAAGTTATGCCAATAAATGTGCACTTACATATGAAAACGTATATAACCAGATGGACGTATTTGTTCCTGCTCATATTTTTGGATGGTACTTTAAGGCAATCATGTTAAGAGACTACTATTTGTGTTGGGTATTAAGCATAATGTTTGAAGTTATGGAGTATAGTCTGGAACATCAATTACCAAATTTCTCTGAATGTTGGTGGGATCATTGGATTTTAGATATTGCAACTTGTAACGCATTAGGAATATATTTCGGGGTCAAAACTTGCGAATATTTCAATGCTAAAATGTATAAATGGCTAGGAAAAGCATCATCAAATCAAAGAAATTCACAAGAAGAATTTATTTTATATAATTGGTTAAAAGGCGCAAAGACCTTTAAAAATTATATCGGAATTTTAACATTAGCTGCAATTATATTAGCAGCAGAAATGAATACCTTTTATTTAAAATACTTATTATGGATACCGCCTACTCATTATATAACTATTTTAAGGCTTGTTTTGCATGTATTAATGGGATCAGTCGCTATAAGAGAAGGATACGCTTATTTTTCGGATAATATGTGTAAAAGTTTCGGATACCAGCTTTGGATTTGTATTTCTTGCATAGTTGTTGAAAGTATAATTTGTATTAAGTTTGGAAGAAACGAATTCACGAAAAAGGCCCCGAAAAACGTTGTCGTCTTTTGGTACTGCTTTCTTTCTTTATTAATAATTTTCCCTATTTATAAATATTACTATAAACCGAGTTCCAAACATAAAAATAATATCAAAAATAAATAATCTTATCATGCTCATGCATTTAAAATTTCTTTTTATTTTCAAATGTATTAACTTTTATTATTTATATAAAATCCAAAATAACTTGTCATATTCAATAACATACGCTTTCTTTTGTAAACATGAAAATTTATCATATTGAAAGTCAAATCTTTAAAATATATAATGCAATTTTAATAGCAAATTAAAAAACTTAGGGGAAAATAGGCTAGACTAATGTCTTTCTTTTCAATATTATCGTTTAAATATAATATATACAAAATAAATAATTGTGAAACGATAAATCATATTCAAATTTTGTTGTACTTTTGTAGCCAAGAATCTGTTTCGTTGTAGCTTAACATCGCGAATCAAAACCATTCTCGAATCTAAGAATGTTTTTAAAAGCAATAATTCTATTTCACAAGTTTATTATATGTTTTTTCTATGCTCTGCACTTTTAAAACACATTGCTTCTATGTACTGATTTTAGAAATATATAGATCATAGCAAGTTTATTATTGCCCTGCCCATAAAATACAAATTAAAATATTTAATAACGATAATAATGCCTTTTCAATAACTAAATGCAGAAAAATCGTTTTTCAACCTTTTTTTGTGGGCATTTTTAACTTGTTTGTGGTGCTCCAGATGCGTAAACAGATGATATGCATGCGAAATTTTGCGCACTTCGAATATCGGTTAACCATACAATACAATACCAATCATATTTATGGTCGTGAACTTCTATAAAATTCATTAATTATACTAAATTAGAACCCAAAGATCGAATTTAATATTGCAACTAAAAAGCTATTCCATTTTAAGTATTTATATTAATTTTTAATAATATTTGCAATGCGTTTTCTTGATATTTTTTTACCATAAAATAATCAATAATTGTTTCTCTGAAATAAGCAATGAGATGAAATTATTATCTATAATTTTGTATTGCATGGTCATCGTTTACCACAAACGACTAAAAGCTATTTATTGTACTTCGCTGTTTATAATATTCGACAAATTTACAGTAATAAAATATAACTTGTCGATCGCGTTTTAAAAAAGCATATTCTGCAAGAAAAACACGAATAAAGCGCGGTATATACATAGAAAAACACGAATAAAGCTTATTCAAGCATTGTTGATCGCATTTTTTTAATGAAATATTGCACAATGTTATTAAGCAATCAGTTATGGTGTATTCCTTATAAGTACCGTGTAATTTTTTAAATTAAACGAGATGAATGTTTTTGAATGAAATAAAAAAAATAGTTAAATTTGATATTTATTAATGTAATAAAATAATTGATGCATTTTTCGTGAATTTTTTTTTTCTCTCGAATAGTGATTATATATGTTATTTACATGCTTATTTAAAAATTAAACCGATAGCTAATTAATGTTCTACTGAATTTAATTTGTTATATATCGATTTATAATTATTTTTTTGGTCGTAGCAGATTATTAAGTTTTTATATTAAATTTTAGAATAAAATACCATTATTTACTCTGGTAATATATTGAATTATATGTTGCTTTTTATATTTATTTCTAAATTTTTATATTATTTGTTCTATTCTATTCAATTTTATTTTTGTTATGTTATTTTTCAAAAAAGAATATCAATAAACATCGATCAAAAGTTTTAATGTAAATATTATGTTGATTGATCTAAAAATCATAAATCGCATGATCCATGGCTTGTAAAAAAAAAATTTACAATTTTGACTTTTATATCCTCAAAAATTTTTATTTAACATTGATACAGGGGAAAATATAGCCAAACAAAACTAGAATTAATGTAATTCTGGAAATTTTGTTAAATTTATAAAATTATAGACAAAGTTTATAATTTTTTATAATATTAAAGAGAGTCTGCGTTCACAAAACCCTTATGAACATGTGATTTTATATAAAGCCCTTAATGTATTTAAATTTGTAGTTTTTTTGTCCAATAATATATTTTCTCTAATAATAAAATTATTTACCGGGGATAAAGCATTGAAAGATAATTTTTAAAATGTTTAAATTCTTGTTCGGTTCTCTCTGAATAAGAACGAAATTAGTTTTTCTGGCTCGTAATATGTGAATTAGAGTTATAACCTTTTTATTATTTGAATTGACACTAAACTTTATAATTGTTGCTAAATTTATGTGTATAGTTTGAATAGCATTAAATAGAAGTTTATGAATAAAAAAATGTTTCAAAAAGTCTCAAATATAAATTTATATCAAACTTAAAAAAAAATTGATAACAATCATTCCAAAAATTAACACGTTAGATAATTATTTCATAATTTAAATTTAAATAGACACAATGTATACGGAGCTAGAATTCAAGGTAAATGTGCATATTTGCATCATATATCATTATATAAGTACTTTCTTTTATTTCCAGGTAAGCATTGATTAACAGCTAAATTTCTTAGTTAAATAACCCCAGTATTTCTTTTAGTCCGTATTTACCATGGTTTAAACCCATTTTTGGTTTTGACTGTAAATAAATTAAGGTGATAATATTTATGTCTATTTTTAGTCAAAGAAGTAAAATATTACAAACATACTCCACATTTTTATGTTCTTTTTACTCGATGTAGATTCTATGTCTGTGTAAAGCCTCGTTCGAAAAATAAACATTACTGCAAATATTTTCTCATGTCCATCAAAATATGAACGTTCGATTTGATAAAGTTCACCACCCGCCTCCCTGCATCAATTTTTTCTTTTGTTTAATTTCATATTTCAGGGGTATCGGCGTTTATTCCATGTCTAATCGTCAAAGCGATTCACTGGAAATCACTCTTATATATTTATAATAGAATTTAGATAACACCAAAGAAAATTTCGATGTCAATGTTAGTATCAAAAACATAAATTTTTATTACTTCATAAATTGTGATATCTGATCGGATTGAACGGGAAAAATATGTAATCCGCATCACTTTAGAACAAAATCAATAATAGTTTACGCTTTAAATACTCCAAAATTTCTAACCTGGTGCATAATCATGATTGTCTTTTAATTTTTTAAATGTGAAAATAGAATATGTTAGTTGGGTTTTTTCAATCTTTAAATATGCGATATGTGGATTAAATTCACCAAAAATACCTTCATAATGTTAATATATTAGATTTTAAAACAATGTCGGAGATTATTGTGCGTAAGTTGAATAAATTACAATGTTCGATAATAAACAAAAAAAGATATCCACAAATAGAATCATATATTTTCACCTTTTTAACTAATAAATCTGGATTAAATTTCGAAAATGTGGTATTTTATCTACAAATTCCAAAATATTAATAGAAAAAAAAATTTAATTTTTAACGAAATATACGAAAGCCCAATACAGAAATGATTTAATATGACTAGATTTTAAACCAACAAAATTTTTTTTAGACTTATATTTTTTTAAGTTCTAGCTCGATAAAAAAGTGATTCCCCTGAAAAGAATCATCAACGATGTCAATTATTGAAAAATCGTAATCCATAATGTCCCTATTAAGTGATCGGTATACATTAGATACTAAATTTTTAAGATGAATTTCGATATATTTACAAATATCTTCTCTCGCATCCATTATTTCTGCATTTTTCTTCGGATATAATTCAGAATTAATATTTGAGGAATTTGAGTCTTCACAAGGCAAAATTTCAAAGACTTTTTGAATGTATGAATCGGTATCACATTTTGATCCAAAATCTTCTCTTATAAATCTTTCTGCGTTGCTTGGTTCCTCATGATCATCGATTGTGGCGAAAAATATTTTTTTCCGGTGGTAATCATCACCTTCAATATTTTGTTTTTTTGAAATAAAAGTACAATTATTTTTAATGTAACTAGGATGAACATTGTGATCTTCGATGGTAATTATTTCCGAACCAGATTCTTCGTTATCTTCTAGTGTTGATTTTTTGGATAAATTTTCATTTGGAAGAACTCGACAACCCCCATGTTCAGGATTTTCGTATCTTTGATTTTGATCTTTTAAATTTTTATCGCAATTATCCTTATTGTTAAAAAAGCTATCTTTATATTCTTTGACTGCGAAATTATTATCTTCGAATAGATCCAATGAATTCACAATATCATGTTCAAAGACATCTAAATCTAATTTTAATGAACAATTTGAACGAGAATCGTCATTTCTCTTTCTATCAATTTTTCTGTTTTCGCTTTCTACCGCATCAATAAATTCATTAACATTTTTTGAGTGGTCGATTTTCATTATATTAGATGGAAAATTCATTGGAATATATTCCTTAGATCGGCCTCTTTCCAGATCAATTTTTTCTTTGCTAATCTGACAAATTATTTCCTTGGTGACAAATTTTAGATCATCGTTTTCTTCTATAGAAGGTTCATCTATCATAGTGCATATATGATTGCGTTGGATCCCGGAATTGTATTCTTTGGGGATATTTTCTCTGGAATCCTTTGGAATTTGCGATTCGTGTGTTTTATTTAAATCATTAGTGGTATAGCATGCCTTAGTCTTGGAATCTGAATCAAAGGAAACAAATATTTCATGAATTTCGTAGGAATGCGAAGCTATTTCAGCCTCATGATACTTTTCATCTGTTTTTAGCGTTTCAAAATGTAATTTACAGCGTATGTGTCCAAAAGATGTTGTATAAACACATATTTCTACATTTTTAAACCTAATGTTCAGCGGATTATGTGTTAAATATTTACATAAAAATGAGACGGAATTTATGAATTTTGTTTTTGCTCTATCAAAAAGATCAGAATCGTTCATAATTTTTCGCTTTAAAAATATATCAGTAGTTCCACGTTTCGGGTTCAATAAGTAATCCTTATTTTCGGTATCTTTGAATTCGCTGTCTTCACAACCTTTATATTGTATATTTGATAATCTTTCCATGTAATCATAAATATCTATACAAGAAGGACATTTTTCTTTATTGCAAATACACATTCTATATTTTTCATGTAATCTCAGCAATAAATAACCAGAATCATAGTTTGGTACTATATCAGGAACCACATGATGCAGCAAATATCTCTGCTTAAATTTTTTTATATCTATTTTTCTTTGTAGTTCGTCCGGTTCATCACCATCACAAATTTGGTTATGGGCATAATCGTCTATTTCAGAGTAAGTATCATCAGAATCACTATCTTTTTTTGAAAAAAAGCTGCTATTTCTTCTTCTTTTCTTGAATTTTTGATTTATTGATGAAATAAGTCTTTTAAATCCTCTTACCAAGTTGATTTTATTCGAATTATCATTTTCTACATATGATGTTTTAGATCCATGAAATCCATCTTCAGCCAATTTGGAATTATCACTATAAGAGTATGCATTGATGCTCTCATCTACTATATTTTTTACAGCACTAACTGAATTTTCATTTAAGACTGCTTTTTTAATAGACTCTTTGATGGGATTTCGATTAATACAAACGTCATCAGTTTCACCTTCATACTTATCATAGTAAGAATCTGGTCCCTTGCACAAGCACGAAGAGTTTAATTCATGTTTTGAAACGAAAGAACAAAATTCTCTTGACAATTTTTTTCGATGGTTTTCGTCTTCAAAACTAGAGACGGAAGTATTAGACTCGATATTCAATGACGAATGCTCGTCTATTGTAAGGAAAGATTCATCCGTTTCCATCGATTCATCATTCCAAGATTGAATAAACTGGGTGCTTCTACTCGATATCAGTGAAGGCTTTATTTTCTTGGCATAGTTGCACAAAAGCTTCAAGAAATACATCTTTCTGTTCTCTGTTCATTTGCAAATAATGTATAGTTGAATTAAGCATTATTGGCAAATTATTTAAGAATCACATCATTTTCAAATTATATATATTTGAAAATGGCATACGTGTTTCTTCAAATATTTACTCGAAAAGAAGAAAATGTATGACTGCCATTTAGATAAATACTATAAATGTGTTTCGGATTTACAAAATTCCATCAATGAGTTCTTTCGTGTTCACTCATCTATTTACCATAAAAGTAAGCAAATTTATACTCCATTTATATAAATGCTTAAAATATGACATAATTAAAATTCAGAGATTTAATGATTTAATTATATCAAAATGATAAAAAAATTTTAAAGAAATTTTCAATTTACAAGTTTATTTCAAAAAAATAAGAATTTTTTTTTTAATAAATTAAATTTCTGCTGTTTTTAGATGGAACTATATATCTAATTTATCCATTACCATTGGTATAAAACAGAAATTAATTTGCATCATTTTTGTGCAATATTCCTAAAAAGTCTTACATAAATCCGATTTGTTAATTCATTAAAATTTGTTGTAATATTTTTGACGGAAGCCTTTGCTAAGCTTTTAATATTACATATAAAAAATTTATAAATTCATTTCACACATTGCTTATATATAATCTTAATTCATTTTAAAATATACATGTTATTTTTTTTACATAACATGATACAAACATCGTGCATGTTATGAAAAGGCTACTTTTAATTCTTCCTTGTCGGATTTATAAACAAATACATATATAATTTTTGCTGAATTCTCCCATTCACCACGTTTCAGTAGTACATTTTATATTTGCAATTACAAATAACAGATTGCATGATTTTACGTTATATAAACGCTCACTCTGTATACATAAGCTAGCACATGGTGCACCTAAGTATTTTGCGATTCACTTACTATATTGGATATTAAATACTTATTTGTTTCGGCATCTAAGCTTTATAAATGAAAGGTTCTGTTCTTACAATGGCCTCGGTAAAACCTAGTTGAAACATATAAAAAGGGTTTATATTGGCACCATGAGTTTATTATCTGCAAATATATTTTTAAAAGACACAAAATTTGCAAAAATACGATCGATTATGGTGATTTTTTTTGAAACCCTCTAAAAACAAGACAAAAAAATTACTGTCACGTACTATTACACCTGAAAAACCACCCTTTATGCGACAATACAAGTTTTACTTATCTTAGGTGGCACTATTAATCCAGCCGACTTTTGAACAAGTAAGATAGAACTTTCGAATGTAAAAATTAATTTCATATAAAGAGATTAATTTTATGATTAAAAATAGAAAATTATAAATAATACCCTATATTTAGCATTTTTCAAATGAATTATATATTCACTTAAAGGATGATATGAAAATATCTTGATAGAAAATAAAATACAATTATTCTTTTCCATGCTAAGAGTTGTGTAGAAGAATTACGGAATCTCAACATAGGCACAGGCATAAATTAAAAATGAAGGTTGAGAAATATATTTGTAATAGAGTGTAAAAGTGGAAGATTGTAGATAGATGATGCTGAACGTCACAAAAAAATACTTAATCTATGAAGCTATCTAAGGTTTTGTATGTTAAACGGATTATTGGGCTTAAGATATGCTGATTCATATGTAAAATTATATTTACAAATAAAAAATAAACATTATAGATATATCGCGATATAAATCGATGAATTTTTCTTTTGTTTTGTGATTTGAATTCATGTTTTTACATAAAAAAAAAATTGACAAAGATTGCAAACTCATTATAAATTAACTATTGGCAGTTTTAATGTTAATAATTTAATATAAATAATATTTATTGTGCTTCTTTTAGAGAAAAATCAAAGATTAAAATATTTGAGGTTTAAGCACAAAATATTAAAGGCAAAATTTAAATGATAAAAACTATGCGATGAATAAAAAAATGTATATTTAAAAAGAGATAAACATAATTCAAGTGTTTTTTTATAATTTTCGGTACCCATAAATGTCCAGCATCTTTCTTATTTGTATGCAATCATGCGTTTCAGCTTCGTTTATTCTTGAATTTGTTGATTATTATAAATTATGGAATATAAATGGTTATCAACATGTGTTATGAGTTTATAAAGCAATACAAATTGCGCAGATTGTTTTTAACAAAACACAATAGCAAAACGAAAATCCTTGTGCTTTTAAAAGATTATTATCGCCAAAGTTTTAACAATATTCCATATGCACTTCATATGATAAATTTATCGTGAAATAAATAAAAAAAATTGCAATTTAATCATTTTTGTCGCGATATTTAATATGATTTACCCATAAACTCATATTCTACAGATTGTTTATAGCTCCAATCATGTTTCAAAATTACATATTTAGCTAGTGAAATCACAATTTTATGTCTATTGAAATGTAGTGAATAGTAAACGGCATTTCTATTGATTTATTCATCTAAAAATCTTATTTGTGATATATTACATAGTTATAATTGTTTTTCTATGTTGAGAAGACATATATAGTAGTGTAAATTTTGCATTTAACAAAATTAATGTATAGAGAAGTAAGTCATCAGCGTACATCTCGGCAAAAAAAGTTTGTCTTATTTCAACAATGCCTTTGTTTTTTTATTATGTTTTGTTCATATATCTTTTAAATAGTTTTAAGTAAAAATTCGTTGATTTGAATGTGCATCACAGGTAATACTAACCCGAAAAATTATCTTATGTTGTAAAATCATAATAAAATAAAATATAAATATGGATAATATCTGAAATATCATGAAAAGTTAATCAAACATATCAACTCAACTATCTGTTCAAAGTGTCTCTTACTTTAAAAGGTAATAGATATCTGAAATGACGTAGCTCTAGAAAACAAGTGTTTATAATAATTTTTAGCCTCAAAATATAGAAATTACAAAATAATTAATATTATTTGAATCTTGAGGGGTAGTTGGTTGTGTGTTTACAAGTCGGACCCTAGTGAGGGGTCGCGGGTTCCACTTTCACCCACTCACTAATTTCCAAACAAATTTATCTTTAAGAAAACAATCCAAGGGGGCGGCCAGTGAACAATAAAAGATAAACCATAAAGCAATAACAAGCCATGAGAAATGGGTGTTTTTTGTCTAAGCCGTTGAGCTGTGCCTCCAGTATGGAAAAAGATCCCACACAGTTCAGCAAGTATATAGGTAAGTGTAGAATGTGGTTATAGCTTGTATACCTTAGCGACGAAAAGTAGACAGAATCACATTCCCTCCCCATAATGACTGCCGCCTATGAGAAAGGGCTCAATCCACGGTAATTACGGGTGACAAGAAGTGCTGGGGGAGTCCCATTGAGAGACGCAGCAGTTAAGCAATAGTTCCTATTAAAATAAAGCGAACTTCCTAAAAAGTAATAGAAGTAAAACATAAATAAATAAAGTAGATTCGATTAGAAATTTGAATCCAGAAATAATGAATAAATAAACGAAGAGGTAAATTACTATTTTATAGTAAGTATTTATCGGTATGAATATTTTGTAAAAATAATTTATAATAAAATTAAGAGGTTGGAAAGGATTTTATAATCCAGTAATCTTTTTTTTGATGAAATAAACAAATAAGTTACTTTTAAAAAATATAGTAGGAAATTATAGAAACTAAATTATTCAAGTTATTTCTCATAATTGAAATATTAAACATGTATTTCTTCCGTTTTACTTTTCTTAATTTTAAATTTACAGTGTTAATTATCATGAATGTTTTTGTTATTTCATTAGTTTCTTAAATATTCAATGCAGCGTTTAATCATGTAAATCAGCTAAAAAACTTATTTACTGGATATAAATTAATTAGAATTTAAGAACTTCAATGGTTTGCGTTAAAATGTTTGAACACAGAAAATTATCTTTTTAATTTTTAATCGTATACAATTTTATAAATAATTTACATATTATAATGTGGGCTTTCTTTAAAGAGGGGCTAATTTTATTTTAGAATTTAATAAATAAATATAAAACAAAAGAATAAAGTGAAAATGTGGCGAGAAATAATTTAAAATTTTAAATAGTATTTTTTACAATAAATTTATTAAACTTTTTGTGTTCGATATATTCAGAATCTGAATTAAGCCTTGCATATTTGATAAAAAAAACCTTTGCAGGCCATTAAGATCATACATATAAGATAAAGGTTTTATTTACTGTGTTATTTAAGAAAATCCAGGAAGATATAATTCCGTTCGCTATATATATAAATCACTAATTTATCAAATAAACATCTAAAAATAAATTATTAAGGCATTCTGTGATGTAACTTTACAAAAAGATCACAAAAATTTAGAATAGCTTTATGGTTAAGATGAATAAAAAATAAAAAACTAAAGATAATTATTTGATGATTTAATTTTGACTGAATTTCGAAAACAAATGTTGTCTATAAAAGTGATGTGCATTAAAGAAGAGGCATATTATAAAAACACAACTTTGTTTCGTTTTAAATGAAATAATTAATAAAGTCTTGAATTATTTTTTTACTTTTTTCATGATTTTTTCTGACTTAAACTTGCACAGTTATAAAATAATTAGCAAAACAACTCTAATAAGAAAACTAAGATAAGCTATATAGAATAGAGACACTATTACACAATATAAACGATGTAAATAAAACTATAAAAAGCCTTACGAATTATACCAACTAAATTTTATTCCTTTATTTGTGTTAATTTTTTTGGATGAATTGATAGTTTCATCTAAATTAAGTTCAAGCTATCATGATCATTATAACATACTTAGTATTTTATATTATAAGGAAACGCATAGGAAGAAACTGTTATTAACAAAATCATTTTTTTAATTATAAAACGAATTTTATATAAAAATCTTTTTAATGTGACGTTTCAGAAATAAATAGAACATAAATTGTGTAATTTTACAATAACAGAAATAAAGAACCCAAAAAAACCTATTCTGTTGCAAGTAAGCAGTTTCTTGCGATAAATATATCCAAGAAATATAAGTTTAATGATTTTTTTTTGTTTTTCATGAATTTACATTCTTTGTCTGGTTAAGCATGTATGCTTCGTTTGCGATTATTTTATAAATCGATTAGAATTCGTTTACAAGCATTATTTATGCTTAATTTCTTTGAAATAATTTCACAGTATTGTATTTGATAATTATTTCTGGGTTATAGTTATATTTACAATGGCTTTTAACTTTTTTTTATACTTCATATAATCACATTTTTTCAACTTTAATATTTGATTTGAATATAATGCATTATAAATTATCTGTTTGATCATAATTGCAACCGAGGTAACATTTTTTATCCACAAATGTAAAAAAAGATACCTTATATACCTTTCTATATATATACATAATTGCCATGTACAAATATTTATGGTATTATTTCCTAAAGAGGCATGAATATATTTAAAAAGAATAGGTCAAAAAATTTACTTCTTTTTTGATTTAAAATTAAATTTTAAAAAATTTTTTGTTGATACAAATACAATATTAATAATGTTAATGGTTAAAGAAATATTGAATCAAAGCACAGACTAAATAAAAAAAAATTGTGAGATATTTGTTGATTTTATTCCAAAGAGTGTATTTTATGACGAGTTTTATATTAAATGTACACTCCTCGATTTTATAAACATAAAAATGATTAAATGTAATGCCTTTGATTTGCTTACAACGAACTCTAATGAAAAATGTTTTTCTATCGTTAAAATAATTTAATTTTAAAATAGCTTTATTATAAAAAACAAATATTTAGACCTTCCGATATCAAACTACGGAATCAAGTCTATAAAAAAGATTTGAAACTGTTTACGGAACTAAAAATGTTCAAAAGCATATTTAAATAAATAAATTTTATTTAAAAAGGCATGATTTAGTTTGATAAATAAATGTATGTAATACGGAAATTCACGATATCGTCCATTTTTTTATAGAAATTCAAATCGAAAATATTCCCCAAGTGAAGCATGAGAACATAGTTAGTGCTTATATTGTTTAATTAAACATGCGTGTACTTTAGATATGCAAATAGATATATAAAAACCCGTATATGTGTAATTATAAAAGAAATTATTTATCTAGATCTTATAGTAATAAGCTAAAATTCAATTCCCATTTTCAAAAAAAGAATTTTTTGATATTAGCATATTGATATTTTAAATTAAAAAATAACTTTAAAAGGTGGATTATAATAAAATGATCCACAACTTTGCTAGCTATTTAGCAAATAAATAAACCTTTCAATAATTTTTTTTTTAATTTTTTTATTTTTCCCCTTAAATCGAATCAGGCATTTGATACTCTTTCACATCATATGTATAATGGCTTTAAATGCTTTCACTTTCGTACTGGTGTGGATTTAAGTTATTTTGGGGACAAAAATAAGTGTATCTAAATACGAAAGCTTTCTTTTGCAATAATTCGGGCACCCAGCGTCTGTATATCTCTCGATGCTAGGATGGCATTGACTACCTGTTTTTAAATTTGACAATACCCTTGAGTGAGGTGAACTCAGATCTTCAATCATTTAAATCAAAGTTTCTAGGGTGAATATTTACACCACTCAACTACAACAACTTCAGTCTTGCTATAAATTTAAGGCTATACATATTTATATTTTATGCACAAAGAATAAAGATAAAGGGATGATGCGCATAAATAATATTTATTTAAGGGTTTATTTTCTTTTGAATTTTTGATGTTTGCTCATGCAAAAATTCTGATTGCTCTATATTCCATATTTGCTGTATATTATTCTGCAGCACATCCTCCTTTCGATATGAATAATACATTTTATGCGCTCAAGATTTATACATTCAAGTGTTTTTCTCAAGCTATTGTTTGTGATTATGGTTCTGCTTCTATTGGTATCCCTGTTTCCTTAAAATACGACTTATGGTTTTTTGTGACAATAACATCCAATGTTATGACAGATGCGATATATTACATCTATTTATTTATGGATCAATCTTAGTATCGTACTTTTAAATTTTCTATTTAAGCATAACGTGATTGATTCCCCATGGGCACATCATATATATATACTATTGACTATATCCTCTTATCCTACATATTCTTCGATACATCTCCTCTATAAAAGAACTATAGTTCAAGGTTTTTTCTCAATCCTATAGACTGGATATATGCCTCGGTTTTCTTTGTGACTTTTAACCTTATATAAAATATATTATAAAGAAAATGCAAAATCCGAAAAAAAATTGCAACACGTAAGCAAGTCTACGTTTATATATGATGCCAATTATCTGTAAATTTATTTAGGCGAGTCGTTAAGTGTAAAATAATAATTTATTCTTTCTTTTGATCTCTAAATAATGTGTGTTTAGCCGAGTGTTATATTTAGCTCTTTTATTTTATTTTAAAATATTTTACTACTTTTCAACCTATTAGAATCCACAAATATGCTTTGATTTTGTTAAACTTATTAATAATACATATTTAGAACTTCAAACTCATCCTACCAGTTTATATGAAATCACGGAACTCTTTCTACATAACAGATTCAACAATAAAATATTGTATTCATATATAGATAAAATAATAAAAATGCATTAGTTCTCTCCTTTAAACCGCTTAATCATACGTTAGATTGGACTTATTTATAGGTGATTTTATAAAAGCTATTGTTAAATTAAATTATTTTTACAATGTTTTTTCATCCTATAATAAAATATATACTAAATAAAGAATCATTTACAAATATGTAAATGAATCTGGGTTTTTTTATGCTGAGCAACGAAGCACATCAATTTATTTTTTTATTAAGTTTACGGGATTCATTTGTAGATATAATACATGAATATATAGTTTAATTTAAATTGTGAAAAATATTTTCAACGCCGCATTCAATAAAAAAATTATCATTGATAGATATAATAAAAAGTCTTAGATCAATTATTAGCAAATCTTCCAAAAATAATATTATTATAATTGTTCCAATCGGAAATAGCACAGAAACCAATTCTTTATAATATCGGTTTCATCATATTTTATTTATTAGTCGATTTTCAATCACATTTCTAAAATCAAATGTTTGCACGTTCAATAAGAATGATATAATTAATATAAATTTGATCAATAAAGAAAAACGCAAATCAAAAAATATTTTCGGGCTTAAAAATACCGTTAAATTGAAAATATATGCTAGAAATTATTTTTAAGCGTAGAGAGTTGATCGAAAACATAAAATTAAAATTTCTTGTTATTACAGACAAATATAATGTTTTTTTTATAACCAAATTTGATTTGCAATGCAAATTATAACTTTATCTAGCGTATTAAATAATTAAAATTTAAATAAAGCCATAATTATCAACAAAATATTTTTCTAAGTTCTAAAGAGTTAATACATACCAAATGATAAAAACTTTTCTGTGAAACTAATATAATTTAATGATCTGATTTGTGAGATACAAATATAGAAAATATGAATTAACTATTTATTTTAATTTTTTAAGCCATGAAAATGATTTTAGAAATGCTTTTTTTAAGTTCAGTTTTTCTTTCAGTGATTCGTAATAGCGAAGATTATATTCTAAAACATGGAGCTTTCAAAGAAGATGATTATTATCCACCGATTTGTGCTGACCATAGAAATTTAATTTATAATATTCGAGATGAAAAATCATCAAATAAAAATATGATTCCATTAAATTTGAAAAGGACATGTAACTTTCGAGAACCCAAAGATAAAGTTTTAAAGCTAAAACCCAATTTTAAAAATGATCATAAAACAAGGGAAACAAGATCTAAGGGGAAATTTTTAACGATAGAAGCGAAGAATATAATTAAAACCGCCAATAATAATTCTGATTCCAGATATTTCCATTGGTTGAAGAAAGCGCCAAAAAAATCATTGGGTTTTGAAGATAAAGCTCAATATAACAGAAATTTAGGGAATAGAAAATTTTCTCAAACGATTGATTATGCACAAAAAGTCGAAATAGATGGCAAAAATACAATAATAGATGAAGAGTCAACAATAGAAGATAATTCATGCTTTGCAATATTTTATAAATGTATAGGACACCGTTTGCTCAATAAAAACCCAAAAAATATCCTTAAAACGGAAAAAAACTTTATTATTCCTGAAAAAGAAGGGATTGATAAGAACCTAGATTCATCTTTTAATGGATTTTGGGTTAATCGTAATTCAGAAAACTGCGATGAATTCACTAGAAAAAGTACAAAAAATCTTAGTGATTTATCGATTTCCACAAATTTCGAAATGGAATCAAATGCTATGATAGACCCCACAAAACTTGAAAACCAACATGATAAGTTTTTGATAGAGTTTATGAATATCATTTGTCCTATTTTAAATAAACATTCATACGACCCGTCTTTCTATCCGGGTGAAGTTTATCAAGTAGAAATAAAAATTTTAGAAAACAACTGTTTTAAATGCTCAATAACATTATCTTATCACAATTATCGTAGAAATAAATCATATCGCGACATAATAAATCACACCATTAATTTGAAAAAATCATTCCTCACAGTAGACGATTGTTTCAAGAATAGAACACATCCAAAAAATGATGGTAATGATATTTGCGTAGGTTCAAATGAGATAGTTGAGAACTCTAAAAGAAACAAAGAAAATTCGAGCGATAATATATCAAGTAAAAAAATATTGAGTTTTAACCCTACTAGTTCTGTCAATAATACGACAAATAAAATAGCACCTAAAGCTATCCAGGAAGTTTTTGAAATAGGATTTTACGAAAGTAAAAATATATCAACACTCGATAGAAAGGAAAATTTTATTGAATCTAAAAATAGCATTATAAATGAACATAATAGCTTAAATGTGTATGGTTCATCAGCTCCCCCACCTTTGCCACCAAAAAAGAGGCACATATATAACGAAAACCGAGATTCTATAAAATTTAAATATGATGCGCCATCGAACAAATGTTCAATAACAAAGTGTATGTGTGTACGAAATAATGAAAAAAGTAACCAAAGGATTCCTGTTAGAAGCTTAGAAACAGATCTCACAACTTTGGTCAACATTGATCATCATTATTCTATACCCCCGAATAGACACACAGTGGATTCAGAGTTTTGTGAATGTCTTACCAAAAATAATATTTTTAACTTAGAGACAGAACATAAGAAGACGGTCGAGGCTGTTGCAATCAATCAAGCTATTACAGATAAATGCGATAATTTTCCAAATTTAGAATCTAAAACACTTAATAGCTCCATTCTATCAGAAATAATCTATATAAATTATCCTATTGAACCAAAGGCTTTAGAACCTAAGTATACAGCTACCTCCGAAGGCATGTATGTGAATGATCCCATTAAATCAATAAAATCACCTTTGATTGAAAACGAATATGATATTTTAAATGCCGGCAATCCTAAAATAGCGAAATGTTTTGAATTTTTGAATTTAAGTGATGATTATTTGTATGCTGAAATTCAGAGTGAACATAATGATGCGCAGATGCATGCAGATTATGCAGATTGCAAAATTTCAATCGCGTCAATTAAAAACGGATCAGATAAGCTAGAAATTAATATGAACCTAAAGAAACGAAGAAGGGGGGTTCTAAGCGAAACAAACTATCAACTTGATCCATATTTTAAAGTTATAAACCCCCGAAATTGCAAAATTACAAATAAGTTTAATCAAAGACCGGATTTTAGGAAAAATGAAGCGGAATTATATCAAAGAATTGGGTTCTATAGTCCGAATAAACCAAGAAAAAGCTCCCATTCACCCTCATTTGTAGAAGACGGATTTGCGAATAAATCGTCGCCTTCAAGTAAAACATCAACGCTCTCAACATCTAAAGCTGGAACTTGGAATTCAAAAAGTACAACAGATTACAATTTAACTGATTTTCTCTTAAGTCAAGACGCATGTGCAAAAAGTGACAGTTTAATTAGCACTGGTATATCTCGATTTCCGCCTGAAATGCATGAATTATATTTATCAGATGCATCAGATAAAAATAATAATCTTAACAGATACAAATGGGGATCTTTCAAGAGTTTTAATTCTCTCAAACGCTTAAATTCACGCAATAATCAGCAAAAAAAAATATCAAGAAATAAAAGGCATTTAAAATCAAATACAGACATTGAAGAAAAATTAATCATCGATTTTAGTGGAATTGATACAAAGTGGAATGATTTCGAGTTTTTCTTCAATCCTGATGATGAAATCAAAAATTCTCTTCAAGTTATCGAAAGAGAGTTTAGAACATACCTACTTAAATCTAAAAAAATTACCCAGGAAAGATTAGATAAACTACGATTCATCGTAAGAGACATAAATGAATATTCAGAATCCGGGAAGAAATTATTTTTAGAAATACTACTAACAGACTATTAAAAATGAAATATAAATAATTTTAATTAAAAAATCTTACTTATTAATAGACATCTTTTATCACAAAATATAATCAAGGTATTATTTTCGGTTGGTTAAGTAAAATCCAATTACTAAAAATACGCATAAATTGTGACATCAAAGTTAAATAACAGATTTAAAAGCTTCATAGGCTTTAAAACCCAATATAAAAAAATATATAAATTATAAGAAAAAGTACAATTTGAACATATATTAAGAGATGATTCTTAAAGGGGAAATGCACTTAAAAAACCATGATATATATAATAAACAATTATAAAAATGTGAACACTAAAATTGTAATTAAACTATAAAGTTAGAAATAAAATTTTTTAAATATTGAAAAAAAAGAAAAAATTAAACATCTGGCAGCTAAAGTGGAAGTAGCACGTATAAAAATCTTTCTTTGGGGTATAAATATTGCACAAAAATTATCTTATAATCTAGTGGCTTATATTGAAGATAATAAAAATAACTTAAACCACCTTATACATGATTTAATAATTCTATTAAATATAAATTACCACAAAATTCGACTGTAAAAAGATTTTTTAATTTTAATGATAAACAAAGAAAAAAATAGTGCTTCTTTTGATATCACATACGTTTCTGCTTGATACATAATAATTAAAAATAATGAATTATAAGATAAAAACTACATGGAATTATAATTATGAAAAAGGGCAATGGGCATTGCATATATTATAATGATTTTCAAGAATCCGACTACCTTCTAACAAACTTTCATTAAACTATGTGTATTCAAATAAAAAAACATGTGTTTTTTTTTCTGTTTATATCTTTTGGACTTTCTTTTAATCAATACTCGTTTAAATTTCAATATAAAAATTACCAAAAATTCTTATCACAGACATAGACAATTTTTTTGTTTATTTTAGTGCGTAGTTATTTAATATATCTATTTTTGAAATTTGAATTTTTCTTTAGTTTATATTAGATCAAATAAATGTATTACGAAGTGCTTTTTCCTGCTTAAAACAATGAAAATAATATATATGACTTTTTAATTTAACGTTAATTTAAATCTAATATGATACTATTTCTAGTTACAATAAATATACAACTTATTATTTTTTTTGTTTAATAAATATCAAACAGGTATTTTTGGTCTGGTGATTAATAAAAAATCATAATAAACTATTCCGATTTTACGTATATATAAGAAGGTTTTTCTAGCTGATAAACTGCGCATTTAATGATTTTTAAAATAATATTCATTTGACCATTATCATTTTTGTTAAACTTTAGCCTGTGTCAAAAATATCAATATGTTAATGAATAATTCATAGAAAAAAACCTTTAGACATATAAAAGAAATCAATTTTAAAATATAAATTATAAAATATTAAATATTAATCGTAAAATATGTTTCAATTATGCATTTGAGGTAATTTAAGGGTGATTAAAAGTGTTTTATAAAAATAAAAACATGAATCAAGCATTATATAAATATTTAAATTATTTGCTGGTGTTTTATTTTCGTGTCTATTTATATGTTAAATCAAAATTAAATGTATAAAACTCTGAATACAAATTAATTTTGAAATGAATTAATATTGACATGATATCTTTTCAAAATATTTTCAGAAACCCACCTGAAACGGTTTTATCACCAGTATATTTTATTTTACACAATTATTCATTTTTTTTTATTTTTATTTAGTTAGAAAGCGAAAAATGATCATTTAAATATTGGAAAATTTATTATTATTATATTTTGATCAATATCTTTTGAATTTTTTTTTTCTGTCCAAAAGCTTGTATCTTGTTAAATCGAACTTTAAAGCTATTAATTATTCTTTACGACGCTAAAATTTTTTAAACTATATTTTACCTATAAATGCAATTTAGTAGCAATTTTGCAATATTTTAAATTTCTTGTGTATCTTATGATAAAATTTTATTTAATCAATATGATTACTAAATTACAAAACTTATGTTCTTGCTCACAATTAACTATGTTATGTTTTACATTTTCATTAAATTTCTAAAATGCTAGCATCCTTTAATTTTTACATTATTATATTGTTATTATAAAAACCATCAAATGATTTCAATGACATGCATTTTCATTCGTATTCATGGAATTCGCCCGAAAATGGCAATAATTTCTTACTTTATATATGTGCTATTGAGGTAATTTTTATAAAATATCGTATTTTGAATGAGGTCCATGAATTAAGAATCTACCTTTTTACAGATAAAAGAATATATAGTTTTTTTTGAAATTCACGAGAGAAAATAATAGTGTAAATTATAAATTATAAAAGGTTTTAAAGTAGGCATACCTGATAAATTATTGAAAAAAACGCACATGATAAGAAAAAGGTTTTAAAATAGTCGTTTAGATTTAAAACCATACATTTAAATACTTCACTATCATTATAGAAAATATTGATTCACACATACCACAAAAATATATATAAATACAGATTTTTTCGATTTAAAATAAAAGCGTAAATATCATATAATTTGAAAAACGAACATATTACGAAGTGAAATATCTATTTAAAATAATAATTATTCGAATCCTAATGTAATATACCAAGCATCTAAATTTTTCCATTTTTTTCTGATGTATATAGAAAATCACCCAAAAGAACAATTGTAATACATAATTTTATATTTCTTAAATACATGTTTTTTGAAATAATATATAATTTACTACACGTGGTGAATATAACTATCAGGCTGTTTAATAAATTGGCAAACTTGACATGGAAATTATTCTATAGTCTTCTAAAGAATGAGATCTAATATTTTATGAAAAACACAGCCTATAAATATAAAATTGTTGTAAATACAAAACCGTGAATATAATATGTATTCTTAAAACTAACGGTAAAATTATCCAAACTTTATTGAAATTTTATGTATATTGTAATTATACGAGTCTTGTACAATTGTATTTGTAAAGGATATTTACTATAAAAAATGTCCGAAATAAACAATTAAAATATAAGACAATCCTCATTATACTCGATACTTATAACAATATTATAATGTTTTTCTATCTGGGGAAATATTGATTAAAATGAAGCTAAATTAAATTTATGATAAAAATATATCACATTTGAATGTTTTCAAATCCAAAATAGAATAAAAGTATTAAATAAATTCGGATTAAATTTTTAATGAAATAAAGATAGATTTAAAAGTATTAATAAAAATAATCATAGCAGAACATATATATTATTATGAAGAATATTATAAGTGAAAAATTAATATTAAAATAAAGATTTTATTCTAATTTCTAAACATATAAAATATAAATTTTCAAGATATAAGGTTCAAAACATATTTATATAAATAAAATTGTTTAATTAAGTAATCTAAAGAGTAATTTTGTGGTTTTTATTTGGCAAAAAGAAAATAGAATAAAATTTATGTGATATTTTTATAATTGTTTTGATTAGTTTCATTGCCGAAAGCTTTTTTATTATAGACTTTTTCAACGCTATTTAAAGTGTTTCTAAAGGCTAAAAATTAGATAATCATATTAATACACTGCAGTTTCTTAGGTTATGATTTAAACCATTACTTAAAACCTTTTGTTTTTTTCTAGCTTTTATTCTTCCTAAAATGATTTTTCTGTAGTAATATTAATAGACATAAATTAATCGGTGAATTATCGGGGAAAAACTTGAATTATATGTTATATAAACAGTTATAATGTAATTGGTTTAGTTTGTGATATTTTTCTGATTAAAAAGAGTTTACTTATGTTAATTTTATTATTAATATAATATGTTTGAGAATTATAAAACTCTTTTGATATTCATTAGCATACTCAATAAGCAGTTGATGCATACATAATAATACTTAATACAATTTTAAAAAATCTATAGCTAAATATGAATCTTTTTAAGTTTTAAATACAGATTTCACTCTAATTGTAGTCCACTAAATTTTATAATATGCTAGCTTTATTAGAAAAAAATATTTTTAACAAAGATTTATGAAGAAGCAAGCGATTCCAAAAATATTTAGAAAAATATAAAAAATATATGTTAATTTCAATCAGCATTATAATTCTGATTATCTCTTTAGGCACCTCGATACCAAGCAGGAAATAGAACACTTAAAGCGTTTTTAAAGAAATTTAGAGTTTGTTACATACTCTGAAGCCGGCTATTTATGGGTAGTTTTTATATTTTTTATGTTTAAAAAACTAATATATCTCTAATTTTTTATATTTTGTGACCTAAAGCTATTATATGATGTATATATTTTTCCAACAAGAAGAAACGGCACCTGCCACATTGAGCCCCTTTTCCATTCATAAACAAAGAATACTGTAATTTATTTAAATATAAAACGGTTTTACTTAAAAAAATCGATACACATCTATGGGGATATTGTTTAAATTTATGGATTTTACATAAATTAAGAACCAAGTTTTTTTATTTAATACAAAGGCAACCAATATTTCAATTATAGCTTTTCTTTATAATTAAATATATTTTTTTTAAAAATTCTACCGAGGAGCATGTAATATTGTGTCTTTTGATGTGAAATATCGTTTAAAAATATTATATTATACAAATATTACTATAAAGGTATAATTTTAATGCATCGAAAGATCTGATTGTTTTTTGATTCAATAAAATTACAATATAGATCGCAAAAGGAAAAATAAATAAAGTAAAAACAGCCAGTGCAAATAAAAAGGTAAAAAATAGAATACATTGTATTCTAACTATATTTTCGATATCAGTTATCTGTTTATATTTTTTTTCTATAAATTTTAATCAAATCTTTATAGATAATAAAGTAAAATGTAATAATTCAGAAAGAAGTAAAGTTATGACATGATTAATCTATATAAATTTCTTTATACTTCTTCTTTTTTTGTATCTCATATATAAATAAGTGATTTTTGCATTTTATAGCATAAAGTAATCAGAAATTTAATGAAAGCTAAGTTAGAGACAAAATAAAATGTGCCACAATATAATATTTTTTTAGAAAATATGCAAGAAAAAAAAATAAAATTCATATTTTTACATTTTTTTGAAACTATACATACAAAAACATATACTCTTTATATAAAAAAACTTTAAAAACCATCAAATTAAAATTCAAATATGTATGATAAGTATTTCTAAGAAACCAATATTAAGGAAATACATTACACTTCATATTATTTCATAATCAACTTATTTTTGCAGAATATTTATCTAGATACTTTTATGTATATAAAAATTTATTCTAAAAGTATAATTATCGTTTTATTTAGTATATCAGTCTTCCTTATTATATATGACCTCATAAAATTTTGTGAAGTTTATCGTATTTTTAAAATTTTTTGTGGTAATCTTACATATAACACCTGATGATTTATATAACTACCATGTAAAACGCTAAAATATGCTTTCGCACCAAAAAATATAAAAAAATTGAATAGATGTAAGTTTGCAAGAATCACAACCCATGGCATCTTATATAGAATTTCTTCCTAAAAACAGATGGAATATTTTATTTTCCCCCATTATCTAAAAATTTTAATGATGGTATGAAATGTTGATTTTATTAGCAAAAAATTATGTTCATTTAGCAAAAATAATAATAAAATGCAAAAAACTGTAAATAGAAATGCTATGTTATACAAATTTCTTTTTATATAAATAAGAAAAATAACAAGTTTATTTAATTATTTGATAGAATCACAGAATTTTGATATAATATATATTTTTAACTATTTATTTGTATTAATAGAAAAAAATTAATCTTAAATAGGTTTTAAAACTAAAAAAGGGGTATAATTTTTTTTATTAGAATAAATTAATACATGTTTATAAATTTTTTTAAATCATAAAATTAAATTTATTAGTTAGCTTAAACAAACTATAAATGAACTTGATAACATAAAAAACATAAACAATTTTAGGGAAACTTTTTATTGATGTCTAAAATTATACTGTCAAATTATATACTTTTTATACTAGATAAATAATCGTCAAAAATTGACCTTTTTCATTCCCAGCTATTTTAGAATATATACTTTCCCGATATTTATCATAAAAAACGTATGAATTCTTATATTGTGTAAAAAAATGAATATGAATAATCTCAAAAATACATTTTAGAGTAAATAAAAATTAATTATTTTGCATGATAAATTTTTAGTTCAATAAATTGTGAACCGCAGATTTATAGTTAAGCTATTAATCGAATTTCCTTTTAAATCGTCATAGTATGGAGATATTTTAAAATACTATGTTACTATATGGCATTATATAGATTATTATAACTAAAAATCAGAGCATTGCTTGATAAACGCCTCATTATATAAGCAAGCGAAAAATTACAAATCTTTAAAAAAATTTAATAAAATTTTGTTGTAGTATAAATCCCCCCCAAAACGATTTCTGATTTAAAATAAAATTGCACATAATGTTACTTTGAGTAGAGAATGAAAAACATAAAAACCTAAATTTATGCATAAGGGATATATACCTAAACACTGTTTTTATTTAATAAGATAGAAACTTTTTAACACATTAAAATAAAAAAATAAAACTGATTGAGATTATAGGTACGATCAGCCATATGAAAGCTAGTATTTGGGTGTTCATACTTGGCTATTAGGAACAAGTAGGCTTCGAAGGTAAATTAAAATTGAAGATTTTCATAATACATGGGTGTGATACGTCAAAAAAACCATTTCCTGCAATTTTAACTATATATAAAAATTTAATATTAAACAGAGTTATGTGCCCCATTACACAAACAATTTTATAAACCCAAAATAAAAAAATGCTTAGTGAAAAAAAAATCATTATGCTATTTTGTATTGTTAAACTCATAAATTTGAGATGAAAATTTTAGCTAGAATATTAAAAAATAGCATTCTTTTTATATACCCCGATCTCACTTTATCCAAAATATAATCTAAAAAAGAAAATCTACGCATTAATATTATAGAAAAGATCATTACGGTGCTATTTTCAAATATTGAACTGATCAGTTCGGATTTTTTTTTGTTTTTTAAACATTCCTAAATAATTTATGGTCCTATGGTTAAAATTTAACAAATTTTATCGAGGCCCCGCTAATTAATACATTTTCATAATTCTAAAGATAGCCCTGACTTCCAAAACTTACTTTCTGTTATTGTTCAAGTTGTTTCATCGTTCCAGCATAGCACATTATCAGAGCAGAAAACCTTCTTATCCAAGAGTTGACCCAATAGTATTTGTAGAATCTCTGATTTCTAGGTGGTATTAACTACCAGTTTGCATATTTTGCTGTTCTATTGATTGTTATATATGAAACTTAAATTTTTTAATATTAAACTTCGAGTAAATATTTGCACAACTCAGAATGGTCACTTTTAGTAAGTTAAATACCAAAAATACGACGTTTTCGTAATTGCTATAGAGAAGAACTAAAATTCAAGCATTTCCAATTGAATCATTTCTTTTGCAAAAAGGTTTATTTTCCCTTGACTTTTAACCAACAAAAAAAATTCAAAATACTGACTATTTTTTGTACGTTTTGAATTTTCATAATACTTATTTAAATCGCCCCAATTTTTTCGCGAAATTTATCGAATATCTATAATATTTTTTAAAAAATTTGATTTTTAATTTTTGACTTTTTATGTACTACAAAATGTCATTATTCTTGATACCAAAGCATAATTATCACTTACACTATACCCAGGCTTATATTCCATGAATTAAATTGATTTGGGGCGCGGTTTTCGCTTAATATGATAGAAATCATTTTTTATTAGAAATAATCAAAAACAAAATACGGATGAATAGATGTAACATAAGTTGATAAACAATACAACTTTAGTCCTTCTTTCTATTCGATCTCACATTTGTTGTAAAATAAGTCCAAAATATTAATTTATGTTTAAATAATATAAAAATATGGTTTATAATAGTATTTATTTTTTAAAATCGAATTCCGATTTTTCTATTGAATAAAGCTATAACTTCATCATCTTATTTAAAAACTTCTACAAATAAGATGAATTCAGAAATTCTAAAAATGAAATTTTTCTCAGAAGAACGCTTATATCCAAAAATTAAATATTTTAAATTCCAAATGAATTCTGATATTTCAAAATCCGACAATAAGCATTTTTTAGAACATTATTGTAGTTTTTAATACACATTATGCTTTAAAAAGGCATGAAAATATGTTTAATGACTTTGTAATATTGTAAACGTTTTTTTATTTTAGATAATGTAATTTTAATTATAACATCCTCTTTATTGGATATTTTTATATTAATTTTTTGCTGTGTTTATCTACCAATTTTTTTGAACTCGAAAACTCTCTAATTTGATCCTCCAATAGTTTAAACCCCAGTTTTAGGTGATTATAGTATTTTTAAAAATAAAGACACGATGTGTACAAGAAATTGATTCCCTCCACTTGCATTCCAGAATAATATTTTATCCCTGTTCTGTCAGAATCCGTTTATTTCCTAAAACATTAGTAGTTTTAATACTTACGGCACCATATTATCTAAACTAAATTCGTACTTTTATATCTTATGCTATCAATACATAATCTTTTTGATTGGAAAATTCTCCGATACGGATATATCTGTATAACTATTTGTGAGGTTAATAATTTTAAGGGTATATAATTGTAAAAGCCTAGATCATCATAAAACTATCGTATAAACCTACTTTCTAACTTTTATTTTTATATTTTATCTTATCTCCATCATTTTTTATAAAATAAACATGATATATTGTTTTAATTTGACCATATTTATAAATTGCTTTTACGAACGTGGCGTTTTCTATCTCTTCAATACAATTGGGCCAATGCAAAATTTATTTTATAAGTTTTTTGAACATGTATTTTTTTATAATACTGATACTAAATTGTTTGAATTCTATTAAAATTATTTACTTAACAAAAATATATTTTATTTTAAGTCAAATAACAATAAAAGAGCTTTTATTGTTATTTAGAGTATAAATTATTGGGTTTAAAGGTTATTTCCTTAACGTGAATATTTCCACTTTATATCATGCAAATTGACCCGTAATTTTCTTTCTGATATAATTTAAATTTAACTGAAATTCTTTATTTTATATCTTTTGATATATTCATAAAGAGGCTTGTTCGATCATCTATTATTAATCAAAATATATTTTTAAATATAAAAGAAAATCAACCAAAAATTTAAATGATTAAATAACTTCTGTTAGAATATATTTCAAATATACCATCCAATTAGAATGTAATTGTATAGACCACTGTGAAATTAACCTTTTTATCGATTAAGATTTAAATAAAATTATGACATAACATATACGTCATATATCTTAAAAAAACTACCAATCAGATTTCCATCATAAATTAGAGTGTTATCGACAAAAATATCGTATATAAATATTTATTCAAAATTGAATGTTTAAAATTTTAAAATTTGAGTCCTTTGGAACCAATATTATTTTCAGTTCTTCAAAAATTTTTTGCGAACATAGATACTCTTTATGAATTATTCAATTTCTTTTGATTTTCTCTTCTATAAAAAAATGAGCTAAAAGAATATTAAATCTAAAAAAAATAATTGCATGATCCATTAGTAGGTATGTTTGTTTGTAACACAATAATAAAGATATTTTATAAATAAAAAATTGATTTTCAATTACAAAATAAAATATCACATAAAATTAAAAATAAATCGATAATTTGTGTATAATTACTGCATAAAATATCACTTATGAGCTTGCTGCATAGAATTTAAAAATAAATATTACATAATCTCCAGTCCAATGTTTTAATTACGATAAGAAAAATTATTCGTAATAATTAAAAATTACGTCACATGACACAATTATTATACAGTAAAAACTCTTTATCGTCATGGAATTCTCTAGTTTAGCCAATTATTTTTTAGGAAAATTTTGATAAATATTTTTTTTTGCACGTCCTCATCAAGAAAATGATTCTGTCTCTAATTATTCAAAAAATAAAAAATGCCAATTTAATTATGATAGCTTCGGTATGTCTCGTAACTTTTGTGCGATTGAAAAAATTCACAAACATAAACAATATATATGTGTGTTGTTCGGTCTCCTCGGATGCAAGTTCGAGTCCATCAAATTTTCAATTAGAAGCAATAACAACTGGAAGTAAAGTATGCAGCAAAAACAATGAAATAAACAAGATAGTCGCCGGTAACAGCGAAATATCAAAGAAAACGGAAGAAACTGACCAGCTTTCAGCCAATCCATTAATACATCACTCTGAAACCAGTGTCATAAAAATTTATTCGAGTATTAGTTTATTGAAAAAACAAGACAAGCACATTTATATATTTTATATTGATGAAAAGGCAGAAGCAATCATAGAACTTGAAAACATTGAAACTACCGGGCTCTGTTTGGAGATACGGCATGAAAATTTTAAATATACAGATGAATTCATATATACTACGATGGGCATTAGTGATGAGAATATAACAAAAAATATTTTTTCTGAACAAGAAAAGAAAGAAATTATTTCTATTCATATACCAGGTGAAATGGCCGTAAAAATATTTCCCAAGACACGTACACATTCAGAAGACAGTGGAATATGTACTTATAATGATAAGGACAATCTGGAGGTTACAGAAAATCCCGCTGAAACCATGAGAACTGGATATAATAGGGAAACTAAAACCCAAGATACGGGCAAAATGTCGTGTAATGTATATTTGCCAAAGATAAAAGAGTCGGATGAAGTAATAGCCATCTCAGGAGAAGATCAGAGCCAGGAGCCATCAACATCAAAATGTATCGTTGCTTTAGGCACCATTAATTTAAATAAAAGTGACAATGACCACAGTTGGAAAGATTTAGTCGAAAAAAGAAATCAATATTCAAGTTTTGATAACTCTGGGATCACATCTTCATTTGTTGCACATGACCCGAATATTAATATAAAATTTTCTGGTCAAATTAACAAAAAGCAATTGTCAGAAGAGAAAGATTATTTATTTGAAAAGAGTTCCGATATTTCTTCTATTAATTTGGAAAAGATTCTAGATATAAAAAAAAACAACCCTTATGATTATAAGATTATAAAATATAATTGTAACATAAAATACAAAAATCCCAATTATCATTTCACTGTAGTATGCCGTGAAAAGTCTCTTATTATCATCTATTCTAAAAAAATTTTGGCCGACAAACAATTAATTGTAAAAGATGACTCCTCGATTTCTGCAACTGAACAGTCGAAAGAATCATCAAAACAAGAAGAATCTGCTGCTCATAATACGTGTGTGGTAAGAAAATATATTTCAAGATTACAGTCTTTAATGAAATCTTCAAAACTTAAAATTACTTCTTTGTTTTCTTTCACAAGGACATGATTTGAAATAAACAATCTAAACAATTTTTTTATAAATATGGTTTAAAGGATACATTATCTATATCATGCGCATTTTCATTGATACAAAAAAATCAACACTTTCCATTTTACTTTCACTTATATTTTTGGACATTGGATTTTATAAAAATTAAATTAAAGACCATTAACATATGCATTAAAAATTAATCTGGTTCTTAAAATTTTCATTTATTATTCTATAAAGATTGCGAAGTTTTTATAAAAAGCGTCTAGGCTCACAAAAGATCGAAGATAAATAGAAAAATCCTTATGGTTATTTTTATAATGAGCAGTATTCAACCTAGATATCATCGCATATTTTTATTAAGGAAACTAGAATGCAATGACGCAAAAAATCGAATCTTGATTTTACGATATTCAACAATAATATTAACTTTTTATGAAGAAGTTTCCTTTGTTATCATGAGAATAGATAAATCAAATGTTATATATCTATCCGTAATATTGTTGTATCTTATATTTCTTCTTTTTTATAATAATAATTAAACCATCATTATTTCGTATGAAAAAATAATAGACAATATTGCTAGTTTTTAGAAAAAAGCTGTAAAAAGTTGCTTTTTTCCATAATTTTGGGTGGGAATCCCAAAAACCTACAATACATGTATAACATATTTTTTTGCCTAATATTATTTGTATCAAACGAACGGACATAATTACAGGTTTATTTAATAAAATATAACACCCTTATTTAACTTGAGCATAATCCATATTATTCAATCTAATGGAATTTATTAAAGTGATCAAATATTCTAGTTTGAATCATAAAAAAGGCATTTTATTTATTTATATAAAGAAAATAGTTTGTAAAACTTTAGAATGAAAGTTAATTACCCATGTGAATGGAAAACTATTGGTATCAAGCATCAAAAATATTAAATTATTATTTACTGCAGATAAATTATTTAGAATTCCGCAATAATCCATATTATATTGGAAAGGTGCATTTATATTTATTGCCAAAACTATAGCAACTATTTTATCGGTGGTTACATAAATCAAAAAAGATCAAGGATTAAAAACACAATACGAAAAGCTGCGATCAATGAATAGTTTATTTATATAAAAAAGGAAAAGCGTGTGCTAGTTTAAGTGGACATAGTATATGATATATGTATCGGAAGATTTAAAATGAATGTTTTATATATTTGATTTTTATAAACACAAAAAATTAAATAATTACAGGAAATTTAAAGGGCATAAAATCGATCTAGATTAGGGAAATTTTAATTTCGGCAAAGCTTATCGTTGCATAAATCAATAATAATTCGTTTTCATTTCTATAAACATTCATAGTGTTTTTACAGTGTTAAAGGTCACAATTGAACGCATGCTAACATATTTTTAATTGCTCTTAAGAAATTAAAGTGATTATTCTTTTTTTTTGTATAAAAAAGTATAAAAATTAAAATATATGCAAGTTTATTGCATAATTCTTTCATAGTGTTGCTTTTAAACCGAGTATAATCTAATTCTAAAAACATATTTTATGATTTTATTTGGTAAAAAGTAGCTATATATTTTATAAAATACGCATTAAAGTTTTGTAATTTTTTTTATAAAGAATTTAAATTTTGTCTTGGTCTTTTTCCAATGATTTTAAGGTCTAAATATAAAATTATAAAAATTTTCTTATGCTTTTTATCTTTGGTATGCGCAAATCTGTCAATATTTTGGATGCCTATTTTTTAAGGAAACAAAAAAAGTGTTAAGTGCAGATCCAATTTTAAATATAAAAAATAAGTTGCTAGAAAGTACTACAAAATTTAAATAAAACCATTATGAATAGCAAAATATAAGTTAAAATGAACATTGAGTGTGTAAAATATATCATTGGTTTTTTCTTCCTCACAAAAAAAAATTGGACTCTTTTTCCAACTTGATTACACGAATTAAGCTTGTAATCATAAATAATTTATTCATAAAGATTTAACTGGGCTCTAATTAGTGATTAAAAAAAATATAGATTTTATATAATGCACTATGTGATGGTAAGTATCCCGGGTGATATAAAATATATACAATATTTATCAAAATAGAATGCTGTATGAAATAAATTGTGTTGTTGATCAAAGTTTCCAAAACATTAAAGCTCTTTAAATTACTAAATATTTAACAATTTTTTTTTGTCGTGCGTTTCAAATTCCAAAAACTTAACCATCTTCTACTTCGTGGCCAGATAATAGTAATTTTTTAAATTTTTACGCAAAAATAGTTACTTTGACACAGAATATATAGCTTTGTATCATAACATGTTCATGTATTGGGAGCGATTTCGTCATAATATTAACATGAAGAATGTTCATTAAATTATGCATATCAGATAAAACCTAGATACTTTCAAGTAGATTAATTCTACTAGTTGAAGTAGAATTGGTCAAATTTTTTTAATTTTCGTATTGAACTGAGTACAAACACTACGCCTTGCGGATAGTTTTTGCTTTACTCAGCAGTACATTTAAGTCAAAACCTTGTTTTTCTATACTGAAAAACATGTTTTAGAGTCACAAAAAAAAATTCAATGCCTTAAGATATCTTTTATCTTATATTTTATTTATATATGTGCATTTGTTTTCTTTTTCTTTATCTCACCATCATAAAAATAAGGATGGATAAACCCAAACCGAATATATGATTACTACATCTAAGGCGTACTTACTATTATAAATTACATTTTTTATACATATTTTGTTAAAGTTTATTTTTTTCGCATACATACTATATTCTAGTACACTCATCAATGATGAAAAATCATATCTGATTTTAATGGTAAATTACAAATGATAAAACCTTTTATATGTAATTTAGAAAAATACCAATTCTTCAAACCAAAATTTTTTTGACTAGAATTAATATATATTTCTTAAAAGATTATAGGACTTTCTTTATAGGATTTTTTAATAAAGAATTTTTCATTTTTTGCCGATATTAAAATCTGAAAGAACACTGGTTCATATTATCATTAAATAAAGATACTTTTAAAAGCTTATACATACAATATAAAAATATCAGTTTATCGCTAAAATTTAAACGCATAATTTACCAAAATAAATACTTATTACGCGTACAAAAGACGATGAGAGAGATATACTTTATGAAATAAATAAACAAAAGGTTCTAAAAAGATCGATGAAATTTTTCAGGGATTATTCAAAACATGGTAAATTTCGTCAATAGTATGAGATTCTTAAAAAATAAAAAAAATTTAAAAGTATTTAATGCAATATAAAATATTTATTATTTACATTTTACAGTCTATATATTTATAAAAATTAGGAATATATATCAACTTCATACTTTTATCATCAATATGAACAGATATAGCAACAAAAAAAAATATTTGAATAGTCTAAAAGACATAAATGTGTCCTAAATGTATTATTTTTATTAATTAAAGGCTTTTTTATATTGACTTAAAAGTAAAAAACTTGTTAAAATATACCATAAAATTGCAATTTATTTCAAATAAATTTATTAACTCCAATTATCTAAGTTTATTACCCGAGAAAGACAACTGCCCTGCTATTAAATTTTTGAAGAATATAAAAAATTCTAATCGAATTTACTTTATTTATGTTTTACTTCTATTACTTTTTAGGAAGTTCGCTTTATATTAATAGGAACTATTTCTTAACTGCTGCGTCTCTCAATGGGACTCCCCCAGCACTTCTTGTCACCCGTAATTACCGTGGATTGAGCCCTTTCTCATAGGCGGCAGTCATTATGTGGAGGGAATAAGATTCTGTCCACTGTTCGTCGCTAAAGTATACAAGCTACAGAAACACTCTATACTTACCTATGTCCATGCAGAATGGTGTGGAATCTTTTTCATTCTGAAGGCACAGTTAAACAGCTTACACAGCAACCTCTTATTTCTCATGGCTTGCCAATGCTTAAGGATTTATCTTTTATTGTTCACGGGCCGCCCCTTTGTGTATTTTTGTTTAGGGTAAATTCGTACGGAAATTAGTGGGGTGAAGATGAGCCCGCGATCCCTCACTGGGGTCCGACTTACAAACCACTCAACCATACCACCCTTTAAGAATAAGATATATATTTTAAATAGAATTAGGATGTTCATATATCTTGGCTTTAGTGCACTTAAGTTATTTTCGAGGACTTGTTTAACAGGTGTAGAAAATTATACATAAAATAAATCACAAAATCATTCTTTATAATTATATATATGTAAAACAAAAGTATTTTGTATCAATAAATTTGGCCAGTTTTTATATATGCTTTATATTATATAAAAATTCTTTGAAGTATGACTTTTTTGGGAATTAGATGTAGGTACATAAAAAAATATAATAAATAAAATACATCGTTAGTACCGTAGCCTTATTTTATGGGTTAAAATTAACATCTTACGAAATAATAATTTAAATCATAGGGTGATTTAGACGATACAATTGATCAAAGTCTTTTAATGTCTTTTATAATATCATATATCGACTGCAAGTATATAAAGCTGCAATATATTTTTTATTACTGGTTCAGTGATGCATAAAAAATATTTACCATAACGATAGTTATTAACCTCTCCAATACTATCTGGCGCAAGAGTGTGTGAAAAATGATATTTCTTTCAAAAATACTTACTTAGATAAGCTTTGATTACTAAAATATTAAATGCTACATAAATAATAAATAAAATAATATAAAAATTTTAAATGATGCTACTCAAAAAAAAACATTTCGTGGATTTTTCATGCTAAAACTTAAAAAAGAAAAGGTTTTAAAATTCATAAATAGTGGGTTATACATGATTTAAGTGAATTTAGTTAGCTGAATTTTCCCAAATATTTAAATTATAAATAATTTACAAGAGAGGAGGTTGATTCGAACTGAGAATTTAACACAACTATAAACAAGTATATATTGCTTAATATCGCGATATTTCTTTTTTTATGCATTAATATATAATTTTGATTCATATACGAAGATTAAAACATTTTCCAATTAATTTTACTCGAAATGGATTCATCTGTCGTATCTTTTTTTGTGATTAGTGGGCTATAGTCACCCATTAAAACACTAGAGGATAAAAATAGAAAAAAAACAGGGCTTTAATGGGGTTTATATAAATCGCAGAATAATTTAAAAAGGGCTCAATGAACGTAAGATCAAACGTAGGGATTTTATATGTAGTCTATTATAAGCTATATGCAGAAAAAGCTAAAGTGAAAGCATTTACTATTCACCAATGATCTTTAAAAAATTAAAATATAATCTATCAAATTGCGTGTGTGTACTTAATTTTTCCCGAACGATATTTGAAATACGACATATATTTTAAGATGAATCGGCAAGAAATATAAATAGAAGTTTCTTAAAAATATAAATTCTAATTAACTAAGCTGTGTGTATTTAGGAAAAGTCTATACCATACGGTTCCTAGAACATAACAAAGAAAATTCACAGTAATCATAAGGTTATGTCGAACAGTATTCGATATTATGGTGTGTTCATAGTTATGTTTAAATATTAGGCCAAGTTAATACAAACTATTCCTTATTTATGCATGGGTTAATTTTCTTTTTATCAATTTTATCTATTTAGACATAATCTGCCTATTGGGAATATTGCACACCTCCTTGATGCATCTTTTGGCACCTTCCCCTGATATATCTTTATCAGCAGTTCTTCTTCTCTCAAATGAGATGAGTTCGTGTGTTTTGCGGAGTATGAGAGCTTGCATGTATGCTTCTACTTCGTCCGGTATTTTATACTCCTTACCATATTTCTTATAGAATTTTGTAACAACTACATCCGAAGTCATTACATATGGTATTATTTTAATGCAAAGAATATATATTTATACAAAAACCAATTCTGTGAATTTGTCTCCGCTTAATTTATTACTATATTCTTCATATTAAGATTAAATAACATTATTTGCGGAGCAAAAAAATGGATGAAAATTTTTGAAGTACATAAATAAAAATATTTGATTTAAGTAGTATTAATTTTTATAATACCAAATATACAAGAATTAAAAAAAAAAGGTATTTTTGAAAGCACATTACATATAATGAAAACACATATGATTAGTTTTTTTACAATTCTACAATAAATGATCACGTAGATCAAATGGCTTTTCACTGAGAAAGAAATTTTTTTTTTATATTTCATCACTTTTGATCAAAAGAATTAAATGTATTTCATCAAAAATAATTGAAAACGAGGGGAAAGTATTTGAAAAGAGGATTATTTGCTTTATGCGAATATAAAAGCATAAATAAAGATATAATTGATAGAACTTGTAAATTATTCTAGCCACATTGCGCTAAATTTGAACTATACTGCATGCCAGCAAGAAATATTTTATCCGTATATGAAATCTTTTGTATATTTATAAATAATAAATATCTGGCGATGTGTACTGTGGATTTATAGATTAATTTTGATGTTATTCTTCTATGACATGTGTGATGATTATATAAACGTGTAATTTATTTTATTTCCTCAAATAGTATTCAGTATTAACATTATTTGATACATTTGCATAAAGTTCTTTATTTAAAAAAACTAAAGCTTATAATATTTTATATTTTAAGATGCAATTATAATGCCGTGCACATTTTGAATTGTTAAAATATAAAAATTTTATAAAATATATTTTTTATTATTTTTAGAAATTAGTGTCTCTACAAAATAATAATTATTATTGGTTCTTGAATTTTAGCTTTCCATTTATAATTATTTGATCCGGAATGTTTTTTTATAAATTCATTAATTTATCAAATAAACAAAACTAACAAATCACCACTCTTCAGATGAACATTATTAAATAAGATTTTAAATAAACAAAATAATAAAAGACCCAGCACGTTAACCAAACTAGTTTATATAAATCCACATGAAAATAGTTAATCTCACTAAAAAAACCATCATCCATAATCCAAAATATATGTAGATAAAATTAAATGCTCATATTTGGTATATGTAGTTAATTGCAAGCACGTTCGTTTCGAATATATGCAAGATTTGATCAATAAAGTTTTTTTCTGTGTTATTATCCAGTACATTCAATTATAATATAAAGCAAATACCAGCATAAATAGATATAAAACATAGGTAAAGCAATTTTAACATAAAAAATAGGAATCGTAAGATATTTCGCAAAAAACATATATAATATAAATCCGAAATTAAAAATTTATTTCGTTGAGAGCAGATAAGTTTGATTTTGTATCTTGAAGTATTATGTGCAAATAGAATTGGGGTAGGAATCGAATCACTTATATATTTGGTAAAAGTAAACAAGGAGACGCTTTACCAGCCGACTCGAAAGTCCCGAAATATGAAATCTTACATAAAATACTCGAATTTTGAACATACACGAGTCAATCAAAAATAGAGGATCGTAAATTATGTATAAATGGTATAAGAAAAACTAGGTTTTAAGGATATTAATACACGTATCTGAATAAATCTATTATTAAATTGGTTAAAAATCTTGAATAATGTAATTTTAATCTTTGTTCTTAGAAGACTAGATTATTCATCATGACAGCATATTTTATAAATATTATAGGCGTGTTTAGTCTATATAGTTCATATAACACAGCCTTAAAAGGGAATTATTAGGCTAAAAAGATTTTTTAAAGCCTTTTTAATGTTTTTGAAGTATTAAAATAAATGAATCATATATTGAATATCTTATTTTTTTATAATTATTTACCATTATTTGTGCCCCACTAATTGTAAATTCAGAATTCTAAATTTTGTATTACAGCCTTTTTGTTATATTTCTAATAATATTATAAATTTAATATATTCATATTAATAAGTGTAAGAAGTTCTTTATACTTTAAATCTTTTTTTTATATTTTACATGTGTTTTATATATACATAAAAAAATATATAAAATTCTCTTCAAAGCGGTATTTTCATGGTTTTGAAAACTTTTGTAGATGTATAATCATTTTTTGATACAAAATAAATGATAAGGGTAATTGTTATTTCTGTGAAATAAATAACAATAAAAAAAAGATACTTAATAACAGAATATTTTGTAAGATCATGTTAAAATATGAGCGCGGAATATTTATCTGCTTTGAAATCCTATCATAAAATTCAACTAAATGTTCTAAATGTTATAGAGTTAAAAGAAAAAAACTCAATTTTTCTACAAAAAATAAATAATGCAATGCTAAGTATTTTTTTAATATTTTTATGGGGTAAAAATGCTAATAATTTCCGAAATCGGTATCTCATAATGTTTATATTGAACTCATGTTGATTAAAAAATCATCTATTTATGTGAAAGATTAAAAAAACATAGATTCTATGAATGAATCATTTCTAGAAATACTTAACAATAATTATTTTGACATACAAAGGAAAAAAACAAGAAATGCAGCATACTAGGATAGTTATTAAGATTGAAATAAACAACCAAAATTGATATGTAATAGGAGTTTTTTTCGATAGAATTAAAATGGTTATATATATTTGTTTTTTATATCAATGAATATTTATATATATATTTTGCATTTTCAACAAAAAACATAATGTATGATTTATAAATTTCATAAAATATCAATTTTGATCAGATATTACTATAATGAGAAGTAAGTTTTCTACATTCATGCATGACAGGATTTCCGAACATTTTATGGAAATTACTCAAAAAAATCCCGCCAAAGCATAAAAAAATAATATCATAATATAAATACAAGCCGATATAATGGGTCTTCAGGTGTTCAACTGTTTTTTTTTCGTAACTTGAAAAACACGGCTACAAAGATAAATTTCAATATGAGAAATACTTTCCAATATATTTTTTTTAAAAATCACAAATGCTAGGATTAGAAAATTGTGTATTTAAAAAAAACATCTGAATAAGGATGTATATCCATAATAATTTTATTGACTCTCAAGAAATCATTTTTCATAGTTGTAAAAGTCAGATAAAAATTATTAAAATTTTTTTCTTCCATTCTATATCACCATTTAAATTGTTTATAATGAAATAATTTTATGTTATATTTAAAAATATGCATAAAATGGGTGTAAAAAGGGGTATATGGTACTTTTGTCTAAAAGCATACACACCATTTAATATTAAATTATACAGAATATTTGTTTTTATAAAATTCAATTTAATCAGAAATACATATAGTAAACAAACATTAAAATCCAGATTATTAAATTAAAGATGATCATATTTATTTATCAATAGATAATCGTGAGCCACATATATGAATATATTGATTAAGACCCGATCTAGACCTTACTTAAACTTTTAATTTTAAAGATTTTAATTTCCAATGCTATTGTTTTTGTGTAATGTTTGTGCCAGTAATATTTTTGGCAATTTAACCCAAAATATAGGCCATTGTAGCAAAAAAAGAAGTGTCAGCTTTTGTCCATGGAAAAAGAGGGATAATATGCCATCGGAAAGTGTTATTCTTTTGAGATACAAAAATCTAGATGATGAAGATTTTATGAAACCTACCCAAGAAAATTCACCAGAATACTTAGTAGTCCGCAAGGTAGGCGAAAATGGTTGCATAGAGTGCTGCTGCACAGAATATGATGATAAAATATGTGAGCTTTGTAGCTCCAAATCTTTTATAAATGTTAAAGATAAATGTATTGGTCCAGATATCTCTATGAACCCATTTAACCTACATTTCAATCCACAATTTACAAATCGAGATCGAGGCTCTTCATGCCACCCCAAAAATCCCAACACAGTAAATAATTCCCCTGTAATCTTACCTTGTCCAGTTTATAGCAATGTATTTGATGCTATTACATATGAGGGAATGTACGCACCTGTATACGAACCACTATATGAAAGCATAGATAGGAGAAGTATTAATTCGTGTGATTTTAATAAAGTTTACAAAGAGGATATGACTATTTGTTATACAAAAAAACCTAAAAACAAAAAAGTCAAAAATTTGTCGATTACAGAACTGATTGTTTCTCTCATTGAGTATTGTGACAAAGTAGTTCCAAAAGAAAGATGTAAATTGCTAATTAAGGGGAAAATAAAATTACTTTGTTATAAAGGAAGACTTAATTTTGAGATACAACTAGAAGGTGAGCATAGAGATTCCCGGGATACGAATTTGGATATACAAAACCTTGAAAGCTATAGATTAAAAAATTCAACCCCTTCATTAAATCCTAAATGTAAAAACAAATGCCAAAAGGATAAAGCATTTCAATTACAGGAGAGTATTGATTTAGCATGCACCCCAGACTCCAAAAAATATAATGAATATAAAAGATCAATATACAAAAGTGACAATGGGTTCGGGTGTGCACAAAGTGAGCATTTACTAAATCATAATGTGTTTTCTCTCGCATATGATGAAAATTTCAAAGTGAATAAAAATTATAAACGAGCATTTGGCAGCGAATCTTTTAGTTTGGAATCGAAATTTATTCATTTAAGTGAAAAAAAACAAGAAGACACAAAACCAAGAAAACTGGAGCTACAGAAAAATTCTAATAATGAAAAGTCTGAAAGAATACCCAGAAAAATTCACAATAGACTTTGCGCCAATAGAGAAAGTGATTTTATTGAAAGAGACAATTCAGAATCAATTTTAACCGACAAACATTCTAATGAACAAAATTTATATAAATTGGACAGTATTATGATCAAGAAATTAAGTGATATACAGGATTCAACAGAAGAGATTAAATCACAAGATGAGCAGAGTTCACTAATTCAATATGAAAATATTTTTTGTGATAATAGTGATACTCCAGATGCTTTAAAAATAAAAGATCGTCTATTTACACATCCACAAATGATAAAATCAAATTCCTTGGAAGAATCAGAGTATTGTAATGTCCCACGAAGAAATACGTATTTCGAACTCATACCTTATGTCACTAATAATCAAGTAGGAAAAGAAAAGCCAATGTTTCTTTTAAAAGACGGAGAGGGATACCTCATTCCGAGGAAACCATCAAAATCAAAAAAGTCACACACTCAACATAAAATTTCCGAAGATATGGAACTTAAACTTTGCCTTCATCGCCCTTCCAAATTAACAAATACAAGCAATAATCTTAGAGATGATTGCATTTTTAATTTCGAATTCAATATTTTCAAAAAGATACCTCCAACTTCGAACGGATGTAAATCATATAAAGATACAATCTCTGTATATGAAAGATTGTCCATAAATATCCCAGTCGATAAATGCATCGCCGAGTATTACAAAGTGGAAAAATTCGCTCTCAAATTATTTGACCAATTGAAACTAAATGTCGAAGGAAAACCCCCCTGTTTCTTTATGAAAAATATATACGATGAAAATATGGCTCAAAAAATTTATATATCGATGGAAGTTAAATGCTGAGTATAATTACAAGAAGAAATTATACTTATTGATGCATTTTGTCAGTAAAAATATTTTTCAAAAGATACAATCAACCATCTAATTTTTACAATACTATTTTACTTTTCAGCAAATTTTTTTATATTTGAATTTCTTATCAATATAAAAATAACGATTTCTATGTGTTATCGTCTTTTTCTAGCTTAAATTGAAATACAATAATAATAAATGTATAAATATAATATCTATTTATAGAAAATTTATATTGTCATTTATATAAAGAGTAAAAAAATACTGTATAAGATAAATTATATCGTATTTAATTTAGTAATAAAAGCCTTATTGAATATTGGGTTTCTTATTTACCTAAATATAAGGTTTTATAAGATGTTAGCTCCATCTTATGAAAATAAACCAGAGATTTTCTAAGTTTTACTTTTTTAAAAATAAATAACATTCATGGAATTCTGGTAAATAAAATTTATCATTGAAAACCTCAATATCCAAAATAATATGCATTTTTTTTTAGAATGACACCTATATTTATCATAAAACAAGTTTTTATACTATTATAAAAGAACGTCCCCAATGTTTTTTTCTTTACTACTCATATAATTATTTTAACTGATATAATACTTATAAATATATTGTAAAAACACGATTCTGGAGTATCCATAAAGTATACAACCCTGACAGTCTCAACAGAGCCGCTTCATCACGATATCATACTCATTATTTTTTAAATACCATCACATCAAACTGATTTTATCTTCAAGATTTACTATTTACAAATTATTTCATAAACAAAACGATAACAGAAATACACAGACACAAATTGTTCAAGGCAAAATAATTTTTTTAGTACACCCTCAGTTATATTGGTTTATTTTGCCGGTTTTTGTTTTAAAATTCGTTTGATTTAAAAATTGAATTCAAATCACAAAACTCAATAATATGGATAATAAAAAAGGCTTTGGAAACGAATATGTAATAAGTTCCGTACTGGATTTATAAACGCTATCATCATACTTTAGTTAATACTATTTTCTATAAATTGTGATAATTATCTTGTGCCACAGGTATAAATCTTTGGCGAACTTAGCTTTAAAAAATAAATATGATGTTACTAATAAAATATTTATAAAAAACAGAACAAATAAAATATTCTGCTGATTGTTAAAAACCCATGTAGAAGAAATTTTTAGTCTAAAATAAGAATATGTACGACTATATTAAATGAGTTATAATATCAATATATATTTTATGGTGATTTTTGTATTTTAAGTTAAATTGATGGTTTTAAGCATATATATGTAAAATAAAATGCAAAATTTAATTTTTTAATCAATATTCTAGATTTAAATAAGCATAACTATATTAGATTTACATTCATTTCAAGAAAAAAGCCCCTAATTATAAAATGGATCCGTAAGAAATTCAAAATATTTTTTAATATAATTTTTCAAGTGTGATTTTATATTTATTCAGCAAAATTTTATCTCTATTTTGCAAATTTTTATATATTCATGTACTTTGAATTCTACAATCCTTATAATTCCTTTGACATTTAATATTTCCTCGCATTTTACGTGCATATAAGTTTTGAGACTACACAATTGTTTTCGCTTATATATATTTTTGTATATAATCCAAGGAAGATATATTGATGTTTTTCTGTGAGATATCTTCTTAATAAAAAACCTAATTTCAGTAAATTTTGCCAACTAGAAATTTTGATGTATTATATTGTGTAATAATTGACAAAAAACAAATATATTCGGAAAAAAAAGTTAATGTGAAAAATACGACGGGTATTTTGTTTAAATACATAATTTTATATCCTACAAACGAAGTATAACACATATCGCAGGAACTGTTTTTTAAAGAGAAAAACACACCATTTTTATAATAAATATGATTATTTCGCCCTTTATCAATGTATTACTTATTTTTATAAGATAATTTCATAAATATATTTTAAATGGCACTAAAGTAAAGCACGTATTTTTTTTAAAATTATGATCAATTAGCTAAGAGTTATCCAACAGGTAAATTCTTTTATATTATCATATATAAATCAAGAAGTAAATTCTTTTTAATAATAATAAATTTACTCTAATCTAATATTTTTTTGCTTTTTGTATTCTTGTTTGTTTAATATGATTGAATTCAGTGCATGTATAATTATTTTTTCTGAAAGTTATTATACGAAGAAACAAATTTACTAGTATTTTAAATATTTTAATAAATCTGTATTATATTTTTGTATGCTAAACGAATATTTTTTGTGATAAAAAGCGGGGTTTATATGGATTCGTAGTTTCTATGTTATAACAGATCTTATTTATATGAGGTTTGTAGAAATAATGTTTATATTATTATATAAAAAGTACTTTTATATTTTAATCTATACATACAACTGGATTTTTTGATTTTTGCTTTTAAAAAATGGAGACTATTAAGCATAAAAAAGAAGAAACGATAATTAACATAAAAAATATTTTTTTAGTGCTTTTTTACATAAAGATTCAAGATAATACCAATAAAAATAAATGGTTTATGTGAATATATAACTTTCGTAATATCAAAAAAACCTACATAGATGCAAAGAAATTTTATAAAAAATTTAAAAACCTGTAAACTTATATTTTCGGTAAATAAATACAGATGGTAATATTTGTGTATATTTTTTTGTGCTACTTTATATTTCCATGATAATTTCATTAACGTTTTCTTACAATTTCACAGGTATATTACATTGGTTACGGATTTTTCTAGATAATACACCTTATAAAATGAACTTTATGTTTATAATAGTAATTTTTATGTGTTATTATTATTTTTAATCCAACAGAAAAATGCTAAAATATATAACCTTGTATAAAATAGCGCTGTTTTTTTCCATATGTTTTATAATTATTTATTTGAAATATTTTAGCTTATGATCAGATAGTTAAAATCACGTGAACACCAAAAAATATTTGCATTTGATAATGGTAAGTATATACTATTGTTATATCCCCGATTTTTTTCTATCGAAAAATCCGTGTTTTTTTAACGCCAAAACACCATAATTAGGTTCAAGAAATGTAAAATTCAAAAATTCAGGGAAACTTTTTTTTATATAGAAGGAAAATGATTTTTTTATCTATTTTACCAATAGAAAAAGTAGAAAGGCATTTGCCAGTTCCAGTAAATAAGTAAAAAAAATACTTTTGAAAAATACAAAAAATAAAAAGTCTAGAATTTAGAATAAAATACACATTCCAAGACGTAATAATAGTTTATACCCGAAGTGAAATGAAATAAGACAATTATAAAAAAATGAATGATAATCTATTTAAAATTGATAAAAGTAAATTAAAGTTTAACTCACCAATTACATGAATAGCGTGTATTAAATAGACATTAGAACTTAATAAAAAGTAAATGATCAAAGTGGTATAAACCTCATTTTTTTTAAATCATTTAAAATTAATGTGAAATCAAAATAACATATCTAAAAGTAAATACAGTAACTATTAAAAAGGAAAAAATCAAAGATATTATTTTTTTATGGGTCTCTATAACATTTTCTTCTTATATATTACGAAAAATTGGCTTTGTTGAAAGCCCTTATAAATAACACAGAGAAATATTTTATAAAATTTCAAAATCGAATATGTTTAAGGCATATTAAATTAAAATTTGTATTTTTTCTTTTTATTTCTTTCGTAGGTCGATAACATCAAGATTGATTTCTTTATTGCAATTATGATCGTATTTTTGCTATACCGAATAATCTTAAAACGATTGATTGATTTTCTGCCACAAGTCAATGATTTAAAAGCTTGCCAATTTTCTATTTTTTTTAATTGTGGACATTAAAAAGTCGTCAAAGATATAAAACATATTATCAAATGTTTATGATGTTTTAGCGTTATATGATATAATTAATAAAAAAATATTATGTAAAAAGAAATAAAATGAATTTTTATACTATATAGGACATTTTTGCCAAGTTTCATATTATTTAGATTCATATTCACTTATATTGAAAAAATTCTGCTTTTTACATTTATTATTACATAATTCTAGCCAAAATAATTTTAAAAAAACATGGCTTCACTATATTGAATCAGATTGTATTTTCAATCTTTGAATCACACGGATTAGTATAAATAACCCGTTCATTTTTTTGCCACTAATATTACTATATTTAAGGGAAAATGATCATAATAGATCGATTTAAAATATTTTGTTAGTTTTGAACAGCAAAATTTATTATATATTTGTATGTTATATTCAAATCCTTGGCTTCAATAAAATTGTTAACTTTTTGTGATTGAGTAATAAGAAGAATAAATCATAAAAAAACAAAATTATTATATATTTATTTTATTAAACTTGAAGCACAAAGAGATATAATATGAAGAGCAACAAACATTAATTGAAATCATTTTAGAATCTCTACGATATACATGAATATAACAGATTTTTCTGGTCTGTGTCTTTGCGATGTTTGGAATAAGACTTTATTAATATAATTTATGATATTTTGATGTGTTTAAATGGGATGAAAGTGTGTGTAAGGCGATAATATTTTATTTATAAATAATGTGCTATTGCTAGGGCATTAGTTGGGCTTTTAAAATTGTAATATTGTTTATCATGATGTAAACAAGAATATATCTTAGAATATTGGGTAATTTTAGATGTAATACAGATTCAAGATAGCGAAAACCTTTGTATTTTTGAGAAAATCTGAGTAATTGAACAACATGGATCATTTTAGATGTAATCCGGGTTCAATAAAACGAAAAAACTTTGTATTTTTATACTTACAGAAGTTTTGAAATATAATATTTTGTTTTAGATGTAATCGGGTTCAAGATAACGAAAAAACTATGTATTTTTATACTTACAGAATTTTTGAAATATAATATTTTGTTTTAGATGTAATCCGGGTTCAAGATAAAAGAAAGCTTATTTGGAAACGGGTAAACATGGTTTTTATTCGAAAACGTGTCTTCGCTTTGTGGAATATCCCATTTTAACAATAATGGTTTTGATTACTTGTACTTGTGTTTGTGTGTTTTTCGAGCTATTTCTGATCATAATTAAGTATATGTTTAAACATCAAATGCTTTGTTTTACTATAGAACTGCCTATCATTATTCGATGTATCCGCTTTAGCTACGCAGCATTAGTTACTGGCTTGGTAATTTAAAAGTTTCCTTGCGTGTAGAGGATTCAACCCTTAAAATACTAAATTGAAGGTTCTAGGTCGAATATAAGAACCGTTCAAGCATTATAATACACGAAAAATCATCATTTTTTTGACTATTGATATTTTGAAAAAAAATATACTTTTTAGATTTAATCTTAGCCAAGATAACAAAAACTTATGTATTTTTTCGATCAACGATCCCATATTATTCGAAAAATAAATTTTAATTTTATTATCATTTTTATTTTTTTAGTTTTTTCTTTTTATAAGAAACATGGTTATTTTGTGTCACAAAAATAATCGTCTATTTCATTTTCTATTTCGTCTTCAGACAGATTATTATCAACAAACTTTTCCATCATATAGGTTTCGGGGTCTATGTACCTGAATGTATATAAACATTCGAGTATCCAATTGTGATCAATTATGTTGCATTTAAATTTATTTTGCTTTTGTGCAATATCTTTATTATTGATAAATGATATTATGTAATCGGGTTTATTTTTTTTAATATGGTTATATATCGGTTTTATTTTTCTTCTATTTATATTTTTTTTGTTTTTGAATTGATTTTCTCTATATTTATTTCTTTTAAATATTTTTCCTCCACACATTTTCACGATATTTTTAATGTATTTAGTGTCTATAAAACCTTTTCTTTGGTTTTTCTGTATGTAAAATGCGAGGCCTTTGAATATAGGTTTTCTTATTTCTTGTATTATTTTTCTTACATCAATATTTTCGTTTATAATTTGAATATTTTCGATTTTTATGCTTTTATCTTCGCGATTCATTGAAAATTTCTTGGAATTTATATTTTGTATTGATATTTTAGTTATATCGTCTTCATTTAAACAATCTAAATTCTCATTCAAATGATTTTTTAAATTTTTCGATGTGGTTTTTTCTTCTATTTTGTTTTCTAAATTTTGTGATATGTAGCCTAAATTAGATTCTCTATATAATTTTGCATTAATATCATCTTCAATGATATTTTTTCTTGTTGTTTCTTTTTCATTCGTCGCATTATTTTTTGATTTATTTTGTTCAAAGTATTTATTATGTATTTTTTCAAGAAAACTTCCTATAAAACACAATTCGTTATCTTTATTTTCAATTAAAATAGATTCTACAGAGTAATGAGATTTTTTATCCGTGGTTTTAGAAGGATTTTGATTGGGTTTTTGGGGTGTTTTAGGTAATTTGTGATCCGTTTCTTTTTTTAGCTTAATGATGTTCTCGTTTGTATTAAGTTTAGATTCAGTAGTGTGTAAATCTAGCTCTCTGACTTCATCTTTTAAATCTTCTTGGCTATTTGTGTATTCGGGAGTGTTACTTTCAACCGTACCATCTTGATCTAAGTTATGATTAGAACAATCTAGTAAATTAGAAATATTGTTGTTTGAATATTGACTTCTGCTATCATTTTTAACAATATCTATATATTTTGAAGTCTCGACCATATTCTGTTCAATCTTCCCATTATTTTCAACTATAGATTTAGTGTTATTATAACGATCATTAGAATTAGAAAAACCTTTTGGTTTTGAAAGATTTTGTGAATTTATAATATTTTTCTTATAAAGATTACCTTTAAAATTACCAGTAGGACAATTTATATCGCCTTCTTTAAAAAAGAAATATGGTCTAATAGCCACAACATTATCGATAAAATTCCATACATCAAGCCGATCATCTAAAACAAGAACATTATCATGAACCAATGTCAGTCTATCAACCAATTTTACCATCATATTATTATTTTCGTCTCTGCTAATTATTCGACCATCGAAAAGAGATCCGTTTGGGTCTAGAATCTTTGAAAGATATGATGCATATTTCTTATTTCCCATGGTGTAGATGTGTAGTTCATATAACAATGACATTTTTTTGAGAAATCTACGGGTATGGGGTCTAAGAGAAACATAATATTTATAACCGTCTATAAAAAATGTATGTATTTGGTTATATTCATTTTTTGATTCGTTTTCTTCTTGGTCTATGCTATTATTTTCAAGTATGACTGTTTTTGAATCGCATAGTTTATTTTCAGATGCCTTTGTATTGTAAATTTTAGTATTGCAAATTTTAGTATTACAAATTTTAGTATTACTGATTTTAGTATTGCTTATTTCAGCATCAGATAGTTCTGTATTTTCACATACCTTAATAGCATTATAAGATGTGTCATTATTGGTTAATTCAGAGTTAAATGTATCACTGATATTGTTTATATCATTTCTCATTCTATTTTCACATACTTCAATATCAACATTTGCTACGTCATTATAAATTGTATCATTATTAGTTTTATCATTCTTAATTGTATTTTCACATACTTTAATAATATTATTAACTGCTTCGGTGTTGATTGTATCATTATTAGTTTTATCATTCTTAGTTGTATTTTCACATACTTTAATATCAGTATTAGGTACATGATTAGCTTTATCACCATGATATTTACCATTATGTATTTTACTTTTAGGCTGCTCATTAAATTTCAATTCAACCAAAATGTTTTTAAAAAAAAGATTCTCCACCGCCTGATTAACAGAAGCATGTACAAGAGTCTGATCAAGATCAAGAAAAAGCACCATCTTTCTTTCCATATCAAGACCCCGTCTCCTCGAAACACTATGTTGAAGTGTAACAACTTTTGTAGCCCGTAATGTATCTGTAAAATGCGACACATTGTACATCATCTCGGTAGATTTATTTTCAGATTCCATACCCGTTAATTTATTCTCGGGTTGGTTCGATAAATCTGTACCACAAATACAACACAGCGTGGAAAGACGGATTGGGTGGGTACATGTTGATGGATTCATTTTTTAAGGGCTTATATTTCAATTAATCCGACATCGTTCATTGTGAATTTCGTGAAAAAGGATGTGGTCGAAGATGAATAAAATATTAGTGGCAGGAAATCATTTATTCTTTAGAACATATATCCAAATTTTTAAAATAAATCGATATTTCCACAACAAAATTATAAAATATTAAAAACGTGTAAATTATATAAATAATCTTTCGGTGGTGGTTATAACATCCCCTCTTAGTTTTAATAATTTATTCTAGTAGTATTTTATAGATCTTTCTTCTAAATTTTGTAATTATTTTAAGGATTTCACATCTTAATTTTATTTTTTTTTAATAATTTATTTCTAGTATCATTTTTAAATGTTTCTTAACAACTTTGTAATTATTTTAAAGATTTTACATCTTAATTTTTATTTGTTTGAATATATCTTCTTTGATATAAACATTATTGAATTTCAAATATTTTTTTAAATAATTTATCAGTAAATAAATTTGTATCACAAATCTAGAAATACAATTTTAAAGCTATCAAAATTTAATTATTGTCCAAAAAAAATATTTTATCGATTTTCTATCAAGGTGAATTCTTCAAATTACAAACATCCTATCGATAGTTACTTTTTATTATGTATTAAATGTACTTTTATCAATTCCATCTATTGAGACGTAGTCAGCCCATTTGGAATATTGCACAACTCTTTGATGCATTTTTTGACGCCTTGCTCTGATCTATCTTCATCAACTGCTCTTCTTCTCTCAAATGAGATGAGTTCAAGTGTCTTGCGGAGTGTGAGAGTTTGCATGTATGATTCTACTTTGTCCGGGATTTTTAAATCCTTACATTGAAGGTGTTATATAAATATTAATTTTGTGTGTTATTTTATTTGGCAGATAAAAAGAATGAATTATAAAATATATGAAAGCCTATATTATGTATAAATATAAATAGTCAATACATATTTAATAGCTGAAATATCAAAAAAATATAAAAAAATTCATATAAATAAAAAAATATTAAGACAAAATTGAAATTTCATTCGAGGACAAACTATAAATTAAAATAGTTAAAAAACTATAAATAGTCAAGAACCAATATGATTAGTGCTCGTATCCGTATGAGGATCATCCTTATAAGTTAAAAACAAAAAAAATAAGTAGCGGTGATAATGGGATATAGATCAAAGATATACACTTTCTTAGTCATCAAAATTATTCTACGATATACCATATAGTTTCTTTAACTTATATAATCCAATGAAATATATCATTTAATAAATTCTCGGCAGATTATTTTAAATGTAAACAAAGACTTGATATAAAAAGCTTAGCTTGGCTTTCGTAATTGCTATCATATAAGTTTCATGTATTTTGGGTGAATAATGAATTTTGTGACAATTAAAATTACTTTTTTCTGCATATTCCTTATTGTTAATTTATCATAATTAGTAATTTTACGATACATGATTTATTGGTTTCTATGGTTTCTAAATTGAGTTTTAAATTATTATTTATTACCTTTTAATGAATTATTAATTTTGACTGTGATTTCTTTTTTATTTTCAATATATTATTTTGTACTATTAGATTTTAATTGTTTGTTGGTTCTGATATCAAGGTCTACCTTTTTCTAAAAGCTTAACTTGATAAATTCCACTTTAATGCATCTTATGTATAACTTTGTAGACTTCCTGTTCTCTTAGATATTCTAATATACCTTAATTTTTATAAAAACGTGTTAGTTTAGGTGTTGTTCTGTCTTTTGGTTTGACTTATGTCTCTATTGTGGTTATGAGTCTGAATTTTTTCAATATTCTTTTTGATTTTGCGCTGTAGATTCATCACATATAATTATCACGCCATAGTTTTATATAAAAAAGAGATGTAATAACTTTTAACCCCTTAAATAAAAAAAGATTTTATTGTGTTTAAGTAAAATTCAAATATAAATTTTTATTTTGTGAATCCATATTTTGTAATACAATATAATGACCTTAGAATAAAACATTGGGTCTTACAAAAGCGAAATATATATTAAGTTTAATTAAATGAATAAATTTTTAGCGTATTATTCTTCAAGTTTTAAAAATCTTTCTGGATTATTATAGAGACATAATTTTGGCAATAAATTTTAAATTTACTATAGACAATATTGAATTTATTCATCTGAATAAAAATTTATTATCTTGCTCAATAAAATTTGCTATTTTAAAGTAAAATACATTCATAATTAACGCATTTATAGATTCTTTAAATTTTATAAAGCTTATGAACTCAGAAAATATAATTTAATATTTTAATCCAAAAAAAATACATTTAAAAATTCCCTAGTTTTATTTAGAAAAATTGAAATATGTATGCTTTCGAGTTACCAAAATTTGGTTTTAATGAATATTAACGATTTTTATGAACATGAAAGCATCAAAATGCATATATTATAATATTTTTACGAAATATAATAACTCGTGTTATATTTTGAATTCACCAGTCGAAATTTTTTTTCTGTTGTTTAAAATTCTTAATTAAAGAAATCTATGTAAATTATTTCCATATACATCATTTGTTCTAAAGGTTTTATAAATTAGCAAAAAAATATTGAAATTGTGGGACTTGATTTGAAATAGTAAATTATAAGTTTTAATTTGGAAATTAATAAAAATAGAATAAATTGATATCGAAATAAGTAATTCATGAAATACTTATAAGGTAGTTGCAAGGCTGTAAATAAAGTGGCCAATATATTTAAATTATACAAGCCAATTTTATTTTAAAATAATATTTATAGGAATAAGATAATCTAAAATTATGTATTTTTTTAAGATAGTTTTTTATATGATTTTTGTATGTTTAGGGGCAAGGCCTAAAGAAAATTCAAACCTTAAAAAAAATATAAACAATAGCATTACGAGATTTGGATCTCTTGGAAATTTATATGAGTCACAAAAACCACAGAAAAAATTAATGCCAAATTTAAACATCTCCATGGATAATATCAATGAAGCCCGAAATCTGGCACATTTAAGATCTTCGCCTACTGAAATTTCAGAAATTGAAGAAAATAATGAGCAAGATATAAATCAGCAAATATTAAAAGAATCGGGTAATGTTTTTAGTGCATTGAGGCGCCTTATATATCCATTTTCTATTTTGTTACCGGAAGATTCTCTAGAAGAAGAAGGTTTAGAGAACACACAAAATAAAGAAATAATGGAAATAGTAAAACCAAATGAAATTGATTTAGAAATAGAAAATGAGCCTGTCTATGAAAACAGTCATTTTTTAAACGAAATTCACGGAGAGGATCAGGATTTTAGTTTTATTTCATATAAAAGCCTACGAGAGAGTATTTCACAAAACGATGAGTTTTATAAAAAATTAGATATACCGGAGGAAGTAATGGAACTGTCAGTAATATCTCAAAATATAATTGAAAATGTTAGACTAATTGTAACAGCGGAAATAACAATGCAAGAAAACGACTTAAGCATTAATTATAATGCACATGATGTGATATTTAAGATTTCTGAACATATTAATCATAAATTTTGTGGTAAAGATCGATTTATTTTTTTACCTGTTCAATTGTCCATTTCTAAGAGAATAAACTCCGTGTATTTCAGCATCGAATTTATGGCTTTTGATCCAATTATTCAATCAAGTAGATCAGATATCGATTGCACTGGTTCGTGTCTAAAGATTGTATCTTTTGTTCCTAATATAAATACCATCGACGATAATGGTACAATTAGAATTGGAATTAGCTATGAATATATATCTGATACTAGTGTTATTTTACATGACAGAGCAGAAACAGAATACAACAAGCAAACTATAAACTTTTTACGTGATCTCAGAAATATAAGAAGGCGTAATTTGAGAAGCAAATTAAAAATACCTGTTTAAACAAAATAAAGAAGCTTTATACAAAATTTAAATCCAAATAAATATATTGAAAAAAACTGATATTTAAAATTATATTGTGATTTTTTTCATATCACAAAAAATAACATTTTTACTTACTCTGTATTAACTAGATTTGATTATGAATTTATGCACTAAAGTTTTTGATGTTTATATTGTTTTTGATGGAGTTATCAAAAAAAATTCTATTATAGCGTGTAATTAACAATGATTCCCTTGCTAAATTAAATTTTGTGACAAAAAACAGAAATTGTAATTATGTGGTTGGAGTGTTTGAACTAATGAAATATACTCACAAACAAAAAGATTAATAGACACTTGAAATCGAAATTCTTATATTAAAAAATCGACAGATATAAAATTTTTAATATATTAAGACCGCAAAAAAGTAATAGCCATGTTTTCTATAAAAAAATTCACGAAGTTTTGCTTGAATAATTTAAATAGCTAGAAACATTATTTTTAGGTATCCATGAAAAAATCTCCTTATGTAAAAATAGTTTTACGCATATAATCGAAACAATTTAAGATTTCTGTTGAGATTTATTTTTTGTTCTATTCTTATTCTTATTACTCCGCTAATATCAGTAAATCTATACAACTAAAACGGTATCAACTACATTATATTTATATTATTTTTTTCGGTTTTTATTTAATTTTTGTATTAAAATCTAAATTCAATACGAATTTGATAATCCGCATAATATTGCATAATTATGTTGTCCGCGAAATTATTTTTACAAAGATACTGTTAAAAATGCAACATCCATCTTAACCACGTCATATAGAAATACTTTATCCTAATTATTCTTTCTATTCCTGTTATATAACTTCAACCCATTTCCACTATTATATTTTACCTTATACAATTTGTAACATCAAACTTTGCTAATGAATTATGTCTTTATTTATTAATATCAACAAAAAATTATTATGCCTATTCAGATCCATTTTCTGACCGTTTTATTTGAAATAACTACATAGAAGTACATTTGCTTTTTTCTGATGCGAGTTGATATTTCTGTGCTATTTTTTTGAATTCATGTTGAAAAGGTGATTTTTCTGTGCTATTCTTTTCTTGAATTCATGTTGAAAAGGGATATTTCTAATATTTAAATACAAATAAAAATCTTTCCCAAGATATTTAATCCTTTCTTGCCTAAATAAAAATCCATCAGTTAGTGTCGGCTAAATCTTTGTTTGCATATATTGTGTCAGTTTATTGCAGTTTCAACGTAAGAATAATAATTTACGCACCATTTTTTATGTTAAGGGTAATTTTACTTAGCACAAATCAATTTTACAGAGTTATTCTATAAATAAACCATCACAAAAATAATTAAACCATCTATTTAGGGACAAAAAAAAACGGTATTCAATTTAAAATGTAATAAAAAAGGGATAAAAAATTTCTATAGATTTTAGAGATAAGAACTTTCTGAGTCAAATATTATATCTCTGTGTTATATATGTCCACACTCATTCTATCTATATTAGATTCGTTTTTTTATATATAAAAAGCCCTCTATTTTTAATATCTTTTTAATAAAATTTTATATAAAATTAGAATAGTATTATCCTAATAGCTTATAATTTTTGCAATAAATATTATTTTATTAAATAAAATCTAGCAATGTTGAAATTCTAGGTTTTTTTATAAAATTCCGTGATAAAAATGAGAATATATTGAATCTTAAATTTTAATGACAAAAACTGTAGTTTATTGCACGTAGATAATATATGTAAATGAATTTTTTAAATATAAATCTTCAGCTGCTTACATCAAATTTTTTATGTTACGAAGTTATATTTTAATTTTCCTCTAGAATATTAAGCACTTAAAATTCTATTTATAAGTCTTCATGCTTTTAGAAAGTTAATTTAAGTTTTTATTATTATTTAAACAATACTCAGTAACCAAGCAGCAGGTTATGATTTATTGTATTTATAAGTAAATTAATGAGGAAGGCCGTGCAGTTAGCGGTTTTATCTGCCTTTGATGAAATCTCGGGATCTTAGAGCCAGGAATATTGAGACTTTAATTAAAAGTATGTTTATTTTTTTAGATAATATGCATATGCGAATATATATCATTTTTTAAACGACTTAAATAATACTTGGCGAAAGAAGATGTTTTAACGTTTATTTTTTTGTTATATAGGTTAGATTTATGATCGAATAGCAACCTAGAAGCAAATGAATTTCAAGGGCAAAATTTGTATTTGGCTGTATACAAGGATATTTTTTATGTGAAATCTGTTTAATTATAATGTCAGCAGTAAAATAAGTGTTTTATAAATCTTCATAAATATTAAAAAAAGCATAATAAATGTTTTTTTTAAAGGTTTAATGCTTTTATAGTTAATATCTTTAATTTTACTACTTTGGGGGCAATTTACTTAATGGTGGTTGTTTTAATAGCAGAGGTAAATTAGTATTTGTGTTTAAGTTTTTATACTAGCGAAAAGCTAGAACTAAAGAATTATGAGTTTTACAACGCACTAAATCTATATTTTATAAAAAAATGCTCAATAATAAATATGCTATATTTTTATGAAACTACTTAATAACCAAATAAAAATATTTTATTAACTATTTAAACTATGTTTAACACAATTGAAATTTTAATATTATTTTGATGCATTGATGTTAATTTGATGTATTCCTTAAATATAAAACATAATATTAGTTTTAAGTATAAGTCTTAAGGCACTGGATGCTATTTTTTCACTAATCTGTGATGTTTTTAATGTATTTTTTACAGACAATAGTGCATATTTTCTGCAATTTTAGCATACTCGATCTTTAATGTGTGCTTAATGGCGATTTTTTTGGATAGAAGTATTTTATCCGTATAAATGTTTTTTTTATGCATTTTGATCTTGTATGAAGAGTTTAGTCTGTCTATATGGTTATTGAAGTTTATTAATGCATTAAACACGAAAAAAATAAACCTATCCTGATATATTTTTTGTGATTTTAGAGTATATATTGTTTCAACTGGTTTTTTGTAAGGTTTAACCACGTTTTTATGTGTTTCTTGGTGTGTAAATGTTTTAAAACTCTTTTATACATCCTTTTTTTTATTAATACAAATTATTGTATTTTAGAACGGATTTTTATTGGTAATACTCACTGTAAGTTATTCTCTTTATTTCTGAATCTTCTGAAATTCAAATTTTTGATTTCTCTGGAAATTATTGAATTATTTTCTAGTCGATTTAAAATTAAGTTTTTATAATATAAAAATCTTTTTCTTATAAATTGTATAATCCACAAACTTAAAGGTATATTTTTTTCGACTCTATATTTTTAAATGAGTTTATACATCGTCAGATTCTCGTATCAATTCTGATAACCCAATTTTATTTCTAGTTTATAATATTGAGGGGATAATTTATAGGTAACAAATTTTTCAATAAAAATACAACCGAAATAAAGAATATATTCAATTCAAAGCATAAATTTTGCATGGAAGTGTTGAATACATTCAAAGTGATCCGAGCCAATTTTAAGTATCTAAGAACATACTCTTTAAAATATCCACAATAAAATCGTTTAGTCTATAAACTTACGCTTTTCTTCTACAATTTTTAGTTTACAGATACAATACAATAGTGATGAATCATAAATAACCATTTCTACAAATTTACATGAAAATACAAAATAATTTACATTATTTATGGTTTAAGTTTATTTTTAGCAATACCATCTATTGGAACGTAGTCAGCCCATTCTAATATTGCACAACTCCTCGATGCACCTTTTGACACCTTACCTGATATATCCCATCAACTGCTCTTCTTCTCTCAAGTGTCTCTAAAATACAAAATAGCATACTAGTTTACTTAATAAATAATAGAATGTGACCCACTCAGAATTCTTATAAAAATAAAAAGTACGTTAAATTGTAGTAAATACCAAAATGAAATAATGTGACTGTATGAAGACAAATAAAAACATACATTGGGCTATAAATATTGATAATCTTAAAATCAATCACACGATATACCTTGAAGTGTATATTTGATATGATAGTCAATAGAATGGTATCTATTCCTGCACAAAAGCACTCTGCTTACTTTTAAAAAATTGTGCCTTTTTGTAAGCAGCTAATTTATTCGTGACTGTAAAAAGATAGGAAATATATTTATCTTATTAAATGATAGTAATATTATCATCTTGCTAAAGTCCTATAAATAATAAGATTTTTTACTTTTATTCTTGTGTTATATTTGTATTAATTAGAATTTCCTTGAATAATTATTGCCTTAACATCACGGTTTCAGAAAAATTCTTTTTTTAATCAAAACTTATATATATAACAAGTTTTATATTTACCGCTTGGTGACAATACTCCTATTTCTCGCAGAATAAAGGCACAAATTACTTCTTATAAACAATTTAAAACTAAATATTACTAAATTTTCACAAAATTCCAACCTTATTTTACCGGATATATTTTGTTCATCTTATTTCAGTGGTTAATTTTTATTTCGGAAATTCTATTAAATAAAGCATTCTCTTGTGAATTCTTAAAATAAATTTTACATCTGTTAAATAATAAATTCTATTTTATTAGAACCTGTTATGCATGATCAATCTCTTTTTTATTTATATATAAAATACTAATTGTTATTTTAATATATTTTTTAAAAATCAATATTACTCTTAAACCATACAAAATTTTCTTATATTTATTTTAAATCCAAAATAATGATCTCTCTGGTGTTTAATTTTTTTTACATGGTTATATGTTTAGGAAATTATATATTAGCTTCATTTTCACAAATAAAATACTTGTAAGTCAAGCTTTGGTTTTGATGAAAATACTATTTTTTGTTGTATTTGTGACGCGATTTTAGTTTATTTTACAAGAAAAAATCGCATATGCTCCTCCTAGAAATTATTTGCATACATCCCGAAAAATTCAAAAATTATGACTTTATTAAACCAAATTCTTATGTTATAATAAATACACATAAAATCATAAACCTTGCTATAACAAGAAAAGTTTGATTTTGTATAATTAAATTTTGTCTGTCGACTGATTTAACAATTAGTAATTAATATTGCAGTGAATTCTTATGTGTTTTTCTGATTTTTGTTCTTATTGTGAAAATCTAATTATGATCACCGCTATGTTATTAGCGAATGATGTATTTTAACCATATTAACTATTTTTATCTTATATTATGCTTAATGAGCATTTTTAAATGGTTTTTTGATCATAACAACTCTAAAACTACATGAATTTACAAGTTTAATGTTTTTTTAAGACTTTAATCCGGCTAAATTAATATATAAAACAAAAAACTTGCTCTTAATAAACATTTGCAGCTGTAAATTCAATTAATAGAATCACTTATGCCTGTAAAATGTTTTTACGTTATGTATACGATCTTAGACTCAGCATATAGGAAAGTAACTTAATTCTTGTGCATTAAATTACCATATTAACTTATTTTTAGATTTGAAAATATTTTTGACATGATATGGCAGTATCTCTTATTACATTTGATAAACCATTTAACTATTTAAATATGGGGATAATTAGTTGTTTCTGTACCGATGCATTTCTTTATGATAAAATGTTCATAATCACTGGCACAGTTGCGTATAAAATGCAAAATGAAACCATATTTTATGCAGAAAAATCACATAGACTATATGAAATAAAAGTACTTCACCATTGGGAAGTGATTTATCAAAAAGACACGTAAATGATAAAATTTAAGGAAGATAATATTCATCCTAGTGTTTTTCTTTCTATATACATAAATAGAAGCCCTGATTTTTTTCTATTAAACTCATTTTACATATGTATATACTGTTCATAAAGTTCTGAAAACGAGTTTAAATGATAATTACAATTTTAAAATTTTCCATTTTATCTTAGAAAGAATACATTTATCTTTATAAATATATTTAAAATATTTAGGTTGAACCCTCATGAATTCAAATCTATTAGATTTCTTCAATTATTTGAATTTTTAAAAGTATTTTATACTTTTCTGATTTCTATACATCAGATCCCTTTTAGTATATGATATAATGGTTATAGTTTTATAAAAAAATATCAATAATAAGAACATTGCACAAAATATACCTATATACACAATATTTTGTCGTTAGTTATTTCTTTTACTTTGTATATATGCATAAGTTTGTTTACCCTTTGTAAATAAAAAAATTAAATTATCAATAAAATACAGACTTAATTTGTAACATAACTTTATATAAATTCGAAAGCTAGAAATTAAACTTATTATATTTTCCTTTTGTATTTTATCGTTATAAAGAGGCTTTGCCGGCATTATATTATGTTTTTTTCGAAAATGTATATATATCAAAAATATATCATTAAAAAAAATTGTAATCTTTTAAATTAACGGTGAATTATAATGTGATGTATCAGGGAAGACTGGTTTATATTTTTTTGTTGTAAGGCTATGTATTAAACGGACACTTATCTTTTTATATTAAATTTTTATGGAAAAAAACATATCATTTGTTTATTTTTGAACCTTATAAACGTATAATAAAAAAAAAATTACAAAAATGGACGCCTTTAAAGCTTTTAGATTTTTTTTAAATAGATGGTATTTCTGGGATTTTTAATAAGCAATTTTGCGTAAATATTTATTTAAATTGAAAATTAATTGTGATGCAATAGCTACAAGCCCGATAAATTTTATGAATATAATTAAAACGTGCATTAAATTGACTAAAAACAGTTTAACGAGTATGAATAGCATAAATATAGTAAAGAAGGGAAAATAGAGAAATATTATTTTTTAGCATCCAGGTGGTTATTAATTCTCAAGTTTAATACAAAGTCTACATTATATGTCGTAAAATGGACTAAAATGGTAGCTTGACAACATAAAAGGTATCATCCGAAATATTAGAAGTTTAAAATCAAATAAAGAGACTAATGCAAACTAATTGACCGTAAAATACTCTTAAAATTATACTATTAAAAATATTAGGGGTATATAAGAGGATGTAAGAGAAGAATAGAAAGAAAAAGGGTATAGAAAGATGTACTTATGTGCCACTAATCAATCTTAGCTTATAGAAATAAAAAAAATTATAACACAAAATTGGCCCTTAAATAAAATCACACGGTAATATGTATTTCCAAAATCAGTTCTACTTTTTATACATGATTTTTGTGCATTATAATTACACCTTTTTGAAATATTAGAGCTAAAAATGCAACTCATACTTATGAACTAAAATAAGAAATCTAGAAGGAATCAAATAAAATTAGATTATAGCCAGAATAAAAAATCCTTTAAAAAACAGAAATGCAAGAATTGGGAAATATTAATAAATGTAACAAAGAGGATATAGATTTATTATAAATACTAAAATTTTCAAGATGCCTATGAATCTGAAATAAGTTATATATTATAGTTCATGGAAATAAATTTCATAGGCATAAAGGATGTATTTGAAAAGATTACTCTTAAAATCGTTAATTCTCAATTCTAAATATATTGTCAATATCAATGATGTTTTAAAGGTTTTAAATAGCTAATTTTTAATTTTTTACGTAAAAAATTAATTATACTGGTGTAAATGAGTTTAAATTGTGACTTATGTGTCTTTACTCAGTTCATAATAGTCATCGGGATAATACGTTCACAATAGGTCTCTCTTTCTCTAAAAGCAATAACAAGACAGACTTTTAAGAGCGAAAGTAGAATTCTTTATTAGCTAGTATTTTATTTTCTGCATCAATTAAATTAAGTCAAAAGGGGTCTTATAAAGGTCGTAAAATTTAGCTATTTAAAATAATAAAAATAGTTCTTCCTATAATATTTCTTCATTAATACTGGAACTTTTCGATTTTTTTTTTTATTGTGTATCATATGGTCGCTACAAAGTTATTTTTTACTTATAGTTTTTTTATATTTTCTGCTGAATAATTATAGATGTAAAATTCTCTCTATAAAATATAAATTAAATTCTATTCTTTTTTGTTCTATTATTTTTCAGCATTTTTCAATTTATATGAAATCATATCAACTTTTTTTAATTTAAAAGTAAAAATTATTACTTATCATATGTTCTGTTATTTAATGTGCAAAACTTGATTTTGGCTATATTTAAGGTTATAATTACAGTTTTTAGATTCTATCAGAAATTAATTGAGTTCCAGTGCGCTTAGTATATAAATACTTTCGGCTATATTCTCTTCGCCGAAGTATCTATCTATAATTCCCCTCTTTTCGAGGCTTATTAATTCAAGGGTTTTCTGTATCCCAAGGTTTTTATATATTACTTGGTCTAGTTCGTATTTAAATTCATATAGGTGATTTTATGATACTATGGCATCCTGTTATTTAAAAGGTATTTTTACATAAAATTTTATCATCTTATCTTTTATTTTTGAAAAAAAAATCATAGTTCTGATTTTTAATTTTCATACAAAGCGCGATTATATTGCTTATTACTTGATTCTGGTGTTAATTTGTTGGACAAAATTTCAATTTATGGATGAATATCTTAGGTCAAAACTAAGAATCAAAAAAAGGTCTAGTATTACGGAAATAAAATATAAAGATGACATGATATAAACATATACTTCTACTCAAGGCCTGAATAGAATTTTAGAGAAAAAATACACGCAAAAAATCATGAGATTAAACCTACTGCAATATATTTTTTTGTGCAAGCGATATAACTATATATATTGCATGGTTAAAATTAAATTCACAGTAATTGTTGTCTTAATAGAATCAAAACAAAGAGGGCGTCTTTGGCGGTAAGAAACTACTTTAATTTCCCTATTTTCTTATAAAATCTATAAAAATTTTTAACAGCACGCTTTCAACTAACCAATGTGTTTTTTCAAAAATTTGTTTCAATTTTTGAGTGTCCTTTATAAAATTTATATAAAAAATGGCTGCTTATCTCTTTATATGCTATAAAAGGCTTTCTAGAGTGGAATAAATAGAAGAGACCTTCTGTCGTTTGTTATATTTTTTTTATTATTATGTCATAATTTAGCGCGAGTATTTCGGTATAACACATAGACTAAATCTTTTGTCCCCGATTATATAGAATACTGTTAAGAAAATTAAAAACAATAGAAGTCTGAGAGCGAGAAAAAAATTATAGTTTTCCTGAGAAAAAATAAAATAATCTTTTATTAATTCGAGACTAATATATTGCACGGGAAAAAACAATAATTATAATCTTAGAATCTTTGATATTGATATTGTGTTATAAATAAATAGAAATGTGTTTTTAATCAATAAATTTATAGTTTAAATAATTCTCAACTAATAAAATAATATGATTTCTATTTATCGAACTAAATTTTATCGAATGTTAATTATTTTTGTTAAAAAGATAAATTATAAAACACCTTTCCAAAAAATGGAATTTAATCTTCGATATTTTCAACTTTGTCTCGAGTTTCTAGAATTTAACAACATATGTTGTATGTTATACAGCGATCAACCATTAGCGAAATTATCTTGTAAAGTGTATTTTATTTAGAAAAACCACTATAACTTTTGCAAAAATTGAATCTTATACGAATAATTTCTCTTATTCAAAAATGTTATAGATAATGAAGAAAACATTTTGACTTTTTAAAATATTATTTTATTTATGTTTTTATCTTGATTAGAAATAATTTTCAACCAATTATTTTTATTTAGAATGTTCGAAAACATAGACTATAGTTTCTAGATGACTGTAAAAAACTTTTTGGGTCAATTTAGAGACCAAATTTATGTTTTAAAGTAAAAAGATGAAATAAAATAAACACAACCTCCCACCAACTATTGATGACAAATATTTTTTTAGCGATTAAACGATTCTTAAAAATATAGAATTGCGACGTTTATCTGTTATTACACAAGAAGCCACTTATTTCAAAAATTAATTGGTAAAAAATCACTTTGGTAGACACCACATAAATTTTTATTAATTTACAATAATTAACCAATAAAATCGCTTCGCCCTATTATCCATATTTGTTTGTAAATACAAAATTGTAGATTTTTAAGTTTTAACATAATAAATCCTTGGAATATATAAAACCAGAAAAAGAAAATTTTTATTAAATTTTAATGAAGTTGTAAAAATGTTTTTGAAATTATTAATCTATAAATCATTATAATGCGGGGTCATCAATTTAGTTTATTTTTAAAATTGTTGATTAAAATTATCACTATACAACAAAACAGATTATCGTAGAAAGAGGAATTTGAATAACAAATGAAAATATAAAAGACTAATGCAACCAATAAATATAAAGTTACACCTTTCAAGATTACACATTACAAACCTCTAGTATTTGATTCATCTGAACATCCCTAAAATTTAATCTTATGTTTTCGGTCGAATTTATGAAAAATTATCTGATAATAGATCCAAAGAAAGCAATTTAAAAATGATTTATCATTCGAAAAAATGCAATGGACGAATAATTTTAATTACAAATAATTTATAAAAATTTTATAAAAAAAATAGATTTTCTTAGATATAGAATATGATGTGTTATAATTGATTAAATTAAATAAACGAGAAACCCCATATAAACAATAAATATGGTTTCAAGTTATTTTCAAGTGCGCTTATACATCTTTTTCAATTTTAAATATTTAAGATCGACACTTAGTGTTTCAAGTGGCGAATGGATGTCTGATATTGACGAAAAAGAAAAAAATAGCAGTGATGATACTGATGGCGTCAATGACCTTTTTAGCAAGAATGATGGCGATGATAGTGATAGCTACGAGGGTAAAAAAGAAGTAACTTGTTACGGCAACTGTTACCCAATAAATCAGTCAAGTTCACGGGAATTGAATGTGGATGAGCAAATGAATCCACAGATTCCAAAATCCTATAAAGTGGGCCTTTATAATGTGTTAAAAAGATTTTATAGCACTAAAATACATAAAACCATCGTTTCTATGGCAAAACCCATATATAATGAATCAAACAAGGTTTCTAATCGAATAAAAGCAAAATGTATTGATGAGAGTAGCACTCTGAATAAATTACAAGACTATAAAATATTAATTTTCTGCGAGGTAGAATCTTCAATGCTAATAAAAAAAAATGATTCTCTATATGATGACTTTGTCGAGCGAGTAACCATATATCTCAAGACAAATTTTCCAGAAATGTTGATAGGTAAATATGATCAAGAGGAATTTTATTTGTTTTACATCCCAAAAATATTATATGTTTCTCAAACAGTATTGGGATTGAAACGTCTACTGTTAAAGTTTCAAATTTATGAAAAAGATAAAAAGACGGATATTGATCAAACAATATTTATTACTTCCGTTAAAAAGGTGAAAATCGAATATGACAGCTATAAAAAACTTATTGAAAAAAATGATTGTACACTGCTAAGTGAGTATTCTTTTAATGATAATACATGTGATTGCTTTCCTCAATAAGCCAAGCAGAAGGAATTTAATTGCACCTATAAAAAAACTTCTGATGGAATAAAGATATGATATCTATATATTTGAGTTTAAATGATTATATAACATAAATTCGTCCCATAAAGGTTAGTATCTTTTATATCTTTATTTTCGTTTAAATTTTTTTTTAGTATATTACGCTATGTGTTTATTATAAAATAAAACTTAATAATAGTAACCTAAACCCCATGTTTTCGAATTTTACCTTCTAACCTATATATTTGTGATTATTTTATGCCGATTTATATAGTAAATATCCGAAGTTTTACAAGTATTTTGTGTTTATCATCTCTTCTTCATTTTAATTTTCTGCTTATACTTATTCACTTCAAAAACAAATCTAGAAAATAATACATCGCCAGCCTGTATTATATTTAAAACATATGTCATGTATTTGTTATCATTGCACTAGATTTATAGATTTAACAGGCATTTACATTCAGATTCTCGTAGGTATTTTTAAGTTATTTTGTTATATTTTTTTTGCCTAAAATAATATATTATTTTGATTAATATGTATCTATATGTATCTTTTGCTTTATAAACACGCTCTCAGAATCAATATTTTTTTTTAATGGATTGATTATAAAAGCATCAAATTAATCACAGCCCATCTTGCTGGCTGACTTCTTTTAAAGATCATTTATGAACTTTCTTTATCCCTCGTAAATTAATATTCTGGCTTTTTAAAACACGTATCGAATGATATATAATATAGATTGTCGTGCATGAAAATTCTGGAGCATAATAATTTTAAGTATGTCCAAAAATAAAGTTAAATGTAAAAAGAAATCGGAAGGTGAACTTTTTTCGAATTATTATAGAAGAATATATTTTTAAATTGAATAAGATACTGATCGCTGATAAAATATTATCTCAAAGAAAAGTAGCGACATATTAAACGTAGGGTGATAAAAAAATGCATCTATTCCCAATAAAAAATTTCCAGAAACCCAAGTACAAGCTTTTTAATTTGTGCACTTAACGGGCTATAATATCAAAAAGGTTTATACGTGAATAAAAGTAAAACAACCACAATAAAAACCTTTAAAATAAATTTTAAATCGATTATGGATATTAATATGTGGTAAAAATAACTAATCATAGACCAATAAAGGTATACATTCGAGTTTTTTGCAATATATAAATGTGTTTAACATTAGAGTGCTAATTTTATCGCCATTTTATTAAGACTCTCAGATCAACAATGCACCTAAAAAGTAAATTTTTAAGAATTATAGAGTATCAAACTCACTTGAACATAATTGTGTGTTAGATGTATAAATTCTAACACGTTAAAGGTAATTTATTTACAAAAAAGTCAAGGAAAGCGCGAAATATCCGTTAAATATTGCCAAAAAATGAACTAGCAGAGATAAAAATCCATATTAAACTAAAAAAGACATCAAGCAAAAAAAATATTTGTCAATTTTTGTTGTCAAAGAAAATAAAAAGAATTTGATAGCATTAATATAAATGGGTATAATGTTATTTTAGCTGACTACTGTCAAAAATGAAAACTTACAGAAATATGAAAAGCTAAATATGAAATTCTCTTGGTTTAAAATACAAAAAAGAATAGTATCAAGCGTCAGAACATGGAATTGTGGGTCGAGAATACAATAAGTTGTATATTGGAAATTAGAGATTCTAAACAAAGCAGAAGCTTATACAAAAATAATATATAACCAAGAAAACACACGAAACTATATTGGCGAAAGGTTTTATCACCGATAAAGTTTTAAAAGATCAGAATCCGAGGGTATTACTGCTTAATTCTTCTATCTTCACCCACCGAAGGTTTTACTTTAACAGATATAATGGGGAAAATCTCACATGGATCGATAAATAAAAACAAATATTTATTTTTCGACATATGTACAATTCCCAGACTTTCATACGCATGTATTTGTGACCATTGATATATTATTTTATCTGTGGATATGGATTAAAGAATCCAATTCTTAATATATTAAGGGGTTGGGAATGGCAGCTGAAGCTTACACACTAAAAAATATAATTGGGGAATTCATTTTTTCTTATAAGTCTCATGGTAAAATACCTTCGAGACATGATTAAAAGAACATGTATGCAATAATTATCAAGCATATACGTTATGTGGAACAATTTAAAGTTTTTTTGGTCAATTATCAGAAATTTTCAAACTATTTGGCCAATAGTTATATATATTTTAGCTAACAGTCTTATTGGTCAATGGTTAAAAATATTTTGGCTTTCAATCTATTTGGCCAATAGTTATATATATTTTAGCTAACAATCTTATTGGTCAATGGTTAAAAATATTTTAGATTTCAAATTAATTGGCCAATAGTTAAATATATTTTAGCTGTTATTATTACCAGAAATATGTATGTAGAAAAAAACATAATTATCCAATAAAAAAGACAAACGATGTAATTTACATCACTAAATTTTATATAATATATAATAAAATATATTTTTTACCGAATAAAATTTTAGTTAAGCTTTTAATGAATATTTAATTTTGCAGATATACCCATTTTATATACATTATCTCGCTAAGACCAAATGTAGTAAAATTTGTAATTTTTAGCTCGATTTAATATACTATCTGAAAACTTCTTGCGTACTTTCAATTCATATTGACCTATTTATAAATTTAAACACGCATAATTTATTTAATTATTTCGTTTTTTATGATTCCACTGCTTGTAAACGCATTTAAAATAAAACTGCGATGCGGCAAAAAAATAAAAGTGAAAATTTAATTATATGCGTCAATCAAAAACTTGCTATTTATAACATTCTCTTGGGATTTGTAGTTTAATCATCTAACATATAATATGTTAAATCTGGTTTTAACTCGAATATAGGATTTAAGATATCTAGGAAAATGGATTCATATAATATCAACCACCTTTTTTATTTAAAACTAAATAGTTTATACAAACAAAAGCAAATCGATTAATTTATTTTTTTTACCAACATCGTTTTCCGGATTCTAAAGAATTTCAATTATGAAAACACGGCACTGATAAAACAATTGAATATTCACATAAAAAAATATGAGTCGATTGACAAATTGCCAATAAATATTTTTAAATATGGCAGTCGGTTCGTAAATTATTTTTAGTAATAGATCGCTATTAAAGTGAAATTAAATGTCTGCTATAGCACTGTATTTGTTGTGCTAACGTTGTTTATCATTGGATTTGTTTGCAAAAATCTTCAATTTTGATGTAGTACGAATACTCTTAAAAATATGTGGCAAAATAAATATTCGGTATTTTCACGGATACGCTTTATTTCCAGGGACTATTTGTACTTTATTATGAATCATATTTTCACGTTTTTTTAAATTATTGGTATTTTATTTATGCATAAAGTGCATAAAATTTTCGTTCATGTTTAACTATTTGGAACAAAAATTTATAATTTGTTCATTAGTTTTATTTGGATGTTATATTGTCTTTATGTTGCTTGCATATAAATACAATGTATATTTTTCTAAAAATAATTCAGTTATTTCTTTTTCATTTTAAGTTCCATATTTTAATTTCATTTTTATACTAAATTATTCATAACCTAGATATATTTTCGTCCTTATTTTAGCATTTTTTATAAAGTTAACGATTAATTTTATCTTTCCATACTTTATATGTGCATGATTTTCTGTTATTTTCATCCGATAAGTATGAACATACTCGAATATAAATTCATTTTTTGAAATATATTATTGGGCTGATTGTTGATTTATAAAGAATGAGACATGATAAATATAAATTTAAAACGTGTAGATAAAATATTTAACTCATTTATATGCGAGTTGAATTAAAAAAATATATACTTTATCTAGCTTTGCCTTTTATAATTTAAAATAATAAAAATTAATAATTTTTTACATAGATCGCTTAGAATTCATGGCATTTATAAATTTTCAACTAATTTTAAGAAATTATTATGAGATAATTTACAGATGAAAACATATAATCAAATTTTTATGATCTAAGACAATTATTTCTTCAAATAAACCTGAAATTAATAATATTATTAGTTGTGAAGTAAATTATAGTAATATGGTTTTATTTTCGAGCGTATTTTTAATGATAATTTGCTATTATAATTATAATTTATTACATCGATATTTGATAATATAATTTTAATTTGTTGGGAAATATGGTCTATAATAATTCATGAACGGGAAATTTCGTTTTTTTGTTGCGATTGATCCAATATATCACAATGTAAATATTTATTATTGCAATCAAACAAAAAATATAATTCTAAGTCAGCAGGCAAATAAAAATTAATTATATTTTCAGAATTTGGATTTAGAAAAATAATATGTTGTGTTTGTAACAATTTATGACGATATAACCTTTACAATATCCTCAGAAATAAGTTTTTACATTTTATAAATAGTTCTATTGAATTGAAAAAAAAATAAGGCTACTATATTCTACATTTTATACCACTGCATCTCATATTCTTATTAATGTTGATCTCAAATAGTCGTGCTCTATATATGCACCCTACGAAATTTATAAAATACATTTTTAAAAACGATAATTTGTTGATTATATATATCCTAATAATTAACACAAACTTAAATTATTTTTTATTTATGGGCCATATTTATAGTAGTAATTTTAGTTTTTGTTCTCAGGAACAGCTTGCTTGATTCTCTGTACCCACAGCGTATTTATACTTTCGGCTATCTTCTCCTCTCTAAAGTCTTCTTCAATACCCCTCCTTCTTTCGAGACTTATTAATTCAAGGGTTTTTCTCAATCCCAAGGTTTGAATATATGCCTAAACCTGGTTCGTGATATCTAGTTCCTTCAGGTAACACAAACTTAATACTATTAAATATATTTCGTCCTTATTTCTGTGTTAGATTATAATTTGGATATTAACAAATTATAAATTGTAGGAACCCTTTCAGAAAAAAACCATTTTTTTTAAGTTGCCTCATATAAAATTTAAAATCGATCTAAAATTAACATGATGGGTTTATCTGTGTTAGAATGATGTGAAAAAATAACTTTGATTTATTTAAAATATTTTAAATGCGATAACAAAGAATGTTACTGTCACGATGACACTCTAAGCTATGTTAAAATATTTGTAACAAAATTTATTGCTAAAATATAATATTGAAACAAATATATGCAGACCTCAATATTCTACTAAATATAGATAAAACCCAAAAGATATACCCTAAAAACAAGAACGAAAGTAAATTAAAATTTTTCAAAAAATATAGTCATATTTAATAAACTAATACATGAAAATAAACAAACAATTTAAAAATGTTTTATTACTATACAAATAGTATGTATAATCAAATCCAGAAAGTTTTTTTATGTGTTTTTAAGCTTTTCGTTGCATCTAAATTAGACCTTCGTTCAAATCGCGCTTATAAATTAGTGAAAAAAATATCCGACATGTGTGCTTATCTTAACATTATAAAGTCAAAAACCTATAAATTCATATATTTTGATACAAAATTATCATTAAAATCAGAAGTCTTTCATAAATAATAAACTTCAAAGGAAGTCAAAGCGTAATTTCAATATATCAAATTTATTCTAGTATCATTCAAATCATAAATTAAAGCCAATTTTTTAACTCGATAGATATTTGAACCTGTTAATTATTTAAGACCTTATTTAAAAAAAGGTTTTTAATTGCGATAAAATGTGTATTTTTGGCTTTTTATATTGCCTTACAAATTTAACTATAATACGTTCCACATTTTTTAGTGCTTTTATTAGTATTTATTATTTCGAATATATTTTTGATAATTTTTTTATAAATTTGTTATTATATATATAAAGTTTTATGAATTTCCAAGTCAATTTTCGGGTATTTGATATACTTAAAAAAAATTGTCCATAATATTTAAAATGTAAGTTTTCATTCTTGCATTGATGGATATAGAGATTATAATATAAACGATTTTTATATTACTATGATGCGGTTTGATATTTTAAAAATTTTCACTGGTTTTTTATAATTTGGAAATATTCAGAGAACTCAAGTTAAAAAAATATATGTCTGTAAGCATTTTATTATAACTTTTATCATAATTTAAGGTCAAAAACCAATCGGATGTACAAAACATATCGCATTCTACTTAATTTACTCGATTATATTAGTATCTGATCCATGATAAAAAATGATTTTGTGAATTTTTTGGTGATTGTATTTATAAAGCATATCTCTATATTCATTTTTTCTATTAAATATTAAATCAAAATATTTGGCGCTAAGTTGAAATTGTAGCCCTAATATGCGGTCAATATATTATAGAAACATTTTGGTTAGTTTCCATCACCTGAAATTACCTAAAATCAAAGAGAAAAAACCTTGTAAAATTTACGATTTTGACATCCTGTATTATTTTTTCGATTGTAAGATAAATATAGTATGCACTCGATTTATTTACTTCAGTATTTCTTATATTCTAATTTGCGTTTTTAAATTGTTGATTCTCTGTAAGTCGGAATATTTTCAACCTTAAACGGAAAATCTATATTATGTGATTGTTATTGCATCCCACCTCAAATTTTTACATAAATAGTATCTGTGATTCTTCTTGAAAAAAAGATATATCTATTTTATACCAAAATAACTATAAAAAACCACAAATAACCGTAAATTTTATGATTTAAAGGGTTCACTATTATGAATGCTATATTTATTTTATGATTTAACAAACTCTTTATACTATTTAATCAACAATAATGTCGTAGTTGCCCAAGACGATATCTTTAATCATCAAATTTCTAATCTATGTCTGCATATTTTTATATTATTTCTATTTACAAATACTGTATCAAAAATTGGATGTTTTAGACCATTTTTAAATATTATAAAGGTTTATTTCGATTTTTTAGACATATAAATATATATATTTTATAAGTGCCGGGACTTTAAAGATTTTATATCCAACAATATTAGTGTAAGTTAATTTTACTGTAACTTTCGGAGTTTTTAAAAACATAAAAAAATAAGTAAAAATTTACCTTTGCTAAATTTATATTTTTCTTATTTCCTTTATCTTTCTTTTATGCCTGTACATGTGTATTATACCATTATAAATCTTCTTAATCGTACCTAAAGTATTTTAAATGCATAAATTTTCATTGTATATTTTTCGTCTAAATAATCGAAAGCTTTCTGCATAATAATGATCACATATATCTAATTTGTAAGATAGTATTGCAAATTAAATATTTTTTCGAATAAATTTAACTAAAATGCAATAAAAAAACCCAAAAATCTGCCTTGTGAGAAAATTGCATTTATTGCAAATTTTTTGCTTCCAAATTTTACTGATAAAAAATAATATGGTTATGTGAATTTACAATTAAAACGTATAAATATCAGCCTAAATATTAAAGACAAATTATAATATTGAACAAAGGTGTTAATACGTTCTATAATATAGCAGAAATAATTTAAAAAAATAAATACTAATTATATTTCTGTTTTTTGTATCATAAAAAAATTTAACAATATTTCAGTTCGATGACGAACGGCAAGATTTATTCTTTTATAGTGGATTCCATAGTATTTATATCATGAGAATATTTTTGCTTTGCCAAAAATGTTCGTACTCATTTTATTCAACTAAAAAACATATTTTCATAATGAATAATTGTTCATTTAGGTGTAATATCAGCTTTACAGATGAAGGATTTTTGAAAAGTAATTTAAAAAATCATTACTGTCACAGTACAATTTTAGAGTATTATTTAGAAAAAAAAGATTATTTTTATTATCAAAGATAATATTTAAACGAAATCTCTATGTAATGTTCTTAGTGCATTTTATGTCTATTTTAATGTTGCATGCAAAATTAAACACGAAAACATGATTGAAAACAAATTACTTTTATATTTAATTAAAGATCTAAAATTATGTTTTAGGATGAGAATTACAATAATTCATGCACAATATACACAATTTATCCTTTTATTTTAGCAAATAGCTTAACAATATATTCCAAACTTTTTTTTTCATTGCAATAAACTTTGAATAAATCCATACCCATAACACTGATTATCAATTAATATAACGAAAAATATGTGTAAATGTTGAATTTACATTTATTTAAAAAAATTATTCTGGTTTTGCGCAAAAGCCCGTATAATTATATCGAATGTGGGGTTTATCAGTGTGAATATTTAAAATAAAGCAAATAATAATATAATCGGCCTTTATAGGTTCAAAAATAGGATTTGCAATTAAAATTATTATTTTTTCCAATTAATTTAAAAGATTTTATACGTAATATACGCAAATTCTAAGCATAAATTTTGAATCTGCGCCATTTTCATGCTGGTAATTAGGGATTTTCCTAAGCGCAATTTTTTAATTCACAAAATAATATGAATTATTTTTTATATAAAAATGAATCATGTGTTTCCAGAATCTTATATTCCTATCTTTTATCATTATTCTATTCTATTTTTTAACTTAAACTTGTTTGCATGTTTAAAATATATATCTTTAAGTTGTTAATAAAAAATTGCTGGATGGATCTATATTAGATATCATTCTATGTAATATATAATTTGTTCGTATTCTGCTCATTTAATTTTATTGTTATATTAATTGGGATTTACCCTTTACTCATACACTCTTTAGATGCCTTGAAGTTTACTCACAAATACTTTGTATTTAAGTAATTATACACTTGCGCACATTTAATTCATTCCACGGCCTGTATAATCTTTTCTTCTTCATTTATTATTATATTGGTATTTTAAAAATACCTTCATAGGTAAATTTATCATAATAGCCGTAATAATTACATATGGCGATTTAAAACTAAAAATTAAAATAATATAATGGATGTAATTCCTTGTTCAAAGTGTGCCTTCTAATTTTTATATTGTGAATTTTAGAGCACATATTTCTCAATCGTGTCCCATCTTTTATGCATACGTATGGAAAAACGCCATTAATAACTCCCTATTTTGAAATCGGTGAGTGCTGAATATGTATAGATGATCACGATCCCTTTATTAATGTTTTAAATCGTTTTTAGATTTCTAAATTTTCTTATAGATTAAAACAAAATCTGGTATTCTCTTTTAATAATTTTTCTACCACATTATTTTTTTCTTTCTTGTTCTTCTCTTATCAAATCATCTTTAATTCGGTATAAGTGCTCTTTCAGTGCATATTGTGTCTGGTTGGGAAATATAAAACATATATGAATTTTTTTTTGAATTTTAAACTATTACTGTATCTACTGGCATTTTTTTGCATCATTTACTTAAATAATTCAATGTATTTTTTGATGTATTTAATGTCAGAAAACGATAATTGCATTTTATAAATTATTTCTTCATAAAAAAGTGCAATAAACTAGATTCTAATTAACTTTATCCAATAATAAAGTCAACTCCTTGATAATAAATAAAATTAAAATAATTTTTTTTTCTAAATTTAGAATACTTGAACTAATAGTTCAATGAAGAAGAAGGTCGATTGAGGAAGATTGTAAGGATGACGAGGTGGCAACAAATATCAGTAAAATCTGTTATTGAAGAGAGTTCCGAATTTTTGCTTGATGCGAAAATGGCTAAGATCAATTTAACACATTAATAAATCATAGTTTGAAATTTAAAAAAATAAATTGGATTTTTGTGATCAGATTTATCTTTATTGTAAATTAAATTGATCAATACTAAAAATTTATTTCAAATTTTTAAATAGTTGATCAAAATATAAATATTTTTGTGCCATAGTGAATTTATAGCTTAAAAAGTTAAATTTGCGGATAAAATCTGGATTCTGTGATCCCAAATTAATTTTATAGATTTGAGATCGAGCTTTTTTCGTTTTTACATTTTAAGCCAAGTGTAATTAATGGCATAAAAATGGCGTATATTTATTTAGAGGATCTTTTTATTATCATATTGTGGTGTGTATTCTTATATACAATTAGTCAGTTGCCATTATTTATATCTTTGCCTCTTGAAAGGCTTTTATGGTATAATCTTTAATTGTAAATATACAAAAAATAGATGTATAAATAATAAATATGTATGTACATAAATACAATTCAGATTAAATTTATTGCGATTGAAAGTAAAAATAGAAAAATATAATATTTTTTATTTATGGGTTAATTTTCCTTTTATCAAATTTATGTATTTAGACGTGGTCTGCCCATTGAAAATATTGCATAAAACCTTGATGCATCTTTTGACACCTTCCCCATATCCAATTATATCAACTGCTCTTCTTCTCTCAAATGTGATGAGTATAAGTGTCTTCGAAGTATGAGAGCTTGCATGTATACACTACTTGGTCCGGGATTTTTAACTCCTTAATATATTTTTTATGGAATTTTCTAACCACTGCATCCCAAGTCATTACATATGGTATTATTCTTGTATAATAGACAAAAAGTATGTTATTTAAGAATAAGTTAATGCAACGTAAAACTTATTAATAGCGAAAGTGCATTTATTTTTTTATCAAAATATACATGATTCACAAATATTAATTAAATACCAACTATACTTGATAGTGTGCTAGAATAATCACGATAAAACTGATTTATATAAATATTTTTTTGTAAGATCAATCTGTTTATATATAAGTCTTGGAAATATAATTGGTTAGTGGATGTGATTGAATGGAGCTTGATTATAACTCTACATTGTACGCCCATCATAATATTTTTTTAGACAAAAAAGGCATAAATGATAGGGTTTATTTATTAATGGAGGCGATTCTTTTCCAAACTTTATCTTATTTTTCATTGTTAAGAATGACATCTTCAGCCTTTTCACTTTTTTTGTATATTTTATCAAGTGCTTCATCAACTCTCACCATTCGGCTTTCGTCACTTGCAAAATTATACCATCTGATGTCCAAGGAGATACTCTCCAATATTGGATAGAAAACTACCGGCCTTATGCAAGCTTTCGTGTTGCGCACGATTCCAAGTCGTCTGCAGTATCATTTATGATAAGTTGTACAATTTCACCCCAAAAATGATAATATAAAACTTAAACCATTAATAACATAACTAATTCCTAGTTTCAATACTTATTTTATCAAATTAAAATTTTTACAAATATACCTAGAGTATATTTATAAAAACATTTATGGAAGCACAACTTTGTAATTCTTTTATTTATTACCATGGTGTACGCTATTAATCTACACAACAAAAAGTCATTTCTCATTTTATATTAAATGTATTTTTATTATGGTTTATCTAGATTTTTTGCTTTTTATAGTTATTCAAGCATAACTTTAGATTTCTTATGGCATTTAAATGAAATAATAAAATTTTATTTTGATGATAATAGGTATCAATAAATAGTATCCTGTGGCTATTAATTAAAAACATGTTGATGTTACTTCAATAATATGTATTAAATCGATGAATGAATTTAACTGTAGTTCCGCGTAAATCTTGTTTTTATAGGAGTGTGTTGGTAATTACTGAAATATATAAAAATATGTTAAGATCATTGTAATTCAATACAATATAAACTAAATACCATAAATCTGATTTTAGGGGATTTTACCTCACCGAAATATACATCTCTCTCTTATTCAAAACTATGTATGACAGCGATAACAGACACTTCATCATATAATATCGAAGAATTTGATAATCCATATAACTAGATATCATAGAATGTGTGTCCAGATTATATGTGTAAACTCGAAATTGTATTTGTCATCAAAATATTGCATCTAGTTTACCCCATATTTATTTGATATAGATAATAGAATATTGGATTCTGCTAGAACTAAATTAAAATACCTAAAAGAATAAAATTAACCCATAATTATTTAGTATACTTACTCCAGAAGGAACGTACATTCAGGTAATAGTCAAATCAAAGAATTCACACCGCTTTTATATTGATTTCATGTTTTTATTTTGCTAAACACTAATTACAAGATATTGATCTATCCTATATTCAGTATAAATTCTATTGGGTATTTTATGTATTGTTTTTTGTGCATTGAATGCAGAAGATCCGGTGATTTTATTGGAAATAAATATACCACATCTGAATTAGAAATTTAGCGGTTGATTGATGAAATAAATATATTGTAGCAGTATATCCGTAGTACATGTAGTAATACTTTCTATTTAAATAATTTTAGCTAATTATATGATAAAAAAAAATTATGATTTTTCCCTCCATATCTTCTTATTTTAATCATATTCTTGCAATAATATAAAATAATGATGATTTTGTATATTGATAAAACACCAATAATTTCAATCATCACGTGGTATATAACATCAGAATGATGGTTTTAAATAGACAAAATGATATTTGAAATGTGTTTGCAGACTATAGAAATAAAAATATAAATAGTTTTACATTATGTATAAATAAAAGTGGTTAAAAATATTTAATGCTGAAATATATTTCTTTCTGCCTATTGAATTAATGTTTATACTCGATTCATCATACAGACCCAAAAGTACATGAATTTTTAACTTATTTATTTTAAATATCATTGTTTTAGTTTTAACAAATGTAAAACACGCAAAAATCTCGATATTTTTTGTCTAAAAACAATGCTACTTAAGCTATCGAATAATATGTAGATCTGTTTTCATAAATATACTAAAATTAAAAATCAAAAACCTTTTAGCAAATAAAAAACTATCAAGATGTAATAGAGAATAAATTGATTGTAAATATCCTGATATCTCCGCGATAAGTAAAATAAACCCGATTTTTCCTTATGTTTTTTTGAATATTTCTTCTTCGGCATTATTTTGTTATTTTATTTTAACCGCATCTCATTAAGTGAATTGAGGATGGAAATTTTATCGGCGTTTAATAAAATCGAATTGTGCTTACCTGCTTAAAATTTTCCAAAATATGTTGGTTGTTTTGTTATTGACAGTATAAAATGACATCATCATTCTTCTAACAATTTAAGAAACAAGCGAAGACTTAAGTTTTATTTACCACGTCACGTATGATTTCTAATTTAAAATACATATAAGATATTTTTTCCTTGAGATTGAGAAAAACTCTTGAATTAATAGGTCACAAAAGAAGGTGAGGTATTTAAGAAAACTTTGGAGAGGAGAAGATAGCTGAAAGTATAAAATCGCTGTGCGTACAAAGAATCAAGCAAGCTGTGTCTGAGAGCAAAAACTAAAATTACAACTCTAAATTTAGCCCATAAAGAAAAAGTATAAGTAGATATTTTTTGATATGAAAAATCATTTATTATTATTTTCATGGAATTAATTTCAATGGCAAACAGCTTTTTCCATTATTTTAACCTGAAAAAACAATCAATTGGATCATGCAGTACTAAATAAATTGAAACCCCTTTCTAAATTAAATTAGATGTTTATTAATTTTCTGCATTTGATAATTCTTTTGCATAAAAATGGCATTTTAGAAGAACAGAGTTTTGGTATAAATGCATCAGATATAAGTGCAGATTTGAATATTTCTAGTGACTATAGTCAATCTTTTCTCATTCATGACCATGATGGTCATGACTTCTTGGCTAAACAAAGTCTTTCGAGTGAAACAATTCAAGATGCAGAAATTTCTAATCAAGGAAAAAACAAGCATAAAAGTAAAAAAGGTTTAAAACTACAAATTACCAGAGCATTTAGAAGCTTTAGCAAGCCTATTAAAGGTAGGAATGGAAAAATAAATTCTCGAGCAATATCGGATACTGCTATAAATCGCGGACAATCGATATCGCCTGAAGAGTTCCTGTATGAAAAATGGCAACTCGATACAGATTTAAATCTACAAAAAGTGGAATTGCAAATAGCTTATTCTTCTAAACTTGACATGTTAAAAATTGTATTCGTTTGTATGGTCTATTCTGATTGGTTGATTATAAATAATGGTTCTAAGTATGAAGATTTTATATATCGCGTGTCCAAATATGTCAATACATATTACATAAAAAAAACATTCGATGAATTTGAAAAAAAGTACATTTATTTTTTATACAGCCCAAAAACATTATATGAGACGGAATCGAATATGGGGTCAAACCATCTATTTTTGGAATTCAAAATTACTCAGAAAGACGAACCAATTGATTTCGAAAAAGAATGGTGTGGAACTATAAACTCATTAAAAGAAAATTACAAAACAATAGGTGTAAAATATGATGACATCGATGATTATATAACAGAAGATGAAAATACACTTATAGCAGAATTTGATTATATTTATAATGTGTGTGAATACATATACGCCACGACACCAGAAACAATACAAAAATATATGGCTTTACAATCTAGTAATTAAAATGGGGAAAATAACATAATCTTAAGAGTAACTAGGCGTATATTTATCGATATAACGATAAATTTTATTTAGCTACTGCTACTGATAAATTTTGGTTTAAAATTACCCATTTTTGCATTGAATAAAATTTTTGTGTTTTTAACGATAAAAGTGTCCTTTCCTGCATTTTCTTAATTTTTGCCCCAAACCAATGACTCTGTTTTATTTTTAGAATTCCAGGCGAAACAAATAGTTGATTAACTGATTTTCTGGATTTTTTTAATAAAATCAATGATTCGGGGATTAACCCCTATTTCCCTTGATAATTCATATCGGTATTATTATTTCTTTTGAGAAATATTGACCTAAATATAGCCGGCTGTTTACAAATGAATTTTAATTTCTCGTAATTTTCATAACTATGAAAACTGATGCTATCTCTATATGAAGGCAGATTTTTTTCATTATTTAATGTACATCATGATTATGAAGCTATGCGCAGGGTCTGGGTTTTTAAATTTGATTGCATTGTTTTATAACAAATTAATTGCCTAGGTTTACCATATTACACTTTACAGCGATAGATAACAATTTTTTTTTGAACACTTCACAATGTCTAAAATATTTTTTCTCTATTATGGAAAGATTATTTAAAGTTTATCTTCTATCCAGGAACAAAAATAAACACAATATTCTTTCTTTTATAAGTTTTACGGTTTATTTAATAAAAATACCACACTTTTCATTCCATATTAAGCAGAAATCAATTTATATCCTTATAATTACATTTATATCTCTGTTTTACATTTTAAGGTCTAAATATTGCCTTTTTAATCCTTTAATACTTTATAATATTAAAATATTTTTGTGGTTTTTTATATTATAATTTATTATACTGGGTTATAAATTTAAATATTGGTGTATGTATTTGTGAATAAAAATCAAGGGGATTGTATAGTTATGATAATGTTCGAGTTAAATTGTTTAAAGAAATACAGTCAAAATTTCATAACAAATTATCCACTATTCCTTAGTTTTACTATGAAGGCAATGGCGATTATGATTTACGATTGCTATATTCAAACTTCTTTGGTGCATCTATATGTATTATTCATGCTTTATGTATTTAATAGGGCTTTGAATTTAATAATTTTTCTATTTTTTATTATTCGTTTTATGAAATTTCGGCTATGTATTATTTATCTGCTTTAAAATAAAAATCATTTTAGATATTTGTTTCTGTCGGAATCGTGCGAAATTTCTTATTTCATAATCTTCGTAAATTCTGCAAAAATATTTAGTTTAAATGTATAAAAATTTAGGAAACAGATAATTTACTTTTGTATTGTGTAAAATTTGCCTTTTATAAAATTATTTTACATCAAGTAGGAATATAAATTCCATCTTTTTCAGCATAAAAAGCCTTAAAAATAAAATAATTGCGGTAAAAATTTTGAAAAAACTATAAAACACATATCTATTGGCATACTACAAAGGATCATCGTGATTTTAATTTAAGAAAATACTTAATATGGAACCTTCAATAGCATTGTCTAAATACGTAAGAACACATTCTATATGAATTTAAAGACTATAATCTAGAAATAGAGAGCCCAAATATTATACTGTTCTATATAAAATTCCGTCTTGGAATTTTTCTTGAAAGAAGATACAGGTATGCAATTTTTTTATGGCGTAATTTAATAAATTCATATTTTTCAGTACACTATAAGCATTAAAATTTTATCTGCTTTGATTTTTGTGAAAGAATAATTTTAGGCGCTAATTTTTTACGATCCCAAATAAAATGAATCTTGAATCACATATATTTCTTTTGTATTTTAGAAATGAATGATGTTATTTGCTTATAAAATTCTTTTTAATGCCAGAATATATGATAAACGTATTCATTTGATCATTTCACATCCAAAAAAAAATGTATTGTACGCTAAGTGTCAGAATATTATGACCTAAACTTTTTGATATATCTTGCTTCAGCCAACATTATTACAGAAACTAATTTTTTAAATGAATTTTCCTAATTATGTTTGATTCAAATTTTTTTTTATTTTATGCTTCTATTTTTTAGACCTGGCTTATCTGGGGGTAAAGGTATCGGAACTACCCTGTGATAGTTATATGAATAGCTATCATATTAATTCTGTCAGACTAGATAGATTTCTTAAAATTACTATATGGGTCAATGGGATTTATATATTTTTATGTGTCTATAAAAGATAATTATGGTATTGGTATCGTAATTAGATTTTATTTTCGTAAATTTATGTTTTGAAATTCAAAAATTGGCTATTAAAATAGTATAATGTTATTTTCATTAATATTGGTACATTTAAAGAAAATACATGATCATACATTTCGCTCAATTAAAAAAAAGTATGGTCAATTGTCACTAAATATTGTGAAGCAAAAAAATTTATATTGAGTTAACATCTTTATAAATTTGGACCGTATGAAAAGGATATTTTTTTATATGGTCATTTTTTAAATATCAACAAAATATTTCCTCAAAGCTAATATGAGGTTTTACAAGATAAAATTAGAACGTAAATAACTTCATGTGATCATTAAACTGTGATAATGTAAATGTAAGGCTTATAATGATGAAGTTTTATTGAACTCTATTTCTTCTACCGATAGATACGCTATTGATGTTAAATATTCCAGTTAAAATGTTTATTTTAATGCAATATACAATGAGAACATTTACAATACTCCCATTTTATTAAATTTTTTTCATGATATTTCTGAGATATGTTTATTTAAAACGAGAATGCACGGTTTTATGTTTAAAAAATCGAAACTTAGCCCTTATAAAATCCTAAACCGGCAGAAACTTGTGGTATCATCGTTTTTTAAACTACGTATACCCATAAAATTTTTTACGAATTTCCTAATGACTATTGAATAAACTGCTATTCATAAAAGGCTATTTATAATATTGAGATTTTAAAACACATTAATTTACAGATTTTTAAAACCAAAAATTTTCATATTGATAGCCAGCCATAAAAAAATAATTACCCAATGTTTTAATTTATTAACATGGCTCGGTTTTTAACGACACATTAAAACCAATTTATTTTATTTAAATTTATTTCATTATTTTATATATGTGTTCCATTTCATCTTTATGCATCATTGATCTATCATAGCATATTAGATAACTTTACAGATAAAATATTATTACCAGACATATAAAGTCACTGGATTATACTCAGTTTAAAAAATAACTTGGAATATTTAGAAAAATTAAGTTTCTGATCGTAAAATATTAGAACAAATATTAATTTAATATATTCATGTGCCAGAAATTTGAGTCTCATTCACATTAATATATATTATAAAAATGGTATATATTTTTTTTAAACCATGTGCTGTACATTATCTGTAAAAGATATCCACTCCCATGAAAAATAAATTGTTTAGAAACTAAATGTGCGGAAAATACTTTTAACAATACCTTTTAAATTTTGGAAACATCTGTAATATTCTTATGATAAAATTCTCTTAAAAACCCACTTGTAACTTCATTGGTTTTATAGGGTTATATTATAGTAATTTAAACATATAAAATAAGTGGAATATTGTTTTATTATTCTTTATACGAGATAATTATTGAATTAATGTATAAAATATATATGAATAAATAAAAGCAAAATATACTTATATAAAATTTACTCTTTATTTGATCCCAAATTATATAATCTGTGATTTTTTTCTTTTTATATAGCATTATATGCAAATAAAAACCTTTCTTTACACATCATACCTCTATACGATATCTATAATATTCGAAAAAAATGCTTTTTTAGAATTCTCTGTTTTATATCAATAAAAAATATTTGTCCTCGATTTATTATTTGTCCGTTTTTTAAATTTGTTAACAATCTTTGATCACTTTTTACGTTTTTTGTATTTCTATGTATATTATACGTTTAATTTTCTATAAATACTTCTAGAATATTATCTTTTTAAAAAAAAGTCATTTATATATTGGGAAGCTGAGAAATGGCATAAATCAGTTTAAAGAGTGATAAAGACCTACTCTGATACAAAAGTTGCAACATACTAAAACTTTATATAAGCTTTTCTAAACTTTTTAATTTAGTACTAAGAGCGTTGTATTTTTTATTTTTTATAATTTAAAATATCAGATTTTCTAGCTTATATATTTCTCAGTCATACCCAAGGTATTTCTGAAATATTGGTTCATTTAAGAGCTATTAAAATAAATTAGATGGAAATTAATTTTTAGATTACAATTTCACTTGATTATGAGGCCTTTGCAATTTTTTATTTCTAAAAAAATCCATCTATAAATAGAGTGACAATACGTTATGTCCCGCTATGCGCAAGATAAATCAAACTAACAATGCCTTTTAAAGTTTTAGATGCTGTTTTTTCTTATTGGGCTTGCTTTAAATGAAATGGTCATACAATTTATGCATTATATATTGTGTCTTTCGAATATTGATCTTTAACATGTGAGGATGGGGTTAAAGTCGTTTTACGTCGAAACTTTGAGACAATATTCACATATAAAACACAAAATATCTAATCACTAGAAAAAGTAAAACAAAATCACTTTTTTTTAGATTCTGAAAAATCCAAAGAAAAAAAAACGCAATGCAATTTTTTTAGAATTGTGATTGATTTTCATTGCTAAAATTTCAAATTTTATTATATTTTTTATGATGAAGTTGGTGACATTTTTCGCCTGTGATATATTTTTTTCTCGTACATACTATTCTAATATGGTAAATATGCAATAGTTAAAGATTTGATAACTCCGTGTCGTTTTATAAGGTTTAGTTGGCAAGAATAAAAATTATATTCTACTTCTAAAACATTATAATACATTTTCAATCTAAGTTTCTACTTTGATTTATAATTATATTTTTTTACGAAATCGCATCACATCAATCACATTTTAAGTTATTTTATCAATGAACGATATTATAAGAAATCATTTATCTTTATTTGGTTTTTCATGCGCAATTTTGGTTAATTTTCTAAAAATTTTTTATGTGTCGAAATTATTATGATAAGAATTCTTATAGCCTTTAAGATATATATATGAATAATTATATCTAAATTAATATTGCAAAAAAAAAATCTTTTAGAATAAACTTCTGTTATCTACTTCATTGTTTTGTAAAACAGATATGTCGCCTATTGCGAATCTATGTCTTTAATATATATTTAGGCTCTTTATAAGTTCGGTAATATATGGGAAAACCCCAATTGTTTAAAGTGGAATTTGTAGTTTTAGACCGTATTTGAGATTCAATTCAAGCGAAGCAGAATTTAATACGTGAATTGACATATTTTGATGTTTGTATCCCAAATTTGAGGATCACAAGAATTTTTTTTATGCAAAAAAATAACCGCATTATTTTTTTAAGTCAGAAATATAAAATTTTCCATAAATCAGCGTTTATTTAAGCACATGAAAAAATTGTTAGCATAAACAGCGTTGAAACTAGATTGAAGTGAAATATACATGTCATTTTTATGCTTCTTTGCGCATTTTTATATGTTTTGGGGCAAAAAATAAATAAATAACTTGCTGTGAAATTCATACTATATTTTGTAAAAATTTAATTAGGTTTATATATAAATTTATGATTTTTTGTGCCTTAAACCTATATTCATAGTTGATTTAGCACATATATGTCCAAAGAAATAACTTATAATTTTCTCTAATTGGTATTTTTCCAAAAAAATTAGATATCAGCAAAAGAAGGATGCTAAAATATGATTATATAATGATTTTTGCTAGATTTGAATGTATTTTTTTCTTATACAAACTTTTAAAAAATACGTAATGTAATGTTTTCCTCCCTATATTTTCTTCCACATCATGACTAAATATTTGGAATTAATATATCATACGCAGTGTTGATTTTGGTTTTATTGTTATTAGCAACTAATGGAATGAATACCTTGTCCAATTTTCTTTGGGAATAATAATGAAGTTTTATCCACAATATACTTATATACAGATGTAATAAGCTTTAAAATATAAAAATTCAGGCATATATTTTCGGTTATAAATATACAATAGGTATATTTTATAGAAACATAATTTGTCCACAAAAACTTTCAATTTTAATGCATTTTTCATCTTGAATTATTATATATAAAAATATATTCAAGTGTAAATTTAATACATATAAATAATATTTTTTATAAGTTTATTTGCCCATTCGAAGCTCTTTTACAATTGAATAATTCATGATTATTTAATTCAAAGTAATTTCCTTGCTCTATTGATGATTTACTTTTCTGCATGCAAATTATTTCTAATTACCAATAAATTTAGCACTTTCTTCCATATTATATCTAAATTATAATTAGAAATGTTCTGATCACTTTCTTCCATTTTAAATTTTCTTGTTTTTTTCATTCCTAATTCGTTCTATAAATATTTTTTAATTTTCTTTTTTGGAAAATAATAGATCTCTTAAGTGTAATCGATAAGATTATAACTTTGATGATAAGAAATATTCACAATTTTCATGTTTTAAAGTTTAATTGGTTCAACTACACATAGATTTGGAATACAATAAATGTGTTTTTGGATACCTAATGGCATCATGTAGTTTGTTTTGGAATTAGAATAGAAAATTCTGGTCGTTTTTTTTCGATTCTAATGTTAACATAAGGGGTAAATATAAATATTAAGCTGATAATAAACCTTGTGGGCATGAATTTTTATCTTTTTCTACCGCCTTCATTTCAACGAAATATACGAATATTGTAATTATATAAGTTATTTTGATGGCTAAAATCTAAAGGATTATGTTTATGTACTACAATATTGGGTTTATAGGGTTATTTTGTTTTTATGTGGCTCCCCGATGGTTTTTGTAAATTTTCAAGTAATTGAGCAGCAAATGGCTTTATAATTATTTTTATTTACATATTTAATATATTATTCATGATGTTCATGTTTTATTTCTTCTTTATTTACTACTCCTAAAAGATTATTATAAATTTTAATAGTTTTGTCCACTTAAATAAGAATAATCAGATTGAAGATAAATATTTAAGTATTTTTCCGATGTCTTTGCGTGTATTAGTGAGGTGATTTCAACATGAATATGAAAAAAATTATTTACAACCTCTCAGTTTGCTTAAAAGTCAAGAATCTTCTATTTTTATCTGACTTGTCTGAATTATAATCTTGTATGATTGATTATAAATATTTGATATAATATGAAACTTTTCTCTTAAGCAATATTTACCCAAAATTTTGGATAGATCGGATTTTTTTAACTAAATTTCTCACAAAAATATCCCATTTAGTAAAAATCCGAATTTTTATTGATTACCATTAATTTTAAATAATTTAACATAGAAGTTATTCCACTATGTTCTAAATTTATAAATCTAGGTAATTAATAATATGATAGTTGTTTTTCTGTAATATAATGTTTTTTAATTTTCAGTGTTATCATAAAAAATGCATTACAGTTGCATCATTATTTTTTTCCATTATAAAAGAATAAAAATGAGGCAATTTTTTAGCTATTGAAAGGAAATATTCATTCTTTTTAGCATGTTTTTATATTTGACAGAAAGCCTTGTCATATTTAAATAATTTTTAATTTTGTATGAGTTACTCATTTATACGTTTTTATCTTTTTATTTTTTATTACTGATATTTTTAGCTTAAATTTTCTGATACAGAACAAAAGTATCAAAAATATATAATTAAATTCCTTTTAATGTGTTTCAAAATGTTGACTTTTCATATATATCTTTAAATCCTCTTAAAATTTAAATAAAATATATATATTATGATAATTTTTTTTAGAGGTTATTCCAAAATGTTTTTATCTTCCATATAATTAGAGTAATAAATACCATTTATATGTATAATTTTGATATGCGTTTATGGTAGAGATTATAATGATTTGAGGTTTATGTGTAAAGAACCTTTTTATATAATTTCTTAAACTTTGTTAAATATTTTTTTTGTAATATCAACAAAGATCAAACTGCCAGGAAGAATGTGGATGTTTTGAGTTTAAACCATTTACTAAAGTTTTCCAACAAATAAATAACGGTTCGATTTTTTGTGGTCCTAGGCTTATTGACTCGCCTTCTATAGACAGAACAAATTGGTAAGTTTTACTGTTATGTTTATTTAAAAAATATTAGATTATATCATGTTTTTTACACTTAAAAGGATATCTAATTAAAGCCATTACAATAACAATTCAAGAACTTTCTCTTCGCATTATTTATTTGGTAAAAAAAGGTCTTGATATAATAAGCATGTTGATATTTTAGCGTGATTTAATTTATTTTCCTAGCGGTTCTTTTCAATAAAAAATGAATAAATTATACCACTAAGTATTCAAGTTTCAATATGATGCCCTCATATTATTTTTTATTCTCATAATTTTTTTCTTTAAATGATAATTATTTCTTTGAGCTGGTATGTATATACGTGATTTTATTTCGAAATAAATTTTTTATCAAAATCTTAAACTAAAAACTAGGTACTTACTTGTGTGTATAAATGCAGCTTTGAAGTTTGACCTTGTGCTAAAAATACTAAGAATTCTTAAAATTACATGAAATTTGTATTTCTATAATTATCGGGATAGAAAATATTTTACTGTAAAATTTATTCTTGATATAATTTTTTCATCTTTCTTGGGTTATTTTTTGTTAATTAAAAATTGAATTGGCATTAAAATATGCACATTTTGCTTAAATATGATTTATTGATAAAATTTTGTTTTAGGTTCGATTTAACACTCTATATATAGAATTTCGTGATGGAATAACTCTGTTGGTTATTTTTATATTCAAAAAATGGGAATGAAGGTGAATTGGAAATTTTTCATTATTTTGCATTATGTAAACAAAAATTTTTAAGGCTTAGCTTCATTTTAATGATAAAATAAATATTTTTCATATTATTACGTTCTTGTTTCCTGGAATTACATGATTTTAAATTAAAATCTAGCGTACATTTTGGATTAAAAAGGCTTAATTAAACCCTGCTAACGTTTTTAGAGTTTCACTTTCTATAATCCGTCAAAGAATCTAGTTTTTATTATACTAAGACGATTAAAAACCAGAAACATGGCAGTTAAATTTAGACACACGTTTTATTATATTAGATAAGCGTTTCTTTTTTTGTTTTCTATAATATAAAGTTTGATTATATATAATGGCTTTTTTTATAATGTCATAATTCAAATTTTCAACTTTATTTGGTTTTTCATATGTACGATTCTTACAAGATTGCCTAAAAAATTTATAGTGTGAAATATTTACCCAATTGATTCCCAGATTCGTCACTTGTATCTACATTCTAGAAAATAATTATGGTAAAAATGTTTAAGAGTTTAAAAAACTGGTTTCATGATTAATTTTTTCCTCAATTAAATTATAAAATCCATTGAAAAAATAAGTTAAGAGATGCAAATTTTATATATGTGTTTATATACCACATAAAAAAAGACTTAATTTATGCAAAATAAAATATTTTATTTCAATTATGTTTGCTTATTTTTGTTTTATTAGTGGTGATTATGTATATATGGTTTTTAAGGTGCGCCAATCTTATTTCTTGATTTCAGGATAAAAATAATGCTAACTGTGGACATCTATAATTTAAAGATATTTCTATTCATGTATCATTGAATGAAAAGAGGCAGAAACAGCAACAAGAAATAAAATATTGACCTATATAATGATTAACTTGGAACCCCTATATTATGATTTCGATATTAAGACTTTAATTTAGAATTAAATCAAAAAACCCACAAATATGATTAAAATCACATATTTATCCTTCAAAAATTTTTTTTTTGGCAAGTTGGATATTTTCCTATTGTTAATTTCAAATGATTTTAAACGGGAATTTTTATCAACACGAATCTTTGTTCTAAATGTAAAATCATCACATAATTTTTAAAATTACAGTCTGAAAGAATCTGGATATGAGTGCATAAAAGTTTATTTAATTTTGAAATTATTCGTTTATATTTATATTTTGCATTTTTTACTGCAAACTATATGTATGTTAAATATATTAGAACATCGAGGGTTGCTGTATGTCAAAACAATTAATATATTGCCTAAATCACCTGGGTAAATTTTCTTTTCGTTATACTTTATACTGACAAAATTTTATATATGCACTATTTATTCGTTTTGATGATTTTATCAAATATTTTCGAATAATATAATTGTTTTTATAAGCGGAATTGAATTTAGATTTCGAACTATCTATAATGATGATTTTCACAAGTATCTAAATATTAGAGTTTTAAAAACATCGAATATGCATTTAATATAAAATATGATACTTTTTTACACTTGTAAATGGATTTTTTTCAAAACAACATATTTTTTTGGGTCTGTATCTAAAATGAGGATCTGTTATCTGTGTTTATATATGGGACTTATACATCTCGAAAACATATTTATCTGAGTTTAATATAATCTGTAAGATAAATTACATCCAAACCTTAAGTTTTATTAATTTAATATATCTTTTATGTTTAAAGCTTAATTTTTTACTTCAGAGTAAGTCATTATTAAAAAAATTATTTTGTTAATTTTATATAGAATTTACTTTTATTATGTAACTAATATTATAAATCCAAGTAGTATTTGAAACTATATGCAGATGTTATTTCATCTATTAATAAGGGGTGTTATCATTTATGCATAAAAATTAGGATTTAGTCATCATCGAGCCATTATATTTTATTCAATTTAAAAACTAGCAAGAATATACGTTAAACGAGCATGTTATATCATAAGTAATTTGAAAACTATAAAATCCATTTATTATTTTTATATTCGGCTAGTGAAATCATTGTATCTCCAGTGTTATCCATATAGTATTATTTGATAGATCCTCGAGTGACTCTTTAACTCTAAACCTTTTAATTTTTTTATCATCGATTTTGTTTTCCGATTCAAAAAATTGCAATGTTTTTTCTTGTAAATTTTCAAGCTCATCTGGATTAAAATCAAAGCTACTCTGTATTCTTGACATTTTAGTGTTCATTATTTTTGGGCCTGTAGTTTTTATCGTTTTATTTGAATCTAAAATCCCGATATAGTCTTTAGGTTTGATTTTTAGTTCATATTTTAGAACATTTGTTGATTTTATTCGTGTGTTTACATCAGAAAAAATACCAAGATAATTTGATGTACTCATTGGTTTATCTGAAATCTCTTCTTTAATTAGAAGATTGGGGATTAGATATCCATCATCACCTTCTAGTGGTAGATTTTCCAAATGATTTTGACTAACCTTTGTGTCTGAATTCATATCATATGTATCGAACACCACAAGTTCTTGGTACGATAACTTCTTTTTTTTATGTTGCGTTCTTTTATTTTTATCGTTTGATTTCGTCCTAGTTTTAATATCGTTTACTGATACATTTGTAGATACATTCTTGATTATCATATCATCTGGGGTTTGTTTTATGATCTCTGTTATATTATCTTCAATTTTTTCCATTCTTAAACTCGATCTTTTTACAAAATGCACTGTATTATAATGAATTTCAGAACTTATCAGTCTGTATATGTAATTATTATAAACACTATTTTTATTTGATATAGAAGCGCTCAATTCAAACTTTGTATCGTCTTTCGAAGTAATCTTTCTTTTCGAAATTTGGAGGCAATTTATACCACAAATCTCTTCATATGAATACTTTCTGCCTGGTAGAATTGTCAAATATATATTCTCTATTTTACCACCAGGAAACAAATTTGTATATTCCAGTGCTGTTATACAATTTAAATTTGATGTGATATTTGGACAGCCTTTTACATCTTCTATTTCAGAATTCAAATATTTTTTTATATTATACATACCAAATAATCGCTGAACTTTTTTTAAATCAAAATTACAACTTGGTTTTTCTGATATTGATTTGATATTAATATGGTTGTTTGTTGTTTTATTGGCAAAAATTTGCACAATTAGATTCCATTTCATAATTATATTATCGCATTCCATACCTATGTTTGAATGATCTTTATGCTTTGATGTTTCAGAATATTTAACTTTATAAATTATTAATTCCTTCCATAAACCATTGTTCAAAATATAATTATCTTGAATTTTTCTATGAAATAATGATGCCAATTTTATGACTTCGTTTTTACTAGGATTTATCAATTGATTATCTCTTTTTAGATTCGATAAATCTGAATTAAACCCACCTTTCAAATATTCATTCTCATTTATAATAAACAGCACGGTATAAATTTCATCTCTTAATAATTCTACATATTTTTTTTGATTTCCAATATAATCATCACCAATATTACCATCCGATGTTTCATCTAAAGATACATTAGTATTTTTAATTACGTCCAATGGATCATTATCATTTTCTGTCATCCCCAAAATGCTATCTTCATCCCGAATATTTTTTATTCTAATATGATCATTACTACATATTTTCTCTGGTACTGATTCTAAAGATACCTTTTCATTGATATTAGAATCGTCTGTATCATTATGAATATGCTGTAATTCTAAATATATATGCTCATTTTTTATACTATATCTTGTGGTTTTATCATATTTTATTGGATCCAAATTTCCATCTGCATTTAATTTTAGCTCATATTCATTTCTGTTATAATCACAAGAACCGTTTTCATCTGATAACAATGGACAGAAATAATTTTTTGTCACTGTATCGTTGTTGGATTTTTCTTTCTCCAAAAAGAGACATACATGTTTATCTTCATTAAAAATACAGTTACAAACATGAATTTCATTTGATATTGGAACGGTGTGATTGTCTTTATTTCTATCAAAATCCAAAAAATTACTTTTTCCTTGTGCTAATTCTAAACTTATATTTTTACATTGATTTATTTCTTTCGGATATTTATATTCTTGCAAGTTTTCTTGGTTTTTATATTTTTTCATATGATTTTCTAAATACTTATCTCTTCTCCGGATAGAATTATAGTCATCCTTTGCTTCTGGTGATAATTCTAAACTTTTATTTATTCTTTTCACCACTGCTACGGAATTATAATTATACTCTGATGTTTTTTTCTGCAATGATTCTATTCTATTATCATCAATTTGCAGATTATTCTTGGAATTATTATCATCTATTCGTATTTCTAAGTATTTATTTTTCTTAGTATTGGGTTCACTAAAGGACTGAATTTTTAATGTAGCCTCTAAATTCTTATTCTTTATATAATCATGAGAATATTCTTCGTGGAAGACTGGTGTTAAACATTTATTCTTATTTTTAAAATTCAAATTGGAATATTTATTTTCTAAAATTAGTGATTGGTCTCTGCTCTCTGCAATGATGATTTCTTTTGAATTATTTATCTTTAATTCTGAATCTAGACAGATATTGCAAAATTTTTCATGATGTTTCAAATTTCGCTCTTTCATTGAAGATTGCAGATCCCATTCATTTTCGGCATCTTCCGTGTCAGAAAAATAACCAGATTCCAGTCTTTGTATATCTTCTACGGTTTTTGGCGGTAAAATATCATTCACGTTCTTTTGTTTCGTATATTGTATTTTTTGTGTTATGATCTTATCCGAAAGATGGATTTCATTATGTTCTAACATTATCTTATTTTTTATGGCTTTATTTTCTAATAGATCTTCTTGTTTAAATATTACTTGTTCATAAAGGTTATTTTGTACGCTTCTAGATTCATCACCATTATCTATGTTTCCGTGTGTATGTTCTTCTGATAGTAAATTAAAATCAGAATTATTCATGTCCTCTACATCATCTTCAACAGCATTTTTAAATTCAAATGCGAATTGATAAATCGACCGAACTTTAAATTTTAAAATTTTTAAGTTGCAAAAAACAACATCAAAAAGATAATAATATTCCTTTTTTTGTGTTATTATATGCATAATACCTTGTATGTACTCTTCAAGTGCCTTTGTTTCTATATTAGAATCAGTTGGGCCTTTCACTATCTCGACATTGGCATCATACCATTTAAGCTTATCAAAAAAGCTTGAAAAACATAAGAAAGGTGGGTTTACATTATTTGACATATATTTTTCTTCCATAGATCTATCTTGAAGTTTTCGATGATATAATTTAGAATTGGTATGCTTTTTACCATAAATATCATGTGGTGTGATTTTAGTAGGAATAGGTGGCCCACTATTTATCTGAATAGCTTCTTTTTTACATTTTATTTTGATTCCTGTTGTTTCTTTTGGGGGTTTGATGGAAGAAAGTAATTCTTGTAGGCTTACCAAAGGATCACCTCTTTTATTGTGACGTTTTTCTTTAATCAATAGCTTTTTGGTGGAAAAATTATCAAAATTAGATATTAATGGTAAACATACTGGTCCCGAATCACGGGAATTGGTATTATAGTAAAGAGATTCACAACTTATCTCATATTCGTTATTTTTTAAATCTTTTTCTACAAAATTCGAATCATTAACACCCTTATGAACCTGTTTTCTATGAAATAGCTTTCCGTTTTTTAATTTTTTTAAACCAACCAAAGTGGATAGAAATCGTGTTTTAAATTGCGTTCGAGAATTATTTATTTTGGTGCTTGATTGTTTAGTTATATTTATCGGTTTTGTGTTGTTTTGATCGTTTTCTATTGTAATTATTTCGGTATCTGGTTTTGTCGGACTAGATATTCTTCTGTCAATTTTCTTCAAGTAATCGCCTATTTCTTTTATCCTAAAGACACAATTTATTGTGCAAATATAAATAAAAAACAAGGTTAATGGTATTTTCATGCTTCAAGCACTGTCGGATTCATTATTTATAATTATTCCAAAGTTATTTTAAAAAATTTCCAAAAAGGAAAAATTAAACTAATTTCAATTTATTCTTTGATAAAAAAAACTTATTTGGTTTTTTTTAGTCAATTATAATTTCTTTTACAAGCACTTTATATAAATGTCAAAGGGGCATAATTATATGCTTTGTTTCTTTAAAAACTATTTGTATGTAATCCAGCTTGAAATATAAGCTATATGCTTTTATTTTTGCATGAACATTTCCTAACAAAGTGAATATTTGCAGTTTACATTTTCTCTATAATGAAATTAATAATAAGCTTTTTAATTTTACAATGTCTTTTCTGGAAAATTATGCATAAACTCTATTTGGAAACTACAATATAGCAGTTCCCGCTTTGTAAATTATCGATATTTATTTTTCATTTAATAATAACGAGTTTTTGCAAGGAATTATTGTATTGCTAACAATAAAAATAGCCAAAAACTGTAAATAAAAGATATTGGGCACATTTGGTTTGAATATTTTATACATAATCGTAATTCGACGAATTTAGATCATCATAATTTTCTGTAATTGCATGTGGTAAATATATATGAAATACTAAAGAAAGTATATCTTATTTTGTATTATAGTCTATTTTTTATTTATCTGTATATTTCGTTTTAATATTTATATTTGTTGAAGTAAAATCTTTGAATTTTCTATAGATCTGATCTGGCTAATCTTTGTTTAGTTTGATCATTAATACAATCTGCTTTACAGCCTCTTCGCCTTTCAAAACCTATGTATTCCAGTGTCTTTTGAAATATATTAAACTTCTGTCCGCCTCATCCACTTCACAAACTTCTTATATGTAATCTCACCTTTCAAAGCTTATCATTTCAAGGGTTTTCATCAACACCCTTATTGTTCAGTCTGTCACATTATTTCACAAGCTTCATATATTGTTTTTATTCTTGCATGAATTATAGATTTGGGTGCTTTCAATCACACTTTAAAGTTCAGCCTGTCTCATCTTTCTCACAAACTTTCTCTATACATTTTATCCATAAAAGGTTTATATATTAGTTAGCCTTTATTAACACCATTATACTACCCCTTTCACTTCCTCTTCAAAAACTTTCCATTAACATTTTATCCATACAAGACTTATCAATTCAAGTAATCTGTTCAGCACTGATAGTATTGCCCAAATCCTCTTTACAAACCTACTCTATGCATCTTTTCCCAAAATACTCGTTAATTTAAGTCATTTTTTCATGATCATTGTTTTTGGATAAACTCTTATTTGATTAAAATATTTAAACAAATAATATTAGTAAGATATAAAGTAAACTGTAATAATAATATAGATGAACAAATGACTATTAAGGGCCTTTTATCCCAGAAAAACAAAAATAGTCAATAAAATTAATATGACATGGTTATAAATAATTCATATGATTGAGACCAACTTATCAGAAAGAAATTTTTTATTGACATAATAATAAAATTTAAATTATTTTCTGTACGATATTATTCGGTAGAACTTATTAATAAATTATATATAGTTAATAGGGCTTAGATCTTTTATTTTTTATTGTATCTTTGACGCATTTCTTCCCTTCGACCCTTTCCAAGTCTTTTTTTATTTTTCTGATCTCCAAATGAACTTTTGGATTTTTTTTTAGGATCATACTTTGATTTACCGCTATGTCCATGTTTCTTTCCCGATGTATAAGCATCAACACTTTCTCTTTCATGTCTCTTGTCATTAAATCTTTTTTTACCAACTCTCTGTTCAGCACCATCTCTTTTAAATATTTTACCATCAACACTTTCTCTTTCATTTCTCTTGTCATCAAATCTTTTTTTACCAACTCTCTGTTCAGCACCATCTCTTTTAAATCTTTTAGCATCCCTTTTTCCACAAACATCATCAAACTCTTCATTTCCCACAAAATCATCCATAACAACTCGATTCTCACCCGTATTCATTCTTTTCTTAGACCGCAAAACAGAATTGTTTTTTGTCTTACGTTCGACAGATTTTAATAACTTTCCTTCCTTTTTCTCATTGCTGATACGTTTTGTGACTTCTTCAATCTCCTTTTTGGATCTTAACATTCTTTCACCTTCACGTCGTGGCAATACTTTTAAATTTAGTGAATCGAAATATTTTTGTGCTGTTTGAAGAAAAATTGCTTCTCGTGCAATCACATTATTGGGGTCTATGTTCTCTACAGTGCTCATGCATTTCATTTTTAACGGTTGATTGTCAGAAAATATTATAATATATGTAAATTAATTCATGGGTGCTAGAATGAAAGAATTAATATTTTGTGTACCATATGGAGGAAGCTGGTGATACAATTTTATAGAAAAATAAATTCGGATTTTTAGCTTGTATCCAAATTTATGCATAAATTATAAAAGGAAATTTTTAGAATTATTCAGTATATGAACACTATCGTATAATTTTAAGTAATTATGTAAAGTAGAAATTAAAAAACAATTATATTATGTGTTAATAAAATTGTAAAAGTAACTGAAGTAAATTTATTCAAAGCACATAAATATACGTTATTTTGAAAAGTATTTTGGTATAATAGAAATATGGTAAAAGATTTATCTTTACGGTCCGAATTGTATTTATCCATATTAATTATATACATTCAAGGATTGTATATTTTGTTTTAATTATAATTTTTATCGCATTTTTCGATGGTTTGTACATTAAAAAAAATTCTTCTGATATTTAGAAAATAAATATAATAGAGCTTTAAATGGTTTCAGTGACCTAAATAGATAAATATTGTTCTTATTGGACCACAAAAGTTACTGCATTTTATTCTAGAGTCATCGATATTTTTAAAAGCATATTAGAATCCCACTCATAAATATTTCTAGCAATTCATCGATATAGATTCAATTTTTTTAGATGCATTTATCAAATAAAAAAGCTATTTTTCAGCTTAAACTTTAGATTTATGTGCAATAAAAGTAAGAGTTATAGATTATTGTTTATGAAAATTGAACATATTTAGCCAAATTTTATAATTCTTATCTAATCCGAATTAATATATCAAATAAAAATAGAATTCATTAAATAGTTATAATATTACAAGCACTAAAAGCATATATGTTTAAAAGTTTCACAAAAGTTATACAATTCAACATGATTAAATTTATTTTTTTTAAAAAAAAGATGACACAAAGCGCATTACTAATAATTTATCTTAAATGAAACGCACAAAATCCTTTATCCATAAAAATGGAATTTTGCTGAATTTTAAAGATAAAAAAAAAATTATTTTTTGTTATTTATTAATCTTAAAAACTTTAGTTTGTTTATTCAATAATAATATGTAGAACCGCATGATTATCAAACATCAAGTTTTAGATATTTTTTCTAGTTTGTTTAAGTCTTACTATGAATTTGAGTAATTAGCATCGTGTGATGATTGCTTAGATAAGTCTGGTCCAAAAATTCTAAATTATGATGTAAGCTAAAACACAAATTATAAAAAATGATAAAAACGGGCGAATATTAATTTATGTCTATTTTTTTCTTTAAATATTTTATTAATTCAAAAAAAAATTTACGATGGAAGAATAAAAATTATTATCTGAACAAAAAAGTAAATTTGCACTAATTCAATTTCGATTGAAGCGTTAAATATTATAAAATCTAAAAAAGTAGCTAAAATACTGATATTATATCATCTCGATTAGTATTTTTTTCACTCAAGAAACGTATTTTAATATGACCGAAATCGTAGCGCAATGAATTTGAAGTATAAATGCTATTTTTCACCTTTTTGGTGGTCTTCCATATTATATAAGCTATTTTCTTACCTCAAAAGTAAAATTTTAATATTTTTAAATCGATATTCGCCAATAAAAAATTTATATCAATACAAATTAATGTATTTTTTTGCTTATAATCGAGTTTTAATTACATGATTAAACAATACACTTAATTTTTTAATTATGAATACATGAAAATTATTAATTTATTACTAATGCTCCAAAAAGTTTAAATTGATCGTTAATTTATATATCGAATATAATTTTTTGTACTTAACAGCAATAGCTTTAAAATATTCCTAGATTCTCTGAAGTATTGCATAAAATGTAAATAAATTCCGAAAAAATGTTTTATTTCATAATATATGGTTAATATATATTCTTTCAATATTTTTTTTTATTTTTTCGTCTTTAAACATGTAGGTAAGGGTCTTAATAAGAATTAAGATCAATGTTTAATTGTAAATAATTTTTTAATAAAGGTTTTTTTAGCGAAAATCCTATGAAAAACTTGGAATTTAGTTCTAAAAACCATAGAGAACATGTACTATATTTTCAGAAATATACATAAATTTTATTTTCGGAAAAATATTTTATTCTTGATTTATTTTATCTAAAGTCAAATATGTTTATTTGTTTTTTTTATTGTCTAAATTTTGATCATAAGTCAAAATAGCAATACGACCTGGTTTTTCGTTCTTAAAAAATTGAATTTAGACAGAAAGATTTTTCAGGGTAAATAATAAAAATTGCGCCAATTATTCTTGTTATCTATGTATTTATACACCCTTAAAAGAATAAAAATCCTGTAGCGAAATTCATTATAGAATTTAAATGTTTACAATGTTCATAATAACTTTTTTTTAGAACATACGTATTTAACTTTAATAATATAGATTTTATGACTAAGAAATAATTAAGTTTTCAAACCCTAAATCACCAAAGAAAAAAAAATATTTCTTTTCGTATTGAATCCATTACATGTGAAAAGAAGAAAAATTTACAAGTATTCATATTTATATTTGATACATGAAAATTGTTAAAAGAGAAAAAAAAATTATCAGAGAATGTTAAACATTATGTTCAAATATTTTTTTGGTATGAAATAAATAGTGTAGGTATTGGTTAAAACACAATGATCAAAAAAAACACATTTTGTTATCAATCAGTTCGTATTTTTTATAAATATATTGACAAAGGTTTTTCATAAACGAATTATTAAATGCTTTGTCCGTATATTTTTAATTTTTAACAAAATATTATGCTTTGAAGTTATTCGGATATTTTTGTTTTATATGAAAAATTCCAAATTTATTTTTGCATGTTAATATCTGCTCAATGAATTATAGAATGCTTTTAGATATGCATAAAATTATTTAAATAAAGATTATATTGATACACTTAAAAATAGTAAAAATTTATTCTTTTCTTTTTTTAATCTTTTATTGAAAATATAATAAAGCTTGATTATTCTTTTTTTTAACCCAAATCATGTTTTTTTATCCCACTAAAAAAAAGAAAAAAAATATTTGTGTATCTTGGTTGTTAAAGTGTATCGAAAATGTAGTATAATTGTATATACTTATATAATGAAGTCATATTTATTAAACATCAATTTTTCGGTATAAATAATTGCGTGAACAAAACTTAGTATGTTATTATCCATATAAAATACTCTATTTCGACATGTGTACCCAAGATGCTTGAACTCGTCTCATTTGAGAGAAGAAGAGCAGTTTATGAAGATAGATCAGTGAAAGGTGTCAAAAGATGCTTCAAGGAGTTTTGCAATTTAATCAATGGGCTGACTACGTCTCAATATATGAAATTGATAAAAAGAAACTTAACCCAGAAATAAAAATTTAATTGATCTGAGGCGGTCTTTATCTACAATTTTATAGTATATTTAATATAAGATCTCAATATAATCTAAAATTTTAAAGTCCATACATACGTAATGTAATACATTGTATTTTTAAATAAAAATTTAATGATTATTTAATTCTATCATACATAATTTTGTGTTGCTATTTTTTATTTACGGACCATATTTATTGTCGTAATTTTAGTTTTTGTTCTCAGGCACAGCTTGCTTGATTCTCTGTACGCACAGCGTATTTATACTTTCGGCTATCTTCTCCTCTCCAAAGTCTTCTTCAATACCCCTCCTTCTTTCGAGACCTTTTAATTCAAGGGTTTTTATCAATTCCGAGGTATACATAATTTAATTATTATTTAATTCTACATGTATAATTTAATTATTATTTACTTTATTATAGATAATTTGAATGGTTTTTAATTCCATCATGCATAAATTAATTATTATTCAATTATATCATGCATAATTTAATTGTATTTATGTTGAGATTTATTTCGCCAGCCATAATTTATTGGTTATTATGTTAGAATTGTTTTTTTTCTACATCAATTTAATTTAGAACTATTTTATTCTACGTTAAATTATTGGTTATTTATATTGAAATCTACACACCATTATTTATTTTTTTTATGGGTTAATTTTTTATATTACTTTTATATTTTATCAAACAGATTGTGAGATTTAATCCTTTGGGAAAGTATCATCAATAATTTTTATTATGTCTTCCTCTGCTGAATCACTATCTTAAGCCCTTCTTTCTCAATACTTTACAGTTCAAGAGTCTTACTCAATACTATGGTTTGCATATATGTCTCGACTTCGTTGGATCCCCCATGTTCTTTCAAATATGCAACACCATAATTAATTTTTATTTATGCTTAATTATTTTTCTTGAAATCAATGCAAGCATATTAAATGTCAAGGCACGAATGGATTCGAAAAAATGTTTCTTAATCTATATTTAGTTATCGATAACAAACTTTCTTTTTGATTTTTTTAACGATTAGAGTTTATTTTAAAGGCTTATACATTGTGATCAAAAACTTTCTTATCTGAAATATCGATTTGGATATAAGAAAACAAAATAGAGCTAAAAACAATTTGAAACTACAATTTTACTTCATTTGATATACTATACGATGGAGGAAACCCTTGAACTAATAGGTATTTAAAAGAGAAGAGGCATCAAGTAAGATGTAAGAGAAGAGGATATAGCTAGGAGTATAGATATGATGTACATAAAGGAAATTACATAAGCCAAGCTTATAGAAAAAATCTAAAATTAAGATCCCAAAATCAACCCCTAAATAAATAAAATTAATATTATTTGATTATAAAAATTAAGTAAATAATTCATTATATAGAAAATTTTACGGCCCATTTATTCTGTACGTATTGTCTAAGAAATCCTTTTAAGTGTGTTTAAAGCCAACTTTCAAACCAGCATTAATTTTAACACACATTATTATGTTGTGATTACAATATTTATTTCTTTTTTCGAATAATATAGTTTTTTATCTGAGATATATATTTTCTTGATTACAATGTTTTAATCAACAATAAACCGTTTCAAGAAGTTATATTTTTGATTTTATTTTGTGAACTATTTTAAAATAAGTAAACTTATAATGTAAGAAGACATTTATTTCTGCTACATAATAATCTATTGAATTATAAGTATATCAAGATATAAAATTATTAGGTATAATTAAAAAAGTAAAAATAAAATTTTTGTGTGGAACTAATGTTTGTATTAAAGTATAAATAATGAATGCGTAAATAGTGGTAGAACAGAATCAGAATGAATTTAAAATCTTTATATATGCAAAATTTCATTATATTAAGGTTATTTATTCTAAAGGCTCGGCCAATAACCTAATGAATACGATATTGATAGCCTGAAGATAGAAAAGCACATGGACTTATATATATAATAATTCAGCAAAGTTATTTTATTTATTAAAAAGTTGAAACAGCTACATTCAAATTTATTATGAATAAAATAAAATTATATATCTAATATATTTAGCAAAGTTAAATTTCTTTATTAAAAGGTTTAAAAACCTACATTAAAATTTATTCTGTTGAATAAAATAAAATTATCTATCTAAAATATTCAGCAAAGCCCTTTTTCTTTATTAAAAGGTTGAATAGGCTACATTCAAATTTATTACGAATAAAATAAAATTATATCTCAAATAAGCAGAAAAGGTATTTTACTATTAAAAAGGCAACCATATGCATTAAAATTTCTTATCTCGAATAAAATCAAAGGATAAATTTAAAATAACCGCAAAGTTGTTTATCTTGAAGAAAGAACCAATGACAAACTTAAAATAATATCCATAGTCTCCAAATTGCATCAGATAAAGAAAGAAAATATAAATATCAATAATCAGCATAATAGATTATCATTTTCTCCAAATCACATCACTTAAAGCAAGAACATATTTCAAAATAATCATAATATATAATTAAAATATTGTAACTTAATAATACAAATTTGTTATAAGAAATTCACAATATCCAAATGAAGTTTCAAAAAATGCACCAATGAAAATTCAGAATCTTTCCCGAAAAATAAGCACCAACAATTTCCCGATCCCACGAAGTTTGCAACAAAAGATAGGCTTATCGAAATAAAATAAAATAAAATAAAATAAACCCACATAAAAGAGAATGTCATCAAAGACGATTATACAAGCACTGTTTTGGTTTGCACTACCAATAGCGATTTTCTACACACTATTTGGAAAGATTATAACAACAATATTGTATCTCTTCTATTTCACTTTTTATTGCAAGAAACCGACTGTTGTTTGCCAATATACAAAAAAGAATACTATGATTTTGAATAATGTTCCCGGTATTAATAATCGATTTTTCCCATTTATTTTTGCAATTTCTGGACTTATACAAAGTTTTACTGATCGGTTGAGGTGGAGATATATATTTCCAGATAGAACTGTGCTGGTTTATCTAGATGATGGCGGTGAAATCATTTTGGATATTTATTTGCCATACTCGGAAGCGAATCGAATTAATTTTGGTATTAATCGTACGAATGCTTTTACGGATATTGATTGTAAAAATGATAATATTGGTAATTCTAGAAATGCTTGTAGGAGAAATCCTATAACACGTACAAAGTTCGGTTTTGAATCAGAAAATGAAGCGGTTGATAAGGATGGCTTAATTTCCATGATGGTTGATGAAAATTCCTTTTTTACAAAGAAGCTTTATGAGGATTACAATGTTGAGGTTGATGGCTATTCATTTTTTAACTCTGATGTTTTAAAAATAGAAGAAAATAAAAGATCAAAGAATACAAACACAATAAACAGCACTGAGAACGGAAATATAATTAAAATTAATGAAGATGAACTAACATTCAAGGCAATAGAAATAAATAGCACCGAAAACAAAATATATAATACACATGATCTAAAGGATTGTATATATGAAGGACCCGAACACGAAATAATAGACCGTATTCCCAATGAATATAACACCAAAAACAAAATATATAACTCACACAATCTTGAGGATTCCATGAAAGGAACCGAACATGAAATAATAGACCATATTCCCAATGAATATAACACCAAAAACAAAATATTAAATTCACAAGAAAACGATTCCATAATTCTTGTTCATGGATTCAACAGCTCAAGCGATTCAAATTATATACGCATACTAGCCAAACACTTAAAAGAAAATGGTTTTAGAGTTTTTGCATTCAACAGCCGTGGAACAAAAACGAGTCTAAAAACGCCTATTTTTTACCACGCAGGTTGGACCGACGATCTCAAACACGCTTTGGATTATGTCCTAGACAACTACACAGGAAAAGTTTCGTTAATAGGATTCAGTTTGGGTGGCAACTGGGTGATAAAACTTTTCGGCGAAGAAAGATTTATCAAAAACGATAAGTATAATAAAAGAGTAGTTAGTGGAATGGCCGTTTCAACACCATTCGATTTCAAAAAAATACGAGATCATTTTGCCAATCCTATGGGAAAATACTTATACGACCCATTCATGATGAAAAAATACAAAAAATTTATTCTTAATAACTATTCTGTCCTATCAAGAGCTGACATAAATTTTGAAAAAATAAAAAGTGCTAAAACTATTCCCGAAATCGATAAGTTTCTGTTAAAAGGCGTTTTTAATATTTCAGATATTAGAAAATATTATAGGGAATCATCATGTATCACGTATATCCCGAAAATTGTTAAACCGATGATGATTATTAACTCCAAAGATGACCCGATCGTGCCACTTGTCTCTATCGATATTGACACAATCAAAAATAATGAAAATATTGTTCTAGTATTGACTGAAAAGGGTGGTCATATAGGGTTTTTTGACCATAACGTCGACAAAAATTATTTGGAAGGGATCGCTATTGACTATATCAAGTATATACACAATAATCGAACATAAAAAAAAATTTATTCGGATGATATATATGAATATGTATATTTATACATTAGAGGATGGGTGATTTTAATAGTATTAGATGCGATAAGTTAAAATGAAAATATATTATATATATTGGAGGAAGTGATATTAATGGGATTGTGTTATATAATAATGAGAAAATATGTTTTTAATATATGTTAGAGTTATTGGTGATTCTAATAGTGTTAAATTGTAATAGCTGCGTTAGATTACAATGAATGAATATAATTTTTATGCATAAGATGTAACACTTGTTATATTACAATGAAAATTATAGTTCTATAAACAATTTAATTTAGTATTTAACAAGGGTAAATATGATTTGAATTTTACTAATCGTGAATAATTTGTTTGAAGCTAAAAATAATTGATAAAAAATTCCCGGAATACTCGGAAATATTGAATGGCTATGGTACAATAAATCTGGCTTTTGATTGATTTTAAATTATAGAGAACCTGTTTCTTAAAATATTATGTGATTTCAATGACAGACACTTTCGAATATTTTAATAATATACAGAGATGCATAATAAATAATATTTTGAATTTCAAAATTCTTAGATATACTTTTTTGATAATTTTTAATTTAATACATAAGATATTATTTTCCAACAAATTTATTCGATAATTTGCACATTCCATAAATTTATAGAACTTCTGGTATATTATCATAGTGAATTGAACACAAAATTAAAATCATAGATACTTTTTAAATACCCTTAATTTTCTTAATAAAACTCACACAGTACAAGAGATTTGCGAAAACGAAAATTTAGAAATAAAAACAAATATATTAATCAAACAAAATAGACCTGATATTTTTCTATACGAAAAAAAGAAAATATGATTACGCTGATCGAAATAGGTATAACGAGCCTTGATAACTTAACTGAAGTTGATAAAGAAAAATATGAAAGTATGACATCTTGGTGAATTAACTTGGTTTAATTTACAAATGTAAAACAATAATAATGCCATATGTAATGACTTGGGATGGAATGTTTACAGAATTACATAAGAAAATATGTTAAGGAGTTAAAAATCCTGGACGAAGTAGAAGCATACATGCAAGCTCACACACTCCGCAAGACACTTGAATACATCTCATTTGAGAGAAGAAGAGCAGTTGATGAAAATAGATCAGAGAAAGGTGTCAAAAGATGGATCAAGGTTTGGTCTAATATTCCAAATGGGCTAACTACGTCTAAATTGATAAAATTAATAAAAAAAACTTAACTCATAAATAAAAAATTATAATTCTATTAATTACGTATATTTCAATCTTTATGTACACTATTAATATTTATAGAAAATTTTGATAGTTAATACTGTAAATCTTAAATTTTATAAAAAGTGTCTATACATATAGTAACTCAATAATATAAAAGATTCTAGTTTCTAAAAGATAAGTTTATATTTGGTCTTTCTATTACTTTCACAAAGGGTTATTTTGTACTCGTGTAAATACTAAAAAAAAGTGTCTATTTGTATTTCTATTTAGAGACATATTAAAGTTTATCCAAATCTTATTGATTATTTTTCTTTTTTTCAGTGAAAAAAAACTTTAAATATATCTATAGAGCTGTTAATGTTTATTATTACAATCACATCATATGTGTTTCCTTTCCCTTTCTCAACCTTATTTTTTTTATACAGCCTATAGATAAATAAGCATTTATAAGACCTTAATATATAGCTTACGTATTTTTAGTCACATCATTATATTTTACATGTATGGCACTATTCCTATTCTGATCCAAAAATTAGGCAGGGGTTCATTCAAAAGTAAATCATATTCACTCGATTAAAAGATTCTTCAAGTTATCAATTCTGGTAATTCAATTTAAAATAGTGTAATCATAAACTTTTCGTTTAGTTAAGTATAAATGTTGCTAGTCGAGCATGTGAAAGTTTTATTTTTGTTTTTATAATGTTATACACCTTAATATCCGAATTTTCGTTTATATACGTATAAATGTATTTAACCTTGATTGAATTTGTAGTATGTTTTTAGGCGAGTTTCTATCTTAATCTTCACATTTTCATTCATGATAGCATATATTTTTTTTATCGGCCAAGCATTTATTTATATCAAACAATAATTGATAAAGATCAACATTTGTAATATATTTAGTTGTGGGAATTGTAAGAAAGGTATATTTGTCGTATTCGGGTCTAACATAAAAAGTAATTTTATGATGGTATTTGTAATGGAAGATGTATATACGACATTTATATTATAATTCTTTAATCCCGTAGCGGGAAAATCAAATTCGGATAATTTTGTGCGTCAATTTAAAGTAAATAGCAGTTGCTTTCAAATATTTAGCAAAATATAATCATGGTGGTTGGATATCTGTGACAATAGAAACCTATGTGCATCTCCATCCCCTGTAACCAAAGTCACGAAGATATACAATAACTCACTCACAAACTACAAGATGAACATCTTTAGCTGATAATTATTGAATTTAAACGACTTTTTAGCTTTGAATTAATTATATAATAATATTGAATTGGGTATTTATACATGAATTGGTGAGCGTGTGTTGATTATAATTTTTTAGTTCAAATTGATTGTGGTTTTTTTAGATTCGCCCATATAAGATATAATACAGTGTGAATATTGAAAAAATATCTAAATCTCAAACTATAAGCATGGAAATTTTTATATCTTAATCCTAAGTTGCTAGTTCTAGTATTTGTAGTTTTAACGACTAATCGCTATAAAATTAAAAGAAAACTATTTATTTTAAATCGAGCTGTTTAAATTAAGTTTTTGTGGTTTTCAACGATTTTCATATTGTATTAAATAATATTTAGACTCCTAATTATGAAAATATCTCTTTTATAGATTAGTGAAGCTAAAGAATTTAAAAATTAGTCCTGAAAAGTTAATCTAAATGCTAATTATTATTACATAGCGTTTGTTATCGTTAGAGTAACAAAAAAATACTGACTGCAGCAGAAGACATTGCAAATTCTCCAGACCTACCTACCCATACCAAAATAAATTTGATCATTAAGTTGATATAATTTAAGCTTTCCTCAATCTAAAATTACAAATATAAAAAACTAGAAATAATTTGATAGAGTGGATATATTTACTATGAAATGGGGTCAACTGCAAAATAAATAAATAAGTGCAATGTCTTGTCATTTTCCAAATGTAGTCAAAAGTAATTAACTAAAATAAATATTTAATTTGATATCTAGTATTTCTCTATGTCATAGATCTCAAAAATATACAGATAATTTTGTTTATAAATTAAATAAATATTTATATTTATATTTATTTATGGATTGATTTATTTTTTAGCTATTTAATCTTTTTCAAGATAAACTTCTGAATCCTTTTAAACGTATTTTCTTCTTTATAGGCTCATTAGTTCAATATTTTTCTATATCTTAATGTTTGTGCGTATGCTTCAGTTTGTGTTCTTAACTACTTAATATACAACTCACATGATTTTGTAACTGCTATATCACAATTTATAAAAAACATAAATTTATAGTTAGAACTTTTACATTAATAAAAAATCCAAATAATCATTATGTTTGAAAAAAAAAAGCTTTTAACATTATAATAAATATATAGTTTAGATTCTCAAAAGATAGTAAATGATATATAAGAAGATAGGAAAAAAATTTATATTTGAAAATTATTGTATTCGATCACGCTAGCAATAAGGGATACCACATGCCACATAACTATTCCCACTCATTTAATAAATACCTGTTTACTTATAGCTAGAGTAAATATTGGCTATATAATTGTAAGCTTATAGCTAGTGATATGATAAAATCTAAAATTTGTTAAAAAAACAATATCTATCTATACAGAGAAAAAATTTCACCGGATTTTTATTTTTATATCATGTAGCAAACAAAATATTTGAAATAAAACTATAAATCAAATCAGACAAAAAATGATTTCCTGCTCTGTTATTTTAATATTCTTTTATTTTTTTATAAATACATTCCCATTAACGAAATTGATCGCTACTCATAGCTCAAATATTTCAACTGTGATGATCGGTTGCTTATTTAGCTATTAAAAAATGTTCCGAAATTTAGTGAAAAATAAAATTTAACACTGGTCAGAAAAATCTAAATACATAACTCTACTTTTTATCAAGAGTTAAGTTTCTCAAATCATCAAATTCCTTCACAAGGATTTAGATGGCTAATTGGTTTAATTTTAAAGCACCTTAATGTATAATACCAGATTTGTCCTTGTGATAAGCTTCTTCTCTCAAATGATGTAAGTTATAGTGTCTTTTGCGATGTGGGTGTTTACATGCATGAATATCATATTTCTGGTATTTTTAACGCCCAAACATATTCACCTCTCTTCATTTAATTAATTTAATGGTGATATATTTTCTGTCAAATTTTAATCACATGCAATAAAACTAAAAATCATCCCTCGTCATAAATTATGAATTATAAATACAATTTTTATGGCTACATTACATTCATATATAAATCACTTTTTTGTGTATTTATCTAAAGGCTAATTTTTCGTTTAACTTTTCATGTTCGCTCGCGCAAAACCTAGATTGCTGTATATTGCGGATTACTTTCTACTCTTTTAAGCACATCATCCTTAAATTCTTCACAAAACATATTATACAATAATTATTACTTTATTTTATGGGCTAAAATTATCCGTTATAATTTTAGTTCTTGTTCTCAAACACAACTTACTTGTACTCTTATGCGCACAGCGTACTAATGCCTTCGGCTACTTTCTCCTCACTATAGTCTTCTTCGATACCTCTCCTCCGTTAAGGACTTATTAATTCAAGGATCTTTTCATTCCAATGTTGATCATATGTCTCAATCAAATTAGTTACTTCGATTCGTTTCTGAATATTTTATGATATATCGTGTTACCATACCGCCTCAAGTTATAACATATGGTATCATAAATGTAAATATATGATTATTTTTATTATAATGTGAATTCTTAAATACCGATGATAAAATGATAATAATTTTGACGGGAGGAACGAGCGATTCACGTGAAATAATAAAAAAAGAAATAAAAGTGCTTGAAATTCTACAAAACAATGTAGAAACATACGAGGACATGAACTATAACCAAATCCGATCACAAATAGAGTTGAGTATACGAACACAGTCGCACAAGCTAATAATTGGTTGCTTTATGAGATCTCAAAGATACGAGATATTTTGTATTGCTCGACGGTTCAATGTTCCATATTTCATAGTTGTTGATTCTGTGATTTGTGAACATGATTTTTATGAGGAACCGAATCCAGTGCATAAATATGAAAAAAATATAGTAATGAGTTATAAATTGTCGAAAATAAATGAGCTGTTGAATTCAGATGGAAAGAATGGTGTTAGAATTAAAGGGAATTTTTGCCATCAACAGAAGGGTACGCCTACATGTGATTATTTTAATACAGTTAAACAGATTATGGATGGAGTTGATTTGGAGTATAAGAGGTATGGTTTTTTGCTTAGATCATGTAAGGAACGGATGTTTAATATAATTAATGTTAGTTTGATTGATTTGTCCTGTATCGAGAAAACTTATAGAAAAATGGTTGAAGATGAGGTAAAGCTGAAAAGCATAAATGTAGATTAGATTAAAAATTTTTATTATGAATTTTTAATTTAATTGACTGTATGAGATTCTGCTAAATATAAATCGTTTACTATTATTATATAAGACAAAAAATTTCCCGTGTGTTATAACTTGGGACGGGGTGGTGACACCGTAACATTAAAGGTATCAGAAGGAGCTCGAAGTCACAAAACTGATCAATGCATATATAGAAACATTGGGATTGAGAAAGATCCTTGAATTAATAAGTCTTGAACGGAGGAGAGGTATCGAAAAAGACTATAGTGAGGAGAAAGTAGCCGAAGGCATTAATACGCTGTGCGCATAAGAGTACAAGTAAGTTGTGCTTGAGAACAAAAACTAAAATTATAACGGATAATTTAGCCATAAAATAAATAAATTTTTTCTACATTCATGGTAAAATTATTTTTTAAAAAAAATGCACCTACCTAAGCTATAATTTTTATTTTTTTAATAGTTAAAATTAAATAGATTCTTCGTTCTACAAATCCAATCATTCTTTTTAACTTCGAAGCTTTTTCAAAAGCACAATTGTTCACACAATCTAATGCTAATAGTCGAGTATTTATAAAATAATTACCATATGATCTTATAAATTATTTATTTATTACGTTAATATAACCCTCTTCTACTTCAATTACAAATAAAAAATGTTAAAAGGTTTTTTTTTCTAAATAAGACACAACAAATATGCAAGAAACTAACATATTTAATGAATAATTATATTATATCAGACTTTTTTGATCATATATTTAAATTTTAATGGCATTTACAGCATGAAAAAAATGAAAATATCAGGAAAAAAGTCCTCTATAAATATAAAATACAAAATATTTTAGGTCTAAAAATTTATACACATATCAAGTGTTTCTGCAGTTATTGATATGCACAAATAAAATATAAGTCTTGGTTAGCGGTACATTGATCATATATCGCCGAAAAAGTTTAAAAAAATATGTATTCTTAATATATATCATGATAATATAACTACCACATATAATTAACCTCTTCCAAAAAATAATACAGCTGAGCATACTGGTATTTAAAATTTGGCAATGTCCATATGCTGAATCTATTTCTATATAGAGCGAATTCATAATTTTCATACCCTCTAATTTTATAAAATTTGAAATTTATTTTTTTCCTGGATAAATCCTATTTTTATGTTCATCGAATAGCCTAATATAAATATCAGCTAAAATATAGATGTAATTACATAAATCCTGTACTTTTTGTACAATTTTTGACGGGAAAATACGGGCAATAAGCAATGCCTCAAAACATTACAAAATATTATTGGATTAGCTTATTAACCAACAATGTTCATGAATTGATTTTTTAAGGGGTTTTTACCCGTTATTATTTATAATAAACAGCAAACCGCATTTTTTATTATATAAATTCATATTTTATATAAGTATTTTTACTTCAGACAATAAATAGAGATTATGAATTCTTTTTAAAAAACAAATTTTAAGAAAATTATAATGACATTATATAATTTTTAGACATAAGTTCGTCATAAATTTAAAAAACGTTAAAGGCACTGGATTTTGATTTTTATTTATTATATTATAATCTAAATTTTTATAATAATCTAAAGATATATACTTAATGGGCTTTTGATCGATCAATTTACTTTCTTTTACTATAAACCATTTTTTACACAAATATTTGGCAGATCCCAGCAAGTATTTGTACTAATGCTTTCTATTTTTTGAAAACATCATGATAATTCAAAAGAAAATTCAATTTAACAAATTTGGTTTTTTTACAGTATCCCAAATTCTTAAAAATACTTATTTTCGCTCTAAATGAATGCACACTTATTCTATATATCTATAATATTTAAGGTTCGGACTACAATTATACATGAGCCTCCTAAATGGTTTAATATACAAATTTAACTTAATGTGACGAATACCGAAAAAAACCTGATTAAATACTAGGTTTACTATGATAATTGACTTAAAATATGCAATATATTCGCTATTATTTTAATACGGTAATCATTAAATATCAATAAAAGTCAATCTTAAGGCAAAAATTAGGTTTAAACACCCAAATAAAGCACTGGTCATAGTACTCAGCGCTCTAAGAAATTCTTATTGCTTAGTTTAGAAAAATAAATTTCAGCTAAATTTGAACAAATTATTTTATATTCTAATAAGAGATTATTTCGGAATTAAAGATATCATTTAAATGAAAGCTAACATTTTAGTGTGTATTATATTGATTAGTAAATTTATGATTTCATAAAAAATATCTTTTTGTGACATTATTCACACTATTGAAAATATATCAGTTTCATACTGCACTAATTGCTATATCTAACTATAAAATTTTAAATAAAACATGATTATATGTTTCTTACTGCTATTAAACATAGTAAATCGGGCAACTAAATAATTAGAGAATTAGTTTAGGCTAGTTTATTTATTAGTCGCAAAAAAATTAAATAATTGAAGATTCATTTTAAATTATATAAATTATCAATGTCTCTTTTATCAATACATAAGATTAGAATTAGTGTTATATTATATTATAATTTTAGCCCTTGAAAGGTTTTTTAAATTCAATTATAATTTTCTCATAATCAGAAGAATATTTTTATGGGGGTTTGTGATATAAAATCTATGCTGTTATTTATGTCAAAAAATATAAATCATAAAATATTCGAATTATTTCATTTATTAGCATTATCTTTTGGTGTTAGACTTTAAAAATTTTAAAATTGATATCATATGAAAAATCTTAGTAAAAGAAATATCATTCACTAAATTAGAATGTTTAAATACAGTATTTCTATTAAAACAGTAACTTTTAGCGTGATTGTAATTTATTCAAAGTTTATTTTGACGAATTATTATTCGCATGCAGAATATTGCAATTTATTGGTGATTTTGTGGTTTAAAAAGATATAAAATTTCTGTTGAAAAAAATAAAAGGCTTAAATCAAATGTAAAATGCGTAATAACCATAGAACTAAGAAAATAATTAAACCGAGGGATATAAAAAGTTAAAATTTTATAGGAGAATATAAGCGGAAATATTATTCCCATAATTACAGCCAAGAAAACCCACTAGAAATCAAAAGATTATACATGAGGATAAAATTCAACTTTTAACTATAAATATAGTCAATGAATAACCGTAAAACATTTATTTTCTGATGAAATCAAACTCTATATAACATTTTTTAAATTATTAAAATATTTTTCAGACGGTTCCTTAGTCTATTTATGATTTATTTTGCACATAAACCTCACAATTCTTAGAATGCAAAATATTGGATATAGAATTAATATAGGGAAGCTTAAAGCTGATTACTTAAAAATCATAACTTATGTGATACATAATATATCTCTACAAAACAATTTTTTTGAAAAAACAAATATTAACTCTGAATTTGTGTCATTATCATTATTTTTTAATTTGGAAAAATTTATCCTATGCTTTACATAACTTATATCACCCATTAAATTTATTTAATAGAAATTTTGAACAAAATATATCTATATACATATCAAGAATAATAGTTTTGCAAAATAACATAATGCAAAATTTAATATATTTTTTCTGGGTTTACCGAACAAAAAAGAGATATTAATGATTTGAATTCTTAAAAAAAGGTATTTAATAGAAACTACTTTGCATTAAAAGATATTCGAGTTAATTTTTTGTACAAATTTAGTCTTATATATGAGAAAAAATTAATCCATGTTTATTTATTTGTACATGGCTTTACTAAATCCACCTTCAATTTGTTCATTCAATTTATTGTTTGAATTTATGAAATTTTATCTGTTTTTATAACTAGTATGCGAATTTTAATGTTTTAATATGTATTTTAAGAGTTTTATTCATTCATGATGTTTTAAGGGAGTATAGAGGGTTTTAGTGAGCTTTTTCTGTCGTATACTAGTTTAGGCATTGAAAACCTTAGAATATATTTTTGTGATTAACTATAATAAAAATATTATATTTAACGAGATTTCAAATATTATCAATATCACCTAAAGATTAAGCCATGATAGAGACGGATCTTAATTCATATAAAAGAATGAAACAGTAAAAAAATACTCAGAGATCTACAAAAAACGACGTTTAGATACTGTGATACACAAAAAAGAGTTTAATTTATCATTCCAATAGAAACCGTTCTTATTTATGAAATGAAAAAATAATTATGTTTATTTGCTACAATATCTTGGTCTCAAGATGTTTTTTCCTTGAAGAAAAACTGATTTTCGCATATATATTACTCTTTTTTGCCTAATTATTTCATATCATCACGTGAACTTCGAAAGAACTATTTAAATATTTGTTTACAGTTAAATAAATATTGATAAATAATATATTTGTTCTAGTTACTGCGATTAAATACTTTATATTTCAACACTGATTAGCACAAAAATCCAACATATTAAGTTTATATAATAAATCAATAAAATTGCGTTTTCTTTCATGATGATTAAAACCCTTGGCATTCTAATGATAACATCACTATTTTAAGATTGATTTTTTATCAATAAAATGCGCAACTTGCAAAGATTTTGTGTATAAAGAAACAGTATGATTTTATCTTAAAAACATAGCCAATAATATATCATTAGATAAATAATTATAAGACTATCTATCAAATTAAATAAATTTTCCTCCTTTTATTTGACAAAATTATCATATCTTGATACATGTAATTTATAAAATAAGCTTGTGTTCTTTTTTTAGATTGTTTTAGGTGAATGTCTGTGTTCTACATATATTCACGAACATATTTTATCAAAAGAATATTATATGATATTTTTAATCAAAAACTTTTGAGCAAGATCTAACATAAATGTTTTTTTAAGTTATTGTATCATTGTACAAAATTTTTTGAACACAACAAAACTTTTCTAATTTGTTCTATTCATTATTCTTGACCGATGTAGAGTATATAGTGCTGAGATGATTAACATGTTGTCTATAAAGCGTGATAAAGAAGAATATGTAAGTGATAAAAGGATATATTATGTCAAAAAAATACAATCAAATGGTATTCCTATTATATTTGTTGATATAAACCCTTAGTATTATAGCCAGTGCTATTCTATATACACATCTAAAGAGTTTATAAACTTTGTATTATAGTATAATTCTGACATTATACAGTAATTAAAAGATATTATATCCTTTTATTTGCATTTTTTTATACTTCATGTTAATAAAGGCTTTTTATAATTATTTATAACCACTTCTAGATTCAATCCTATTTTTTACTCGATATAAGGCATGGTATTATTATCTGATTAGAAACTTATAAAAAAAACATACATTTATCATAATAGTAAAATAATAGGATATAAAAATTTCCTTATATTAGGATATGAATTAAATTACAACATGAATACTTACATTCTATATGCCTACCAGTTAAAATGATATACAGTAAAATCCCCACATGCAATTTTATAATTTATATATAGTTTACATAATAATAAAAAACAAAACTTACAGCAAAACACAGAAATTTTTAATCCACATAAACGATTTAATATGAATAATTTTTTTCATGTTTTGCGGTTTATTTGTATTATTACCAACAAGATGGTAAAAAAGCACCTATTATTTCTTCACTGAAATAAGAAATCCGAGTTAGAAGTTGATTTTTTTATCTTAAAATCAATAGAATATACCTAAATTTGACTTTGATTTTTTTAATTATATACAATTGACATATCGATTGAAAAAAGATGTTTCGCACATTAGTCATATTTTATTAAGAATGAAGTCATATGGTAAAACTTCAAAACTTAAAATTTGCAAAATTTACAGGTTCATTTTGAATGCCAAAATCAAACATTATATACATTTTGACATTAATTTATTAAAAACTCTTAAATCCATTTTTTGTTATATGGTAGAGATACTGTAATCTCATAAGTAATTTTTTTTTGTTTTTTTTGCTAGTTTTATAAACGAATACCAAAAACGAAAATTTAGGATTTACTTTAACTTTCAACAAAAAAATTATAAAAATTTTTTACATAAATATTCTGCTAACCTAGTTATTTATAAACCAAAAATACGTCCCTTATCTATCAATCCTATTTTAATAAGAATTTATTATATCGATCATCGGTTTCACAGTAAAGTTATTTAAAGACATAGAGAAGAACTTTTAAGTCGAGCTATATAAATCAAGGAAGATCGAGCTTGAAAAACTTTAAGAATCTTTGTAGATAATCAGCATAAATTTTATTTTGGTATTTTTATTACATATTATAAAAATATAATAGTAAAATAGGTTCGTAAAATCATAAATTGGGACAAAAAATTTATTATAGAGTTTTATGTAATTTATATGTAACATTTATTTTATTGTAAAGTCATTGATTTAAAATTAAGTACATAGTATAGCAAATTTTGGAATCCTATATGTATGTTTGTTAAAAATAAATGATAAACCAAAATTTAAAGTATTTATTAAATCAAGTATATTATTCTAAAAAAGCTTCGAAAATATGTGATTACAAGTTTATTAAGAATATCATATAATTTCAAATAGCTATATGGTATTATTTGTCTAGGAAGGCTCAAAATTTTATATTCTAATAAAAAATCAATATAATGGTTAACATTTATTTTTAACTATCATTAGTTTTGTCTAATTTTATCTAATACTTTAGTCAATAAGAATTTAATTTCAGGTTTAAAAGTAATCTATGTTTTATTTCGGAATTTATAAAGGTAAAGGTGACCATAAAACATCGTTTAAATATTTATATACAAATAAGTTATAATAATGTGTATTTTAAATGTGTTATAAAGGTCAAATAATAAGCATTTAATGTCCAAAACTTGAATACAATACAGTTTTTATGTTCAAAATTTATTATTTAAGTATCTGGAATGGCGCTTAGAAAATATAGATCATGGGATTTATTTTAGATTTAAAAAAAATATCTTAAAAATCACATGTTATTAATTGATTTAAATTTTAAAATTGTTTGAATTTTACTATATGACTTTTCAATATGTTTTTCTAATAAATACTCCAACTATATGCTTGAATTACCCACAATCGCGATGTTAATGTGTAACTCTTTCATTTTTATATTTAAAGTTTTTTAGTGGATCTGCATATAATTATATTATTCACACATTACAAAGGCTCTTATTGTGATTTTCTATATTTAAAATCAATAAAAGTCGCACTGAAAATTTAATTTACATATAAAAATATCACATTATTAAGATTAAATTGCATGCAAAAGAGTTCTTAGTATGAATAGGTTCAATAACTGTTATAAATCTTCATTCTTATGCCATAATATATTTTCTCTGTCGTGTTTTACAGCAAAAGCTTCTAAAAAATTAAATACACCCACAACTTACGAAAAAAATGTTTTATTTAAAGGTTTTATGTCTTACACTATAAAAAAAGCTTCAAATTTTAAAAATAATTCGTTTCGAGCATTATTTTTGTTTTAATTTTCTATGAAGCATACAAACAAAGAATAGGCACATAGGTGCAATTATTTCATATGCAATAAAATATTTATCGTAAATAAGGCATAAATATACAAAATCAGAATCCGGTTCTTTATAATATAATTTTATGTGTGATGTTAAGTCGATTCTGTTGACTTTTTATATTTTTACAACTTAATATCATAATTTTTAATAAAAAAATATTTGATCGTGGAATTGTTGAAAAAATTATATAAGTTATGTGGCTTTGAAATTTCAGCGAAAAAATGTTTTAAAATGTGATTAAAAGTAAGTTTTCGATTTGAATTATATGTTATATGTGTTAAAAGGCATACAGAGCATATAAATAAAAATCCTAAAATTTATATGATGCATTAAATCTAATATTACAACAGCAGATCTCACTGCTCGAAATATGTAAAATCTTACCATTTAAATATATTTTTTTGTTGAGTATCCGCGCAGGAGGCAAAATCTAATTTTTTGGGAAATAACTGAGGTGCTTACTGTGAGCTTTTCGGTTGAGAAAATGGTTTGCATAATTATTTTTCGGTTTATGTATATGATTGTTTTTTAAAATAAAAGAGCCCTACAACAAACAGATTTAAATCATTAAAATTCTGTATTATTGACAATAATGTCTATCATTGATGATTTATCTTAAAAATAAGCTTTGTATTGGTATTTATGTCTATTCATGCTTCAAATTTACCATCCATGCCAAAAGAATTTTTATATATCTATTGTAATATTATTATGATTTTCTACGGTTTTTATGACTATATTTACGTCTATAATTTTATGACATTTTATATAATCAAACCATAAAATTAGTACTATAGATTGCCAAAATTTTAGGATTCGAAAGATTTATGCTGCTAATAAAGAAAGATTAGAAAAAAAAAGACATTTTCATGTCTAGATTAAAATTTTGATATATTATTTTTATTTATAATTATTTAATCATTAAATTCTACAGGAAAATATGATATTGAATTATCAAACAGACAAGAAATTTAACTTAGCTACAAGGTAAACAGCAAATTTTTATGGACAGATATATATAAAATATGTGTTTCAGTTTTAGCTCACACTTAGATGTGGTGATAAAACAACTTTACTGGATTCCCAAACTCGAGGGAAAGTAATAAAACCTTATTGCTATTTTGAGGATATTTCTAGAGATCATGCCCCGATTAACGCTGAAAATTTGTACCTTTTACATTTTTTCTGTAGACTTTGCGTATTTTTGAACGATTATATTGAGTTTTTTGTATCTATTGTGAAACATTTTTGTCACTATTTTCATTAAACTAAGATTAGCAAATTTTATTTTTTTTTGATGAAAACACTAGATGATTTGCATTAAAAAATCCGGATAAGAATAAATATTTAACTTACATTATAACAATTTCACACAAAAAAACATTTTTTTAAAATAAAATTATGGGAAACATGAATAATTTGCAAATTCATTTAACAAAAAACTGGATTATGCTAAAAAATTATTTATATACGATTTTTTAAATCGAATGTGAATCTCTTTAGATGATAAAAATACAGATATATACAATTCAATATATATAAATTTTTATACAAGCATCAACCAACCCGATAATTAACAAAAATACAACAGTGAGCAAAAAAAATTGCATTAATTTGACATAAAAGCAGTTTAGTTGTCAAGAAAATTGTCTTATTTACAATTTTAAATGAAGATGAATTATAAATTTAAAATTGAAGAAAAGAAAACGAAAACGTTAAGAATTATAAAATGCGATTTATATATATTATTGTGCATGAAAATTAAAAGGTTTTATTGTGTATTATGGCACAAAAAAACACATTTATCATTATTTTATTGCATGAAATCTGTATATCAGAAAAAAATGTGTCGCATGTGAAATTGCACAAGAAGTATTAAAATAAATGAGTAAAAATATGCTAAATGTATATTAATAAGCATATATTCTGTTTTTAGTTTTGCAAGTTTTTAATGAGTAACCACAGCGTATAGTTTTTCTGTGATCGTAGTTTTTATTTGTAGGATCTATTTGTTGCATGTTTGTACAAACGGATAATATTTATCGAATAAATCACTCAGATATAAAATTGCTGTGGATGTAATGATTTGTGGTAATTATTATTTTTTTAATCTTTCTGTAGTATTAATAAAATACCAAGAAACATCATTGATAAATACACAAATAATTTTATTACTCTATTGTGTAAATATTCATTAATTAATAACTTTGTGGTTTTTAAATACTGATTATTACTTGTGTTTTATGGAAAAGTGACACTGAAAAGACTGCAATCCATCAATATAATATGATTCTCTGCTTCATGAAAATATAGATAAAGGAACTTTTACTTAAAACTAAAGTGTATAAACATATTTTTATTATTCAACATTGTATTTTTGTATTTTGCATACAATCAGATTTGTGATTTATATTTCTGTGCCATAAAATTGTGCATCCTATTTTTTTACATATTTGAAATTTTTTTAAAATAATATATTGTCTATCATTGCAAATTTATCGGTAAAATAAGTTTACTTTATTGAATGAAAAATAAAAATGCAGTGCCTTCATTGGTATCGGATTTAAGAGTCATGATATTCTATAATCTACCTGGATCTATTACTTTTTAAAGACAATTTTCAAACCAACAAATTTTATTTTCGGGTAAAAATAATAATAAATGTAATTCAAGGTTTATATCACATATAATGTTTCTAGGTCAATTTTTTCTAAAATAATAATCATTTCAATAACTTTATGATTTATTATGCTGAAATTTTGGTCAAATACAATATAAAGAATGTGTAATTTAATCATGATAATTAGATGTTCGTTCTATGATCCAGATCATAAGCTTTAGCAGCAATTTTGTTTTAAATGTGCATTAATTAAGTCTTTTACAATATTTAATACATTAAAAATTACCGATTTATATTCAGAATTTTTAATTCTTAATTTATTTTATATATAGCTAAAATTACCAATTAATATACAGAATTTTTTTATAAAATCTAATTTTCAACATATTTGTCACCATTTTATTAGAATTACGGTGAATTTCATAAAACAAAAATATAATGCCTGTAAAAATGCATTTTTATGCCTAGATTAAATATTAGTAGCTAGAAAAACAGAGAAAATGATTTTTTCATACCTTTTTATTCGATTATACACTAAATATTAGCTCATTACACCTATATATAAAATAATTTTTTTTTATTTTATCATCGCAATAAACTTAAACGTATCATTTTGCAGAAGGAGGTAGTCGATAAATGTGAATCAGAGGAGGTGATAGAAGATGGATTAAGAAGATATTCAATAATCTCTATGGCCATCTACGTCTATTAGATTAGTTTCATAGAAAGAAGAAACTTAGACATCAATAAAAAATATTATTTTATGGCATCAATAAATTTGTGTACATTATAGATGTACAAAAGTTTTTAAAGCGTAAAAATACAATTTATTTCTACATATAAAAATTGTGTTCGTCAAAATCTTTTTTTTTATATATTTATTTAGTTAAAAATAAAAAACAGTAAAGACATTCGAATATTTTTTTCTGGTTTAAAATATAAAAGCTTTATGTTCATTATTTGTTTTAAAAAGAAGAGCGATATGCACAAGCTTTAGTTTCACGTGAATTAATTTAATTCTTTATTTTTAGAGTTATTTCCCTCCATCGCCATTTATTAACTTTTATATCATTTAATTTTTCTATATGATCTTGGTACTTCGTGCAATTTCATTTTTTTGTTAATATGTTGTGTTTGACTCCCTTCTTTCTTGTGTTCGATTACTTTTCTTTGATATCTGACTGATTGTGATACATTCCTTGCATTTTTGGAAATTGAAGAACCATTTGAAATTTTCATTACGGCTGCGATAAAACCATTTTTTGTTAGATTCAAAGGCGTTATTTCTTCTTCATCCATTAGAAGTCCGTCGAATAGCTTAAATTCCTCATGTAGCTCATCGGGCATCAAAGTATGGTCTAAATATGATGCATTAATTCTTTCAGATGCTTTAAGAGTACAAAATGGTGAATCATTTAGATTTTTAGATGCATAGATGAGTGTAAGATACATAAAGCACATCAACAAAAAGTATAGATTTTTAGAGTTTTAATTCCATAAAACATGACAAATATAGATATGACTTTTGATTTTTATATTCCATATTTGATCTTTTCCCACTATTATACTATAAGATTAATTATCGAAATTATAAAAAAAAATATAAATTTTTTGAATTCGTTCTCGTAGTAAATTTTAATATTTAATCACTCTATATCATACATTAATGGCTAAATAAATTTTTATAATAAACATACATATATATCAGCCATAAAAATATACTAATTTGTTGGTATAATATGAAAATCATTCTTACAAGATAAACAAAGTACGATAAATTTTATTTGTATAAACATTTTGTGGTAATCATAGCCAAATACATCCTTTGATTTTTTGATATGTTTATCACGCCATATGATTTTTATGGAAAAAAAACAGGCATTGGTAACGTATAACTATATATTTAGATTCTAAATAACTGAAAATAAGATTTAAGAATTCCATTGTTTTTTTGCCTGGTACTTTTATTTTTTAAAAACTCCCATCAAACAGATATAATTCTACAGGTATGATATGTGGATTCGCAAAATAGTAAAACAGCATTTCTATAGATTGGTATAGACAATGCTTAAATTTTACGTTAAAGAAAAAATATAAATACATTCACTATTTATATAAAAATCCAATCAAAAATGGCATTTGAACGCATTATCACTTAAAACGTGTCTTTGTGTACTTTTCGAGGGTATTCTATAATTGGGGGAAAGGTTAGCTACATCCAGAATAACATAAGATTTTCATATGATACTTTAGCTCCGTGATATCTTTTCAAAATTGAATGTGATAAATGCCTACAAATTGCATAATTTTTATCTTTATTTTCAGATAGTTAGATGTGCTTTCCCCATAACAGAAAATTTAGTAAATAATCCTCTGCTAAATGATAAATATTAAATTTTTAACTCACTTTGGTCTGTTATTAATTTGTATTATGGTAATAACTTAATTATAAAGGGGCGGAATACCATTCAAACAATAATTTATTTATAGGTATCTTTGATTTTTAACTATTTAATATTTTTCAATTAAACCATAAGAATGCCCTTTAGGGCATATTCAGTTGATACAATGTCCATCTCGTCATCTTTGTAATCATTCTTAATGAACAAACAAACATTAGGAAATTTTATTGTTTAATTTCTTTGAATGTTATTCTTCAAGCTTAACTTACATTTTCTCGGGATGAAATTCCATCGATGCTTTAGACTATTTCCTCTTATATACATATACTGTTATATATCCTCTTCTATTCAAGACTAATTTAATGTGAGTTTTCCTTGGTTCTGTATATTTATTTCTTGATTTGGTTTTAAAATTCAAATTATACTAGAAAAATTTTGTGATATTGTGTTAAAACACCAACATATGCTACGAAATATGGTACGTATAAGCTTTTTTTATCATAAAATTTTATTTTGCCTCCTATTGCATCCTTAACTCATCATATATAATCATCTAGATACTTTTAAGATCTATTGATATATATTAAGCACATGTCAAATTAAACAATACAACTCTACAGATTCCTCTGTCAAGACTGAGTGTGTCGTGAAATTATATAAGCGTGCTTTTTTTCTGATTTAATAAAAAAAAATTATCTTGACAGAAAAATAATAAAAAATTATTCTTATATTTTTATTCAAATATTTATTTACAATATAAATTAATCACACTTTAACAAAGAATTACAAATAGCGATATAATAGATCAAAAGGCATATCAATATGGAAAATAGATAATATATCTTGTTTAAATTACTGTATACATAAATTTTATTGTGCACAAACAATAGGATTAAAGAAAATACTTTAATTAATAAGTCTTGAAAAAATAGGATGTGCTGGCAATATTGTAAAGATGATGAAGCAGAAGTGCTAATATGTAAGTCTTTCAAAAGGGTTATATTTAGGTTTCCCTAAACTAATTTAAATATCTAATAGTCAAATTGACCATTTCAACATTTTTGCGTGATATAAATCTCCCTTGATATATTATATTGATTTGGAATATTTGTTGATTTAAAACCACACTTTTAATAATTTTCGAGCTATAATATGGGATAACTATAAATCATATACAGTTTATATAATACATGAAATATCTGCATTTTATAGATGGCAACATACACTAGAAATAAATATTTGTTATATTCATACCCGTAAACTTATTCATAAAATTAAAATAGAGTAAGCTTATAAAATTTGTTCCGAATATTTAATTTTATTGTTGCTTTATATTAAAATGGGTGATAAACAGAAATTTGTTTCTTGTGTATATTGTCATCTATGGTTGATTTCATCACCGATCCTCTGCGAAAACGGATAAGAATCAACAAGGAAATAAAAGAATATAAATTTTCTGTCTAATAAATCTAATTATTTTAAGTATTTGTATAATTTACTTACTATGCACATGATTTCAAAAGCATACTGAGCGTAATATAATGAATTTTTCACTTCTAAATAGAACAGATCGCCAAAAATTAAACATAATAGTAACCCTGAATAGAAAATATGCTTTCAAATTAAGCTGTTTAATCCATGATGATATAATATAATAACATTCTTTGAATGAGTTAAGTAAGTGAGCTTATAATTTTAGTAGTTGATCAAAAAAAATTAATAAAGTAAATATTTTTAAAGAAAAGTAGTAAATGAATTCATATTGCTTATGGTTAAAACAAATACACTCATTAGCAGTTTATTTTATATTATATCTCGATTGATCAATTTTTCTCAAACTTACACAAATATATATGTTTCTTGTAAATTCAAAATTTTTTGTATCAATTAATTGATATAGATAGACGAATCGATATTTTTTTTGATATTTAAATTCGCTTTTTATTTTAAAACATCAATCAGCTTTCAGATTTTGATCAGTAAGCATAAAAAAAATATTTCTTTGAATAAATTCAAATGGAAAGACTATAATAGGAAAATTATGACATTATCCTTCCATTTTAGAAAATATATTTACCAAAATATAAAATTGAAAAATAACTCCATCCATCCAATAAAATACCATTTTTACAATTCATTAATGTGGTTTTTGCATTAGCTGTTCTATAAATAAGAAAAAATATGTACCCCTTTAAATGATAAAATCACTGGTCGTAGTCATGCTTTATATAGGACTCTCAAAACAAACGATTGTCAACCCGGGACCAATAAGCTCAAGTGAATCACAGGCGGTAGAAATTACCAAAACCACACAAAATCCCTTAGTAGGCAGTGTGTATTATGGTAGAAAGATTCAAGTGGTGAACGGTGAGAAGGTCAAAGATGTGGAAATCAAAAGTGGCCTAGATGGTGTTTTAAAGGTGAGAGCATTTGATCAAGACACTGATGAATATGATATCAAAGAAATAATGGAAGAATTTGAAAATTTCCAAGATTGAAATATCCACCAATTTGAAGACTTTATTTTGAATTCTCCATTAAGTCCTTTTAAAACGAAATTGTTTGCTATCCTCGGTTCTTCAGACCTTGTTTTTAATGATTCATCTAACGAACCCTCAAAATTATGTATTCCTGTAATGTCAAATAATACTAATGGGGATATGGGGAGAAATATCCCTGCTATTGAGGCAGCATGAAGTATAATTCGTAATTAAAGTTGTAAGTAAAAAAAATTCTTTGTTTTAAATCGTAAAAATTATTTTCATTACGTAACTCACCCTGTATTTTATCATTATATGATGATGTTGCATACCTAAATTAATTAAAAATCATAATTATTTTCAGAAAATAGCTCTAATTTATTGGTACAAATTATTTTTTGCGTTTAAAATTTTCATTTATGTTTCGGGTAATTCTATATAATACCAAACCTTCACATTTTAATTTTCTTATATAATAATATATATTAATTTTTAAAAAACAATAAAAACAATAAAAACAATAATATAGGTGGAATATGAAAATTCTTATGTCTCCAATTCAAATATCCTTGAACAGATGTGCTTAGAAAACCAAAGAAGCTCAAGACATAATTCCCATCTGCAGAATTTTTTTTTAAATAAATTGAAGTCAAAGACACACAAATTATCTAAATAATTAAAGAAATAGAAATACATGAAAAAAATATTCTTTACTTAGTTTAAAAATGTTTTAAAGTCGAAATTCTCGATTATAATATAAACTTCTGCATTCTTCTAGATTTTCTTTTTTTTTGTTAGACTATTCAGAAAACAATTGTGTTAAAAATAATGCGATAAAGATAATAAACTTTTCATCATGAAATTGTAATATTTTACGTTTTATGTCGTCACATGCATCAATATATCATAAATTTTTATCGGGATGCTTTAGACTCTGTTATCTATATATGATAGTTTTATATTCTAATCACCGTCTTGGTGATCGTAAAAGATGTAAAAGAAAATAATAAATAATTTCAATTGAACTGATTAATACTTGTTTTTTTTGAAATTAAGCCTCTCAAAAATGTTAAACTTGGCTTTGATTAAATTGAAATCTCAATATCCAATTTATAAACAAAAGACAATTTCCATTCTCACAAGATCTGTTATTATGGAGTATATAAATTTTTATCATTCCACATTCAATCCTTGTAAAAACCAGCATAATCTCAATTTTATTAAGATACACCTGGTAATATATGGTTTTTATCCCATTAAAATAGATTCATTATTATTTAAATATCACTTTAAATAAAACTATATAATGATCTAACGGATCAGATATTTCTAAGGTTGTGTAGAAGAATTATATTCAATACTATATGAAAATAAAAATACAACATCTATTTTAATTGGTTATTTACAGGCATCATAAACGATGTATTATGACCTAACTTGAATCGCTTATTACTGTTACAAAGAATAATCAATTAAAAAGGTAAACGAGATTATAATTATACAGAATGAAACGAAACTATTTATTTGTCCGCTAATGGGCCTATTTTTATGTATTTATAAATAACTTAAAAAAAAAAATATAAAGCATGATTTTATAGAAATCAACAGAAAAAATGCAAAAAAATCCATGAGCATATTATATTGATGTAATTTTAAAAAAAATTTCTTTACTTAAGTGGCAATTCGGTTTTTGAACACTTAAAATGAATGGTTTGAAATTTAAATGGGCATATAAAACATAATTTCTAAATCATTCTTTCAACTTCAAGAACATCATCATGTTTCTTGACTCATTTTAAAGTTTCATAAAATATTTAATTCATAAGTTTTCATTATCCATTGTTTCTGCGTAAGCTTCAGCTTCGATTTGCATCCATAGCATACGACAAGTAGTTTTTTGGGATCATGTCTTTCTATTTTATGATGTTTGGTACTACTTCTGTTCTGCATTCATAAATATGGGGGTTTTAAATGGCTTATACATTATATTTTCTCGGTTTCTATATTAGTCTGATGGTTGATACTCGTTATTACTATTTCTTAATATGTGATCTGGTTTATCTCAACATATATTTAGATGACACGTAGATCATGCGAAAATTTCATCCGTTTTGAGAAATAACACAATAAGTTTGATTATGCAATAATTTGATTAAGCTCTTTTATTTGTTCTAGCAAAATTTTAGATTACTGTTTAGAACATACACGTTTATCAATTCTTTCAATACATGATTTTTATAATCATCCTCATTGCATAATATTTTAAGACTCATTAATTCAAGCTTTGTTTGTGTGTATACTTATGAATCAGTTCGTATTCCCAACTACTTAATACACTACAAATTAATTGGCCTTTTGGCTTGTGTTCCTTAATTCATTCATTGCGTTTACTAAGACATAGTTAGCTGATTGAAAATGTTTCAAAACTTCTCAATACATCTTTCCATGATCTTTGAAAATAAACTGCTATTCTTATTTCACATAATGTATCTTTCGAAGTGTTTTAGCTTACATGCAAATCTCTGCTTCGTTCAGTATTTTTATTTATCCACATACTTCTTATATAATTTAATCCTTTAATATTTTTATGATATTTTGCATTTAAACCATTCCAATTAATTACATATGGTGTAATTTTTGCTTTAGAAACTTAATTATTTAGATAATTATAGACTCTGGGTGAGTTTACTTTATTTATTTATGTTTTTTTATCTTTGAGAAGTTTGCTTTTTACATAGAAACCATTATTAAATTGCAGAATCTCCCCATGAGAATCCAACGTGTTATTTAAGCCCGTGGATTGTACCCATCCTGAAATTTGGCGGTAAATCTATCGAAGGAATGTAACCATCTCTGTTGTTCGTCGGTGAGAAGTATGCAAAAGCCATGTTTTACGCATATAAATATACTTGTAGATAGACCTAGAGTTTTCTTCATACTAGAAACAGTTCGAAGACTTACACGAAAACCTCTTATTTTCTCTGGACATGTCAGTGTGTTATGTATTATACTTTTTATGTAAGTAACCCTTCATGAATATTTTTCTCATATAAAATTCTAACACAAACTAAATGGTGTGTATGGTGGATATGATATGTGATTTTATAGATCTTAAAGTTTTAATTAATCACCTCTTTTTGGTCATTAAAATCTTAAATATCCCTTGACCAGTGGATCATATTTTTATTATTATTTATAGTTGAAACTAGGCACATTTGTGATTTCTTTTGTAAAGGTTTAGATTACAATAAAAATATGATCCACAGGTCAAGTAATATCTAAGATTTTAACGGCAAAAAAGAGGTTATATGTTAAAAAGTTTAGGATGCTATAATAATTTTTAAGAAAAACAATGTTTCAAATTATTTTTTTTGTATAATTTCAAATAAAAAAATGGTAAAAATGTAAATTTTGGGATTTTTATGCTAATAAAGGAGTAAATAAACAATCCGTATTGAGGAAGTATGCATACATTTCATACTTAAAATTTTAGCGATTATATAATTACTAAAAATTACAGGATATTTATGTTTATCGACGAGTTAAATAAAAAAATGGTAAAAATTGTGTATGCAAACATTTTATAGATAAAATTTTAACGATTGTATAATTTACCTAAAATTTCAGTTAGCAGTGAAATTATAATTTTATAATTTTTTATATTTTTACAAACCCTGTTGCTTTGAATAAATTCGTGAACGGTTCTTTATTGTTTAGAAATAAATATAATTTATAACGAACATTATTTTAAGAAAGAACGAATTATGGTGGAATATATCGAGTCTCTTTTATCATCTATAATTTTACTATTAGATAGATATCTGGCACACTGTAATAATTGATTTGAAGTCTTTTATAATTTTTTTCTTTTTTCTCGAATTCTTTTATTTAATATAAATTAGATGCTGCAATAAGCTTCTAACGATGAATTTCTTCCGATTCTTCTATGTCTTAAAGTCAATATAAAATAAAATTTTGTTTATTCGCTTCCAAATGTCACAATTTTGCATGCGATATTGTTAAAGGGGAAAAAAGAATGGACCCGGCATAAATTTTAAAAAAGAATTACTGTAATATTTATAAATTATTCTCAAACACAACTATTTTAAATGCTTTAATATAATGTAAATGAATCAAAATTATGGTTTCTGACTATTCTGACGAAGGCAAGAAAAAAATACTATTCAGGGGTTTTTACTAAATACTAACAAATTAAAGATTATAATTTTTACTCAGCCATCCCAAATGTATATTGTTTCTCGTGTAAGTGGATCAATAAAATGGCGACCATGATTGTACATATGATTATAAACATCAACCCGTGCAATTTAATTGAAATACACATTCATTAAAATGCATTGTCGCATCTGGCATGAATTATCTTGTAAAAAAAGGTTTTAATTCTTATATTCTAAATTTAATGTTTAAAAAAAATACGCCTTTTTCTCTTGAATTACATTATAAACGAAACACAAGCACCTCATATTTTATAGAGTCTCTGGTAATTTTTACGCTTACCGATTCTAGACTCATCAATCTCTCAACTGCACTGGGTCTATCAAGCTCTCTAAATGTTTTCAAAAAAATGGTAATATTTTACACATAACAGCGCAACGAAAAAAAGATTCAGTACTGCAAAAAATAAGTAATAGCCTAGAATTATAGAAAAAACCGTGTGCCAAAAGTATTTAAATAATTATTTTCAAGTTTTATCAATTTTTAATTTAAATTTATTTGTCATCTCGCCCTAAAATATATGAGAGAAACCTGAACGGTTTATTTATTAATCTTGAATATATCAATATAGCCTTGGGTTTAAATCTAGCAAATCGTGAGAGTATAACATGGCTAACTGCATTCTTTTAGACTTGATTTTATATCAATAGAACTATATTTGCTTTTAGTTTGGTATTCTCATCGTAAAAAATTTCAATCTATAAATAAAATCGCAATGGTGAAATTATAGCAGATAATGCGGAAAAGCTTTATAAATTGTAAATTACATAGAATTTCTTTAATATGTATTTTTTCTATAAATAGATATACTTAATTTTGAAATAAAATATTGCCTTATAAAACTACAATTTTTCAAAAAAGGTATAAAATATATATTAATAATTTTATTAAATTTACCACTTTAGAAATTATACGACATAAAATATTATATAATAAAGAGGTGAACGAACTTCAGAAATTTCGCGTGCCTTCTCGTATGACAAAGTTTATTTTATATTCGAATGTTTTTAATTGAGAAATTATATTTATCTAAATTTATCAAGAAATCACAATCAAAATAAATTTTTTTTTGATCATTTTTGCTTCTTAATGATTTGTGTCACAGTAAAGATTTCTAAGATTAACATTAATAACAGTAAAAGTGAAGGATATGAATTATAATATTCGATGAATGTAGTTCTAAATTAATATGTAAATATTATGCCGACTTTTAAGATCAAACAATATGAATTTCGAGTCATTATTCTTATATTCACATAATTATTTCAGTATAGACAATCAATAATGATGGGTCATATTCGACATCTTAAAAAAAAATATTATATCATATAATTTAATTTATAAACAATTACAAAATAAAACATACATACAATTGACTTTAATAAAAGAATCATTTCTGACAGAAGAGGTATAAACTAAATATACAAGAAGCTTTGAAAACCTCTTTACGTGCAACCAACAACATCTGGAGTGAAATTATATATTTTCTAAGATTCTATATTGCAGAGACAATATAATCAAAAAATAATAATAATGTAGTGATGATTTATAAAACAAGTATTTTTAAAGGCTGTAGTTGATGTGCATAAAAGGGACTATAGTTGCATTTATTTTTTAATCATAAAATATCCATAGAGATATGAAAAAGAAAAAATCAAATATAATAGTATATTGTAGGGAATATACTTCTTTTGATTGTTTTTCTATTACTATTTTCTAAAAAAATCCCAAATATCGCAATAAAACGTGAAAATTCCATATAAAATTTATTTCTTGTCAATTAAACTAGAATGTAATCTATAAATTCCCAAATCACAATTAATATGTCTTTCTATTCTAGTTTATGATACAGGTCAAAATATACCCCCATATTTAAAACATACTATGTCTTGTGAGAGTTGCACTTTGACGTAGCATACGTCGATTTATAGATAATGAATTCTTATATTTGAATTCTATGCTTATTGCGTAATTAAAATATAAGACGCCAGCCCTTGATCCGTAAATCGTTTGATGTGTATTTTATATTTATATTCTCCTTTGTTTAATATATCACACGAAAATATATGATTACACTTAAAATTTATCCATAAAAATTAAAATAAATTACTGTGTATTGACTACACAGTATATATTCTCTTGATGTTCTTCAATTAACTATATAATTCAATTTTTCATGTTTCTAAACCCATGGTAACAAAATAAAAAGAAAATAATTATGATAACTATGAAAAATTTTACAATATAGTCCCATTTATGCTATTAAATTCAATACATCATTTTAGTCGTGCTTTCTCTCAATAACTTTTTTTAATTTAGGTTCAAAATGAGAATAGAAGGAGCCAAATAATTTTTTGAAAGTTTATCATATAAAATACAGTCACATAAGGATTTATGAATTTATAAAATTTGTTTTTGACAATTTTTTTTCTAGAACAGTAAACAATATATAAATTTTCTTTTTCCGACGTTTTTTAGAATGATAACAAGTTCCATAATATTTTTAGGGTTTCTAAAAAACCAGCGATTGTCAAACATTGGTATTAGTTTTATTCACATTCTTTCTCGAAAAATTAATTCATAATTTTTTGTTTTAAATTCATTTTCACAATATAATAATCATTTCTTGCATTAAAATTTTTTTTTTCGAATAGCAACTTTTTATATACTCTACAATGTTGGTACATTACTCGTGAAAAAAAAATTTGTCAACGTATTTATATTGCTTCAAAAAGAAAAAAAAATTTAATAATAATAATAATAGTGCAAGAAGTTTGTACAAAAAAAAGAATTTCTTGAGACGAACATTTAAATAGCCAAACTAAAATATGTTGAATTATATCTATAGATCATAAAATAATCAAAGAATGTGCATGATTTATGAACTGAGCCATGACTTAAATTTTAAATTTATTTCCTAATTGTATTTGATATTTTTTCTCAGCTACCTTTATTAATTTTCACATGTTATTAAGACAGCATAAATATTTATAATTTGTTTTTTTAGTGCAAATCTTAAATAAGAAATAAATAACCAACGTTCTTTTTCCCTTATAATAATGGAAGATAAATCAAAAATTAATATGGTTTTTCGATGTATTATGCCAATCAAATTATCCAGAATTATATTTTCCTGAACCCAAATTGTGTTTAATCAGAAAAAATAAAAACAAGAGATATGCCTAATGTGCAATCGAAAGGGGCTCTTTTGGTTGCACTGTAAAGTATTTTAGACATATAATATAAATTTGCCTTTTATAAACAGATTTTGAAGAACATAGATGAAAAAATACACAAAGTAGAGTTTCATAATTTAAATAAATTATAGGAATTTAACTTTATTTTCACACCAAATTCATATGGTAGTAATTATATGAGCTATTAGTAAGCATTTGGTCGCAAATTGGGTATAATCGTTTTTTTTAATAAAATTCATGGCATGGTTAGAAGATTTTTTTCTTATAACAAATGAAAATCTTTAAGGCTGCGAAATCGATCATAGATGAGTAATCGAAATAATAAAAAAAGCTTAAATTATTGATTTTTACCAACCATACTTACATTGTTTCAAGATGGAATTCTGGCATTTTTCTTGCTCAGATTTTTTAAAATATCCAGAAACACTATAATTTTTAGAAATTTTCTTGAAAATTTATCATTGTTTTTAGTTCAAACTAGAGCTAATATTATTTTTTAGTGATTCTATCAATACAATAATTATAGCTTATCAATACATATTCCATCGTTATTCTAAAGCGATTATTTTAATACATTTGAAAAAAATACAATGATAAATTTTCAAGAAAATTTCTTAAAATTATAGTGTTTCTGGATATTTTAAATCATAGTATTCAATGCAATTATACACCTGTACTTTTTGCACTAAAAAATACAAAGCTATTTTATCGATGTTAAGTGCCGGCTTAATTGCCCCTTACCGAAAAATCTGGTTTCTAAATAGAAAATTATTTTTTATAGATTATTTACGAATTTATAATATTTAAATATTTATAATAAGAAATAAGGAGTATCTGGCTTATATATCACGGAGCAAAGGTATATTTTTCAGATATGATTTTAAAATTTTTTTTTATAGCGTTTTTATTTTATTACCACTAAATTTGTAATTGTTAAAATATTATTATTTCTGTATAATTGTCTTTGAATATAAAATGTCATTATTATCTTTAAATATGCTAATGGTGTTAATAAGTGCCTAATAATCGAATTTTTGTTGCTTTTAAGCCACTTTACAATTTAAATAGAGGTTTTATATTCATTTAGATCTTAAAAAAAGATAAGAAATAATATTTAAATCTCTTTATTAATACCTAGTGTAATAGAGAGAATATCAATAGTGGTACCCCTAATTATCATTTGTTCCTGCATTTCTATATTTTTGCACACAATTATTTCATAAAAAATTGAAGCATTCTCAAATTTTGCTTTAGAATTTTGTGACTAAGCATACATTCGCTTACTAAATAAAATAGCAACCATAAAAAACTTATTAATAACAAAAACCTTAATATTATGTTTTAATACAACCTATATTAACTTTCAGACATTTAAAACACTTTTACAAGACTATTATTATTCTATATTTTTTTGAAAATTATCTTATCAATTGAACCTTGGAAGAAAGCTCTGCAGAATATATAATATAGATAATTGCAAAATAACTCCAAATAATGCTACCCACTTTTTTATTTAAACGTACATTATCTTATATTGCGCAATAAAATAACTTACATTCAAAAATACCAAATACACTAACATATAGCCGGCATCTAAGTCTATAAAACACAACAAAATAATTTAAGAACAGGAATTGGTAGATAAATAATTTTTTTAAAATTAAGATATTTATTTTAAAATTTATAACAGATGGTTTTATTGATATAGTAGTATTTATAAAAAGATAAATTTATTTGAGGAAAATATATATTTACAAAAAACCAATGTAATTTATGGTGAATGAAATAAAGCACGTGAAGAATAGAGTTATTATACATCAGTAAAAATATTTGAAGACTATCTAATTATCTCTGTCGGGCATGAAAGTGTTTACATCAATGAAAGGGGGTAGGCGTTTTTGAAGGTTATTCTTATGCAAAAATAATATGATGATGTTATTTTTACATAAATTAATAACTAATCTGGCATTTCATAAAATATAATAAATTTTATATGATTATCTAGAAATAGAAGCATACGCATAAAAAATAGAATTATGGAAAGAACTGCATAAAAAGTCCGAAAGAAGAAAATACTTGCGAAAGATTGTAAATGTAAAGATAAAGGAAGAATTATTAGGATTTTTTTTAAATAGTGTAATCTAAAGTTTTTCTTGCGCAAATTGAAATTGCTAAAAATCGATCAGCCTACCAAAAAAAAATATGATCAACCGCATTTTTAAAATAATAAATAATCGACAAAATAACATGATGAAATTAACAGACTAGATAAAATATAGAATTTTTTCATTTTTACAGTAAAAATTCCATCATTTGGCTTGAATGTTGATTATCTTATATTTTCATGTGATTTAAATAAAATTTATATGCTAGGGGTAATAAAAAGCAGAATCACAGTGAAAGTAAACAGAAAGAAAAAAAAATGTGACAGATTTACTCTTTAAGAATATAATTTTAGAATATCATTATAATCAATTTTGTAGTTCTCTGCGCTATGCCTCAATATGTGTTCATTAATCTTCAAATTAAAAATTATTAACTTTGTTTTCCCACATGGTGCTTAAAATTATCACGCGCCAATTTTCTATTAATGTTAAAGAATTTTAAAAGCTTTTCACGGCATATTAATAAAAGAGACCGGGTGAGTTTTTAGTAATCAAAACTATATTTATAAAAAAAACCCATATGATTCCTTTGTGTCACACATACATTCTATTGTCATTTTAGGTTTAAATTTGCTTATAAAATTGTGGCAACAGCAAATATATATTGATATTGTCAATCAGGTTAGTATTTATTATATTAGGGTCGGACATAGGGGTAATTATATATTAGTATTTATATTGGAGAATATATGAAAGAAAGATATAATTACCAATTGAGCATCAGTATCGATTATCTTCAAACATATATGTTAGATATTTTATGCGTTTTTCCGGTATTAGTCACTTAAATCAAATATAAATTTTATAACGCAATGTCATTATTATTCAAAAAATCATCCAGGCAATATCTACTACCATTAGATTATAGAAACAGTATAGAGCACTTATTTTATTATTTTTAGCACCAGAATCTTTTTATATAATAATTTACAGAATCAATAATATTTTCTTTTCATGTTCAATATTTATATTTACAATATTTTTTCACATTAGAATTTTAGAATCCTCTTAATACATTCTTATATTAAAAAAGAGTGATATTTCATTGTTTAGTTTTTTCTAAATTTATATTTAATGCTAAAATATTAAAATTTATAAAAAATTATTATGTTCATTTTAGTTTTTTTTGAGATTAATTCAAAAAACCTTTATGTTCGGCGCGCAATATATTTCCTGCTGTAAAAATAAAAATTGCTTGATAATATATGAATTCATACGTATTATATCATTTAAAAAAATTATCGTTTTGAAACATTTATAAAACGATGAATGCTTAAAATTCTTAGATTTAATCGACATTGTTCGCTTATTGATGTAAATATTATCGCAAATACCATATTTCGAGGTTTTCGTTTATGATATTATACGAAATTTAATAAGGAAACGAAAAATTATAGCAACTTAGACTTCATACTCCTCTCTTATTCTTATGAAGTCAATCATTTCTTGATCATTTAATTTCTCTTTTCCTCTGAATTTATTCATCTTTTCTTTTAATTCGGCGCCTACATTTCTACTTTGAAAAAAACACAATCCGTCATCATCATCTTTCCCATTTTGTGCTTCTTTTTCAATATTATTTGCCTCATTTTCCAGTACCTCTATTTTCTCCGATTTTTCCATTGATTTTTCATATATAAACAAATCATTAATATCATCTTTCTCGAAAAAGCGTGAAATCCCTGGATTTCTCAAAACTTTGTTTGCTATATAACCTTTGAAAATCTGTCTTTTGTAAATTTTTTCTTCTATAGTTCCTTTCGTGATAAACCTATAGATTTCAACATCATTTTTCTGCCCGAACCTCCATGCTCTTTCTTTTGCTTGTGCATCCGTCGATGGATTCCAATCTGGGTCATAAATAATCAATCTACTTGCTCCAATTAGATTTAATCCCAATCCGCCCACACGCGTGGTCAAAATAAAAACAAATATATCACTCTTTTCGTCATTAAATAGTGTAATGTTTTTTGTTCGATCCCCAAGGTTAGTCTTTCCGCTCATTTTCAAATATTTATATTTCATTAATTTGAGATAATTTTCGATTATTCTGATCATTCCTAGCATTTGTGAAAATATGAGAACCTTTTTATCTTCTTTTTTCCACTTTTTAAGAAAATATGCTAATTTTTTCATCTTTCCTGAACCTTCAATAATCAGCCGTGATTCATTTTCTGTATTACTTCCCAATGAAATCTCCGAACTAATATTAATGTCTGAATTTTGATCTTCTAAACTTTCTTCCTCATCGGATTCAATTTCATATGCATCCTTTTTGAACTTTTTATTCAATTGTTCCGTATTTGAATTTTTTTGTAATGTGCTCAAAAGAATATCGTTTTTTAAATAGAGATACGGGTGATTGCAAATTTTTCTTAAAATGACTATTCCTCCCATACAACTTATTCTACCGGTCAGTATTTTATAAACATAATCCGATTCTAAAAATTTTTTATAAATTTGCTCTTGGTAGTCAGTCAAATCTATAAATACAATTTTATCGGTCATTTCAGGTAGCTGATAAAAATCCTTCTTTTTATTCTCGTCCAGTCTCTTGTCGATTTTATTTATATCTAAGGATACGGCTTTGTTTTTTTCAAAATTTATTGATGCACCGGTCATCAAGATTCTACTTTCACCTTTATTGTTTTTAATTGCATTTAAATTTTCTTTTTCATTTTTCAAAGATTGCTTTTTAAGCCCATGGTGGTTTTTTTCTTCTTTAGAATAGTCGATTACCAGATCATACGTTTTTATGTATTTAACTTGATTTTTTATTCTTCTAAGAATATTGGGCTCGATTATAGATCTCAAAATCACGCTCATTTTATATGCTCTTTCGGCTGCTTCTTTATCTGCCCCGAAAGATCCCTTATTGATAGGCTCTTCGTATTCCATAGAAAAATCCAAATGTGTACCAAGTTGACCAGGACAAATGAAATCGAAAATAGCCCACAACTCCGTTAAGTTATTCTGAATGGGTGTCCCAGAAACAACAATCCGATTATCACAGTCAAAAGCTTTTATTTTCTGTGAAATAATGGAATTTTTGTTTTTTATTTTATGGCCTTCATCTAAAATAACATATTGAAACTTTATGGAAGAAAGTGATGAACAGTGTGTCTTAAAACCGTCATAGGATATTAGAAATACAGAGGGGATTTTCTTACATTCTATTATTATTTGCTTTATATTCTTTGAATGTGACTTGTGAAGAATTACCACTCTTACAAAAGGAAAAAATCTTTTGAATTCTTTGTACCATTGGCTTAAAACTGTAGATGGTGATAAAATTAAAACATGTTTGATTTTTTTGGAAACAAACATTGACCCTATAAAAGCAATTATTTGTATTGTTTTTCCCAATCCCATTTCATCAGCTAAAATGCCACCCTGCTTATTTTTGTAAAGATTGTATAGCCAAAATATTGATTTTTTCTGATAATCAAAAAGTGTATTGTATAGATAAGATGGAATTGTGAGTGTTTCCAAGTTTAAAGAATCAGATTGAAACATTTTATAACTCTCATAAATAAGATTTTCCATATTTAATGGGATTTTTCGTCCAGAAGATACTTGAGTGTGATCTTTATTACTTTCAATTTTACTTTGATTATCTGATGAACAATCTTCCATATTTTCATTTATAATATTTTTATTTTGTAGATCTTTATTTCGAAAAATATATTTATACTGTTTCATTGCCGAAATTATATTATTTTCAAGATCTGAAATTTTATTATCGTTTGCCGACTTAAAATCAAAACCATCAAACACATTTTCCACTTTTTCACACAACAATCGATCTGATCTGTCGGATTTCCGTCTTTCTAATTCTTGTTCCTCATTCTGAATTTCTAAGCTCAAACTATCGATTTGTGATTGATACCATTCATCGAGTTGAAATAGCTTTTGCTTATTTTCGCTAGTCTCACTATAACCACTTGAAGATAATAGTTTTTGTATTAATATGTCCTTCTTTTTCTTCCAATCGGATTTAAGCTTTTCTAAAACTACTTTTTGCTTAAAATTAGATTCTGCAACTTCTATATTGTACATTCTTTATTATGAGGCGTTCATCAAAATATTATTAATTCATGGATAAATGGAACACGAGGATATGAATCTATAGGCTATTGTGCGTATATATGTAAATATTTCAATATGAACTAAAACATGTTGTTTTAAATTTTAATATGTAATTTTTTTACTAGACCATATATTAAAACATCATACTTAATAATATCGATTGTAGAAAAATAAATACCTTGAGTAATTAGAAACAATATTATATATTATGACGCGAATTTGAAAAGAAAATCCACAAGTTAAATTAAAATGTAGTTCAATTTTTTCTGATTATTTTAAAGCGAAAAAATATATTTTATTATTAAATTAAACTTACAAATTAAATTTTGAACATCGAAGAAATTTAAGTAAACATAAATTTCATAATACAAAATATACTTGTACCAATAATTTATATTATGAGTCTTAAAAATACATATAATTGTACACTATTAAGATTTATGTTATACTTAAAAAAAATCGTGAATTTACAATTTGTTTTACATTTAATTTATACATCTTTCCGCGGCATGGTTAAATCGAATACGTTTAAAACCTCCTATAGCCATAAAAAAATCAAGTAAATAAAAAAATCAATATCAATCTACTAATAGTGGGGATATTTAAAAATATTAAAATATAATATGGTTTTTATATATCTTTATGTTGCGAAATTCACTCATAAATAATACTTTTTATTGCTATAATTTGAATTTTTATATTTAATTGATAAATATTTTATATAAATTATATTCAAACCGGCATTATTTATATCAAAAATGCGCGAGAATAAAATTATTGATACTAAAATGCAATACTACCATTTTTAAAAGAAGTTTTTACCCAGATAATTAGATTGAAATACTTCTAGGCCATGGTTGGAATATTATAGGGGCAATATTTAAAGATTAAAATGCAAAAAAATTAGGGATTTAGAAAAAAAGTAAATTTTTATTTCATTTTTAAGAGAAACACTTTAAAATTTTTAAGATTTAAAATATTCAAAAAATGAAATAAGAAACAAAAATTATCACACGAAAAATAAATCAGATAGTCTAACAAACATTAAACTTTTATAAAAATTGCTGGATTATGTTAATTGAATTTATACATTTATGGTAGTTCCCCAAACACTCTCTACATGTTAGTATTTTCAAAAAAAAGGATTAAAGGCGTTTCACACGCTAATCGGGTCACCTACAAAGGGAAATATCATATTCATAACAATATTGGCTTGAATAACAAGCGTTCGAAGATAGAGTCAAATTGTTTCAGCGCCACAATCAAGTATATTTTTGTACCCGAAAACTTTCTTTTACTTTGCTGCGTCTAAAAGTGTTTGCTGTATCCCTTGCAGTTAGGCTATATTTTATACTAGTTCAATAATTTGTCTTTCTTTCGCGGGAGATTGATTTTTATATTCAATTATTCAAAATTAAGATTCTAGCTCGAAAATTTACACCTCTCAACCTCGCCAATTTATTGGAATTTCCAAATTGTGCCTGTAACAAAAGACTATTGATGGATATTAGAACCACATTGTCTGGATAATCTAAATATCATTCTAATTGTCAATTTGAATCAAATACACGGATACCATGGTGTTTCTCCATTTTAAAAATTTTTATATTGCGACAATTTTCAGCCACAAGAGTACTATACAAAGATTATCAGGTGATTTAATCCCCTTTAAACAAATTGAGGTGAATCGAAATTAAATTAGCTTAAAAAATTTCAAAAAATGAATAATTTTATAAAATTTATCCAATCAAATGATTCCTTGTCCATAATAATATACATAATAAAATATTTAAGCAAAAAAAGGTACATAAATAGTAAATTAATTATATATCTGTGCGAAAATGTTCTATATATATGCAAAGTATGATATCTATCTATTTGCACAGCTAAAAATCGAAAAAAATATTTATAAGCACATTAGAACAAAGATAAAAATATCAAAGAAAGGGATAAAAAACCAAAAATGACTTTACAATGACAAAATTAGAGTATCGGATAGTGATATTATGATGATTATATTTTAAAATAATAACAATTTAAATAGAATCAACAAATAAATTAGAAAAGAAACTGATATAAATAATTAGCCCGAATTTAAATCACTTAATTAAAATATATTAGTATTTACCTAGGACTATAAATTAATTCTCTGTTGTATCAAATCACTAGATACTTGTTACGATAACTAAAATCACACCAATAAAAACCTTTAATTATTATGTGTTTTTAAATGCAAAAGTATAGTTAAAACACCGGTTTAAATTGTTTTTTTATTTATTTAAAAGCAATTTGTCAAGTATATTCTAGTTCTATTGCAAAATAATACAATTTGTTGGATCTGATAAAAATCAACATATTATTGGTTGAGAAAACCCCCAGGAATGACTATTGATACATGAACATATTGAATAATTGTATTTATATAGTTAGATAAGAAACATGATTTATAGATATTCTTAGAAATAAGGGTGAAAAGGTTACAATAATATATACGGTGAGTTTATCAAATAAAAAATCTATTCAAAATGAACATTTTGTACTTCTATGTATATGGTATATATGAGGAATTATCAACCAATCTGTTTGGTATTCAAGAATCACGATTCTGTGCCAAAAGAGGCCTTGAGATAAATTAAAATTCAGCCGAATGCATCATTATACTGATCACACAACGTTTTTTCGGGAAAAATTAAATAATATTTAATGTTAGAAAGATGTTTAAATATGTTATTAATTTTCGAAATTTTAAATTTTTCTTAAAAAAGTCATTCTTTGCATTTTCGCCTTTCATATGTTTCGATATATGTTGGGTTTTTCTTAAAACAATTTCATTTTCAATTAATATATTGCAAATAAGCTTGCCCAATCAATTTTTTGGTAGATTTATTATATTCAAATAATATTATCATACAAGATTCTTAATATATTCCTTGTTGATATAAAACATTATATTATTTTATTACACTATCGTGGCTTATTTTCATCACATTTTTTGTGTATTTTGCTTCTTTAGAAGTTTGAATAGGTTTTTTATTAAAAAATCAGTTTATTTATTAAATATATGATCGTTTTTTGGGCATAGAAATATTGAAATGATCTCTATATTGAATTTGATTAATATATATCAAATAGACCTGTTAGGGAATATCTAAAAATATAATCACCATAAAAAAATTTATTTTATATATTTAAAGCATATTTATCAAATACGGATAAAAAACTGGTTTAAACAAAATTAGCAGGCAAATGTGTTATTTCCACGGCATTAGGATGCTTCATAATTATATTAAAGCGAATCTATTAATATAAAAAAAAATACTTGCCCCATCATGAAGCAATTTGCGAGGTGTTCTCTATTTGGCACATTCATATTTAAATATTAGAATTTGAAATTTATGGTTTTTTCGGGTAAATTACAGTATTATGATAATCTAAACATCATAATTTTTATTTAAAGGTTATGTTTGGTGCTGTAATTTTGTATTTTTTCTTGAAGCTTAACTTGATTGATTTTCCGGGCATACATCATATTTATATTCTCTTCTTCTACATGTTCTTAGATACATCCTATCTTTCCAATACCTATTAGTTCAAGGGTTTTCATCAATTCTATAGTTGAATATATTCCTCGATTTCGTTTTTGACATCGAGCTATGATAATGACATAAAAACTGTTGTATTAATTTTCAAAAAATAATTGGAGAAAGAAACCGATTTATGCATGATAATGTGTACCTATATTAAATTTATAAAATTCTCATCGTAGTTTTAAATTTGGGGATCTACAATGCTAATCAATCATTTTATACGCTTTCTAAAATCAAGATCCATTTGATGTGCAAAATGTCTATTTGTTCCGTTTTAGAAAGATCAATATTAAAATATCGTCAGAATTTGGGAAATAAAGTGCCTAACTATAATTTGTATAAAGAATATTTTATCTTTAATGATGGGTTAAAAGTAAAATAATACTGTTGATTTATTATTTAAATTTTGTAAGGGTCCCAAACTGATTATTGTAAAATATATAATTTCTCTATTTATTATATATAATTACATAGGTTCCTTTTTTGAACACACAGTCGATCTTTTATCGTAAATCATGGCATATTCATCAACGTCTTTGCTCTCGATACTCGAAATTGATGAAAATCATATCTATAAATATTCCTAAAGGACAATTCATAAAATTATATTGGCTTGAAACGTACTTGATGAGATTCAAATCCCCCTTTTAAAAATTTAACAGTGATTAATTTTGATAAATGGTAATTTTCTTTTTGATAATTTAATTATTATCTATGCAAAATATCAAATATAAATAAACAAACCTTTTTAAAATTACATGAATGGCATGAAAAAGATAAAAAATCCACTTAGAAAAGTTTCAATAAAAATTGTGTTAAACAATCTTAAAGAATTTGTGGGGGTCGTTTACAGCGATTACTAGGACTTAACCCTCGCGAATGTCTATCCAGCACTAACGGGAAAAAGTCAATTAAACATGAAATTTAGTGTGGCCGATATTCTGAGTTTTACAAAGCTCGAAAGAAAAAATACAGTAAAAGATGAAGGCTGTAAACATGTGGGTACATATTTGAAGCTTTTGCGGGAAATTAAACCCCTGAAGCCAGTCAAAGAAACCCGCAAGACGAGGCAGCGAAAAAGCCTTGCAAAGCAGACTAATTATTCGGGCGGGAAATAAAATACTTGATGAAAATGAATTTTATTCACGCAACAGTATTTGTGATCTGAATATTTATCTTCCCCAGTGGCAATATTTGACTTAACAAAATATACAAATAGTGAAAATAAAAAACAAATGGATTATTTGTAGTATTTAAAAGTAAAACAATTAATTAATTTATATTTAAATTTGAGCCCAATTAAAGCCTATATTTTCTATTATAAGCATAAGAATCAATGTATTGCTAAAAATAATTGATAAATAAATATTTCATATTTTAAAAATTATTTTGAATGCCGAAGATCAAAGAAAATTCATAATTTCGAGTGATATATCAATATAAAACAACAAATTTTAAACTATGCAACCTATAAATAAACGTCTAATTATATAGTGTAGAAATAAATAGGGCAATATATAAACATCAAAAATATATGCTATAAAAAAAACTGATTTAAACTCTATAATTATATGCTACTTAATTACAAGGACCTATAATATTTAACGAATAATATTAAAATTATAAAATCCGCAATTGTTAAAAAATATTTTAATCTTTTAACTTCAAGATTTACAATTTGATGTATTTATAATGAATTTAAATAAAAAACACATAAAATTATAAAATATCGATTCATTTAGATTTAGGCATAAAAACGCTGGTTCAATTATGTATAAAATATTATTTATTTAAACTATTAATTACCTTAAAATGTAGATATCAAATTAGACAAATTAAAGGATTTTAATAGTTATAAATACTTAAAATAAATGCAAAATATTGGATTTTGTGATATAAATAAATTATCTGTGGAATGGTTAATTGCAACTATATTGAAAAAATCCCTGATATTAGATATGTCTTCTGACATTTGTAATAGCAATTCCTATTACAGATAAATCAAAACAATATAAATGCCAAATTTCAGGGTATTTTATGTTTTAAGAATACAAGTTAAAAGCATAAAAATTATAATGATATAATATATTTCATCTAAAATATTATATTTACAAATAAATTAAATTATAAAAATACCCATTTTACATGATCATGCTATATAATCCCGAAATAGTCGCTAGATAATCTACCATATACAATGTATTAAAAATTATAAATAAAAAGGAAACGTTAAATGTATGTATTATGGGGTTTCCGTTATAATATTGCAAAAAATTCTTAAGGCTAAATTAAGTTTTTGTAGTATTAATTCAGTTGTATTCTAAAATATTGTGATACTAATGAAATCAGAGATACTAATGAATCAAAATACACACTATATAGCATCAAATTATTATATTTTTTTCTAAGTAAATGTCCAACTAAACATATTAAGTATATTGTTCCAATACAAACCATAATATTTTCATGAAGAGTTATTTTAAATATGGATTTCTTTGAATTTTTTTAAAAATGACACTGAATGCAGCGTATCCTTTCCATTATGCATATCGCGTTATATAAACTACATATATTATACTCATGATCATCAGTTCCGAAAGATTGATTCTTTTAAGAGATGTTGACTAAGTTCAATATGACTAATTAATGTATCATTTGTGTTTAGTTTTCAATCAGCACTTTTTAATAGAAATGTAGTTTTATCATGGGAAGGATTTAAGTTATTTATTAAAATTCACTGTCGAATTTTATAAAACAAGAATGAAACGTTCGTTAGGGGCATTAATCTGTGGTAAAATTTGTATTTTCATCATTTAAAATGCATTATCACGAAATACCAGATAAATTTAATGTGGGATAGGTTCATCTTATGAATTTCTGCCATATTTACACCCCCAAAAAACTTTAAGCTCTATAGAGCTAATATCCAAATGTTTGTTTTTATTTAATTATATTATGTATCTTCCCTAATGCATCTTATTCTTTCAAGGCTTATTAAATTAAATGTATCCCTTCCCCCTATTGTCGGTGCGCATTCCATCGCTTGCGTAGGTATCATTAACATACCAATTATGCCATGTGATATTATTATAGTTCTGAGCTTGTGGAATATGTGTTTTCATTTTCAAGTAAATCACATTTTATCTATTCCAATTTCTTCAATATCTAAGCTATCAATACAGGCAAATTCGATTTTGCTAAATCATCGTATTTTTTTTAATCATGTATAGATATGTTCAATTAAGCAGCAAAATACGTTAAAGACTTTTTATTCAGTTTTTAGCTTAATACCTTTAAGTTTGTTTTTTATAATTTCTTCAACAATGGTGATGAATTTTCAAGCTTATATGTCCTTCGAAGCATAAGTTATATATATTAGTTAAGATATAAAAGTGTTTTCACAAGCAATAATGACTTGGAATAGTGTTTCTATATAATATATGGATAATTTTTTTTTGAAAAAGCCTATATTCAGTGTTTGTATTTTAATTTTATATTATAGCAAATATTTATATCCAGAAAAAAACAGATTTTTAGTCATCTTTTGGCCTTATGCTTCCAATTTGTATCCATATTTTAGGTTTAGTTATGTCGATAATTTAAATGGTTTAAAATTCGGCCTAGCATCCCCAATTTAAATAATTGAAGCTTCAATTTCATCAAACAAGTGTATTTATAAATCGATAAAACTAGTAATGCATTTCACTTAGAGCAAAGGATTGCAAAGTCTTTTAGGCCGATGCACAGTAAAGAAAAGATTTTTAACTTTAAAACAAGCTTGATTTTAGCGCTCTAGAAACTTGAACCTTTTCCCGAACGCAAGTGTGGCTAATAAAATCCATATTAGTATGATCGAGATTAATCCCCGTAATTGGGTCCCATTTATCGTGGTTAATACTGTTAATATTATGTCAATGATTAAAAGACCATAGATTCTAGAAAGTTTTTCTCTTGGTTGTTTATTTTAAATTCTAAAAAGTAAATTTTCTTTTTATTTCCGCTTCTAGTGATTATTCATAGTTTTATATTCTTTATGCTTTCATAGTATGCCGTTTCAAAATCTAAAGATGTAACTAGTTCCCCTTTATTATATATAGCCGATCTTCCTTGTTACATAATTATTCCAGTTAACGATATCTAATATAGTTTGAAAACATTTTTACGATAGTAAATTACTTTCAGAAAGTTCTTTTTATAGCAATCTCTTAAAAATATAATCTTCTTGCATTTCAGGCTGTAAACAAAGAAATTATTTTATTTGGACCTATATTTATAGATCAGAAAATATGACAAATTCTTTTAGTCGCAAAAAAAACGCTTATATTAAACTTTAAAAGTGTTATTGCGCGCCTCAAATAAAGAATTTTTTGACGTATAGATTAGTTTTGATTGGATTTAGGTGTTAAAAAATAATTATGCCACAAATTGTGTGTAATTTTAACAACTTAATTGCTGGTATATCGTCCATGTGACTAAAGATATTTTTAGCTACCTGAATCACAATCAAAATTACATGGTAGTTACCTCAACTTAATTTGTTGTATATATAGACAAATTCGTTCCTAGTTATATACATTCAAAGAAACCAATATTTTTTTCTTTATCATTTATATATTTTCTGTCCTTTTAGATAGGAGCTTTTATGATAAACTAATTAAAAGTATTTTCTTATAAGAAGCTTTAATAGTGTATGTTTATGTATTTTAACTTTTCAAAAATCAATCTTCTTAGTTTATCTAAGAATAAAACAAATAAGAGTGGCGATAAGCTACCTATTTCTAGCTTTGCTTTGTTTGTTTTCAAATTCTATAAATTTTTTTATTTTTATATCCTTCCTTAACTTTACATTTACTTTTTTTACGTCTGAAGCACAATTATAGATCAGGTTGATTTTATTTTAAACTCCAAGATTTAATCGTCATAATTTCTGCATAAATTACCAATAGAAATCCTTTAGTCTTTTTTATATTATTTAAATCTATGTTTTTTGGGTTTTTTCTTTGGCCCCTTAAACCTAGCGTACTTTAGTGAGTGAGATTTTAATTTAAGTCATTTTTTTAATATAATTATCGATTTTCTGTAATTACACTTGAGCAGTGAATTATTAATAATATTATGTTTTTTCTTGTTCTGAAATTATATTTTTCTATAGGATTATCCTTTGAAACCAGGTATTCTTATCCTATACAACAAATCTTTCAGAATTTTTCTGCTCTAGAGCATAATAAAGCTTCTATATCGTAAGAGAATTTCTATAGGAACGTCTTTTTTATAAATAAAATAAATATCTACGTCTGAGCAGGCAGATTAGCAATTAGGATTATGAATAAATGTTTTTATTATTATTTTTAGTGTTGTCAAAATATTCAGCGTTATATTTGGCTATCAACATACATGCTATGTAAACACTATTATTTTATACTTTCTCAGACATTCTTGCGCAAATCGCATAATTTGATAATTTTCAACCCATATTTCGATTTTTAATATATAAATATAGTAATCTTCTATTTAATTTTAGTAAATGATTTGATCTTTGAACTACTATATTTCTAAATTTACACAATTATCTTTTTCATTATTATTTTTAGAATATTATCATTTATACCTTCAAAGATATCAGATTTTTTGTCTATAATTATATTTTGCCATTTTAAAGCTTTTTATTTTTATTTAGAAGCACTTAAATCCCAATTTTTAATGATGACTAAAATCGCGTTCCTTTCTACGGTCTTGACATTTTTCTTCTTTTACTTATGTGCTTTTTATTTTTTGAAATACATTTCTTTTACTGTTTGAGTGTTCAAGAAACAATCGTACACTCATTATTATTCGGAAATACCGACTTGATTTGTTCTGATTAGTGCTCGAATTCTATGGGTTATATTTTATAAAAATTATTTAAAACTAAATTTAATTTTTCGCTCTTTTTATTTATTCAAGCAAATTTTTCATTAATCCATAGAAAACGTTTTTATATTATTATAGAAGTAGTTTCATTTTTAAAAAATTCCCCCATGCCATTTCATGCTTTCATACTCTTTAATTCAAGAGATTTCATCAACGCTATTGTTTGTGTGTATATTACTTCTTAAGTGGCATTCTAAATTTCTAAATATACTACTTATATTGTTTTGTAACAAAAATACACCCGTTTTATGTGATTGTATTTGAAATAAAAGTTTCTTTATGTGGAATACATCCAAAGTATAGGATTTAGGAAAACTCTTGATCTAATAGGTATTTAAAAAAGAAACGGTATCCAAGGAGATGAAAGCGAGGGGTATATGGCCAATAGTATGGATATTATCTACCTACGGTAAATCAATCTCGTTATGATTAAAGATAAAATCTAAAATTAGAATCCAAAAATTAACCCATAAATAAAAATATATTAATTTGGATTGATTTTATTGCGATTAAATACAGATAAAGAGTAGACTTTTACGCGCGTTTATAATTTCTCAGAATGAAAAAAAGATTTGATATAACTGGTTATACCAATATAAGGTAATGCTGGTCATAAAGTTTAAAGATCAGTATATTTTATACTTTTCTTCTACAATACCCGATTCTATAACATTAGACCGTTATTTTATAAATCATAAAAATAAAATGATAAGTTAGGAAAAAGTAAGTTAATCAGAGGCATTAGAAGCAATTGAATTATATGAACTAATTGACAGGAAGACTTCTAAGTAGTTAAGTAACGGATTAATATTGTACAGAACTATGGCTTAATGAATATTGGAACAAATTGTATAAATAAGAATCACAAGTATGCTTTGGAACGTACATTGTTTTTAAATCGATAATGGGCCCGAATCAAAAAAAATTTGGATGACGAAAATAGAAAACCAAAAAGGACTTATTTAAATTATGGGAAAATTTTCAACCTGCACGATACTATTTTTTAACATTGAAATGTAAATAATACAGGGAATTTTCTAAATGTCTAGAAATATTAGCATAAAAAAATTTTGATCATTCATTGAAAATTATAATCATAAAAAATTAAACAGAATAAGTTAATGAAAAAAACCTAAAACATTTAAAATTACATAACAAATAAACAAAAATTTCAAAAAAACGTTTACTGTTTAAATAATGTATTAAAGTAGTAATTAAGGATAAATTATTAGAGCAAATATAGTAATTATAGCCGAATAGAAAAATTAAATGGTATATTTTGGCTTGATAATAGATATAAATAAAAAGGCAATTCAGTATTATAATTGTATTTTAATTTTTAAAAATGGGTAAAATATTTTGAATCATCCATTAAAAATCTCTTTGAATCCAATATGATAAAATAAATATTTTATAAATGACTTTATTAGTTAAATTCTAATATAGAAATTGATTCAGATCATTATATTTCCAATAAAAATAAAAATATATTATAAAAAATTATATAATCAAGTATAATAATAAAATATTTACGCAGTAATGCCATGTTTTTTAGATTATAGTTTACGATATATTTTGTAGTGGTGATTAATGGCAAAACTTTTCAATCTATTGCAGGACATTAATCTAATCACTGACTTTTAAATTGATTCGATAGCTATACACAGGGGAAAATCATTAAACATGATTTATAACCAACAAAAATAATAATTTTGTAGAATTTCTAAGGCCAAAAACAAAAAAACTGTTCTTTGTAATATATATGAAAAATATACTGCCGAAAGATATGGTTTTGTAAAAGATTCATTTATATTTATTTACGGTAATCAAAGCAGGGCATTTAATTAATTACAACAGTAAAGGTTTTTAAAATTTATAAAATATTTTACAATGATAACTTATTTTTCATACGATAGAAGCCCTTTTTTTACATTTTCGAATAATAATTATAAAACTATTCATTCTTAAAAAAGTCATATGTTATCTAATTAGGTCACATTAACTATTTTTATAATTAATAGATACGTTGAAAAATTTTTGCTTCATTTTTATTTATCACTAATATTAAGTTTATTTTTTTAAAAGGTCATAAAGTACAAAATTGCATGTAAAAAATAGGGATCAATAGTATAAAAATAAAATTGACTTCATGTTTAATCGATTGAAATTGTATTTTTGAATTATCTATGGCTTTAATTTTCATTTTTGACATACAAATCCGGGGTTGACTTATACTGTATTGAATAATCATCGTAAAATCTTTATAACGCTATTTCAAAATATCGAAGTATGTAAATTTCGAAATAGATCTATAATCATTGCTAAATCTTTGATTTTTTAACTTTATTTTCGCAGGATGTATAACTAGCTGAATTTCATTTGCTTAGAATGATAATTGGGATATAATGACGAAGCAAAATCATATTTAGAAGGTGTTTTAGAAATAATTTGATTTTCTTATAAAGGTTAATAGATTTTTTTGTGGGTAAAATAAGTATATGTGATTTTTTTGTAGGTAAAAATTCACGGTTTAAAATTATGTATATTTTTATTCTACCTATATAAAATGTTACATATATGTGTTAGAAATTTTTCTATATTTGAAAAAAGACATAATATAGATTATATTGTACTAAAATGACAAGATATTTTTTTTAACAAAAATAACATATTTTAAATTAGTTAAAGAATAATTATAAAAACGGAATAACAAAAAATCTATATAATTAAAAAAAGAAAACATTCTAAAAATGTACTCATATGGAAAAGCAAGCAATTAAAAAATACTAAATTTATATTTTCTAGAAGCAAATGAACTTATATTATATAAATATAGAAATATTAATTTATACATTAATCCTAAAAAATATTATTAGCTACGAGCCGAATAAAGCATATCTTATTTTAATTGGAGCATAAATAAAATAGAAAACACCAATTACAAATGATTAAAATGCTTAGCTTAGCAATATTGAGCATAAGATTTTCAAAACAAACAGTTGCTAACCCGGAACCAAATGGCCAAACCCTAGTAGCAGAAACCGAAGTACCAGAAAATAAACAGATATCGAGTAGAGTCAGCAGAAGGACGATACACATTATAAATGGGAAGGTGGTTAAGGATGTAAAAACTAATGTTGAATATGATGGAAAGAATATCGTTGCCAACAATAGTGTATTGAATCCGGTTACGGGCAAGTACGACAGCGAGCAAATTTTGAAAGAGTTTGAAGAACCCGAATCTTCCATTTTGGATGGAGAAGTTCAGTCTATTGAAAATCAACCAGACTTTGGACTAGATTTTATGGATGTTATTGAACGCATTAGACTTATGGGCCCGAGATCTTTTCATTCAGAATTATTATCTTCTAATAGGAATTCAAGCTCTGGCGATGATAATGACATAGGTGATCATTACATTCTATTGAATACTGCTGATTCGGGAAAAGAAGGTGATCAGACAACAAATAGTGATAATTAAATCTAAAATTAAGTTCTATTATAAAATTGGACGATTCTTAATGCCTATATTGATATTTGTATCGAATCATCTTCGAATTTTTTAGTATGTTCATATTTGAACTAATTACAGTTAAATTATTTATGTGTTAACTTTTGAGTTAAAATTTTCTCTTATCTTTCTTAAAGCTCCACATAATTACTTCACGTGAACAAATACTATTAACACTTTTGATTAGTACCTCTACTCTTACATTATATTAATTACTTTTATTTTTTCAAGGACTAATGTATCCAAGTTTTTCTCAATACTGTAATTATAAAAAATATATTTAAATTATTAAATTTTATACGAACAACCCATGACAGAAAATACTAGTGCTGGGTTTAAAATATAAATTTATCCACATTGTATAAATATTTTTATAATCTATCTTTGTCAATGACAACAGAAAGCTTCTCTTCATATGTATTTTTATTTTTAGTAGGGAATTACTACTAAAAACCACAATCAAAAAACGTGTCAAATGTGGCAACTTGCACATTACTAAATAACTTGCATGAATGAAAGAAATCCGAATGATGATGATGCTAAATTTTAAATCGAAAATCCAATAAATATGAAAATTTTCAACGAAAAGAACAAATAGTGGTTTAAAATCATTCTTAATTATATAAAGTCGTGATTACTGACATGATTTTATTGCTTTTAAACATGATTTTAGCCTGTATGTGAGTTTTATAATCTAAAAAATGGCTTTAATGCCGCAAAATTAGGTTTTACAGTCTAAATAGATATTAATTGTACATAAATTACTTTTAAAACTATATTTACTGTATAATATCCTAAAAGTATCTAAAGTTAGTAAATAAAAAAAGACCTACTAGATATACAAATTTTTTTTTCATATTTCATTTTTATGTCATTGTTCTTGCCTATTAAATATAATATACACCAATTATTCTTATCCGGAATAGTTTATTTACATTTCAATCACATATGTTGAATAAGGAAAAGGAAAGTTTATGATTAGAATATATAAAAATTTATTTTTACAATTATCACTTCAAGCCTATTTATAAGAATTGTTTGAATTATATCGACAGATAACTGCAGTATGTAACTTTTTTTTAAAAGATATAAAAGGGAAATTTTAGATATGATGAATTATTTAAATTTCTCTCTGTCAAAAATCGAAGTTGTTTCTTTTTCTATAGATATAGACTTTTTTATTTCTATATATTTAAAAATTTATGTTATCTGTAGACTTTCCCTCAAACTTATTATATCCAACGTGAAAGCATCTTTTGAACTAATTTTTTAGCTAGATATATTCTAACACATATTATAAGATAATCAAGGGATATAAATTTTCAAGTTACACATTTTTGGTAGCCTTACACATCCCTGCAGAAATTTCTTCATTTGGAAATAATTACAATGCAAGAAGTTTTAAGATCAAAAATTATATAAATTCAAAAATTCCCATGATTAAACTACTTTGGTGCTTCTTAGTGGTTGCAGGTTTACCCCATGTGTTCTCTCTTTTATTATAAACCATTTGAAAAAAACTAAGAGTTATAGAACCTTTTATTTATAGAAAAATACAATTAAAATCAAACAATCCAATTTAGCATAAAATTAATCGTAATATATTCACCATCTTTCATTCGATTAAAAAACGTCTTGTATTTTATTATGTCTAGGCTCACAGACAGACTTGATTTCCAATTCCTGGGTTTATTAACTAATAGTGCAATCTATGTACAAGCTAAAAATGAAAAAACTTTTTTTTTCTGAATTTTATACAACCATGTGAGATAATATAAATAGAAGTAATTTATTATAGATTTTTATAACCGAGATACGTCCACAAAAAGCATGTATGGTTTTGTGGGTTTTTTTAAAGTGATATTTTTATGTTTAAGAAGTTGTATCATGTTATTATAAAATATTATTTGTTATGATTCACCTTAACTGGTGATTTATCCCTTCATATCTATGAATATCCAAGTTTTATTATCATTGAAATCCTCTTCTAGCTAAATCTTAAATATTTGTAAGCCCGTTTATTTCTGCTATCACACTCCTTGTTCGCTTTCTTGTTTTCACCAATCAAACCTATCCAAGATACATTAGCTACTATTGAATAACCACTATATAGTTTGAAATATAGTAATTACCGTTCTTTTCATACATTTCTCATAAATTATATAACAAATAAAAAAATTTTTACTTTTGTTTTAAAGTTTTATCTATTATTTTTCAAAGATCTTAAAAACCAATTTTTTTTGATGTATTTCTATTTTTAGACGTTTTTCTGCAAGATTAATCCGTCACACATATATTTTAGATTTAAAAAATCACAGCAAAAAATTCCGAAATTTGATTGCGATATATAACAGTATCTAAATTCATTAAGACACAGAAAAATAATATAAATTCCTAAGATTTGCCAAGATTTTTCTGCTGTGTCCATCAATATAATGAATGCTGGATCTCTACTTCGAACCACAAAATAATGTCGTTTGTGGTCCGCTCTTTCTAAATTTAAATCCAAATATAATTATTTTTAATATTTCTATTAAATATTATACTTTCTAAGCTATAAATTTTAGAACTTCGCGACAATTTGTCACAAAGTCTTTTAAATAGGTACTGTTAGGACACATACATTCAGTTTTATAATTATTAAAGGAAGTATAATTGAAGTCGAAACATTAACTCTCATTTTCTGTAAAATTAAATTTTTCTGTAGTATAATTTTTATTATATGAAAGATAATTAAAATAACATTTGACATTAGCAAAAAGGCGTTACCGAGCTTAAAACGCGATTTAAAATACCATCTGTTCTCGATGATTATATTAGATCGTAAAAAGAAATATATTTTGTATTATTTTAAATTTTCTACCAATAATACATTTAAAAAATATAATATAAATTTTTAAATTTATTGCTAATAATACAGCTAAAAAATATAATATAAATTTTTAAATTTTCTTAATTCAGTATGTATGCACATATAAAAAATTATTATTGATCTAGATTGCGGCAGAATGACAATAAATTTAATCCAAGATGTTTCAAAAACTAAAATTCACTAAAAACGATAATTTGAATCCAATCCTTATATTTTTAAAACATTTTTTTAATTTGAATCCGGTACTAATTTGAGTCTTATTTATGCCTGTGACATCCATATTGATTTATCCATGGTTTCAATATCATTAATTTTTTGCATTTTCTAGCTATTTAAAATTCTCTCGAGTATTTTCTTATTTATTTTTTCAAGATAGATTTTAATGGTGTCAAAAATATCAACAGATTTTGCATTTAAGGAAAGGAATGGAATTTCATTTATGTTGGATATTTTTTTTTCTGGAATTATCGCTGTGCTTTTATTTTCAGCATGTTCTAAACAAAGTAGTTTACTGAATGCAATCTCTAAACAATCTATAAATGCATTTTTTTGTCTCGGAGAAACATTATTTATAGAATCTGTGATATCTCCATATTTAGGTATTTCCGGCAATTCAGATGAAAAAATAAATATGGATTCAATAAGATTTAAAATTTTTAAAACAGAATCTCGATCAAATAAAATTGATAGAATATGCAGGCATTTTATCATTATTAGATGCTCATCATACGATTCTCTGTTTGGTGTTGCCTCTATTCTATTCAAATAAAAAGCTTCAAGAAAAACAAATTTTCCGAAGATTTCCTTTTCTTTTGTTATTCTTGCTTTATATAGAATAGAGCTTAACATAAGTCTTTTAACTATATTTCCGACTCTATAAAATTTTAATGGAAAATAAATTAAGTCAAGATTTGTTTTATCATCCTTTTTGCAGAACAGTTCGTGTAGTTTCATCGATGCATTTACAATAATTTTCCATAAATAATAATGCATAATATATTGGCTTTCTCTTATAAAAACCAGATTTTTATGGATCAAGAACAATAAATTTACCCCGGGAAAAATTAAATTTATATGGTTGAATTCGATATCTGCTCTGAAAAAAAGTCTCGTAAAGTATATATTATAAAAATTATCTGCCTGATGTATTTTGGACCTTTGACTATAAACACCTATGAATAGAATATCTTTTTTTATTATATCGATAACTTTCTTTACTATAAAGGTGTCTATATCTTCAAAGAGATTCATGATGGAAAAAATCATAGTTGTTGTATCTAGACTCCTATTCATAGTATCTATTTCTTTTAAGATATTTTTGATAGAAATATTTTTTCTTAAGCTTTTAAAGCAAAAATCGGTAAAGAATTCAATAATGAAGATTTTTCTTGAGTTTATAATTGAATCCTCTTTTCTATAATAAGAGGGTTTAATAAAATATAAAACAATATTCCTAAATTTTATGGGTCCAGCGAATATAATTTTCTTTACATCACTTTTCACTCGATTCTTTGTTTTATGTTCTTTTTTTTGCAAACATGATTCTTTTTTTTTAACCTTTCTTTTTTTTTCAAAATCAAATTTCTTGTTTTTCTTTACATTCTTAATACGTAATATCCCAAAAAATGAGACTGTCTGTGATGTGTTTTGAGCTTTAGTAGATATTGAAGGTTCGCCGAAACCTATCATCATACTTTTAAATTTTTCAGAATTTTCAAATGATGAAAGGATTGGTTTGTCTTCTGGAAGAATTTGTCCATCAAATAAAATAAACTCCTCATATATATCGGCTGGAATCAAGGTATCGTTTGTGAACGATTGTTTCGAATTGCAATCACAATGATCATAAAATAGTGTTTCATTGAATTTTATTGTGGTTTTTATGTGTGTAAGATTTAAAAAACTGATCCACATAGAATTGTATTTATAAAGGTTCATCTTTTAAAATACTTGACATGTCCAAAAAAGAAATATAAATTATATTGACATATTTGTCTCGATACCATAATCTTAATGGTAAAAGAAAAGGAGGATATGACTGGGAATATTTTTAAATTCGATATAATTTATGGTATCAAAAAAGTTTTCAGTGTATATTCTAATTTAAAGTAAATTATAATGATATAAAAAAACAATTCAAATTTTTCAAATACAAAAACAAATTCTTGCATAAGTAAAAATAATGAGGGATTCTATATTAATTTTATTTATGGTCAATTTATTTTTTAGGCGTTTAAGAAGAACTTCAAACTGCCTTGTAGAACAATTTGGCTGTCACTTATTTCCATCTCATCATGTTTAAAATATTATTAAATGCAATCTCTCCTCTAAAAGACATATTAGTTCGATCCTAGTAACAATCCTATTATTTTGATTTTCTTCCGTTGGCAGTCTTAACTTCTTAATATACGATTGTAAGGGGTTTGTAACCATAAATTCACACAACATGGCGCATAAAACTATTCTAGTTCGTATTTCTAAATTTTATTTGTTCATTTGCTAACAGATCTTATTTTCTTAACTTTCGTTTTAAACATTCATCAGATACTCTTTACTTGTTTTTTTTATATCTCTTAACACGATTAAGTCTTTATTTTTACGTACACGATAATGAAATGCATATTTTTTTAATTTTATGTCTATTTTATTCTTGTGTTCACTTTTATCCACACTAGTTCGTTTTATACTTTTTCTTGAACTAGGTGTATTCTGATTTTCGAACTTTAATGTTCTTGTAAGCTTAAAGCGTATATATCTCACCACTGCGTTATTTCTTAAAGTATAGTCATTTCCAAAAATTATTTTAAATCGACTTACAGCGTGATCTATAGTTTGGTATGTTTCCACACAGTGTTGGCATTTTGAAATTTCCCAAACAATAACTTTTTATTCACACGAAATAAATTCTTGGCTCTCCTTTAGGCTCAACATCCCCTAATTGCAACCATCTTAGAGATCTGGCTGTGTAAATCATCAAAATGTTTAAGAATCATAATTTTTTTGATGTGGTTGTTTATTTATAATTTTACCCAAAACTTTCTTGGTTTTTTTGCTCAATAGATTATATTATTGATCGTCTAGGTTATACTTAGTCATTAAATAATTACTATTAAATGAAAGATTTATTTAATATATCTCTTCCATTTTTATATTTATGCAATTCTTGAAGCTGTTTTATCCGTGCCAAAAATCTTATTTAGCTAAAAAAACAATTCAATACACATATTTCTCTTCCTAGTTATTCTCTTTTAAAATAACCCATTATTTTTTTTTAATTTAAATATATATATCATCTAAATAACTTTCATGAAATGATCATATATTCTAGAAAGGTATTCTTTTCATATTTAAGAACAGAAATGTAATGTATTTTTGGTTAAATTACCTGTTCGGTAGATTATTTTAGTAAAATTTTATCGTTAAGATTCGTTTTAGGATTTAAAAAATATTTGTATCTTCTATAATTTCAAAATTTTTTTAGCTCTCTCACGATCTATTAGAATCGTGCAGCTGCTACTTCTATTTTATTCGTTTAACTTTTGATTTATTGTTTCTAGTTGTTTGAAAAAAAAATCAATTGTTTTTTAGCTAAAATTTTTATATTTTATAGATCTTTGGAAACAGGCTTTATCTATAATAAAATTAATTTAATGATACATTTACAGCAGGTAATTTTTCGTAAAATTTCTGCCTTACTTGTGACCACAAATATATATTTTCATAAGGAAGTGATAAAAACATATTCGCTGTGTTTTTTTTGAATAAATTTATACAATATTGGTTCTACGGGAAAGGGGAAAAATGCATTCACTTATAGAAATATTTGTAACCATTAAGATAATTAAACATTATCTAGAAAGATAAACTAAATAAATAGCAATTTACTAGAATCCGCATTGTCATTAAGTTACGAGTGTAAGACAAATATTATACCATATTTCCTAGCATGGGATAGAGTAGTACACAATACCATAAAAGATGCCATAAAGAGCTTAAACTCGCAAACCAAAAAGAGGCACTCAGATACCAGGTGAAAGAAAACCTTTGCACAAATGTATTTAAAAAATGTGGGATAAAAAAAGATGCAAGAGATGAAAATATAGCAAAAAATATAGATATGATGTCTTTACGCTATATCAATTTAGCTAATTTTAAAGATAAAATCCAAAATTACAATGTAATAAACAACCATAAACAAGCGATTGATTATTATGGTTTCTATGAATGATGAAAAAGATCATGAACCTAAAGTCAACATTAAAAATGGCGAAAAAAACCTTATAAAGGTATATTTTTTCTTTTACCTTAAAAGTTGCATTTTACATAAATTTTACTATATTTTACAATATTTGAAGTAAATATTACAATTTTCCTAGTCAATTCATGGAATATTTTATTTTGATATAAATAAAACATTCTTAATTAAGCATATACCGTGACGGGCATTTTCTTATAAAATTTGAAAGAATTATTCCATGCATTATTTTATAACAAAAGATATCAAAGAGCTATCAAATCTGTTCTTTTATAGATTATTTATGGTTTATTGTATAAATGAGAGCAAATACTGAAAAAGATATAAAGCGCATCAATGTCTGTTCTTCCTTTGATTTTAAGCTTAAAGTGTGCAACAATTTTTTCTCTTAATACGTAAATATATTATAAATTTTGTTTAGTCAAGTATTCTAATTTCTAAACATTTTATAAATTCTTTCTAGGTGACATTCACCAGTTTAAAATTGTTTTATTTTATTATAATTCAGATTTTTCATCATTATTCGGCTTTTTTTTTTATATATATGCATCGTTTATACGTAATTCAAACGATAATAACTTTATCTGATTAAAATAAAAGACAAAAAGCACTGAAAAATATTGAATCATCAATACTAAATAATTTTATTGGTGTTAAAGATAAATTTTATGCATAAAGATTGTCTAGATGTATAATTTGAAGTCTATTTAACCAATTAAATTGCAACCAATCCAAAAAGAATATTGTCGATAAAATACTATATTTAAAGGAATTGTTTTTATAGAAATAAATAAGATTATACTACTATCAATATCTATCTGAATTTATTTATACACAATTATAAATCCTATCTGAAGACGAATAAAAATGGCACGAGAAAAAATCAGCAAAGGAGAAATAAAAAAACTATTATAATGGTAGAATAAATAAAATTCGTAAAATTATTATTTGAAGAATAAAGGGGGGAAGTCTAAGAGAGTAAATGAATTATATAAATCTTATAGTAATAATAAGAAAATATGAGGGAACAGAATATCTATAAGCGATACTAATAATAATTGAAGCAACTACTGTGTTGATTTATCTTTTCAAAATATTATTCAAATGTTATTTAATAATAATTAGGTAGTTATATACTATAAGTATTTGTAGAGCAAAGTACTCCATAAAATAGTTTAAGAAGAAGTATACGTGGAAATTGGTCCGAAAATGGTATTATATTTTAAAACCATATAAAAACTGTATACTTTGTATTTATATTTAGTTATAGGGTCTGTTGTATTGTATTAGATATGAAAGTATTCTTCGCATGCTATTATATGAAATATTTTTACGTTTATTGATTAAAAATGGTATATAATGTATTGAATAGAATAAAGCATACATTAGAGAGACCGTAAATAACGTATAGTTGCATATAAATTTCTCGGAAATGGCAACGTAAAAAACATAAGCAAAATCAATATAAATTGAAAAATTTACATGATTTGATACTTCTTCTATAGAAAAAACATACATTTTATGCATTAAGTGAACGATTGGATTTCAAAAAGTATATAATTATTAGTTATATAGTTCATCTTGTGTTTCTTAAAAAAAAATACAAAGAGTTAAATGTAAAATCAGCATATAGAACCAAAAATCAGAACGTAATCTATATTTAAATCAAATATTTTTTTCGTGATATATTTATTTGATTCTTATTTGTTGTAAGTTGTTTTTTAATATTTCATGAATTTAAGTAATGCCTATTCCATAATAAAATTGCATATTGATTGCTTTAACTTCGGCTAAATAGTTTTAAATACTATAAAAATCTAGTTATTATCCTTTAGTATTAATAATTTCAACAATTTTTTTATTTGTAGATGCTCTTCTGTATGTAGAATTTTTTTTGAATATATGTGTTTTTGGCTTTATCAAGTATAATTTTGCTTTTAATATTCTCTTACATGCAAATTAAGTTTAATAATTCCATTAAATTGTCGAATTATATTTTCCACATTTATAAAATAAGCCAATAATTTAATTTTAATTATTCTTATGCATTTATGTTATTTCTATTTATATTATATACAATTTTCCTTATTTTTTTACCATAATTTAATTTTTCACGATAGAAACAAATTATTATTGTTAAATGTAGCCCAAAACCTCTATTGTCATTGGTGAAAATCAAAATTATATTAAGACTTTTTTTATCATGTTAAAATTAGCAGTGCAAAATAAAATCTAATCGACGGTTTTAACTGCTAAAACAAAGTAATTTATCTCTATTTTCGTAAATCAATCTTTTATGACGTTCTTAAACTGTTTAGCTGAATTTTTAATAGAGTCTATAAGAAATATACGAAATGATCACCGTTAAATACGTTGAAAGTGTAGATTATAGACTAGCTAAGAGGTTCTAATCAAAAGACTTAATTTATTTAGATATATTTGATAGGTTTGTTTTATAAAGTTGAACTAATGTAATTCATTTTTATTTTCATTTTATTTTGATAGATTTTAGATCATAAAATAACAAAAAGGATATAGTGAGCAAAAAAAAATCATGTAAGTTTTTTTTCGCCTGTTTTTGCATAAATTTTTAGGGCTATAAGCATTTTTTAATTTAAAATCTTTAAAATACATTTCAATTAATAATAAAAACAATCATATGTCCTATTATTGATCTATGTTGAAATATATAACTCGTAATTCGTTGCTGTTTGAATAGAAAAAGGAGATTAAGTATATTGTTGCATAGTATTACAATTTTATTATGCTTATCCGAGCTATCACACATATAAAAGAACTAAAAATGCAGATTTTATTGCCTTGTATATTTTTTTTACTTTAGGTCAATTCATTCTTGATTCAAAAGTTTTAACACCTAAATATTTCAGTTATACAATTCTAAATTTTCTTCTATTAATCCAAATATAAATCGATAATCGAAGCCAATAGGTTTTCTAACATTATTAAATTTATATACATGATGTTTCACAAAATAAACCAAAACAGATTACAATTTTGCCCTTTATTCATAGAAAAATTCATGCATCAGTATGATCATCTGAACACGACGTATTGACTCATGAAATATATTTTATAGATATCTACAAAAATATATAAGCTAATATGCCTTCGCGATTTTTTTTAGAGAAATACTTTATAAAAATTATATTTGTGGCTTCACACCAATAGTATCCTTTTTTATTTTTTTTCAACTCCATAAATTGGCGAAAGTTATTAAAAAAGTTATCAAGTCACCTGTGTAATTATATTGAATGTCGTTTAAGTTTGTGCAAAATTACACACACTAATTTATTTTTTTACGAAAAAATAGAGCTTTACATAGTAAGTAATATACCCTTAAATTTAAACCAATTTACCCTTTTTGATGCAATATATAACTTCTGTCTCGATTGAAAGATCAAATCATATTTTATTTATATATAATTATCACGTTGAAGTCTTTTAAAGAGTATAATCGCTTTTTATGATATGAATAACTGAATACTATTATTTGAAAAATTATAGTTCTAAATAATTTAATATAAAATACAACCTTTTTTTTTAAGATTACACTGTATTTATTTTCAAAGTTTACCGCATACATATTTATTAAATTTAAGTTCTTATATAGATATTAGAATATAAAAAAATAACATGCCCTATTTTAAATACATTATAAATTTATGGGTAAATTTGGAATTTGTGAAATTATTTTATGCTAATTATAAAGTTTACTATAATATTTATGAAAAAATTCCTATTATATTAAATCCATAATATCATTGATAATATTAGGTATGAGATTGGCTAGCTTTAATTCATATATAAGAACTAATTCTATAAAATTATGTGAAAATATTCTTATTACATGAGCTGAAATATTTTAAGCATGGGGAAAAATTAAAGTTATCATAAGAGAAGAAATAATAAACCTAAAAATGTTAATATTTTAAAACTAAATGCACTACAAAATATAATTGATTTCTTAACAAGATAATTTTGGCTTTCTACTCTTATCTCAAATTATTCACTGCTAAAATGTGATATAGTTGTTGCGTTTAGATAAAGAATGATGTTTACATCAACTATTAAACACATTGAATGGTAAAAAAAATATTTCGCAGGCCTATATTGTGTACGTTGTTTCACCAAGAGATATCAGTATCTGACCATCTCTTCGATCTTACAGGACACAATACAAATACGCATTCAACAAGATAAGTAAATCAAAAGGCAAAAATTAATAAATATGATCATATAAAATTGAAATGTTTTTTAAAACTAAGTTAGGTTTGATAGATATAGCGAATTTATAAAAAATTTAATCTTAAATTTATCATGGATGTTTTTCAGAGAGCTTAATCACCTCTATGTATTTATATCCAGATCATGATTCAAATTCATCAGGGAAATCAAAGTGACAATACATTGATGATTGGAAAAAAATTAAACTAAAAAAATCATTTGTAATAAATTTTAGCCGAATAAAAACATTACAATTTACAAATGTCTATAATTTTGTCCATATAAAAATATAAAACATAAAATTCACGATTCTGTATGTATTTATTTTTGTTTGGTTCGGGTGTTTTTTTAATATGTTTAAATTATTTTTGAAAAATAGCATGTTTTGTATTCTGTTAAAATCTTAAATTTTTTTGAGCTTGCATATAGCTTTTTTTAAACTATACATTTATTTTAGAAATTATTTATTTATTTATGAAATAGGGATTTCCTTAAAAAAAGATTTCACATTTATTATTCATGCCATACGGGTCACCGCTGCGGGCAAACATCCCATTATACCAATCTGGCTTTTTTAACTTGCACTTCCAGTCGATATACGTGTAAGTTTGCTTCAACGCCACAATTAAGGGCATATTAAAATCGAAAACCTTTTTTTACCGTGATTCAGCTTATCAGTGTTTACTGAATCTTTTAAGCTAGGCGACATAAATTATTAGTTTGACAATTTATAAATTCACACACACAAGGAGGAATCGAAAATCAATTATTTAATTTGCAGACGCAGGTTTGAATTTTAACACCACTTAACCAATGCCATTATATAGGTATTTATTTTCTTAATTATTATAATGCACGTGTTTTTGGAATATCCTATCATTTTCGGTCTACTTCGAATATTATTAAAATAATTAAACATTTTTTTTTGCAATGCTGAATGGATTTTAGTATATTTTATATACTGGGGAATGCTTAATCCCTTTTGCATTACTTATAAACTTTTAATGCTTAGTTATACTGCAGAATGTTTCATTACCCTTCGGAATTCTTTATTAAACTTCGTAAGGCCGTATGGATCATTAGAACATATTGCAATTTTCATTGCATCTAATCGCTTTCAATGGTTAAAACGATCTGTATTTTTTTTTAAATAATCATTAGCTTTAAATTTTTAGTGTCATGCATTGATTTTCAATTTTTTCATATATTTTTAGAATTATTATTAATTTTTAATTTATTGAACACGTGAACAAAATAATGCCCTGTCAAATCAAATATAAACCATAATGTCACAGCAAATAGAAAGAAAGTGTACAAGTTTTTTGAGTAATGTATTAATATTGTCATTGGATTTATAGTAAAATCAAGAGTATACATTGTGAGAGATAAACTTTTATTATAAACTTGTGAATGTGTTGATTTAAATAATAATAATCTAAAATGGGAATCAAAATGAAATAATACTAATGTTTTTTAACTATTATATATATAAAAATCTTATATTTGCACATCTTCCTTGCTATTTCTATCATTCAATCCAACAATGTTGTTATGTTTTTAAATAGAAGAATTAATATATTCATAATAGATAATAAATTAACAAAGAGTATATGAAAAGGTCAGTTGATGGAATAACGAAGGACAATGAGCATGAAAACATTTCTGATTTTAATTAACTATTGTTTGAAGCACAATTAGCTGCTAAACAGATCATTCACGAAGTACTATCGCATGAATCTATATCACGCATTTGTTATATGTTACGAAAATATACTCTTTAAACTTTTCATATTTATCATTTCTTGTTTTTGCTACACTAAATTACTATTGTGGATTTTATTTTCAGAAATAAAATAAACGAGTTTTTCATCCAAAAATATGAAGAATCTTAAAAAATCTATCAACTAAAAAGACGTAAATGTGATTATGGTTAAAAAGTGGATTGAATTAACATGGGTGATGTCGCAATGAAGTGCTAAAATATATGGAATGAACAATATCAGTATTTAAAAATATGAAAAAAAAGTTGCTAAAGTAAAAAGAAATCGTTTAGAGGCGAAATTCTAATCATTAAAAACTTGTATGGTTATTCTAGTATATTAATGAACATATAACATATGTCATAAATAGAAAGACTATCGTTGAAACAAATAGTTCAAATGGACAATATGATTTTGAAAATGGTGTCATTCCTAAAAATCCCTTAAAATATTGTAATCCTATAAATGAACATTTGAATAGTGTATCATGAATCGAATTGGCACAGAATGAAATCATTGTTTTCATATATAGTTTTATAAATCCAAAAAGGTTTGGTGTTTATTCTAAAGTTTGATTCAATATTTTGATATTTTTAGATATTTTATAGCTGTAGTTAGGAGATCAATAGAATTTAGGGGTGTCTTTCTTCTGGTAGAGTAGCGAAGGTTGAGTGATGTATATAATCTACCTAGAATCTTCAAGTTTAATTATTGAATATTTGAATCTATCACATACAATGGCATTGATAAATCATCTAATTTGTAATTAATGCCGCCTAGAAGCAAAGAAATAGAAAAAATCGTTAAGCCGATGCACATAAAAAAAAGCTTTCAGATTTAAAATAGACTTGATTGTGACGCGAAAACAACTTGAAACATATCTCATACACAGATGCTTGTAATAAAAGCCATTTTGGCGTGATGAGGATGTTTCAGTGTAGTGGCAACTTGATTGGCGTGATCATTCTTTAATATTTCTCTTTATTGCTTCTGGTTCTATACGAACGATTTATAATATATTTTATGAATTAAAAAAAATATTGAAATAAAACAGAACCAATATATATTATATTATTTTTAATGAAAAAACGTTCATCTAATAAAATGCCTATATTTATATTAGCAGAATGAATTCGAAATAACAAATTTGAACACCAAAGCATAAATGAACGTTTTAAAGTTAATATAATTAGAGTTTAAATTCCAAACATGGGCCATATTACAAAAAAAATTTTTCCAAATATTAAAGCCTTAAAACAGCATAGACCCTGTTATTGAAATCCATTGCTTTATAATATTTTTATAGCTGGCGTCATGTCAGTAATTTTCACGTATTAAGAGTTTTTTTTCTATATATTTATTATCGAGATAAAAATATATATGAAATGGGCTTTTTTTTCATGATAATTGTAATGTATAAGCATTGTCTAAAATATAATATATTAAGAGACAGTTCTGCTTTCTTTTTGTATATTTTTGAAAATTTATATTTTTTCTATAAAAATTAGATCTATCTTGGCGTATACTTTTAAGAAATTGTTAAATTCCATGTCTTCCAATGGTTTCTACACTTTATTCCTATAAATATATATATAAATTCCTTCAATATGCTTTAGATGGTTTCAGTTGTAATTATACATCGCATTTACAATCAATAATCGTATAAGAATATATAAACCAGCAGGCTATTAATTTCATAATATATACATTAATATTTGTAGTTATTTTGAGAAGTGTGAACTATAAGAAACCGACACTCCATAATACTATTATTAAACATAAAACAAATTTTGATTATAATACGTTTTTCATGAACCTTATACTCCACAAAGAATGATTTCCCACAGACAATCGGGTAAATTAGACCAAATAGAATATTTCGAAATTTTAGTGCTTTGGAATAACAAAGAAAAAGGGCTAAAAAAAGAGATCATTGACAAATTAAATCTCTTTTAATGAAAAAGGAAAAAACCATTTGAATTCAAAAGAGACTCTTATGTAAATGTAACACAAACTTATTGCTGAAGTGTGGAAGACAAAGATTGTAATGAGTATATAAATAAAGAGAATAACAGTATAATTTGGTTTATTTAAGTATGCTTATAGTGAAACTATTTTTATTCCTCCGCAGGGGCTTTTTATTTCTTATTATGTAAAAAAATTTAAAATGTACACTAAATCACACTAATAAAATATAATAATGTTTTTTTTAGTTGCATAATTTTTTATATATTATGATTATACCAAAAATACCTATTTGAAGCTATTTTTCGTTTAATAAGAATATATAAGCAAAATATAAAACTGAAAGGAAACATAAATATATGTATCCAATCCTTTTATCTTATCGGCGTATTTATTTACACTTTACTCACCTTTAAAAAAATTGTTTTTCCCCCTAAAGATTCTATTGTATAAACTATTTAGAAGATAATACAACTATAATTTTACACTACATAAACAAAAAAAAAAGGTTCTACTATTTTTTTCTAATTCTAAAAGTAACAATTAGTGTATTATTTTTGATTGTATCACTATGAAATTCTTTTTGTTTGTATTTACAGCATGCGATATTTATATCTGCTCGATATTCGATAGTTTGTCTTCGAAATCAAAATATTCTTTTCACAGATCGTTAGAAATCAAGGAAAATTTTTTGTCATGTGTATTTAAGCTTATGATGAGTAATTTTTGCTTTCAATTTTTGAGGTTTTAATTTTGCTTTCCTTCTCTTATCAGGTGTCTGAGCCATATATAATATTAATGCACCTTTATAAAGTGTTTTTTTATATTCGAACTTCTCGTAATTAATTTATATAATTTGCACATATTATATCCATCATGCATTGTTTTTGACGAATTTTTATTTATATGCCAACATTAATTTAATTATTTCTTTCGCTTATAAAAGTTTTCTTTTTTATTTTACACGTGAAAAATGGTAAATTTAGATGATTTGATTATAAATATTTTGTGACCTAAGTATTGCGTTTTTTATATTTTTAAAATAAAAAATACTATCATACGATGTATTTCTTCTTTTATTGCATAACTTATAAACAGATCGAATATATTAAACGCAGCAAATTATTATTTTTTGGCCTGTGAATCGTAAATATGATATCCATTTTTTTCTATAATTCTTTTCATTTTACCCGATTCAGTATTTTGAATAGCATCCTTAACAGTAATTCAAAAGTTGGGAGAAGTAGACTTTCGATCTTATCGGTTAAAAAAGATAAAATTTTCGAGCTATATTAATCTAAGATTTTAAACTTAAATATTCTGCCAGAGAAATACTATAGTTGAAATTAACATCTGATTATATGTAAATAGTAAAGAGTTTGAACTTTTAAATGCTAGTTCTGATCAATTATAGTTAACGATTTACAACAATAAATTTGGAATATTAATTTACGTCTGGTAAATTTATAGGTTATACGTTATATTTAATAATATGTAGTCACCTTCCGTTTAATAAAAAAATAAAACGTTTATGTTTTCAAATATTATCAAGGTAAAATGTCGTAGAAATTATTTTATAATAGTTAATTTAGCAGCAAATGCTTGGTTTTTACAATAAAAAGTTCTTCATAAATTGATGTGATTCGCAAAAACAACAATATGTTAAAGGATTGGTAAAAAGACAAAAAGAATAACTCAAGAGCACATTTTGCGCAGCATAGCAATTTGTTGTTCTGAAGAAAACTAGATCGCTATGTCGAATTTTTTTTGCAAAAAAATTTAAAATACATCGATAAAAATCTATTTTTTAACAAGACACATAAAGGAGTGCAAAATTTTAATAGGGTTTATTTGCTATCAATATATTTCCTTTTTACCAAGGATCATGTAAGTCCCAAAAAATATAAATGTGTTTTTTTATATTCCCGAAAAATATTTTAATACGATAATAAAACTATAAAGGTATAAAATTCTTGGTACATGGCAATCAATAAATAAAAATTTTAAATTTGAATATTTTTTTATAATAATAAGGAAAGGAAAGAACACCTTAAACACACCAAATTTATGCTGAAATAATAAAAAAATCAGTTTAAAAAATATAGTAAATTTGAATAAAAAAACGAGTGGAATTTGATTCGGCTTTTTCAGCTCTAAAATTTGTAACAAAACATATATTTGATCAAAAGAAGCATGAAACTATATTTATAAATACACATATCTTATTTTAAGGAAGCATATACAGTCTTGAAATTTTTTAAATAATTTCATCTTATCAGTCATATTAGAACCAAATGTAGCGATACAAACTTTGGAAGAGATTATATGAATTTTAAATTTATATATGATCTTTTATGGGAGAAATATATGCTAGTTAGTTTTCTTGTCTGGAATACAAGAACATTGTTATAAATTTTAAAACGTATATTATACTCTGAGCCATCCAGTTTTTATTTTAATTTGTTTAAAAAATTGAAAAAATATTGAAAAATGTTACACAGTTCATATTTATTCTAATGAACGATATTATCACTGATTTTTTCTTTTTGGATAGTTTTCTATTTTACCTATAATTATTTTGCTATTTTATACAGTAAGAAATGAATAAAAGAGAAAAACTCTATATTTAAACTTTCTGTATATTTAAAATATATCAAAATATGTATAAAGACGAAAAAAAAACATTTGTCGTCTATATATATTTAATATAGTTTCATATGAGCTCTTAAAAATAATAGGCTGGATATAGTACCTTTTCTACAGTATAAGAATTGTCAGAAAAAAATTTCAGCTATAATATATATATATTTGTTATTTTTTAAGTTTCTAAAATAATAATGCTCAGAATTAAATAAAATTAATTAATTGAGGAAGGAAGGAAGTTATTTGTTTGGTAAGCTTTCATGTGATCGTTTTCATTATATAAATGCGATTGTATTAGAAATTTAAAACTGAATTGAATCACATATTTATAATTCTTATGTTATTACAAGCTTATATCAGCTTTTATCTAACAGAATAAATCATTCATTTTTATAATAATTACAAGTTATTTTTCGTTTTTATTGCGCAAAATCAATCGCTAATAAACGTAAATCACTGGAAATCGAATAAAACAAATATTTAAAATTAATATAATGTAATTTTATATCCGAGAAATCTAGACAAAAAAAATAATATAAAATAAAATTTTATAATTGATAAGTTAAAGAAAGATTAAACGCTCGACAAAAAAATGTAATCTTATAAAAAGAAGGTTATAAAAGAAAATATCTTGAAATAAGCATAATAATGAAAATAATTTCATATCTGAATGGCTAAAGAAAAGTCAAACACTCGACAAAAAAGGAGATTTAAGTAAAAGCAAAAAAATAAAACATTTTTTTCTCTAAAAAATGAAACTAGATAAAATTTCATAGGAAGGCACTTGATTATAGCACTCTCCACTTTGAACAGCATAGAAAAGAATTAAAACGTAGAGCAAGACACTTTAACTTTAAAATAATACAGCAAAATGTAATTTCATAGCCGTAATGGTATAATTAAAGGGAATAAAAACATTTTATCATTGCTTAACTAATACAGGTATCAATATTTTGGAAAAGGATAAATAAATATTTTATTTTCTTCTCATTTCTGATTTAGAAACCTTCACACTTTTACCGACATCGAATTTATCCTTGGCACTATCCTTTTCTTTCTTTTCTTCACTCAAAATTCTTGCGCGTTCCTTTCTTTCCTCAATAACATGAGCAGGGACAGAAGGAAATCCTCTGACAATTTTAACAACACGAGGAACTTCAATTTTATGCTCTTTGGTTACATTCTCCTTTTTCAAACTTTCTCGTGCTGGTTGTGTCCATCTTATTTTTCGTGGTTTAACTTTATTTATGTCTAGTCGTCTTACTTTTTTGCATGATAAAAGTACGGCTTTGCTGTCTGAATGAACAAATATTGTTCCAGATCCTTTTGGGATTGGTAGTCCTGAATATGCACAATTTCCTTCTTTCATTTAGATGGGTCTCAATTTAACAATAAAATTCTTATCAAAATTATAAAATTGAAATAGAAAGAATATAAAAAAATATACAGTGGAAAAAATAATTAATTAAATGCTTGAAATAAATAATAGATTGCTTTAAACAAAAATCGAGGATAATTAAATATTATTAAAAATGCCTATCCTCTTTTTTGCTTCTGAATCAAATAATTTCATGGAAAGGTGTGGTACTAATCTTCTAAATTTATTCTACAAGAAGAAAAAACTGAAAATAACTTGTTTGATAATAAAATTATTCATACAATCAAAATTTTGGTATTATTAATATTAAAATATTCATAACACGTAACCATATGAATCGACTTATTGAGTACTTGCCTATAATTATGCTAAAAGGCTTCATCTGATATCCCACCTAATAAGATTAAATTATTTGGACAATGATTCTTTTATTATATGAATGAATTTTGAACGTAGCCATACACTCGGAAATTGTATTTAATTTCAGATTAATTTGAATTTACTTTGTTAAAGAAATATCAAGCTTAAAAATTTCTATATGCGAATACCATTCATTATAAATTTTATGGAAACAGATAATATCACCAAGGGAAAATCTTATGCAATCACTTTTGATTGCAATTCTCATTTAGATATTCTAATAAATAAATGAATTTTCCCGCGAATAGTTAAAACCCCATGGAATTACTTTTGATTGTATTTCTTATTTAGATATTCTAAAAAGCTGATCTTTAATGGTTAAATAATTAAAAATTGAATTAGCCTCTGTTTCAAAATACTTTATCAAATGTATTAAGATATACATTTTGGAAAAATATATTCAAACTATGGGATTGAGTAAAACCTTTGTATTAATAGGTCTCGAAAAAAGGAGGGGTATTGAAGAAGACTTTGGAGAGGAGAAGATAGCCGAAAGTATAAATACGCTGTGCGTACAGAGAATCAAACAAGCTGTGCCTGAGAACAAAAACTAAAATTACGACTATAAATATGGTCCGTAAATAAAAAATTATTTGGAAAAATATAATCATATATCAATATCCAAAAAAAGTGAAGAAGGGTTTAATGTATTGATATAGCACATAGGTGTAATAAACTTAAAAAAATTGCTTTATTTTAACTAAATTTACTTGTTGGAAAATAATTATCAATGAATTTATACATATGTGTATCCAATATCCAAAACCAATTTTTGAGATAGTAGAATTTGATTTTAAAAAATAAAATACAATGGTGGATTTTTTTGAAAATTTCATGTTTGTAATTTTTTTTATAACAAAAAACCTTGTTTTAAAGACTTAAAATTAAAAATAACAGTAAATATATACATTATTTCAACTTAATGTTTTTACACACCTGGATATCTTGTTGAAAGCGGAAGATGCGGCTACCTACAATACTTTCGCTTACCTATTATCACAATGCCAAAGCCACAGCTTCAATATCTAGTATAAATTGACTAATGTGCATAAATAACATTAGAAATACTTGGATGTTTACAGTTCCTTGGTAAAATTATCATCAGTTTGGTGTTTTTTGAACTTAAATGTTCATTACATAATATGTTTTATAGTCTCGATCACTGGATGAATATATTTTAGAAAATAGATAAATTTTATAGTAAAAGAAACGTTACTTCAAGTAAATATTATTAAAAATGAACAATGTTATGAATCTACAAGAAAAAATTATTACATATGTCAAAAATTGGGGCGGTGTGATATAACACTATTATAAAAGCTATCCGAAAGAACTCAAAGTAACTAACCAGATTTAGACACATATAAAAAACTGGGAATTGAGAAAAACCTTTGAATTAATGAGTCTTGAACAGATGAGAGGTCTTGAATAAGAGTTCAGAGAGGAGAAAATATCCTAAAGTATAGTGCGCATTATGCACTAAAATACAAGCAAGTGTGCTTAAGAACAAAAACTAAAATTATAATGAGTAATTTAGCCCTAAAATAAATAAATATACAATGAATCTATATAGATCATTATTTTCATAAAACATTTTAGATCTACAAATATTTTTGTTAGAACTAGAAAATTATATATTAACCACACTAAAAACCAAGAAATACACACTTCAAAGATATCATACATAATGAAACTGAAAAGAAACATTGAATTTAACCTCCTGATAATTAATAATGAAAATCCAAAAATATTAATATAGATCTCGAACATATGTCGAATATTATGATTATTTTAGAAATAATCACTCGAACATCAATAAATTAAACTGGTTTTATTTATAAATAAAGTTTATATTACAATCTTAAGTATATTTTTTAATTTAAAATTTGAATTTTCCTATTTTATTGACGTTGTATATCTATTCTAAAAAAATAATAATAATATATACGCTATATAATTTAATTAATAAAAAACCGTTTTCTATAAAGAATATAAGATACATAAAAGCAAAATGAGTAAGTTTAAAAAAAAATACATTAAAATTCTGGTAATAATGATTATTTCTTTTTCTTTCGTGGAATTTAAATTGACATTAACACCCAAATTAATTTCGTATTCTCCTCTTTTTTTGTAAAACCACACCTACTCTAGTTAGATATATGAAAACTAAAATATATTTTTTATACAATATTCTCACATCTATAAAGGATTAATCTTTTATCGTGCAAGAAAATACGGTATTTGAAAAATCAATCACCATTCATTTTAAAGATCAGCATAAAGGTATCATAATCCTACTATATCGTATCAATTTTTTAGATATATATACTTTTAACTTATAGTTATAAAATATTGATTTTTTTTGTTTTTCAAACTTTCTATGACTGTAATTTTACATATTTATAAACCCTTATCATATAAGTTTTCGACATAATATATGGAAGCGATAAAACGCTTAAAACCTTTATAATTATTGTTAAATAAGAACATTTACCAATTAATATTTGTTGTGTGATGATTCTAAGTTTATTAATATAGTATTATAGCACTTGAATTTTGTTTAGTTTATACACCTTTTTTTTCTTATAATAAATTTCTAGAAATTTGTTTATAGAAAGAAAAATTGGGGCTTTTATTTCTAAAAAAATAATGATGATCACAAAATTCTTGAATTTATAAACAGATGTACGGTTATATTTATGCAGTTTATTAATTTTAATTTTTCTCGTCTATTTTTGAAATACCTTCTTATATTCGAAGTTTCTATTATTTTTTTACATTATTATTAATTTTTAACGCACAGGTGATACGAATTTTATTGTGTTTTTTTATTTATTTTTTATTTATGGGTAAATTTTCTTTTTAACAATTTTATCTATCTAAACGTGGTCAGCCCATTGGGAATATTGCACAACACTTTTTTGCATCTTTTGGTACCTTCCCCTGATCCATATTCATCTTGATCATCTTCTCTAAATCAAATGAGTTCAAGCTTATTGCGGAGTGTGGGTGCTTGCATGTATGCTTCTACTTCGTCTGTGATTTTTAACTCCTTAACATATTTTTTTTTGGAATTTTGTAACTACTCCTTCACAAGTCATTACATATGGTATTATTTTTGTTTAACATTTGTAAATTAAACCAAGTTCATTCTTCAAGATGCCATACTTCCTATATTTTTCATTCACAACTTCAGTTTACTTTTAAAGGCTAGCTATACCTATTTCAATCAACGTAATAATATTTTATTTTTTATCATATAGAAAAATATCTGGTCTATTTTGTTTGATTAATATATATGTTTTTATGCATAGATAATATAATATACAAAAAAGTAACCCATATATTACCCAATAAATATCAGTATAGAAGAAATATTGATAGGAATACAAAATAAAAATATGATTTTGAATATTTGATAAAATTAAAGCCACTTTATAAAATATAAGATACTTCTGCGAGATTTATATTATTTTGACTTGCTGCATATGATTAAATTGAGAAAAAATTGTTTCTAAATTTTGTTAAATGTATATCACCAAAAAAATTATGATATTAGTTACAATATAATTTATTTTCATTATAAATTTGTGCAAATTATATCTAATTACAATGTTTAAATCAGTTTATTTACAGAAATACTTCATTTTTTTAATTAAATTAACATTTGATTGTTTTTGGAGTTCCATCTATCTATTTTTGACAAATAATCAGGCAAAGATAGGCAATAAATAGGCAATACCGTTATATACAATACGCACCAGTTCTATATCAAAATACGTCTATTTACTTTTAATTGTGCCATCTGCGCAATCATATCGTAATTCATTCAAAATTACCTTTTTATCAAATGTTTTTCTATATTTTACCCTTGAATACATTTTATCATATGTATCTGGCTGATTTGGCTCACAAATAAATTATTATTGTCTTCAAAAATAATTTAATTTTAAATTTTTTCAACATTACTTCTTTAAAATCAGTAATAGGATTTTTAAGCATTCACACTGTCAATGTTAAAATATTTTTAGCGAAAAGAGTTTGTAAAAAAATTTAAATTCTGTTAAGTTATTTATAATCTTTTCAACTTTATAGCTAAAGATGCATATATTAAAATAGAAATTAAATTTAAACACTTAGATGTTGTCAAGACACAATTAATTTCATAACTTAAACATTTAATTTATTGGACTATATCTTTTTATAAGTAACCACACCGTGTAATAATGTAAATTTTTTTTATTTCAATAATAACCACCCATTTGTCCATAACTATTCAAGAATACAAATCCGGAATATCTAAACATATATTCCCGTGTCAAATAAAACATTGCTATTAAAAGGTCACTAAATATCAAGTATTCTGACAATCATAACTTTGTTAATATTTAAAATATAATAACAAAGAGATTCATTTAAACATGAATTTTCAGTTTTTTTAATTCACTTTATATATATTGCCAAGTCTTTATATATTCTGGATTTAATTTCCCGCTAAAAATTATTAAACATATAAGAAATAAACTTGTTACGTACTTTTTTTTATTGATCTGACCATTATATACACTTAATATTAAAATATTACTTCATATAATCTTATTTCTTAGCATATTGTTTTTTTATGTATTTTATTCCCTAAAAAAATCAACATTTAACCCCACTTAATATATAAAGAAACGAAAATATGATTTTTTCATACTTTTAAATGATTTTATTATAATTTTTTATTATAAGTTCATTATATTATTTAAATTTAATATGAATAATAAATGATAGGAAGACTTAATTTATATACACATGCACATAATTAATTTTCTGAACATCATTGTTTTTAAATTTACTTTTTTTTGTAAATATTCATAAAAATATATTTATTTCTAAGGCTGTTCTTCTATAATAAATGGAAAATATATAAATAAACATATATTTGTCACTTTTTGTCGGATCTTAATAATCTAAAACGTATTCGTACCGTAAACTTTTTTATTTAGTTTTATAATTTCTCGATGTTAATCTCTCTTTCAAGAATCAAAAATTCCTAAAACGATTCATCAATAAGTAATATAAAAATAAACTCAATTGTATATCCTATTCTTACAACAAGTCAGAAATAATTTATTACTATCAATATAAACAAATTTCACTGCGAGTCTAGCGAAAAAACATCGTTTAAAAATATACTTTTTTATTTTCCTGATCATATCATATTTAAATCTTAATATCATAATAAATTTGTTGTAAATTCATCACCTTTTAGCTACCGTCCACATGAAAAAAATAATTTATTTCCCTTTAAAACTAATATAAACTTCCTTCCACGCAGTTTTGCGTGGTTAAAGTATCACTGTAACCTTTTAATTGTAAATAATATTTTAGAATAATATGATTGTGGTCCGTTTTAAATATATTGCAACAAAAAACTGGCATAAAAATCTAATTAGCAAGATAAATAATATTGTTGTGAAATTTTGTAGGTTTTTTTGAATAGTATTTACAATTTTCACTTCACAGTATAAAATATAATTAAATTTCTATCTTTTATACATAATGTGCAAAATTAATCAAATTTTAGATGTATATCGACCACGCAATTGAAGCTCCCATCAAATTTTAAATCCCTTCGCTAAGTAATCATATTAGAAAATAAAATTTAAGGGTTAAAATTTAATTCTGATTGGTTTTTTTTTTAAAAAATCAAAGATATAAACATGTGAAAGTCACAAACTATTATTTTTATTGATACCCATCATCTGCTGTCTGCAGAGCTATTAAAATAAGAGTAATTATTAAAAGATTTACTGATGAATTAAATCAGCGATTTTCATCGGGGCTTTTACCATATTTATAGCGTCCCAGCCATAAATATGCCCACCAGGCATCACACTTGGTACTTGTTTTATAATTGTAATAACATTCGAAGTTGAATTCAAATTGTTACTTCCATTAGTCTGAACTTTTATTGTTGTTCCAGCTGCCTTCATATTATTTTTCTTTAATAATGGCTGGGTCTTCTCTTTTTGATTGCTAGAAAATGAATTTTGGCCACTACTTCTTTGTGTTAAAATATTACTTATAGGTTCATATAAATTTTTGCTTTTATCAACAACGTCTTTGAAGTTTGTTTTTTCTACATTCAAATTATTTACACTATTTGTATAATTTCGCACATTTTCCATTTGCTTGATGATATCAGAACTATTTTTCATTTCGGATTTTTGCTGTGCTAATTGTTGTTGAGCAAAATTATGGTTTTTATTCGGATCCAAAGGCTCTGAGTCATTGCCTATTTGCCCGAAAAACTGCATGCAATTTAAATTATCCGGTGTATTTATTTTTTCATTGTGGTCTCCAGTATAAATGCCACCCTCGAGAAGATTAGTTCTATAATAGGGAACAAGTCCTTCTAAACTATCGATTATGGGTTTAGAGTGAATATTATTCTGGGCATTTTGGCTACCATTTAGAGGTGACGTATATATAGCGGGGTCGTATTTGATGTCAGAGGAAGCATTATTCATATATTTATTTTGACTTTCTAAGGCACTTTTATTCAAGGGAATCCTAATCTGAAATTTCTGTGCATCATTATTTGATACCAAAGCTTGCATTTTTTTTATTATACCAGATTTTGCATGATAATTCATTTTGAATGAATTTACAGGGGTTTCTATTCTATTATGTTTCTGCGAATTCTCCACATTACTCAGATTCGTATCTAGACACATATCTTGAGCCTTGTGCAAATTATCTTGAATAATATTATTTATTCCCACAGGGGTGCCCCTGTTGTCATAGTCTTCATTTGATAAATTATTTTGATTTGCTGGTAAACCATTTACAGTTATATTGATTGGTAGCCTGGCATCATCATGGGCTTTGAAATCTTCCGCAAATATAGTGTGTTGTTGCGAAAAGACTGGAGCTCTATGAACATTTTTTGTGAATATATTTTGTTTGGTTCTATTTTGATCATAAAAACAGTATGAAGTCTCGTGTATTATTGTTGTTACTGTTTTAAAAACAGTCATGGGGTTATTTTTATGAAAGATAGTTGCATTACTTCCAATAGATTGCGTCAAGGCATTATGTATTGTTTGTGCAAGAGGATTCAAATTTGTGACGTTGGATTTCAATTTCCCGCTCGTTTTGCATCCGGCTCCTATGTTTTGCGGATGATTCAAGTTATCATTTTGTATTTCATTATTCCTAATTTGATTTACACTTATGTGTTTTTCTACATTACTTATCTTATTACCAACAATTTGATGCTTAGAAGCAAAGTTACCAAGTGCTAAAGTGTTTTGATCAGCATATTTTTGCGTGGAAATCGGGGTCAGGAAATTATTAGCGGTTGCTATTAAGTTTATTGGGGAGGCTGATTTATTTGGTAGACATGTTTGATAGTTAATGCTATGTGTAGCGTATACATTCGATTGAACATTTGAAATTTCTACGTTCTGAATTTCTTTAGCAGGGGGTTGTTTTTCATGCTTAGATTTTGAACCAGAACTACTTATTAAAAGAGATTCAGAGGCTATTTTTTCGGGCTTATCGAATTCATTTAATACATTACTATTTTTCAAACCACTGAAATATTCAAGTGGAACAAAAACCGTCGAATTCGGGATTCCATTATCTTTTTCTTGCGTCGTTTTGCAATCAATTGGAATGAAAATAGTAGCTTGTTGCGTACCAATATTTCCGTTGCCACCTGATTGTTTTTTTGGCAATTCAATCGGACTAATAGACTTATTATGCATCACACTATTCTGAACCAGAATCATACTAGTACCCTTATTCTCTACATTGTTCTTTTCCTGTGGTTTTTCCTTTGGTAGCTTATTTAAATGAATTTTACCGGGTAAAATAACTAGATTTTGCTTATTTCCGGAAAATTGGTGGCCTATTTTTTTTAGTACTTGGTTTACAATTTCTTTTTCTTTTTTAATTTCTTCTGGATCTGGGTTTATATCTTTACGCGCTTTTTCTTGCTCCTCGGAGCTGAAATTTTCATTTACAATATTCTTTACATCGTTGTATTCTTTTATTTTTTCATGATTGATTTCATCTATATTTTCACCTGTTTTAACAGCATCTATAACTCTTTCTGGTGGGATTTCCCCTGCCTTTTCAGCTACCCGAATTTCATCATCATTTGGAACGGAATATTCTGTAAGACTCCCTGTTCTATAGATTAATTTGCTTATATTACTCTTATCAGTCTTTTCTTTAGTAGTTGTAAGCTCCGTTTTAATTTTTTGCCCATTTGTCTTCAAGTCATTCTTAATACCATTTGTTAAAGAATTTGATTTTTCATCCTCTTTTCCTATACTTTGCGCAAAAGTAGTTGTATTTGAATTTATATTTATTTTGGAATCCTGTATGTTATTTTGTTTTTCACTTTGGGTGAATGTGTTTCTTGAGCTATCTTGAACATCACTAGATTTTTTTATATCTTTTCCTGTGTTATTGAGTACCCTTTCTGTTTGTTTCTTAGAATCACGCACCGTGCTGTTTGTCTTTTCTTTTTCGAGTCCGTTATCATTAGTATTTTCTTTTTTTGAAGAATCCTTCATTATGTTATTTTCTTTTTTGACATTTGTGCCATCCGTTAGATTATTTATTTTGGAATTCGATACTTTCTGATCGTCTGTGCTTGGTGTTACATTCACTTCTTTTTTGTTTTCATCTTTAATTGAATCTGTTTTAGATGCATTGGAAGTTTCACCTTTGATTTTATTCGTGTATTCTTTGCCCATATTCCCATCTTTATTTAATTCATTGGCCTGCCCACTATTATTATCAACAACATTACCACCATTTGTTACCTTGCTTTCAGCCGAATGGCTATCAGAAGAAGGAACTAGATCATTTGATTCATTTCCCCATCCCGATTTAAACTTACCAATTTTGTCAATATTACCCCCATAGTCATAGTCATCACTTTTAATATTTTTACTATTAATACCCTTGGTTTTTTTTTGTTCATAAAATCCATGCTCTTCTTACCCTGATCATTGTTTTCTACACTGTCACTATCCACATATTTTCCACCGATTTCATCTTCTGATTTACTATAGTTTTCATATTCAGATTTTTCATTTTCGTCATTCATTCTTAAACCATCAGTTGACGTATGTTTTGCTTCGTCTTTATTTGACGATTCATGATAAGCTTTGACTTTATTTGTATCTGCATCTTTATAATTTTTTTGGTTTTCGAGTTCTTCATTCCTTCCATTCTTCTTGAACAAATTTTCTTTCATATCTTTGCTTTTGTGAATTCCATCATAGTCTTCATCAGAATTCTTTTCCTCGATATTAAACCCTTCGTTTTCAACCAAATTACTTCTATCAAATTTATTAGGATCTCTGCTTTTAATCTTTGTATTTTCACTTTCGATTATTTTATTATCGCTTTCTTTTAAACGAGAACCCTTAGACAAACTTAAATTAGATGTTTCTGCGGTACTTTCATTTGATTCTATGCCTTCGCCTCGATGTTCATTTTGTAAAGATTTATTCTCTTCGGCTGTTTCGACTTTACTTATCTCTTGTGAAGCTCTAGATTCTATCTCACCTTCGGTTGTGTCAGTTTTATTATTCAATGATTCATAATTGCTACTTTCCTTTGATGTTCCGTTTAATACCAATTCTGATTGTAGATCCTTTGAATTTTCTTTGGCCTGCACATCCTTCTTATCATCTTCTAAATTATTTGCTTCTATTTCTTTAGACACGTCTAAGCGCACACTTGCTTCTAAAGCACTTCTTTCGGATTCATCGACTATTTCCATTTCATCTAGACGTCTATTCACTTCTTCATCCTTTAAATTCTCATTCTGTATCGCAACTGTTGCGTTATCTTGGTTTTTCTTATCTAAGGTGCCATTGAATGTTATTATTGCATGAATAGGATACCGATTTAGTCCAGTTTCTCCTTTTAAATCATAACCACCATCTTTGAATTCTGATAAAATTCGGGAATAGTTGACAGTGAATACCTTATCAACACTAATATCCCTTATTAATATGAAATCTCGTTCTATATTATCGTCATTGCCATTGGTATGATCTGTAGTCAGTTTAAGCTCTTTATTATTATAATCCATATCTATTACATTAAGATATGACACCGCCATCATTTGTCTCAATAACGGAGAAATTGTGCCTAAAGTTCCCATGAAAAATACTGGTGATTCCTCAATCTCATTTATGGATGATACATCGTTTGCTATATTGATGAACATGGCTTCAACTGTGTTCTGAAATGAAGAATATAAGTCGCCATTAATCACAGTGTAAGATACACTGTTTAAATGTATATCCTTGCTGTTATTTTCAGAATCATCAGATTTTTCTTTAGTGTAGTTTGTTTTGAATTGGTTCAATCTTGGATCTATTACCTCTGCATAAGATGCATATATTTGAGGAATAGTATCACCTGTCTCGAAATAGCCTGAATTTTTTATTGACACTAAATCACTATCATAGATAATGGGGAAGTATATTTGAACGCCAGATATTAAATCTCGAACACTTTTATCCACATTAATTATATTATAATGACTGCTTTTCTTTTTGGAAATATTTTGACTTTCTAATTTTTGTCGAATTTCTTCTAGCCTATACATATCGACACCTTGTAATGCAAGTATTGTTGGATGTGTGTGATCAATTAGCTTGACTAAATGATCTACGTCTCTTTTATCCTCCGAAGTTACCGAAAGTGTTTTATACATGTTAAGTGTGACCAAACTTATATCTCCAAATCTATAAATTCGGTTTTCTTCGCTATTTTCAGTTTCATCCTTCTCGGTTGGTTTGCTTTTTTCCTCTTGATAGTTAAATTTTAATTCCGGCAGATGATCATTAAAATAACCAATTAATTCTGAAATGGTTTCTTTTCTTGACGGACTTGTGCTTTGTTCGTTATGGACGAGAGGGTCATAAATACTTTCATGGAATAGATTGGTTTTTGGCTCTTCATCATTTGAAGCAGACATAACAAATCGAGAAAGAAATGTCAAAAAAATAAAAATCAATATAAAACCATTCTTCTTCTCTCTATAAAGTGTTTTTATAATTTTGGTGTCCTTTTTACCCTTATAATCTCTCTGTATTGCGTAATTTTTCTGATCTATAATATCTTGATTTCCTTGATTTTCACTATTCTCGCTCGAATGATATGTAAAAATACTTTTAATCGAATAATTTTTGGCATTGTAATTAGAAAGTCTAGAATTTATATTAATATCCCGATAAACCATTATCATTTTCGAATATTCTTTTTTCAAATCATGACTTTCCATGGGTACAATATACCACAAATTATAGTTAGATGACCAATAAACGCGTTTTATCAGACTTAGTGATATAAAATGCTCATAAACTATCTCGAATGTATTTTTTGTTGCGCAAAAAAGGTTATAAAAATACGTGAGTCCGAAACATAATTTCAATAATATAAATTTAAGTATATTTTTCAATATTTCGTGCCTAGAAATACTTTCGTAATTACATGAAAAATATAGACATCCGCACAATGAAGTAATATTAGTGCTCGTCGGGTCTATGCATAATAAAATGGCATTTAAAGGGATCATACTGAATTCTGAATTTTTACAAAAAGTAATCAACGTGTTATTTACTTGATCTTGACCATATATATTACACAGTGGATGCTTCTTAAAGGCCCTTAAACTGTTAACTCGTCTATTTTCCCCCAGAAATGGATGGTAACGAATAAAATTCCGAATATATTTGTTTTTTTCATGCAAAAAGAAAGATTTTGATCTGTAATTCATGGCAATATTATTTAAAAGTTTCATCATGAAATAATATCTATTGTTATTTTCACTTCTCTTTATCACTTTTATCTTGTAAATTTCTATGTATAGACTACTAGAACATGAATATCGGGGAATATTTTCAAAAAAATAGTGCGCAAATTTCCCATTTGCAGCGACAAAAAAGAACACATACCTTTTAACTCGAATGTTATCAAAATGTAATATTCTTTTTACCAAAATCATTTTTGAATTTTTTGCTTCCCATTGTGATCTCCGTAAAAATTGAAACAAAATTCCATATATTGAAGCTAGAGAAAGCATTTTGAAAATATCAGAACACAGAAAATACCATTCACACAAACTTAATACACATGATCTACTTTTTTTCCATAGATTATTCTCATGTATGTTATGAAAGTCTATAAGGCATTTTGAAATTTCAATAGTAATTTTCCTTCCTCTAACATGTATAATTCTTCTATATAAAAAACAATCCATTTCCAACCCAACATCATCGTGATTGATAAGAATTTTGTATTTCATAAAATACGGTAAATCATTTAAGAGTCTCTTTTCATTGCAATAATGTCTAATATTTTCATTTTTCTGGCGCCTGGTTGTCTGGTACACACTTTTGATCTTAATAATAAAGTTAAATACTGTATAGAATAGTAGAGAAAACACGAATATATTCTTACAAGATAAAAAATCAACTAACAATTCGTGGAAACAAAGTTTTTCGAGACTACAATACCCACCCATAATTTTCTTTTTTTTCATCCCCTAAGTTTTGGTGAATTTATATTTCTGAAACAAATTAATATAAAAAAATTTCGCTATCAAATCAAGTCAAAGCTATGCAATATTCAGAAGACAATTAATTATTACATTAATCAATCGCATCATCCAAAAAATAAATTAGCACCTATAATATAGATATGGAATATTTCAAACGTACCAATAAGATTTCAATTTTTTTTGTTCCAGATTATTTTAACCGTTTAAAATACTCTTTTCAGGCAAATTTCAACATAAAACTGGTCGAAAATTTCTTCATCATCTTTCTTAAGTTTGATAAAAATTTTGAATTTTTCTTTAAATATAATGAATGGTTGAAATACATATGAAATGTTTTATAGATAGGTCCAATTGTTAACGATTAGCGTTTTTAAACTGAAAATCTATTGGATGAATTTTCACCAATAATTTCTCTATATATGCTTGTAGGATTCAAAATAAATCTTTACTCAACAAAAAATATCCTAGCATTAAATAATCACACATGAATCCATAATTAAAATAAATTTGTTGTAAATGAGCCACAAATTTTGGGATAAAATACAGTACCGACACTATAATTTATAAATGTCAAACCTTACTAGAAAATCACGGAAAAAATTAATATCAAATTGTCTTTTTATAATTAAAAATTTCTCAATATTTATCTCTAAAAAAGGTTATAAAATAAAAAAAGCATTTTTCTATTAGAAAGAATTTATATAATTGCATGAAAATATGATAATATAAATATTATAAGAGCTTAAGAATAAATATTATGTCAGCAATGTTATTATAACTATAAATAATGCTTTAATATTACCAAAATTTATATAATCTCAACAGCATTAAGAAATAAGGTAATTCAAGGGTGATTGTATAGAAATGAAAACTATGATGTGCTGTAATTTTTATAATCGATTTAAAAAAAAATTTTTTTTCCTTTTATGTGTGCATATGAAAAATTTTAATTGTATGTGTGGATTATTTAAAAAAAATAAAGTCCTTTAATAAAATTACCCGATTTAATTGTTATAAACCATTTTCTTTTTATTGGGGATGGTTATCTAATAAAATATAAAACACATATTTTCTTGGTGTATAATAATTATTTTTTGTTAAATTTTTTTCCATTTACAAATATGTTTTTTCACATGTTTTAAGACATAATTAATTATTATAAGCTAAATTACTATCCTGAATTAAAACAAATAAATCATTTTTAATCATGGTTTTGGTTATTCAGATTAATATTGGGATCAAAGTTAAAAAAATAAACAAAGTTTCGATATATATATTGCGTTTTGTTGGTTAGAAATAAAATTTGCAGTGAAAATATATAGAAATGCAAAAGTAAAATACATGGCCCGAACAGCATCTTAATTTTTTAATAATGTGGTTTTGGTAAGACTAGAGGTATGCCTCGGTCCACCCCATTCTTTTCACTGATTATGAAATATTAGGATTATAAATTTTTTTTTCTACAATTTTTTCTTTCTGAGTGAAACTATATGGTCTTCTATATTGTTGCTTGAGTGAAGGTTTTTTTCAACAAAAAGACATGGTGATGATAAATCGGAAAAATCTGCATAAAAAAACATAGAAATTTGATAAATAATGTTTTTAGTTGATGCCAGAGGATTGATTACAGCCTTAAGAAAATTATAAATAGCATCACAAGGTGTGATTTTTAGGATTTGCGCGATAGAAAACTCTGAATTAGAATATATATAATCAATTTGTGTTAATAAATCCAGGTCAAATTTATCTGCTATTATGTAATGGTGCAAAATTGTGCAGTAAATATATTTTTTTAACATATATTGATGAACTCGATTTTTAATCGGGAAATAAATATAAATATTATTTCTCTCAAAATTAAAAACAATTATGTATGATTAAAAAGTAAGAAAATATTATAAAATAGAAAAATATAAACTAAAAATATATGGATTTAGAAATGGTTATTTTGTCAATAGATAATTAAATTAAATAATATAAATATAACAAAAATATAAATAATTAGAAGCCTAACAATAATTGATTCAATGTACAAATATTTGAAATACTTAAAGCATACCGATGGCTGATAAAATTGCCTAATAATTTAAAATAACTACAATGTATAATACAGCTATTAATATGAAAATTTAGCAATACTGAATAAAATATAAAAAGAATTTATGAAAAAAGTATAATATAAAAACATCTAGCTATACTTGGATATAGTTGATATATAAAGTTATTTGAGTGTAAATCTATTAAATTGCAACAATTAAGGATTTTTAAAAAATATAGACTCATTTAAAAAAAAATATAAAAATTAAAATATCAACGGATATTAACCAGAAAATTCTCCTAGTTATGTAATATTATAATTATTACGAGTTGAATATTTCGAGTCTTTATTATAGAAAGAGAAGCACGCTTCAATTATATTGCTAGTTATTTACCATTTATTTTGGGGATTTAGTTTAATCTTTTAACAAATTGACGTAAACGAACCCCATAAACATGAGAATAAATTTGTTGCAAGAAGCCCGGGCCTATTATTCGTTAAATTACTTACATTCCGTAATTTAAATGCGTGGGCAGTGCTTTTCCGCGTTTAATCGAAATGATTTTGACCTTCATCCTAAATCTATAAATGCGAATTGCCTAAGAAGTATTTTAATATTTATTTTACATATTTTTAATTGTTTTAATTCCTTTATAAATTAATACTTTAACCTTTTTTGGGTATAATTTTTACATCTAATATTTGATCTAAAAAAATTACAAAAAATAAAGAATTTTTTATTTATTTTTATATATATATTGCATTTTTGATTATTTTCATGCCTATACTTCGATTATATCGCATAATTAAGTTCTGTGAAAAAAAATCATTTATAAGTGTAGCAATCAGAGAATCGGATTATTTAATTTTGTAATCATGGCACAAACTTTTATCTTGATTTGTTTATTTTTAGTATAAATTATTTTTAAACTGTAAAAATTGAATGCTTTATACTGATATGAATCTTTCCAGTTTTTTATTTCTTTTTGTTGCTCATGATTATTTGATTGCACCTTTATTTGCATTAATATTTTTTTTATATGGTTGAGATTATTTTTTGATCGTTTTCCAAGATCTGATTTTTTAATTTAATTTGTTATTACGTTATAAGCTATAATAAATACGAAAAAAATGGTTAAAATTGTATTTTAGTGATATTAAAATGAAATATATTTTGTATTTGGGTTTTAAAGATCGAAAAATTTCATATATTTGCATTCTGTAATTTTGATTTTTTTAAACTAAAGCCGAATATAAAAGTGAATTTTAATAAAGCCACCCGAATCTTATTCATGTGTCAAATTTCAATTGTATAATAGAAATGGTTTGCCAGTAATAATTATAAGAAGTGCTATATATCTGGGATTATACTTGAAAAAATATGAATAGTATTTTTGAGCAATCAAAATTGTTTATATTATATAAGCCATAAAGTCATGACTATACAAGAAGACACAACGAGATTGTAAGATGTCTTCACTTTATGTTGGCAAGAAAATACAATTTCAAAAAAGCCAAAAAAATCCGCAGACACTCTGTACAAGAAATAATGGAAAACCAATTTGCAGAGATCAAAGTAGATACAAGAATTAAAACAGACATCAAGTTATCGAATGACAGACCTTATATTTTTGTATATGACAAAAAGAAGAACTGCATCACTCTGATCGAAATTGGCGTGACAAGTATTGACAACATAAACATAGTTGAAAACGAAAAATTGAGAAAATATGACCTGCTAGCATCTGAACTATCATTAATATACAAATGCAAGACAAAAATTATTCCATATATTATAACATGGGACGGTGTGGTTACACGATATCATAGAAGGTACCTGAAGGAACTAGATGTCACGAACCAGGTTGAGGCATATATTCAAACCTTGGGATTGAGAAAAACCCTTGAATTAATAGATCTCGAAAGAAGGAGGGGTATTGAAGAAGACTGTGGAGAGGAGAAGATAGCCGCAAGTATAAATACACTGTGTGTACAGAGTATCAAGCAAGCTGTGCCTGAGAACAAAAACTAAAATTACGACTATAAATATAGCCCTTAAATAAAAAACATATAATTAGCCATAAATAAAAAGGATAAGTCTGGTTATACAAATATATAATTTTCTTTTAAAAAGCATATAAAAGTTAAATAGATAATATAGATAAATAAAAAATAACATTCATAAATAAACCATTAAAAAGGTATTTAAAATGCGCGAGCAAGCAATTAAATCTTATCTTTGGGCTGATAGTGAAAATTTAAGACTTATTAAATATAAACCAAAAATTCAACCCGAAGTCAAACACTATTCCCAAATATAAATAATATTTTGTATTCCAAGGTTTTTTTTATTATGTAGACTTTTAATTAGATCTGGAAAACTAAATTTTCATGCCTTTTGAACGATTTTTACCTTATAATACTCAAAAGACATAACTTAATTGTCCAAATCAAACTTAATTTACTAGCAATCAATCATGAAATAAGAGATACGATATATTGGAATTTACCAGGAAAAAATAGTCGAATTTTCGCATTTAATTACATGAAAATTTTATAAATTATAAAAAAAGATGAATATAGAAAAATATTTTTAATATTTTATTCGTTAATAAGTTATTAAATAATATAAAAAAATAAGAAATTTAACTAAACAAATTATCATCAAATATATAGTCTAAAAATACAAAAATATTAATTCCTTTGACGTATTGGTGTAGGTATTAATATAAAATCAGACATCCCTACTCATACCATTATTTGCCAATAAAATCATATAACGTGATATTCTTTATCTAAATACATCATAGAAAAAATAAAATAAAATTTTTTTGTGCAAAAATAGATAAGATGTATCGTTTATATTTCTATTGAACTTCTTTATTGTTTATAATGATGAATGATAGATTAAATTACAAACTAACGCATCAATCAAGGGATGTTGAGGAAGTTGTACAGAAGGAAAATATATTGTGATCAAAATGATAAACTTATGGACTAAAAAATATATCTATGACGTATAATTATAAAATCAAGATGATGCATAGGAATTAAATATAAAATGATTCAGCTATTTATCATTTTAAAGTATTCAAAAATATCTTAAAATAAATAATGCTTATTTCCAAGTATTTTTAAAAAGAAAAATAATTTAAGTCACCTTTATAGGTAATATAAACCATTTAATCGCGGTACTAATCAATATTAGACATCTATTCACATGAAAAGTTTATAAATCTTTTAAAATTGTGTAGATTATATTGATCATGTGTATCGCAGATTCATCCATAAAAACGTTTATTTAAGTTTCTTTTACTCAGTATATCATAATCTTCCTAAAATATTGATATTTATGCAGAAAGCATTATATTTACCTTGATTCGTGTATAATTTTACCTTATAAATTATGTTTTCAAACTGTTTTATTCAAGCTAGTATAAGCTTATAAGTTCCAAATGTTATATTTAATTCAAATGTCTCTTTTTATATGCTCTATAGCATTATAATTGCATTATATTAGTATTATATTCATCGCAGTTAGTATGAAATTATAGTTATAAAAGTATCGGCGGTTTCTTTTTATTTTTCTTGCTAGGTTGAATTTTTCGCCCTTTACATATATATTTTTAACAATTAAAGGATTTTAATTGCTTTTTTCGCATATGTAAATAATAATTATTTTGATTTATTCATAGAAATATCAATTATTTCAGCACCAAAAGCATTAAAATTGATAGAAATTACTTTTTATATTAAATATGATTTTTAAGATTTCATGTTTTGTCATTCTCCAATTTTATTTATTTTTGGGCCTTTTATGATTAATTAATAATTTGGCGGAATTTAATTATACCTTTTTGTCTTATATTACTGTAAAATATTAATCAGGTACTATATTTGTTAATTAACAATTTTCAAAAAACCAAAATTTTAGTTAAAGGTTAGTAAATCGTCTTAAAGAGCAAGTTCTTGAACATAAGATAATGTTTTTAAACTAAAGGCTTTCTTAGAATGTTGCAATAATGTATTATTAGCATAAATATGTTCTTTATGGCTTTCAAACTGTTTAGACACGGGCTTTTTGGCGTACTATAACAAATACAGACTAAAAATAGAAAAGAGAACTTTTGAAAAAGATGTTGAAAATTCTAAATGATGTAACCAAACAAAATTTTTTCAAATTGCTTAAAATCAATGATGAGTAATGCAAATTTTTGTTTTTTTATTTCTGTTACAGTAATTTTATGTGATTTTCATCTTATATTTATAAAATATCTAAATTTCATGTAGAAAACATATTTGCATTTCTAGTATGATGGAAAGAGACAGTTATGCTTTTATTGGCATCTAATTTTCTGTTTATTATATTTTCATCATTTTTAAAATTTTATAAAATCTTATAATAAGCATTGTAATCTCATTTCATCACCAAAATTGTTAAATTCAGTAAAAAAAATGCTGATTCATACATTTGAATACCAAAATAGCTAGATATCGATCTTTTTACCTTATCTAGTTGTGTTTAATACGCCCTATTCTTCATGAAGATTCCAAACCTATTTGAAATATTAATATGAATAATTTAGCGAGTCCGTTTCTATGTAAAATCTATTTTACTGTTGTTTTTACTTAATTCTATATAATATCAGCCTAGTTTTTTTTTAGAGTAGAAAATATGAATAATTAATATCTTAGGAGCTATTTTTACATATGACTTCAAAAATTAAAGCTTTCCTTTATATATAGTTCTAAATATATATTTTTAGTAGTTGTGCATGTCTAAAGTAAAAATCGAACCCATAAAAAGACCGAATATAAATTAGAAAGTTACTGTTTAAGAGACCAAAAACGTGCCCGAACATCGAATAAAGCCTGTTTCGTTCTGCAAAGATACATATAAATGTATATTAGTGGCGGTAGCATAATTAACCTGGACGGCAATTTAATAAAATTACATCCCCCTCAATATCGACTATACTCAGATAAACCTGTCCTAATCCACAGATATTATGCGGTTTAGAGTCTATGTGAAAGATCGACGTGGGGGTGTATTAGATAAGCAAAAAGCTCCTGATAGTCATTAGCGAACGTCCTAAAAAATAAGATATACATGTAAATACTAAGTAAATAAAGAAAGAAGTAAATAGTGTTAAATTTTTATAGTTTTTAGATTGTATATTCTGTTCAACCCTTATATTTTATTTGAAGATTAACTTTGAAGCGTTTTTTCATAGTTTTTATAAGATTAGATAATATTTTTGGTCTAATCGATAACAAATTTTAAAATAAAAGTTTTAGACTTTTAAATGACTGAATTTGGATACAAAAAATTAATTTTTCGCATTCCTGATTTTATTTTATTCTGGGCGTTAATACATAATTCTAAGATTCTTCCTGTATATTAATCAACACATCTAAAAAATAAGGGTGTCTAAAATCCATATTGAAATAATTATATATAGATGGTTTTCATATATGCGATGTCGATACGGAATAACTAACCATGAAAAAATAATTGAAGGAAATTGATGTTGCTTGTAACATAAAAAAGATCATATATTAGTTTTATCATTATAAAGATGAATTTTAGAGGTTAATTGGGGTAAAAAAGATGAGAATTGCTATTATTCTACGTTTTTTTAATTATAAAGTACAATTTTCGTTATTAAATACATGCAGCACGATAATGCATTCAAAATAAAATACAGATATAAATCGTAAATAAAATATTTAGAAATTAAATCGCCAATTTTTATAAAATTTTAAATATTTATCCTACTAAAATCCAGAAACTAAGATTAGGTGACTATTTAGATTTTATGTGATTTTAAAGGATACCAGATTCAAGCCAATTTACTGGTACTTTAGAAGGAAAATATATACCTTTATAGCAGCATATCACGCTTTCAGTTATATGTATTATTTTTTATTCTCTTTTTCGGTGTCTTAGATTCGCAATTACGAATATAATCAAATGTTTCGATTCGCAAGCTAAATAATGAAAATAACAGATGTGGACTTAATAAGCTTATACATAATTTAAAAATACTTTTATATTGTTTTAAATTGAATAAATATCATGGTATTGGAATCTAGCGAGTTATGTAGTAACCATATAAGTTTCTTTCTTTTTCTAATTTTTTAAAATTTTAGTTTTTATGGGTGCTGCTCGATTTACTTAGTTTAAACCTATTTGAATGTTTTTTGCAAAAAAGAAGCGAAGTTTTATCTTTTTTACGATAGTAATACTATGTAAAACTTCTATATCACCTTTTATAGAAAATTACTATGATATGTTGGCATATCAGAGCCTATAACTAGTGCCGATTCATTCTGCATCTTTAAAATAACACTATTATGTCAAAAAAAAATATGATTGTTTACATATTCTATGACTTTTGAACATAGAAGACTCTTTAAATCATTTCAAAGTCATAAACTTAAACTTTTTTAAGTGTAATTAATTTCAGATAATTTTTAATTTTACTAGCAGGTTTTTATCATATCATTAACTACCCTTAAAGATGTTTATAAGTTTTAATTGAAAGAAAAAACTCTCTTTTTTTAAATATAAATTATAATCTTATTTTTGGTGTAGTTTTTATTTAAATTTAATAAACCTTTTTTTATTTGATTTTAATTTTATTTCATATTATGAATAATGCTAAAATTATATATAAAGGGTCATTTATTTATTAATGTTTTTATAAAGCATGAATTATGTTACACTATTTATATTCACTATCACATAAATTTTCATTATTAGATGATATTCTGTTCAATTTTAAACGAAGCTTTGAATTTAAAAATCCTAGAATGATTATAAAAATGAATGCCATTGTACAAACACATATGATAAAAAACTCTACAGTATCGAATGTTGGATCATGAGATATCAAAGTGCTTACCATCAACGGTGAAAAGGTATATGCTATATTTAAAATACATGTGAAAATAGCAAATCCTGTTGTAAGATTATCACTAGGAACGAGATATGTTATACAGGGCCAGTAGCATGAAACTAGTGGACCAGCTATACCTAATATTAAAATGGGTATGAGAGATGATCTAAATGCAAAAAATATGATCGAATGTGCCAGTATCATCAATAAACATCCCATAGCCGTTAATATTAATTTATAGCCGAAAATATCAGCCAAATACCCGACAACAACTGTAAGAACGATCGAAACACCTTCCTGTGTAGCCATTAATCTTCCAGCCATCATATGAGAAACATGATATCTTTTTTGAAACATAATAGTAGCTATGCTCGAAAATGGTGCCCAAGCTACCGCAAACATAAATGATATTCCTACAAGAAGCGAAAATCCAGGATTAAACCCCCTTCTATTGGTATTAGAACTACTAATTAGATTAATGTTTTGATCATTAAATATCCTAACAGGTCTTTCAAATTCTACTGTTTTTCTAGCCGTGGCTGGAAAATATTTGTTCACATTAGAAACTTCTGAAAATGGCTTTTCCTCTTTTATCTCTATAGCTTTATCAACATTCGAAGCCCAGGGATCTGATTCTTCAACCAAAATAGAAATATTTTCTATGCTTTTGCTAAAAGGCTGATCATCATCTTCAAAATGTTGATGATTCTTAGCACAAAACACATTCTTACGTAGATCACATAATTCCTTCACAGAAAAAAATTCCGTGTCGATTGAGAGGGAATTAATATTATTTACATTCGAATTAGTTTCTATTTCCTTATCACTTCGCCTGGAATCTTCATCTATAGAGGTAATCGGCGGATCTGATGATATCTTTTTTTGGGATATTTCTACATTACTTACAACAGTATTTTCTAATTTTTCATTTATAAATTTATATTTTTTTGGATTTCTAAGAGAGCTCGCACAAAGAATCAACCCTATAAATGTTACAAGACATCCTAACATTGTGCTAAACGATTTTCCGACTTTTTTGGCAAGAGGCGGGGTTATAAGATAGTTAAAAACAGTTCCACATCTTGCAATACTTGTTGATATACTCATGCTAAACGCAAGCTCCTTTCCCTTAAATTTATCGGCAATTATTTTATTTTGTATAACAGTAAAGCTTTCTCCACCTACACCATAGATAAAACGACCGATCATCATTGTAATAAAAGAAGCTCTATATACCCCAATAGAGAAAACTACTTGCCCTATGAATACTAATGAACAAAGGAATATTCCAATATTTTTGAATCGTAGTCGACTTCGTAATCCAAAAAATAATGGCAAAATCATATTTGGAAAAGCATATACACTATACAGTAGTGTAATTCTTTGGGCTCCATAGTCATCCCCTAGATCTAGATGTTTATTAAGAGCAGCCGGCATATCATAGACATAATAAAATGAAAACAGAACCATTGAAGTCAAAGCTAAAGTCTTGTATCTTGATCCCATTTTGTATAATTTTCTTTCCGCTTAGTTTGTAATCTCTAATGATATATTGTCATTCGTACATGTATGTTTTAAAAATTTTGAACTTTGTTTTAGATTAGATGTGATGTATAGAAGATTATAAAAATTGAAATTATTGGAAGGTTGTTCTATGCATCAATAATTATAGAAAATAGAACATCTAATTTATCTCATTATTAAACAAATATGTATCATGAAAGATAATAAAATACGCAGTATTTACATATGCATCATATAATTTATGGCATGATTCATACTAATTTATTTATATTCTTTTTTCTCAAATATATTTCTCTTTTGTATGACTATGTATCATACCATTATTTATTGACCCATTTGTTACTGTGGTTTCAAGATACGTGAAATTGTGATTACATATCGATGATAAATAGAATATATAATCAGACTGCACAAATTATGGTAAATTGTGCTTATACTCATTTGTAATAAATCTAGAATGAAATTTCTTTTGGCATAAAATATAAAATAAATTAAAAAATAAATATACCAAATTAGAATTCTAAAGCCAAACTATTGTTTAAATGGTGAATTTCTTCAATTATTTCTAGATCAAAATGTACTTATTTTTTTGTATAATGAAAATCTTCTATAAAAAAGGAAACTTAACCTTATTATTCAGCGACAAAGGCAAAGAAGTTGAATTTACGGGAAGCATATCACAGTTCAATTTAATTGAAAAATATAATCACCTGAAAGTAATATATTAGAATATTTAAATCACTACCGTGAAAATTTTAATCATACTGGGTAATAAATTATAGTTAATTAAATGGATGTTAAAAATAAATACATCGCATTACATTTTTAAATTTTTCTATGCAATTTTGTAATCTTAAATCTCTCTTTGATGTAATTTATTAATTTATTGTTTACGTGATTATTCAAACTATAAAGAATAATATATATAACGATCATATATAAGAATTTAATTTGATTTTCGAAATTAATTTGAATAAAAATTATAAAATTTATTGCTACCTTCGAATATGCCGCGATATTAATATGAATAATCGATATTTATTGGCAGAACTGAAATCAATTTCCTTAATAATATGTGTTATTTTTATGATACAATATATTTTTAATAATAAATTCAATATGAAGTTTCATTTTACCTTAAATCAGTCTCGGATCTTTTTTTCGTTTAGCTTGTATTTAGAGCTTAAAGCAAAATTTTAATATAAATATTTCCAGAATTAAGAAAAACCCTTGAATTAATAAGTCATTAACGGAGGAGAGGTAATGAAGAAGACTTTGGAGTGGAGAAAATGGCCGAAAGTATCAATACGATGCGCGTACGAGAGATCAAACAAGTTGTGCTTTAGAACAAAAAATAAAATTATAACGAATAATTTAGCCCTGAAATAAATAATTTACATATTTCTAATTAAGATGCAATTCTTGTATTAATGCTTCAAAAAAGGCAATAAAAATTGATTATTAAATAAAATGTATGTCTAAAAATTTTATACATCTTAATTCATTCGTTCTTCTATAAGGTTGTATTGAACACAGATAAAGTAGTCAGTTTTCTTTCCAAAAAAATATATATTGTTCTTGTTTATCATTTAACACAATTTTGGCAATAAAAAGACTAATAGCTTAATAATAAATATTTAAATGGGTTCCCAATTTATATAAAAGCTATACAAAGAGCCTAGCTTATTTAATCATTTAAAATCCGCTTTTAAAGTGCTGTTAATGTGTTAAACATATAAAACTTTATATAATGGGGCGATTTTGGCATATATTAGCATAATATTGGTGAAAACTTAAACTGATAGATGTATATGAGTTACGTGCATTCTTTAAAATAAGTAATTGTCGTCAAATAGTAATCACGTTCCGTAAACATGATTGGTGAAAGACCCTATCAAGAAGGGATAAAGGGGAAGATAACAAATTTATGAGAATTTTATGTTTAATAAAATATATCTTTGAGAAAATGTCTTATACCTATAAAAAGACCCACAAAAGGCGCAACTAATCCAATCTATATATTGAATTATTGCCTTTAGTCGTTCTCACAGCTGAATATTATAAAATTAATGTTGACTATACCCTTTTAATAAACTTGTGTTTCATTTGCACTCGCTATAATTAGAGATAAATCATAAAATAGATGCAACGGTTATAAATAAAATAAGTGATTCGATTTACATTATTTGCAATAGCTCGACAATAAATTATTGTGAGTAAATAAAGGTAAAAAAATGTTTGAAATACCAATTAAAGTAGCCCGCCATTATCCAGTTAATAATATGGATACAAGCAATGTTTTTTCTATAGGAGTGTCAATTGAATTGTGTATTGTTATTTTTTTAGATCATTATACAAATTATAAGATTGCGGCCTCAAAATAAAATTGAAGAATGCACATATTTTATTTGTGATTGACACATAATAAATCAATCATAAAGAAGTATTTTTTTTGCAATGCGAATTCATTAATCTATAAGTTTAAGACAAATATTATCTCGAATTTCTTAACATGGAATGGATTGGTATCACAATATCATAAAATTTGCATTAAAGAAAACGAAGTCACGAAATACACTAAGGCATTTTAAAATATAAGGAATTAAAAAAAAATCCTTTAACAATAGGTCTTGAAAGAGAAAATACATCAAATATAATGTAAGAGAAGTAGATATAGCTAAGTGTAGAATTTAAAAATATTCACAGGAAGTCAAGTAAATTAGCCTCGCGGCAAAAATCTAAAATTATAATAGCATAATTAATCTCAAAATAAAAAGAAATTTTTTACTATCGAAGGTTTCTGTTTATGATTTAAACGGCTATATGTCGTATAATTTAAAATAGAAACAAAAAATAATTCGGCTATTTTTGTGGTTTTGTATAAGCTTCGCTAATAATTCTTGCAATATTAACTTTTAATTCATTGTAACTGGATGTTAAGCACAGTGAATATTAAATCACATGTGAAAGCTGGCATAACTTAAATATTATTATTTTTAGACGGGATATTTTTAGCAGAGCGGCAATATTTTTAATTATAAGCCTTTTTATTTATTAGACGAAAGAATTGAATTTCTGAATAATCATGGGTAGTGTTTATTTTTCCTAAATAAAAGCAAATTACCATTTTTTAATATATAATGGACTGGCATTTCTTATTAAATTTTTTCATGCTTAAATTACTTGGGATCACAGGGATATTAAACATCAATCAATATTACTAAAATTTTAATCAAGATACTTGTTTTTTTTAATTAATACCATCTTACTTTTTATATAGTTCTCAACATGCGGTAGATTCACTTTAACAATTATTCTCCAGTGGCTCTTTATATCGTTCTTGTAGGTTTTTTTTGGGGTGGATTACTATTTTCTGGGCTTAAGACCTCCTCATCAGTTATTGTTAAACCCAATTTCTCTTTATTGACATAAGTACCAGAAATGAAATCTTCGAGCATTTTTTTGGCATCCAAATAATATAAAAAACTCTTACTTTTAAAAGTCAAATAAAAATTTTCAAGCATTAAAAAGTAATCAATAGTTTTGAGAGAATTAAGAACCTCTATATTGTTAAGGTATGACTTAATTTTCGGTTCGGAATATCCTATAGCATTAATATTGCCAAGAATACCTGCATGAGTATTGGCAAGAAAATCAGCATAGAGTTCTTCTGCTGCTAGAAAAATTGGTATCCCACATATACTATTTTCATTTTTACCATTAATTTTCTCGTCATAAATGGATTTGATATGTTTAATCACATCACTGCACCGAATTTCATCGCATTCTTGTAAAGCAATATGGGAATTATCTGCAAAAAGATACTGCATATTTTTATGGATATTTTTAATATAGTATTCAATATCATAAAAATTGATATCATCAAACTCTTCATTTATTCCCGGATTTATATCCATATAAATAACATAACGGGTTGCGATATTGTTGTTTAAAAATGCCAAATTTAAAATATCTTTGGCTGTATCGCCTAGAGAAGCATCTTTCGGATCTATTTTGCTAATATTAACCCAAATATTTGTTTTTTCATTTTTTTCGGCCTCATTTTTATTAATAAAAAAATGATCGGAAGAGTAAATTTCGCAAAAATCTTTTAAATTTTTTTTACTAAAAACAATGGACAAAAAAATATGGGAAAAATTCTTGCCAAAATACGTGTAAAAAACGAAAGAACTCGGACATAAGTATTTTGCAAAAATATATTCAATACGTTGAGGCTTTTCTTTAGCTAATACATCTTCTAGTTCTTTTCTTAATAAATCTAATTGATTTTGTTGCGAAAATATATCGCAAAGGCCATCATGCATATTTTTATATTCGATTCCCTCGTCGATTTTTAATGCTTTAATTGATTCTAATAATTCGAAATAAATATATTTATTCAAATTAGAATCGCAAACTATATGACGCGAAACATATATATAGTTTATAAAATCGAAAAACACTTCTTTTATGAATGTATTTAAATCCGATACATTCCCATTGCATGAAATAAATCTTGAAATAATATCAAATAGCTTTTTTCTGAGATAGCGATCTATCGAACAAATTAAATGATTTTTAAAGTAGACTTCTTCATCATCTTTACTGATGAAAGCTAAGTGTACGGTTTTTTCTATTTTATTTTGTATGCCTGTATATTCGCCTGCACACACAACTTCGCGGTAATAATAACAGAAGCACATTATGGTCTCCACACATGATTTTAAAAATTTCATTGGGGATAAATTGTCAAAACTTTATTATTCAAAAAGTGATATTTTTATAATACTTCTCTTGGTTGTTAAAATATAGAAGTGACCAATGGGCATAATAAATGATGAGTAGAATTGCTACACTGGAAATTTATAATTTATTTGATTTTTAACCATTTAAATTCGTTTAAACAAAACCTTTGATATTTTTCTTATATTACTTGCACAACCGTTCTTTTAGCCTCGTTATCTTTACAATATTTCTGAATGCATATTCTTCTTATAAAGCTATTGATTATAGTGTAGCCCACAATCTTAAATGAATATTTAAGCAAAAATTTCAAGCAAAAATTAAATCATGATTTAGAAACCACAATTGAATAGAAAATTATTTGTGAATTTTTTCCATCATATTGATGCAATTTATAATTTAAAAAAATTTGATTTTGTACTTAAATATGCCGAGAACTCGATATTCCGACTCTTCAAATATGAAGGGAATAAATTTGACTTTATAAACACTTTGTTCGTTTTATTTATTTTTTGGCTTGAACTAATTATTTGTTTAGGTAATTTTGTTAATTTTGGTGGTAAAATTATATTAAGAAGAAGCCATTAAGTGAATTACTTGCGTACTAATAATATTATAAGACAGCCAAAAGATATTTATTAATCAAAACCCTTTAAATAAGATAAAATCCACTTTGATTATTTTTCAATTTATATGTAATACGAAATTCACTAACATACAGATAAAGTTTAATTATTATTTTTTAACACTTTTTTCTTAAAGTTTTCATAGTTCTACCATAATAATTGAGCAAATTGAGTATGAGCATCGTTCTCGAGATTTAAGAAATGTTTGAAGGATTCACAAAAGAATAATTTTTTTCTTCATTCATTTTACAGCTAGCATATAAGAAGACAACGTATTGATTTCATATTTTATAATCATGTACTGTGTCTTGAATTACTTTTAATGTCCTATCTCTTTGTTTTATATTGATATTTGAGCAACAAAGTTATTAGAGCACCTGAAATTCCACCCATAAAACAAATTATAATACTCGATTCTTCCTCCATTAATTTTATTTTATCAAATACTTTCATGAATTTGCACCATTATGTATGAACTTTCTAGCTTAGACATAGAATCTTTTAAAAATTTCCGCGCATTTTTCTTAGTATCTTGTTCCAATTGATGATTTTTGAAATACTTAGTCCCACTTTTTTTTTCATATCACATTTTCTTTATTTTCATAATAGCTAATTATTATGCACAGCCCTGTAAACAGAAATTCTCGAGCCTTGAATGAATGTGATAATTTCGATTGATTTTTTTTAATATTACTTGAGATAACCAAACTCATATTGCCCTGATCTAGTCGTTTTCTGCTCATTATTAGGCAATAATTACATTTTACAAAAAAATTATGTCTTGAATATCAAATCATTTGTAAAAACTCTAGCAAAGCACGATCCCTCGAATTTTTATTTGACTTTGAGTCTTCATCATATTTATTACTTTTCTATTCATATCTTACTATTTAAAATATCGTTCGATTTTTTTTAATTTCCTACCTACCATTTCCCTTCCGATATTATAAGTGACACTTCCAATTTTGTCTTCAGAAAATCGTTTATCGGTTTCATATATGAATAGAGAGGAATAGATTGGTTTTCATAAACAAAAAGATTACGAATTTTCCAGATCCGTTGATAGATGCCTACATCATATCTAATTAAAAATAAATGAAATAAAGCAAATATTCGATTATGGCAAGTCGGTTGCATATTATATTGATAAAAATGTAAATCTATAGTACTGAAATAAGTCAGGATTATGTGTTTATTATTTGCATATATGCTCATTGAATTAGTTCTAACCTTTTTTTACACCATATTTTTTTATTTTAAACGGATATAAGATAAATAATCATATTATAATATAGCTATTTTTTCAATTTTCAACTTATTTCAATACCCGTCTTAAATATTATCCTAGTAAATTCTTATGCGGCAACCTATAGAGCTTAAATATATATGATATTTAGATCTAATGAAAATTTCTTTTTGTTTTGATTAAAAACATATGTATATCCATTGGATATATATTAATAATATAAAACGTAAATTGCAAAAAAAAATTTACCAACAATATGCCACCAATCAAGAGATTTGTTGCTTAGTCATAATTGCTTCTAATTATAAATTATATTAGAAGATTAGTTAAATTTCTAAAATGTCAACAAAATTATAAATTAAAGGCAATTATTCATTGGATTATAAAATATTAAAGTTTGAAACAGATTTCGTAATGTATTTATCATAAACCGAAAACTTATGCATAATAAATCTATATGTCACCTATACTTATTTTGATTAAATAACAGTATGAATAAGCATTTCTGGTTGGTTTCAAATGTATGATTTTGATGTTTTATTATAGATTCTTTCGTTTTATTTGTAATTAAAGTCACTGATTAGATAAAACTGGCTATAAATTTTTTTGCGCATGTTTTGACGCTGTATATATCAAAAACCACAATCCTTTTTCTTATTCAAATATATGATTATGTTTGACCCACAACAATAAAATCTCTAATAATTAATATAGGTTATGAAACCAACATGGCTTCGTCTAGCAGGAAAAAATTTATAAAATTCAGCTGTAATATTTTAAGTATTATGTTTCGAGAATTTTTTATATTTACATATAAATCATTATGCATTAATACCAATCCTCCAAAATTTAGTACCAACATCTCGGTTTTTCGCGAAAATAAAACTTGGAGTAATATATAAATTGAAAATATAATTAATTTCACTTAAAATTGCGCTATAGTATAATTATTATTTAGTAAAACCTGATCCTATAATAAATTTAAAAACTATACGCATCGACAAATGTCGAGCTTATTAAATTTTTATGAAAAACGGATATTTTTGGTGTTTCACGTGCTCTGGTATTTGAAGATCGTTCTAAAAACATAAACGCAAAGGTTTATGTAGAATATTTATAAAAAAAATAAATTATAATGTTTAAGTGTAAGTTGGTGGCATACAACATGTATTCAATTAGGAATTATTTAAATATAAGTTGTCTAAATGTATCTAAATACTATAAAAGAAATTATAGTTAAAGATTTTTTTGCATCAATCTCATCTTATATTAATAGAATTGACTTAAAAATTCTTCATCTGGTTATTATAAAGTGTAATTTTTCATTTTGTAAGCTTTTCAATAAAAATAATCAATTTATAATTACTTAATGCTTTAAATAAACTAAATAATACTTACAAGCGTTGCAGACATATATTTTAAGCTGAAATTCATCAAAAAAAGATAAATTTTAAAACCAACTTATTAATATTGCTGGACAAAACACGGTAAAATTAAATAAATAAAATAATTTTAAAAGATGATGCATAGAATGGCAATATCTTTGGGGTTTTATTTCATTTTCAGTCTCGAACCTCACAACTATAAGCTTTTAAAAGCTCCGCTTAATATCTAAAAAATAAATATAGATTTTTGTCTCTTAAAAGATTGATTACTTATTTTATACCGTTGAAACGAAAATTTATTATTGAAAAACATTAAGTTTAGATTAAAAAATTTGAATCTGCAGAGGCATTAAAAAATCAACTTTTTGCTTATCTTTGATTTAAAATATATATAAAAACCTTAAAAAAATGTAATAAACGGATTCTCGATGTGCTCTATAAAAAAATATATTTTTGAAATAAACCTATTCGTAAATACAAATAAATTAACAAAATTCAGGCCACATAAATTAAATATGCAAGAAAATAAAGGGCTTTTATTTTTTAGAACTATCAAAGATGAGCTTTATGTCTAAAATATCTATAATATTCAAATTTTTATATAAAAAATTCTTTATTATTTTATTAACTCTTTTAATGGGGTATAATAATCTAGTTCGGATTTAATTTTTAATAATCACATCTTCTTGCCCTTCAGTTTTTATTTCTAAATAAATTAACTGTAACTGTTATGTGTCATATATAAGTAGACTTGGTTAACTGGGCTAGAACTTACGTTTATAGTCTAGAATTCAGTCTTTATATTTAAAATTGACATATAGGTAATTATCTAATACTGTTCTCTAATTGTGTTTATATGCATATGTATGTAGGTATTTGAAACATGATCTGTGTTTAACAAAACAATTTTTATCATCTAAATCATCTTAATTATGAACACGGTAAATTTCACAAACCAAGAATCATAAAAAATTTGACGAAATGAAAATAGTATCATAACCTGCCTTATGCACACAAATAAAAATTATATAATTATGTGAATGGATAATGATTTGTTTAAAGAATCACAATTTAAAATATTCTTTCCACAAATTTATATGTATATCAAAGAACCATACCATCAATAGTTTTAAAAACACTAAGAGAAGAGACTTGATGAATTTATAGGTGTACTATTTGGTATTAGATTTAAAAAAATCCATTTTTTTGCCTTACTTACAATGAAAAATCTGTAACTTTAATATAGTGCTCCCTTATTTTCATGCTGAAAATACGCATAGTCATTTTTTTCAGTTTACGTGAAGTCCACCAAATTTAAAATCCAATATTGGTTTTTATAATAATTTATTGAATTGTAATTTCTTTTTTTTTGCTCAAATTTCTGTTATTACGCGTGGGTATTTTTCCACAAGTTAATTTTAAACATATTTTAGGATAGTCAGCGTTTATGAGGTGTATGAATTAATATAAAAACAAGGCGATATTAGGAATTTTATGAATTATTATCTGTATTGTCGAGGTTAGTAACACAAAAGTCTAATTTTCTGACTGTAAATTTAATATGAATACCTGTGAGTATATATTTGGCCTTAAAATTAACATACAATTATTTTTTAAAAGCGGTAAAATATGTTTAATTTGTGAAATTGAAGATATTTAAAAATAAAATACCATAAAAGCTAGTTTACCTGAAAAATTATTATGATAAATATAGGTACTATAGTAATATAACGTCTTATTTTTAAAATCAAGTTTTTTAAAGGGAATAATTATATTTTTTTGCTTTTTGGTATATAATATCGTTGAAGAATATAATTTCCGATTCATATAAAAAATATTCTATAAAACGGGTAGCTAATCTCGCTTCGGATTCAGGTGGTCAGTTTTACCACGAATCGACTATAAATTAATGAACCGAAATATTTAAAACTAATTTTTAAAGACAATTGAAGCAGAAAGTAAACTATAAACCCTTGAAAAAATTGGTTTTTTTAAAACCTTGTGCACATATCAGCAGATCATTAATTATTAAGAAATTTTATAATAACTTTAGAGAAACACAATAAAGTAGATCATTAGCTATATATATGATTATACCAATAAATTTCGCGCAATAAATCATTTATATTATGATGGGATCTTGATATGAACCTTTCTATTTGAATAAATGTGAAAGATAAAAGTCCATCATTTAGAAAAAGTATCTTGATACATAACTCGATTTGAAATAAAGCTGATTTAGGCATTGAAAATCCAAAAAATTATTATAAAAATTTTCATTTCTGAATAATTTCACAAAATAAACTTTGAGTTATATACTTTTAAAAAGTATCTTTTTATATGAAATATACCTAGATTTTGAATCTCTTATAAAAAAGGCAGCTGGATTTTGAAAGAAAGGATTCAATAATATATGCTTCTTATTGATGCTATAAAAATTTTTTTGCTTCAGAATCAATATAGGTAATAGCAAAAAAATAATATATTGATAATACCAATATAGTTATAATACTAGCACAGATATTCTTTAAGACAAAATTTTATTATATAAAATCATTGCAATTTCTCATTTTTCCATGCCATATAAATTAATTAGAAAGCCATATATTTATTCATTTTTGAATTTAAATATAATATAGTTTAATGTAAAAAAAAGCAGATTATTTTTTCTTATTGTGATTTTTTTAATCACAACAAACATAACAAACATGGGAAATGCGAATGAAATTGTGCAATATAAAAGATGATATCAAGCCTAAAAATATCAAAATCTTTATAACCAAAAAATCATAATAATAAAAAATGCAAAAATTATTTATTTCGAGAGAATATTAAGTATTTAGCCTAAAGAGACAATAAAAATTTTAATGACAATTAATGGATTTATCATATTTTGTATTAGTCTATTTATTTTTATCTGATAGAAAGAGGCCGTCAGTTATTAGTTTTACGTGGTGATTTTAAGCATATTTTTGCCATATTAAAAAACGAATAAGATATTTTAGGATTTAATAAAAATAAATTTGAGCCCAGACCAGCGAAATAGAGACAGATGCATGGTTTTTGTGCAACAGTAGGCGGCATAAAATGTTGTGTTTTAATATTCTTCTTATTTATTCTACTGAAATAAAAAAAAGCTGCGTATTAAATTAGATTATATCATTATAATAAGCATTGATTATCATAACGTTTAAAAAAAAATTGAAAATTGTCTTTTATTTGAAAGATTAGCAAAAAAAGAATTAAACCTTGTTGATTTAAGAAGCGCTAAGAGAAAATTAGTATCTAACAATATTATTACTTTAAAATATATACAAAGTATAATATCCTTTTTTTAGCAACAGAAGAAGATTCCAAGAAAAAATATATTTAAAAAACAGAGAAGATAAAATAAAGTTTAGACATTACTTAGCACAGTAACCGTAATCATATGTTTTTTTAGCATAGTAACAATATTTGGTACCTATATTTCCAGTTTGAAAGGTTTTCAATGTTTTTAAAATAATTTATGCCAAAGAATTTTACTTTTAATATTTTTTTTGATTCATCTTCATGTGTTTTTGTTATAATATAAATAATAAATGCGCATTTTCAAGAAAATTTACGCGACCTTTAACGATAAAACTGCATAATAGTAGTACTTAAAAACTAAATATCTTTATCACTGTATCCTCTATAAAATTATATATTAAAGTCATATTATTTTATAGTATGACTGATTATGTCGAATATTGCGGTTAAAAAAACGGCTTAATTTTTTATTGAAACAGAGAGCAGATTAAGTTTTCTTTCGCGGCTTTTTTTATCTAACTAAAAATAATAACTGTATACATTATACTGAATTCCTAAAATTTAGTATTTTGTAAATAAATTTGGATAAATTTTTTTTGTGGACTTCGCATATATTTTTGAACTAAAGCCCTGAAATCATTTAAAAAAATTAACGCAATTTTAACATCTCATATACATATTTCTGATGTATTTTGTGGTATAAATAAAGCATATTACAAATATAATAATTTATAAACAAGCTAAATTTAGATTTTATTTTTTTATGATAATTTACTAATATATCACACTTCAGCGTATTTCATTACGTTTCTTTATTTTAGACGAAATGATAATTCTAGTGATTCTTTTCTATTGTTTTCATGCTTCTAAGCAAACTTAAATATTTCATAACAGAAATAAAGATATTAATTTATAATGAAAGGAATAAAAGTGTATTTTTTTTGTGTATAAAAGCACCAGGCTGATTCAATACATATTTACTTGTTCGTCTTATTCAATTTTCATATCTTTACATTTTTTTGGAACAATAGTGGTCATATGAATAAAAAAAGTAATTTATGCAAATAATATTTTCGTTTTATCATTTGCCGTATTTCTTCTGTACAATTTGATCTTTTTTATTTTTAAATTGATATAGCTAACGTATAAGCTGGTAGGATTGTGATGATATTCACAAAGGAAAAAAATTGCGTTTTTATGCGCCATCAACAAGTATTTTCCAATGTTAAAAAAGAATGCTAAATATAATTTGGTTATTTATATTCGAGTTTATGCAAGGTCATATTTATGCACCAAGTATCAGCCGTGATATAGTTTCTTTGATTGTATTTGTTTATACGCCTCACTTGTTCTTATTATATCAATCTACATAATAATTGCAAGTTATGATTTAAATGGCAAATGTATTCTTATTAAAAATCTTGAATATTCCTAAGTATCTACATATAGAAACAAACTAAATTCTTTTGTGTGATGTTTTAGAAAAAAACATTGAACCTTTTTTTTCACTTGTCGAGATCTCTACCTAGTCATATCATAATTTTTTTTATTTAAAAAAGTTTTGCTTGAAGAAAGTATCGGAGTCTTTTAAATATCTGTATTTCCATAATTTCTAAATTTTATATTGTTTCCTTAAAATTAAAATTAACAAGTGTAGATAAAAAAAATAATCATGGCGCTAATAAAACTAATGGGCCGATAAAGAATCAAAAAATAACCACTTTTCATAGTATACCTAAATTTAATTCGACCGCATCGCAAATAATTTATTTTAAAACAAGATTTTAATGATAAATCTAAGCTACCAGCCTAGAGAAGGCATTATATAATTTCCTAGATAGAAAATTATATATTCATGAATAAAAACCATACGTGTCACTTTTATATTTTCTCTTATAGCACCATTCGGTTTATTTGAGAAAATTTTTCATGAAATAACAATATAATATAAAATGGCTTTAAAAATATTCATAAAATTTTATATAGGCTATTTTCATTAAATTTATAAATTTCGTGTGTCAGAGTCTTTAGGTTAGAATCATTGGGAGATTACAGAGGCATAAATTAAGTTGGCTATAAACATATAACTCAAATACGAAGCTATAAAGGGCAGGAAAATCCATAGCCATCTATACAAAAACTTAAATTAGTGGGTCGAAAGTCAAACAACTATATCACGAAGACATGTTTTATAAAATAAAGATTTTGGGTATTCTAATAATGTTGAAAGTTTTTTAATAAACATAAAAAATATAAAAGAAAGAACTATTGAATATTCATTACATGTATGCGTTTTCACTAAAATGTTTTTAGATTGAATGCGGAGCTAATAATGGCATATAAGACCAAATTCCCTTTTTTTCTTTTTATTTAATATCAAGAATATAATATTCAAATTTTAGGATATAGTTTTACTCTTTATATGTATATCTCTTCCTTTTCATACAAATATTTTTTCAACTGTTATAATTTTATGTGCACTAGCATTTGAAGATCTAAATTTTTGTGGACTATGTGTATATAATCCATTTAGCAAATATACTTGAATATATCTTATGCGATTAGTGTGCTATAATTATTTATTAGAAAATAGTTGTGCAATAAATTTGCAGAATAAATCGTTTTTTTGATTTCGTTTCATATTAATATTTATATATAATCGCAATTTTCAAATTTCCATCAAAAGCACAGAATCGCATATTTTAAGAGCACGTAAAAATAATTAATAAAAAAATTAGTTAAATACATGATTATAATAAAAAATACTAGTATATAGAGTTTTATTGAAACTAAACAAAATTTCATAGTATGATATATACTTTAATATACCTTTACTAGCATTAAAAAACATGCAAATTTCGTAAAAAACAACGAGACGAACGTATATAGGCATTTTAAATATCTTTTTTTAATACTAAATACATTTGCTGCCAATTCTTTTACTTTATATAAATACCATTATTTGTCTTTCCGAAAAAAATATAGTAAAATATTTGGTGTAAACACCTAAAAATCGATTTGTAAAGATCACGTGGTATTTTATCAACATATACATTTTTTTATCGGATTTTCTTTAAATTCGGATTGTATAAGATTTCACTTAAAAATTATTACAAAAGTTAACTTTTATGCGTATATTTAAGAAATAAAAACATTTAAAAATGCAATTAAAGGTTTTAATTAGATATAAAATTTAAAATAATCTTCAAAGTTTATAAATTAATTTATTTTCAATAAAAGGTGGTTTTTTTAATGGACATTACTCAATCATATGAATATATTTCAGTATATATAAAAAAAGAAATTCATTTAAATATGTATTAATTTACTCAAATTATTAGACGTCTATGATAGAAAACCATTATTATGGCAACTTCTTTTATAAAAATAATCACAAAATATTTACAGATAAATCAAACATTAAAATACAGTTATTTGACATTTGAAACATTATTTTATTGATATAATGTCCCTTTTTTGAACCTCTAAAACGAAACAAAGACAAACATCATCATATTATATCTCGGAATTTTCAGGGTAATTTTTTTTATTTGAAGTCTAATGGCATTTTTTAAATTATATTGTGATTATAAATATCGTTTTAAAAACAGTTGTCTTTCTTTTTGAACGTTAAATTTTATTTATCAGAAAATTATGGGCATAAATCTGTAATACAAAGATAGCCTAGCAGCTACAACTGCATATCTCATAAGAAACCTTACCCGAATAAATTTACAGACAAACTATAAAAAATAAAATATTTTGGTTCGATTTCTAATTCGAATTTCTCCAGTTTACAAATTTAATGATAAACTAGTCACTATTTTTTTTTCTGAAGAAAACATGATTATAAGAACAAGAAAAATTTTTTTAGCTATTTATTTAAAGAGAGAAAACAAAGATCATGTGAAAAATCCATCTAGATAAATACATTTGAAAGGGGTGTAAGGGTCTGTTTATGATAGACTTATACTTTTTAAAGAAATTTAGCATCATAAACTTTAATTATTTAAATTAGAGTATTACTTTTTTAGATAAATATATTTTATATATAATTAAATTCGATATACATCAATGAATAAATTAAATTTATTTTTAGGATTTTTTTTTCATAATTCACATAATAAAAATTCTATTTATGTTGATTTATTATGTTAGTGTTTGTAATATTTATATTTTAAATCGCGATGGCGTTTTAAGATGGATATTATTTCGGCATAAAACGAATTTTATACCAAAAAATATTTTTAGCGTAAATTAGCCAATAAAAAGTTCTAGTGCTTAATCGGGGTATTTATGATTCCTAATGATCAATAATAACCATTTTAAGCTTGAAAAAATCGGAAAACACAAAGTCAAAAATATAAATATAAAAATAATGTTATTTTTCTCGAAACGCAATACCCGAATTGTATATAAAATATACTAGAAAATAATTTAATCTTAAATAGATCTTATCTTAATAAATTTGGTGAATATAAAAATCAACAGGGCATTAGTATTAATGGGAAGTGTTGATTTCTATAAAAAATTATCTGTGTTATAGATCTAAATTCACTAAAAATAAAATATTTTATAAAAATTTTTCTGATTATTTCCCTATTGTTTCAAAAAAATTAAGCTTCTAATATAATAAAATAGAACACGATGGGATTTAAAAATACTTAAATCGAAAGGAAAATATAATTTATAAAAATTAAAAACTTATATTGAATATATATATAATATATAATATAGGTGAAAATTTCTTTTTAGGTGATATGGTTTTGTCGTATATGACTAAAAAAAAGATCATAAAATTTCACCAGATTATTTTATATTCTATTGTTATAAAAGGATGTTTTGTTATTGTTTTTATCTGGTTAAGTTACGATTGAAAATAATTTTATCGCCTTAACTTTTGTGTGGTTAAAGTGAAAAAAATCTACATTTGCACAATTCCGGGTTGTTGGAATTAATATGTAATATTTCATCGTATTATAAATATTATTGAGATTAAATCTCAATAGGTTGCGCGTGATAACTAACTTATTAAAATACAACTTTTATTGAAATTTTGATGTCCTAATATTTCAATATTTTAAGCGATGAAAAAAATAGTTGACTGTTTTGTAAGAAACAAAATGTCTAAAAACACGTATTTATTGAACTTGGTTATATTTTTTCAAATCCAATGAATTTTTGTGCATTATTAATAGTATGCTCCGGTTAAATTTCATTTAATACAAATATTTAGCTAAAATATGTTTTATTCAGTTATAAGGTTTTCATGGCAAATATTTAAAGATTTTTTTTGTGTGCTTATATTCAGCCACCAAGCAAATCATTCTTTTATTTTATTTTTCTTGCGTTAATATCCCTAGTGATTCCCGTAAAGCTACTTCTTTACTTATTTTTTTAACTTATGATTTAAAATATATGAAATTTTTTCCTTTTGAATCCGGAAGATAAATGTACTTTTTATAAATCCATTTATTTTGGGTGTTAACGGTTTTACTTGATTACATCGTTCGGGACACGGCTTCGGGCAAATATTCCCATCCTATCAATCAGAATCTTGATTACTTGCACACCATTTCGGTAAATGATATAAGCCGTTTCGGCGCAAAAGTAAAATGTATGCTTAAAGTTAAAAGCATTCCTCTATCATGAGTCGATCTATTAGTTTTTGATGTATACTTTGCAACTATGCGCTATAAATTACTCATTGTCAATATAAAAATGCAATTGCTGATCTAATTTTGAACCTATTATAATTTAAATAATTAATTTTACATTGAATATTTTTACATATTTATATCGATTCGATTCTTGCGATGATTCTATATGTTCGGCCTTTTATTTTTAGGGGTAGAAATATTTTTATTAAATTTCTGTGGTGGGTTTTATTTAATATATACTTATTCTAATTCTTCGAGAATGATTTCTAAAGTTCGAGAAAGTAAATTCAAACTTCATTTTTTATGAGATTTAGCTAGAAAAATGTAAATATTTAAAAATGATTGATTATAATATATTCAAATATTTTGTGAATAGAATTCTATATATCTAACTATCAATTTTAAAAAATTTCGCTCTTATTTTAATGGCATTTGCTGAATAATTTAGGTATTTAAATTGTGCTGAAAAAGTGATGGTGTTAACTTGAGTTTTGTTTTAGTTAAAAAGCTTGCGTAAACAGAATGTGATCGTGCATTATTCTATTTAAAATATTTTCTTCTTTCTTTTTTAAGGGTTCTAAATAATTTATTAATGAGTCGAGCTTTTGAGAACAGCTGCTTTAAATCATTTATAATGTTCTTATTATTGATACGGTCTCTTAAAATCAACTCTGATGCATAATTCATACATTTTAGGTATCCTTCTTCGGAAGGCAGTTTTCTTAGAGCATTTTTGATATTTTCATTAACTTCAAGCACCAAAATTTCATAACTTTCATTTTTAGAAACTTCAGAGTAGACAAAATTATCGGGTCGTGATATGAATAACTCCGAATTGGCCAATCTCTTTTTTAATAACTTATCGCCCACAAAATTTGAAACACATTCGATTACATTATATCATACCAAAAATCATGCGATTTTTTTAATAATAAAATCTTATTAGCCTACTCTGCTGGGCTGTTCAAAGATCGACCAAAATCATATCCAATATTTTTAATTAATATTTTGGTAAATGAAATATCATCACCACAATAAAACAAAAGAATCCTAACAATAAAGAACTCGTCCGTTTCTGTGCTAAATTGTTCCATGTCCATTTCATTTAGTACATTTTCTAAAAGATCGATCAAATGTGATGCACCTTTAAAATAAATGTTCAAACAGATATCTTTAAAATGATCGTCAATATACTCGTGGACTGCAAAAAGTTGGAGATATTGATCTACTTTGTGGAAATAATTAAAGAAAATTTTTTGATTCTCAATTTTTTTCAGCAACAAGAAATAACTCATTGGTAAATTGTTTCTTGAAAGATTCGTAGTATGGTGTATCTTCAAAAAAAACCTTGTGAGGTGTTACTGATTGGTTATTCTATGTTTCTATATAGGCCTTGATAAAATCCAACGTCGATGAGAAATGGCCGAGTAGTGTTTCTTGCTTTTCTAAAATTTCATTTAAGGGTCATAAATATTGAATCTGATATTGAGAATAGAAACATTATTTTTTCGAATGATTAAGAAAATCTTTTTTTAAGCTTTAAAATCTATCAAATTAAATAAAAATAAATCATGTTATTTACAGTTTGTATCATTATTACACAAAAAAAAATGTTTTTTTAAATCATATATCTTAGAATATAAGATGGTCTGTAAACTAAGGACTTTCAAGAAAATAATAATATTGGATGCCCGGTTTGTGCAATAATAACTAAGAAAAATGTAAAAAAATTATGTCATCACATAATTAAATTAAGGTGTAGATTCAAAAAACAATGTTTTAAAATCTACCATTTTAGAAATAAGGTTATGCTTTTTTGGGTGTGAGCATACGGTTGTTTATTACAATACTTTTATTTATATATATATTTTGGTATTAGAATTTTAGATTTTATCTTCTATATATAATATTGGCTATATACTCTTCTCTTACATCTTCTTCGATACCTCTCTTCTTCTCAAGATTTATTAGTTCTAGGGTATTTCTAAATCCTATACCTTGTATATATGCCTCTATTTATTTTGTGCCTTCTAAGTCATTAAAGTACCTGTTATGATATTGTGTTGCCACTCATCTCATGTTACTAAATGGTTGTTTATTAATTATTAAACAGGGGTAAAAAAATTATTTTGGCCATGTATAAATACAAGAATAGTATCATATGTCACAAGATGAATATTGTTGTCATAAATTCTATAGATCATATATTAAAGATATGGTAATGTCAAAGGAGGTATAAGCATGTGCACAAACACTAGTATTAAGAAAAACACTTGAATGTATAAACATTAAGCGCAGAGGATGCATTGTAGAAAACTGTTAGAAAGATGTAATTTTAAAGTTCATGCTAAAAATCAGTGAAAAAGAGAAATCTAAAGTTTTGCGAGGGTAAAAAAATGAAAATTATAAAAAATTTAGACTATAAATAAATATTAATTTTGGCCTTGTAAAATTACAGCAGTATATTTTTTTATATAAATAGTTGTTGACTTAGCTTAATTAACGTATACAATAGGAATAACTGGTTTCAATTGATATACATTAGAGAAAATCGGTGTATAAATCCATATTAAAATTTTTTTATATTCGAGAAACATAATTACAACATTTTTTTTGTTACTCCTTTGACGCTTTTTTTCAAGTATTTTAATCGTTTTTTACAACTATTTATTTTTTATTATGTACTATTTATGGTTCATTGAGAAGAGCTTCTGAGATGAAAATGAACAATGTAATTGCCTACTTTTGGTCTTATTTTTACAATTAAAATTAAAAAGATAAAGCTTAATGGTTTTAAACATAAATAAAGTGTGAGTATTCCATCTAAAAGTAGTTAAAGTGCAAAATTGTGTTAATTTGTATTGTTCTTTTTCTATATAGAGACACAATATAATAAATATAATGCCAAAATTCACCTTCATGTGGTCGAAAAAAAGTATGTAAATCACTTCTAGCGTCTTAAAAAAAAATTATTTAGTATTAAGTCATAAAAAGAATTAAAAAAAAATCAATATAAAAATTTTTTTACGCAAAATAAAGAAAACTTTATCTTGAATACCACGTGACATTTCGCTAAAATTTCATTAAAAAATAGATGACATTTAGTTATAAAATACACTTACGCAAAAATTCAAATAGAAAATTTAAAGGGAAATCCTTCCAATTTATATTATGCTTAATAATTCAATCTAAAATAGAAAAAAGCAAATTTTAATTAAATCATTAATTAAAAAAAGACAGTAAAATATATAAAAAATGTCTGGGTATTCTAATTTTTCGCGTTATTTTTATCTTTTAGTTTCATAATTTATTACATGTCTTTCATTTTTGTGTGTTTATTAAATTACACATTTACCTAATGATATTTTTTTATAGCTTACTTTTATTATTTATGAAATATCGTGATTATTTGATCCTTATGTGTGTTTTATTTTCTTTCTATAAAACCCCTGATATTCGGCATGGAAATTAGTATTATTTATAGCTTTAATCTGTATTTTCGAATATAATATAGATGTTAATTGTATTAATTTTGTTATATTACAAGTTTTTCTGCTAATTGGAATGAAAATTTGCCATTGGTTGTTGAATGCTTAGTTTTTTTTATCGTTCTGGGGAAACTATATATTCCCTAAAACAAATTTAAATATTTCTACCTGTCTCATTATTTTTATAATCTTACCACATGCATCATCTTCTTTTAGATTTACAGTTATGCCTTTAATTAAAAAAAAGGCATTTATATTGTATAATTAAATGTGATATAGAACAAAATTTGTGTCTACTAACTCAATTTCTGTAGTTAATCAAAAAAATATTTATAATGATTAGCTTTTATACGAAAAAACTAGCATTTTATTATAAAAAAATTTAAAATCCGATTTTTTACGACTCTTTGTTTCCTGGGATTTTACTAATTACACCATAAACATATAATATCTAAGATTAAATAAGTTTCTCAAATTTAACCTTTCCCATAATATTTGATGATATAATATTAAAATCCATTGAATGTGAATTAAAAAAAAAAGAGTCAAGATTTATGTTCTTGCGATTTGATAAATAGTTCTTAAATCTAAAATTGTATAATTTAAATGAATATATGTTTTATTTTTATTATTTAGTCTTCTTAATGAGTTTCTATTTGCAGGTTGTACGAAATTCAGCAAATTTATTCTGCTTATTTGGTATTACCTCATTGTAATTTTAATTTTCGTCATATTAGATACATTTTTATTTTTTTAAGCATAAAAATATCTTGTCAATATTTTTATTGAATGTTTTAATATCTTTTATTATATTTCATGACTATGAATTTGCTAAGAGAATTATATTTTATATTCTATGTGATATATATACATAGATTTATATAGAAATATCCTTTTTTAATGATGAAAATAATATCTGTAAATTTTTTTATGTTTTTATTTCCCTGATATACCCACTTATTTTGATTTTTATAAAACAATTTTGCCTCTTTTTATATTAAAATAGGCATTAATTTAAGTTTTGGAAAGTTTTACATTCTTATGTGAATTTAGTTCTTGTGTTTTTTATAAGATAAAATTCCATGTCCGTAAATTTCGAAAAGTTTTAGATGCGCATTAAATTCAATTTGTGTTTTTTTATAATATATAAATTAATATCAGCAAATTTAATTTGTATATTCGATGTATTAGGTAGATTTAACATTTTAGGTTTATTTTTCACAAAATTATATACCTACAAGTTTTGAATATATGTAATATCTTTGTGTTTTTTCATATTCCATTTCATGACTGCAAGTTTTGATTATGTTTCTAATTTTTAGTTATATATAATTGTTGTGTTTATTTATAGGTATTTGTCAATATTTTTTGTGTTGTTTTTTATTGGTATACAATAAAAATATTTTCAAAAAATAGTCTAGTGCGTTTTAAAAAATGATAAAGATGCTTTGAGTTCTTAATAATATCTATATTTACAACTATGCATTTTAAAACGAGATTAACTTTGAATTTTAAAGTCTCGGATATATAAGTAAAGATCGGTTTGTATTCTTAATTTACATTAGTTCACTATCAACGCACATTCTTCAAATTTAGTCTTTCGGAATACTATAGAATATACAAGACTTTTTTATTCTTATAAACACAGTTTTACGGTACAGTTACTTTAAATATCTATTAGATCTTCAAATACCATCGTATTCTTTTTATTTCATCATAATTCATATCTTTTATTTGTTTTAAGCAAACATTTTATCAAGAATTAAGCTTTTTATTCACAGCGAATTTCAAAGATACTATGCGCCGCAAGTTTTTTTTTCGAAGTCATAAACAAAATTGATAGTAATCATACGATAAGTGTGACATAAATTTATTTTTTTGGATTATAGTCTAAAAATTTATTTATTTTAGAGTTTATAGTTATATTAATCGGATTTTTGACAGAATTAAAATAATACAATTAATTCTGAAGGAATTAGTAGACCCGAAAAAACCCATAATATTTTAATTTAAAATATTGCTGGGGTAATTTTTAGGTGATATATAATATTTCTGATAAATTTCATGTTTTTTTGCAACTTTAAATTATAAATTTAAGATTTTGTAAAAGAAATAGAGAAAATCAGCGATACAAGATCCAAGAACTTATGCACATAATATGAAGAAAAAAACTGTAAGAGAGTAAAAACAAGCTTTAAAGCATAAAGTGAGAGGCCTGAAGTATTACTAAATGATGAAAGAAGAAAATTTTACCTTAATCGACATTCGTGTGACAATTGTAGACGATATAAGCATGATAAAGAACGATAAATCAATAAAAAATATTTTTTTGGATCTGAATAGCCATTAATATACAAGTTTAAGACTAAGAAAATAATCTTTTTAGCTACGTATGACGATCTGATTGGCTCAATAAAAAAAGGCATTTAAAATGTGTCGGTGTTCTATGCCGAATCAAGGCATACATTCAAACTATATAATAGATTAAAAAATTTGAGCCGAAAAGTCTATACTGTCGGTGTATATAAGAGTACGTAGGAGAGAAAAAATGTCATAGCGTACAGATATGATATGTTTAAGGCGAATGTACCAATTCAAGCCTTTGGAATATTAAAGCTAAAGTTAAAATACCAAGCAAACTATAAATAGAATCTCTAATATTTTGTTAGATTATCTTGCGCTTTTGGATATATGAATATTTTGCTTGTTCAATAATTTAGGCACCTCTTAAATATATTCTAACTAGCTTTTTATGATGCTTAGGCTCCAGTCACTCTCAGAAATGATATAAAATTTAGATGCCCCGACCAAGTGCTTTATTTATCTAAGTATGTATAATTTATTTCTTTAGTTAAGAATTAAATGAGCATTATTTTATATATATTATAAGATGACACGACAATGTTAGGTAAAATTAAACCGATATTATTGTATTAAATGGAGATGTGTTATATTTTGTATTTGTATAAAACACATACCACAATATGAACTTACACGATAAATTTGAAATTAAATATTTATCATGTTTGAGAATTTGTTTTTATCAGTATTATCACAAATTTATTCTTCTGTAAACCGCAGATTATAAAAACATAAAATAAGTCCCTAGAATCATATATAATATGTCTTTTTTATAGTATTTTTATGTTAATTATTATTTTTTCCGCTTCTAGAATAACTATAAGGAAAATTATATTAAAAGCTTTAATTAGTATATGTTTAATTTCATAAACATCACAATACAATAATAAAATATTTATTCATGGTTAATTGATTTATAGTTAATAATATTGTTCGATAAAAACTTCTGGATGCTCTTTAGAACAAATTTGACTGATAATTCTTTTCATCTCGTCATCTTTACAATCTTCATAACTCATTAAAAATATCATTTCTTGAATATTTTATCAAACTTAAAATTAGAAGGATGCTCTTTATTTTCAGGAGATTGTAATTCAGTTTTATTATCACCAGATTTACTTTCATTCTGATCATTAGAAACACTATCCTTCATTTTTACTTGAAAAACATCTTCAAATCTGAACTTCGTATTCATGCCGTTTTCAACTTTTGGGGCTTTAAATATATCAGCAAACGCGGTATCTTTTTTCTTAAAAGAATCTAGATGATTCTTATATTGCTCAAACAAACCCGTAAAGTCATAATTATTTGACTTTTCAAAAGCTATAATTGCACTCTTGATAAAATATAGGTTTAAGCAACTTATTTTCTCATCGTACGAATCATCCTTTTTTGATATATTAATTGTATCGCTGTTTATATCACTTCTTCTTAGTGCAACTGCTCTTTTTCTTTTAATATCTTGTTTTGGTATTTCTGGTTGTGTGGTGGTTGGTGACACTATTAAATCATCGTGTGGTGTTGTTCGCTTTTTACTTTGACGCATTGTGGGTACTAAAAATTCCATGCTTTAATCAGATCAAAATGTAAATTAATTATAGCGTTTAATTAGTATGTGTAAAATTATACTAAATTTCTATAATTATCCCCATATTTTTTTTGATTAAAGCACGGAATTTCATCATTTTTTCTCGTGGATTTTTATAAATGAATGCTTCAAATTATAATTTTATTTTACAATAAGTGTATTTTTATTCGTGAATTGTGGAATTATTTTTTTAATTATAGTTACCACATTATTGAATGATATATATTAATTTTAAAAAACACTATACAAATATATGAAATAATGTCCAATATTTATATGCTGTTTTTACAATACGCGTTAAACAACTTGTAAAACCATGTTATTTTTTAATTATGCGAATTACTTCTGGTCTCTTTGTAAAGTTTACAATTTAAGATTTGTTAATTTATGGTTTTTATGTAAAATTTTGAAATTATGGGTTATTTATTTCAACTTTCGTAAATTTAGGGTATTATAGCAAATATAATCTTTATTAAAATAGTTTATTGTGGTATATCAATTTACAGTCTTTTTTAAAGTTTAATCTGTATAATATTATCTTATAAGAGTTGAAAATGTTAATCATCATTTATAGTTTTTTTTATGCAGTTTCAATGTGGTTTAATCTAAGTAAGTATCCTCATCTTAAAATAATTTATAAATTAAGAATTTTCACATAATATCGCAAGACACTTGAACTCATCTCATTTGAGAGAAGAAGAGCAGTTGATGAGGATATATCTGAGTAAGGTGACAAAAGATGCATTAAAGAGTTGTGCAATATTCCTAATGGGCTGACCATATCTAAATTAGTATAAAGCAACTTAACCCATTATTAAAAAATAAATATTTCACTCATATTATATTATTATAAGAAACACCTTTAGCATAAAAAAATCATGTGTTTCTCTAAAGTTAGATTTACTCATATTTCACATAAATATTTTTATATAGATAGCATAGATGGGTGAAACTGAAAAATCAGAAGCGCTACAAAGACAAATAATGCGAAACTGCGGCTGTATCCGAGCAAAAAGATGTGGTTTCATTAGAACGTGCGCAAATCATCTTGAAAAAATCAACAAGACATCTGACGTTAGAATCGATCTTCACGTCAACAGAATATTCTTTGGATGAATAGGTTCAAGATGCCTGTGCGGCAATACTAATACGCTTCCATCGTATGCCACGCTTCGGATGGGAGAAACTCCAAAAATATTATAACGGAAAATTCCATTGTAATTTTTCCTAACAGGAACTAAAACTAAGAGCAATGAGAATATTAAATAACCAAAATGGAAAAAAGTCGGTTGTCAAACGATTTGATGACGAAAAAATCAAAAACTCCAAAAGAACAAAATCAAGAAAACCATCTAATTTTAGAATTGAAGAGTATATAAGAGTCGACTTATAAGGAATGAGATTTAATGAAATCTACTAAAGCGTACAAAAGGTAAACATTGTTGAATTTGAAAGGACGAGAAAAATTCCATCCTATAAAGTTGACTCTAATATTCTTAAAACCATTAATAAGACAATAGGGACAATTACATTCACCCATAATCCCAAGAATTTTTTCAATGCTGCAATATTGCTCCAAATCGCACAAATGACTTACAAACGCCTCATAATAAAACTGAAAAAAGACAACAATATATTTTGGAAAAGGTTTTAAAAATTGTGCTTTTGAAAAGAATAAGAGATGGACTAGAATATTCAAAAATAAACGCAATCAAGTTAAGAAAGAGGAAGTAAAAAAATTAAGAAAAATTATGCGATCAAGAAACATGATTCTAGACATAGATGATAATCTAAAAACAATTTAAATGGGTATACAGATAAACCACTATATTAATGAAAAAGATAGAGCAGTACATAAAAAATATGTGACTTTACCAGAGAAAATAACTGCTTTGAGCATAATAGGAGACTTTTTACAGAGGGTTGACTGAAAACAAGAATTATAAGATCGAAGAGTCAAATAAATAAATCTCAAATTTTTGGATGAAAATGTAAGGAAAAGGTATGATAAATCACAACAAAAATAATTTTAAAGATTACCTATGCCTATTCTAGCCAGTTCAAAACCAGAAAAAAATAAGCTTCATAACAGAGGTTGAATTTTATAATATAATAAAATCACTTCCAAACTGGAAATTTGCTGGACCAGCTGGAATCTTAATTTCTTCCTTCAAAAGATGACGAGTCTTCATAAATTTATATATCAGATTATTTCGGATGAATATTTGGAAAATAAAAATCAGGAAGAATAATTTTACTCTGGTACGACGCATCTTATACCAGAAGAAGATGTCAAGATAAGAGTGAATTCAGACCAATCACATATATTTTCGATTTATATGAGTTAACGACAAAAGCGGGCTCAAAAATCATTGAATATGAGGTTGAGACAAGAGAACTAATTTCAGAAAATCAGTTAGGAATAATAAGGCGCGTTCAAGGAGCAAAAGAACAAGCTCTTATAATATTGCGATAAATAAAGAGCATGGGACAATCTATATACAACGTGGATTGATGCAAAAAAAAGATTTTACTCAATATAACATAACTATCTACATGCATGTATTGCAAATTAGAATCTACCAGCATGGATAACATCTTTTATAAGAAAGATTACAAGTAAATGGAGTATTTCGTTAAGGTTAAATAGAGGAGAAATCATGCATAAAAGAATACATAAGCGGATACTACTAAAAGACAGTCTGTAACCTTTTTAATTCATTCTATGTATTGATAACTTTACAAGAAAATTAAATGAACGCTTTCCCGGAGTAAGCGCAATATATGTTAAAACACCTATACAACAAATCACCTACTATTCATAGATGACCTTAAATTAATATAAAAAACTTAGAAACACTTAAACCCGAGAACGGACAAACATGCATCTTCTTTAATGCAGTAGGCTTTGGAATAAACAAAAACAAGTCTGCCTTTAACCATGAAATATGCGCAACTGCAGCAACATTTATAGAAAGCCTGGCTGCCTAAGAGTATCTTAGATAAATTGGAATGGCAAATCGACTAAAGAAAGAAACTATTGATATAATTGTAGAAAAAATACTAAATAGAATAGGAAAATTATGTAAGACTAAACTTAATGCTAGGAATTTATTTAAAGCCATTAATAAACATGTAACATCACGCATATATTACCATGTATGCGTATTAAAATTAGAACCCGAAAAATACACTAAACTTGATGATAAGATAAGAGATATAGAAAATGAATTTTCTATTCACCTCCAGCGTAGTAATAAACAAAGATTATATATAAAGAGAAATGAACTGGGACGTGGGCTGTGTAATATTGAATTTAAAGCCGAGAAAATGATCTATCAGCTATAAAATTTGCTTGAAAATAGTAAAAACAGTTCATATAGAAGGGCTGCAATATTAAAAGTAGAAAAAGATAGCATGATACATCTCTATTGATTATAGCATTGCTTAAAAATAAATATCATGCTTTTTATTTCGAATTTGAGACACTGAAAAAAAGCCAGCAAGAAAGCCTATTGTGTAAAATAAAATCAAAACTATTACACCAAAAACCTTTTGAAGCCAAAAATAATGATATAATTGATATTTTTATATCATCAAGATGGATAAAAGACGGCAACATTAAACCAAGTAAATAAGGCGAATTCTGTTTTATTCAAGACGGAAATGTGTTTTTCGGTGAGAGTATAAAATGCCAACATTGTAACGAAGCCATGAAAACAATTGATCACCCTGCAACAAGATGCAAGAAAATTTTAGGGCATTATTATATGCAAAGGAACAATGAAATTATTAGAACGTCTTAATTTCAGCTATCAAGACGATATAATTTCAAGAAAACTAAAAAGATCAGCACTCAACCAATACAAGAGATCTGTGAAAACAAAAATGCAGAAATAAAAGTTGATACTCGAATTAAAACAGATATTTTAATTAAAAAAAAAATAAACCAAAAATTTTTCTATACGATAAAAAACAAAATACGTATACGTTATTTGAAATAGATATAACTAGCCTTGATAACCTAACCGAAGTTGAGAATGAAAAATGTAGAAGTATGACATCTTGGCGAATGAACTTGGTTTAATTATCTAATTTAAAACAAGAATAATACCATATGTGATGACTTGGGATGGGGTGGTTACAAAATTCCATAAAAAATATGTTGAGGTGTAAAAGATCCTGGAAGAAGTAGAAGCATGTATGTATGCTCTCACAATCCGCAAGACACTTGAACCCATCTCGTTTGAGAGAGAAAAGCAGTCGATAAGTATATATAAGGGGAAGGTGTCAAAAGATGCATCAAGGAGTTGTGCAATATTCCCAATATGCTGATCACATCTAAATAGTAAAATTGATAAAAAAATTATTAACCTATAAAAAAAACTGTATGAATACAAATATTTTCGTAATAGAATTTTATATATCTACCTATCTATTTTAAAAATTTCGCTCTTATTTTAATGGGTTTTACTGAATATATTTTAGGGATTTAAATTATGCCGAAAAAACGATAGCGTTAAGCGTTAACTTGTGTTTTGTTTTAGTTAAAAAGCTTGCGTAAACAGTTTGTGATCGTGCATTATTCTATTCGTAAATCTTTAAATATTAATTTTTTGCATGATTCTAAATATCTTTATTCTCGAGTAGAGTTATTGAGAACTCCTTTAAATCATTTATAATTTTCTCATTTTTGATAACGTCTCTTAAAATCAACTCTGATGCATAATTCATACATTTTAGGTATCCTTCTTCGGAAGGCAGTTTTCTTAGAGCGTTTTTGATATTTTCATTAACTTCAAGCACCAAAATTTCATAACTTTCATTTTTAGAAACTTCAGAGTAGACAAAATTATCGGGTCGTGATATGAATAATTCCGAATTGGACAATCTCTTTTTTAATAACTTATCGCCCACAAAATTTGAAACACACCTCGATTCCATTATATCATACAAAAAATCATGCGATCTTTTTAATAATAGAATCTTATTTGCCAACTCTTTTGGGTTGCTCAAAGATCGACCAACATTATGCACAATATTTTTAATTAATATTTTGGTAAATGAAATATCATCACCACAATAAAACAAAAGAATCCTGATAATAAAGAACTCGTCCGTTTCTGTGCTAAATTGTTCCATGTCCATTTCATTTAGTACATTTTCTAAAAGATCGATCAAATGTGATGCTCCTTTAAAATAAATGTTCAGACAGATATCTTTAAAATGATCGTCAATATACTCGTGGACTGTAAAAAGTTGAAGACATTGATCTACTTTGTGGAAATAATTAAATAAAAATTTTGGATTCTCAATATTTTTTTCAGCGACAAGAAATAGCTCATTGATAAATTGCCTTTCGAAAGTTTCGAAGTATGGCGTATCTTCAAAAAAAACCTTGTGAGGTGTTACTGATTGATTATTGTATGTTTCTATATAGGCCTTGATAAAATCTAACGTCGATGAGAAATGGCCAAGTAGTGCTTCTTGCTTTTCTAATATATTCATTCAAGGGTCATGAATATCGACACTGATTTTGAAAATGGGAACATCATTTTTATTTATATCTAACCAGAAATGATAATTTTATAAACTAAATTATTTCGAATGATCATGAAAATCTTTTTTAAGCTTTAAAATCCATCAAATTAAATAAAAATAAATGATGCTATTTACAATTTGTATCATTATTGCACAAAAAAAAATGTTTTTTTAAATCATATATCTTAGAATATAAGATGGTCTGTAAACTAAAGACTTTAAAGAAAATAATAATATTAGATTCCCGGTTTGTGCAATAATAACTAAGAAAAATGTAAAAAAATCCAGTCATTACATAATTAAATTAAGGTGTGGATTCAGAATATAATGTTTTAAAACCCATCATTTAGAAATAAAGTTATATTTTTTTGAGTATGAGCATACGGCTGTTTATTACAATACTTTTATTTATAGATAATTTTGGCTTTGTAATTTTAGATTTTATCTTCAATAATATAAAAAATATTGGCTATAAATCTTATCTTACATCATATTAGATCCATTTCTTCTTCTCAAGATTTATTAGTTCAAGGGTTTTTCTCAATCCTATACCTTGTATATATGCCTCTATTTATTTTGTGCCTTCTAAGTCATTATGGTACCTGTTATGATATTGTGTTGCCACTCATTCCATGTATCTACATGGTTGTTTATTAATTATTAAACAGGGGTAAAAAAATTATTTTGGCCATGTATAAATACAAGAATAGTAACATTGTCACAAGATCAATATTGTTGTCTAAATTCTATAGATCATGTATTAAATATATGGTAATGTCAAAGAAAGCCTAAAAATGCCCACAAACACTTATATTAAGAAGAACACTTGAATGTATAAGAATTAAGCGCAGAAGATGTATGTGGAAAGCTGTAAGAAAGATTTAATTTTAAGTACATGCTTAAAATCTGAAATATAGCGCAATATAAAGTTGTAAAAGAGTAAAAATTGAAGGCTAAAAAAAATTAGCCCATAAATAAATATTTGTTTATAGAAATGTGTAACAATAATTTTAAAAAATTAAAGATTAAACTAACTAATTTATAAATTAGTGAACAAAAAATCGATAAATAATGACGAAAAATTGTAAAGAATACGGAGACAGCCTTTTCTAATTTTTAATCTTCAAAAACACGCTCCTAAATTTAGTTTTTCTTCATAACTTACCGAATCCTCAATAAATTTTTAATCAATGATAAGCTTAAAAATTAAACAATTTTATGGCTATATATAGTCGATTTAAAAATAAAATACGTATATTTTGTACATAAATTTAGTTGCAGTTACAGCAGTATTATTCAAATAAAAAAAATATGTATGGTCGGATTTTCATGCTGTTCAAATATATAAAAATCGTTGTAAATTATATAAAATCAAATTGATTATATCGAACCAAGATTTAATTTGTATTGTATAGATTTATCAAGATAAATACGTGTAAATTAAAAAATATGAAATTCTTCTTTATAAATTTCATTAGAATATTTATAATATAGAGTTTTATAGTAAAGATATCAAATGGGATTAATAATGGAAATTAAGCTATGACAAAGAAACATTATATTTTATATAAATGTATAATATATGTGAAAATACATCCAACATATTATATTGAACCGTTCAAGTACGATAAATTTATTTATAATAGGCAAAAATATACCAAATTTCTTTCTATTTTGCATAAAATTCCACTCTCATTTTTTTACAACCTAATAACAGCGAAAATCATCTAATTGACAGATATTGGATTATTATCAAAAAAATAAAGCAAATTAAATGTAATGAGAGTGTTTAAAATGTATCAAAGCATTTTGATTTTAAATCCTTCCTTTTTTTGCTTGGATTTAGATTTAAATTTACATATTCATTTTTTGGTGTGAATTTTAATTTATATTTTACTCCTTTTTTTGGAATGAATTTTTAGGCAATGTTACTCGGCATGTCTTTTTTTTGTTGCGAATTTTTTAAAATTACCCCTTTAAAAAAATAGATGACAAGACGTGAAAAAATAAAAAAAATAAGTATTAAACCGAATAAGATAATCTTATAAAATAAAAAAACACTTAATGCTATAATTTTTTTAGTAAATCTTATTTTACTTCCGTGCAAGATAAATTTAAGATGAAGAAGAAGAAATTTCTAAAGGTACAACCGATTTTAAAATCAAAAGCAATAATTATATCTCATATAAACAATAAGAAGCGCACGATTTTTTTAAAATATTATTATCTGGGTATTAAGAAAGGATGATCGTCAACTAGGTATTTCTAGTAAAACAATTCTTCGAATTAAAATAAATATTAGAGGAGAAAAGATAAAAATTTTCTATAAGGAGACAAGATAATTGAAGATTTTATTATGTTTTTAATTTCTGGATGAAAGTAATTATGGTCTACATAAATATAATCGAAGTCACAGGGTACATGGAGTGTGGGTTTTAAGGCTGTTAGAAAGAATTAAGAGGTGAAAAATGTTTTTTTGTAACGGTTCAAAATCGATTTATACCAAAAAATTACAAATATGTATAAAAGCGATAGGCGTCTTGGTTCAAACTATAAACGGATATTGGAGAAGATATGGTGATGTAAGTGCATCTAATTTTAATCATAAAAAGTCAATCATAGTGTTGAGTTTGCAAACCTTGTGACTGGTATCGCACTAACACTATTTAGTCAACTAGGTTTAATCTAAAATCATTATTACCAAAGATAAATCGGACACAGAAAAATATTAGATTCTATTTAATTTTAGGTTATTTCTGATTTTCAAGAAATAAGAAAATCTACCTTCATAAATTTATTATTAAAAATCAGAAATAACCTAAAATTATGCTTTATAAGACTTTTTTTTAGTTTGTTCTTGTAGTAACCGCCCAGTGCAAAAGAAAGATATAAACAACGGCAGAAAAAAATATTTTAGGACTGGGCTAAAAAGGTGATGCCAGTGTCCTCACTTTTGAATTTATAAATTTATATTTTTTTGCTATAGATTTTTCTTATATCACAAGATTTCAGTTTATATTCTTCAATTTTTTAGATTGGTTAAAAAAATCTCTAAATATGCCAGAATTATTTTATAATAAAAATTAAAATGTTTATTAAATAAAATAAAACAATTCCATGGGCAAATTTAATTCTTAAATCACCCTAAAAAAAATTATCTCTGTTTTTTTAACTTTTTAAACGGTAAAAAATACCTTTCTTGGATATCACTAAACACGTACACAGAATCATAAATATATTTAATAATATATTGAGATGTATAAGTTCATTTTCTTTATATTTATGAATGCAAAAAAATGCAATTTTAATATATTTTAGGGGATCTTTTAAAAAAAAAGAACTGTGTTTCGTTCTAATTCTCGAATTACAGAGATTGACTTAATTTTAAGGATCTAGTATTATATATAAATATTTTAAAGTGAAAATTAGTTTATAATGATAATAAGCTGTTGAATGGACATCAGCTCGATTATAAGAATCACTACTATTTTTTAAAAAACTTATGATACATAAATTAATATTATAGAAAGCAAAAGTAAATGTGTGACTGATATTCTTGCATTAATGTGCTACTGTATAACAAAAAAATATTTCACCATAAAAAATATAAAGATGGCTTTAAAATATCAATTAACATTCCAATATTCTTAAAAATTAATCAAATATGATTGGAATCCAATCGAATTTTATATTTGATTAAATTATTTTCATTATTTAACAGCCTAATTATCACGGATTCATCTAACCCTGGCCCGCATACACCCCTATTGGGTCGACTTTAAAGTTTAATTTGTTTTAATTTAAACATAGGCGTGCCAAATTACCGAATAAATATTATAAAAAAATTTAAAATAGAAATGTTAAAAAAATATCCTTAAACGTTAAATTAAATGTGGTTACAATTTAAATAATTACATAAAAAAATCCATGTGGTTACAACCTTTACTATCAATATTTATTTCTCTTTAGATTATTATGCATTAGAATATATAATAAAGGCGGTAGTAAATAACTATTCTTAGAATAAAAATATATACATGTAAAATATCTGCATATATATCAAACATTTGATAATATATTATATTATTAACTTATAACATAATTATTTAACATTAGAATAAATATAATCAAGAATTAAAGAGTGATAATTCCATAGTATTTAATTTCCTCGATATTTATCTATATATATTTTTTATTCAAACAAAACTTTATGTTGCTTTAAGAACATATTTGCCCAACACTTCTTTCAATAATGACATCTTTAAAATTTCATCAAGGCTCATTGGTTTTCCTCAATACTAATGTTTTTGCGCAAGATTCTGGTAAACTTAGCATTCCTATCTCAAATCGGATCTAAATATATTTATTATATTTTAGTAAAGTATGACATACTTGTGATGGGGTGGTTACAAAATACCAAAGTCGTATAATAAGAGTTAGGAATGGCGATAAATAGAAGCATACGCTCAAACAATTTGAATTGAAGAAGAATATTTTGCAATAAATCTTGAAAGAAGAGATGCATGAGGAAGATCATTAATATAATAATGCGGAAAGACGTATCAGCCAAATCTGTTTTACAAAGCAATCCAATGTTTTGCTTGAACAATTGTAAAAAGCTAAAAATCAAATTAATCCATAGATCAAAATTTATATTTTGAGAAACACAAAAACTATATTGTTTATTTTTTTGATCCCAGTAATATATTCTTAAAATTCAACCCACCTTCTAAAAGATAAAATGAAAATATATTTGAAAGGCGGATTAGAACAGTATTTCGAAAATGTAAGAGAATTAGATGTATCGAAAGAAATAATCAACAAATTTAAAATAAAAAAACTAAAGGATCTTGTTTTTCATTTAAAAAACAAATTCAAAGAGACACAGAAAGGATTGTTTAGATTAAACAAAGATGATAAAGAAAATGGATCATATGAGATTTCCCCGGGTAATATGTGCTTTATACATGATGTAGAATATACTTTGTTGGGAAAGGATGAAGCGCCGGTTTCGCATGATGATACTATTTACTTTATAAGTACAATGCATGGTGGATGAAAATTTCGATTTTTCGTGCTATATCTAAAAAGATAATTTTTAATAAAATATAACCATTAAAATACCTATCTTTGTATAAATTGTTTATATGGTTCCAATGACCTCTTTTAATGTGGAAAATTGAATTTTTTCGAACATGATTTAAATTATGATCTTTTATTAAGCTTTAAATTTTTTACATAAAAAATTGCACATTAAAACCGATGGAAATATCAGTAGTTAAAATTATTTAAGATTCTTTTTGATTTTATTCGTGTGCATATAAAGTTTAAAATTTTTCGATTTATTGTTTTAAAAGGCGCATTTATGTATATCATAGTTATAGTACAGAAACTATACAACAAAATAGACCAAAGTTTTTCTTTATTTCCCTAAAACAATTTTATCATAAAAACTACAAAAAACATATACCATATGCCCAAATACAAATGTAAAAGGATTTTTCGGTCTTTCCCTGCAAACAATTTTTATTGCAAGTAATTTTTATCATATTAACAAAAAAAACATATACCATATTCCCAAATACAAATTTACAACGGTTTTTCGGTCTTTCCCAGCAAACAATTTTTATTGCAAGTAATTTTTACAATATTAACAAAAAAACATAGATCATATTTCTGATCACCAATTTGAATTTATGAAATCTATAATTATTATTCAGTCTCACTCTAAACACAATTTTTTACTAGCAATTTTGCATAAAAACCCCAACAAATCATATGGCATATTTCTAAACTCTAATTTAAATTTTTTAAAATTACAAATAGTTTTTGTATATTCCCCTAAAAAGATTAAGGTTTTTGTATTTGTCATATCTAGTGATGTTCATATATTATGTTTTTAGGCCTTGATAAGGTTTTTTCTCATTATACACACATTTTATACATTATAAAACCTTTAAAGCTTTTAATTATCTTTTAATACAATATCAACTAACAAATTTGTAGATTTGTGTTGATTCCCAGAATTGAACCAAATATATTAAATCATTTGAAACATGGCTAGATATCAGTATTTTATTTTCTTGAAAATATGCAATGGGTTGAACACCTTGATTTAATACTAAAATATTCATCGAAGTACAAAAAAATAACACATTGAAAGGAGTGGATACATATAGAAGGCTATAAAGGTGGAAAAATTGTAAGAAATATGGGAGCTGAAGAAAACACATGAATGAATAAGTCTTGCAAGGAAAATATGAATGGAGGAAGGCTGATAGATATAAGGGTTAAAGGATGCAATATAAAACGAACTAAAATACCTACCTAACAAGTTTTTTTGTTAAAAATCAAATTTATCTATAAAAAAATAGTCCATATTTTCAGCTAAAAATCATAAGAATATTTGTGGTGGTTATTAAACGAATTAAATATAAATCCGAAGTTATATTTGGATGATAGATCACAAAATCCTCTAAGATACCTAAAATAAAAAGGTGTAAATAATTACTTGTTTTTCACAATGAATTTTTTTGAAAAAACTGAGCAATTATAAGGTCGTGAGTCTTCGCCTATCTTATTTATTGTTTAAATAATTTATGAAAACACATGTTCTCGATTTAAACCTTCGAAATTATTAAAGCTGATTTTTGAAAAATAGAACGTATTCCATATTTTCGTTTTATGTTTTTTTACCCGAAATAAATTTTCGAAATTATAAATGCTAATTTTCGGTTTATAGAACGTATTCTAAATCACCATTTCCTTTTTTTTGCCCGATTTAAACTTTCGAAATTATAAATGCTAATTTTGATTTATAGAACGTATTCTAAATCACCATTTCCTTTTTTTTTATCTCGATTGGCAGTATTTAGTTTTATAAATAATGGAGTATCACAAATTATATGATTCTTATCCTATACAAAGATTATTTAAAATGAGTTAACATAAATTAATTAGCCGAAGAATACAATTGATGATCAAATAATAGTAATGATTTAGCTGTGCAATATTAATACCTGTAATCTTCGTTTTTAAATGATTGAACTTGCAAATTATTTACATGTATAGGCATTTTTAAATTACCAAACAAGTCATATATGTCGTCTAGCTGCAAGGAATATGCAAAATACTGATGGACAGACCCATGGTAAAAATAATCTTTCTTTATTTAAATGTAAATTTGATTGTGGCTATAATATGAAATTAACTGATTACGAATTTAAGGGCAAGGGAAAAACATTATTGATATTATGGATAGTTTCTTAGTCATTTACTAGCTTGAAGGGGGCAAAAAAAGATTTCAAGTTCTTTTTAGATGATCAAAAAGAAAGAAATAACAAGAAAAATATAAAAACTGGGTATGTTTTTACCATAATTCATAAAAAATTCATATAACATATAATAACTACTCAAAATTCATATAGTATATCACAATTTGGCCAATATAAAAATTTTTTCATCTTTTGAATTGACCACGTTTGGTTTATTTTTTATTAGATTCCAAAAAAAATTAGCAGTGAAAGTATTATGATTGTTTACTGGCATGTAAAATAAATAAACAAAAAATTATCATTAAGATTTTCAAGTGTGATAAATATCATATAATATAATTTTTGATTTCTAAAAGTCATAAAACATACAAAAGTTTGTATGAAAATGTATCTTCAACGAATAAAACTAAAAAGTGTTTGAAAACATAAAAATATATATGTAAATTATTATCAGACAAAATATTTATGCATAAAATTAAATTTGAATGCATTAGTTTTGAGCGTAGAATATGTCTTGAGGAAGAATGTTAGATGATGAGCTTGAAAAAATTATACAGTGAATCTGTAATATAGAGCAATATAAAGTTTTTCGCCTGCAAATATGTAAATTTAAAAGAACAAACAGCCCACAAATCAATATATAAAACTTATTATATGCTATTGACAAAAAAATTATTATATTAGGTTTCTTTATGAAGTTTTACAAGTTATATCCTTATAATTAATTTATGAATTTATAGAACAAAGGTTTTTCGAAAATTCTGCATATCTATTGGTATAGACATCTTTAAAAAAAATATAAAAGCTTGATTAAAATTAAATATGTTAAAATTCTGTAATATTCACAAAATACAAGGTTATCGTTTCTATTTAACTTATAAACTGAATTCGGAATATAAAAAAATTGTGTTATACAATATTATATACTTTTAAGCAAACTTTAGACCATCGAATTAATAAGAGCCTTGCATTAATTGGAACTTATAGATATTATGTTTAGAGAATCAAAGATTTTTCTTTTCATAAGGGTAAATGATAAGGCATGAATAATATTGTAATTTTTACACAGAGAATTATTTATTCTAAATAAATAGATTCCCATATGAATTTTGTTACAAAAAATTGTGCATATATGGAAGATTAATAATATAAAAAAACTAGAAAAAATGCTATTTTAGAGATTTTTTCTTGTCTTCCAAAATTCCAAACTTCTATATTTTTTCTGATGTATAAATAGTAAGATAAATCTGTTTTATAGTAAAAATTTAAGTCTGCCAATATGATATTCATACAAACTAAAAATCATGAACTTTACCCAAATATTTATTAAAAACACCATGGTTCTAAATTAAAGAAATAAATCCAACAATTATTTTTGTTTTGTTTGATTATGTTTAGCCAGTAAAGCTAATCATACAACTTTGTACCTTAAAAGATCCGGCGAACTGGCGTGCAAATTATAGATGTTGTTGCGACCATAACAATTTTTACTCTAAAATAATATAAATTGTGGGCTGGGAATTTATAAAATTTTTATACAAATATTCTGGTGTTTAGACGAATGTTTTAGAATAAAAATACCAAAGCCCACCAAATAGTGATGAAAAAAAGAAATGTGAAATTGAATTTAAAAATTATATTAAAGTCTTATATCTTATACTGGAACAATCTATATTCCAATTAAATCAAAAATAAATGATTTTTATCATTATCTCATGCATAATAACATACATGGTGCGGACACAAAATGCCATGCATCGTATATAAGGGGTTGGAATGCTAGGGGAGCATAACAATACCCATAAATAATTTAATTTAGAAAAAAGCTTTGAAAGAAAAAGTAAAGCAAGAAAATTATAGAAATATAAAATCGAATCTGTGAAAAGAGCAATAATGATTTTAAACAAGCATAATAAAAGATGTAAATATCTCTAAATATTTTTTTTTTAATTATAAAATGTGCCATAGCTAAAAATAAAAAAAAAGGAACTAGAAAACTTTAGATATTGATAATTTCGAACCCTAAATACTTTTTTTTTAATTATAAAATGTGCCATCGCTAAGAATAAAAAATAATAATTAGATAACCTTTGGAATTGTATATTTCGAACCCTTTATAAATTTGAAGTATTTTTTTAATTATAATATACAGCACCGCTTTAACGTAAAAATAATTAGAAAACTTCTAGGAACCGATAATTTCGAACCCTAAATAATAATGATGTTTTTTTTATTATAAAATATACCTCCGCTATAACTAATAAAAGAATCATTTGTAAAAATTTTGTAATTTATAATTTAGACTATAAATATATACATGAGAAAAGAATATTTTCTAAAAATTAAATATATTAATATTAAAAAAAATTTAAACCAATTAAAAAATGTATATTATTTAACACAGAAGTTATTCACATTAAAAAAACAGAGTATATAAAAAGAAAAATACCATATTCATCCTTCTTATTTTATTATATTATATTATATTATTGTTGTATATATTTTTTATGAAGAAGACATCTATTAAATGGAATACCAAAAAAAAATCATAAATTTCTAATGATTAGTTTAGCATCAAATCAACTTATGGGCAATGAAATCTATTCCACAAAAAAATCAGATTACAAAATATTATTGGTTTAACTGATCGTATTTGAAGCCACGTCTTGAATTAAAAACAAAAAGGATAAATGCTATTAGACAATTCTAAATAAAACCACCGATTTTATTTAACTATTCTTTCTAATCATATCCAAGGGGATCAATCAAATTTAGCATATATATTTACCATCTCCTTTTTAATTTGAACACCAACAAATATCAGTTTCAGATAAACCAGACGATGCAAGATTTTCTGAACCAAGTCAGTAAGACATCCGAAAAGATAAAATATCTAAAACAAACAACATCCAAATTTGAAGAAGAGATAAAGAAAAAGTCTTCGTCAGTTCTTGACAACACACAAGAAGATTTGCTTCACCGAGAAATTAAAGAGATAGAAAAAATCTTTCGTGAGAATACAGTAGATATAAAAAAGGATTTAAAGAATATAAAAGAAACTAATGATCTAATAAAATCACATGGATACGATTCCACCTCTAGTTTTAAATATGAAACAAGAAATTCACACTGGCAAGCTTTGACAAATAGTTTTAGCGACGCATGTGTCGATTTTAAGAATCAACAATTCAAATACCATAAACTTGAGGAACAGAAGCTTATATCACAGTATAGAATCATATACCCCGATCTTAGCACTAATGAAATAAAACAGAAAATTAGCAATAGAGAAGGTGAAGATAATTTTGATGCTTTTGGTGGGTTAGGAAAAGCAACAGGTTCAGCTAAGGATTCTTATCTTAGGGCAGAAGATCGAAAAAAACACGTGGACGGTATTTTAGAAAGTATTACCCAACTTTGTACTTTGATAGATGAATTACACGATTTAGTAAAGCAAAGTGGCCGCACAATTGATAGAATAGAAGTTAAGATCGCAGGAACAGTAGAAACTACTTCTAAAGCAAAACGTGAGCTCCAAAGCACGTTGAGATATCAAATTCAACGAACAAAAATCAAAAGAATTCTATATGGTATTGGATTATTAATATTATTGGCCGTTATATTATATTGCGGATACAAACTCTTCAAATTTGGAGGATCAATTAACCCTAAATCAAGCAACTGAATAAAATATGTAAAAATATAAAAAAATATATATAATGAATTGGTGTTTTATTTGTACCATAATTATTATTTATTTCTTTTTTTTTATTATCCCCTTTTTAGGGATATTCCCACTGAAATTATTCACTTTGTGCTTAAGAGAAAATCTAAATTTAAAATGCAAATTAATCCCAGAAGTAAGTGATTAAATTAAACTCTTCCTATTGCTTAAATACAAAATTTTTTATATAAGAATCTTAGATGTAATTAATAGCCCAAGCACTGTCATAAATTGGTGTTTCTTGAAAAAATAAGGTTTTAAGGACTTTTGGTTATATAATGTGACTGGATTGGTATTAAAGACGTATGCTTAGACCTATCTAAAATTTTTAATCGGTTTAAAAAGACTGAAAAGACAAAAATAGCACTTTAAATAAATCCGATCAATTATTTAACCAACAAATATATGTGTTTGACAACCTCTATAAAGCTATCTATGGTTACCGTTATTAAAAAAAGCTAAAAAGATAAAGATAACCTATAAATTGATCTAAAAAATTATTTAACAAACAATATTTGTGATTGACTTATTGTATAGAGCCTTCTAAAATTTGGATCAGTTGTAAAATAATAATAAGATAAAATCAACCCATAAACATACAGAAACATATATTATAATATTCGATCACATTAAACTTTGCATTTATCACTTTAATAGAAGACAATACGCTCATCGTCTTTAAAATGGACAGCAATCAGCCCCTTAGCTTTCATATAAACTAAATTCGTATAATTTTTTTTAGAGAATCAAGATTGCTTTTCGACTATTTAATATAGATAAATATTTTTTTTTACATTATATTTCTCACACATAATCTGTGATTCTCATCGCTTTAAAGATCGGAATACGTGCTTATTTATAAAGACAAAAATACATATCACACATGAGCAAAAAATAGCAAAAATGTGATAAATAATTATAGATAATTAAATAAATCAAAAAGGCATATGAAATTGGATTTTTATATCATAAAATATTGTAAATTTATCAGTATAATTCCGTTAGAACCTTATTTTTTATATTTAATTTATATATCTATTCATCGAATTTAAACAATCAATTTTGCATATTTAAATATAATAACAAATTAATAACAGTTTTTTTTGAATTAAAATTTTTTTTATTCACTAAAATTATTTTTAGCCTAATTTTCCTTTGTTGAAAATCTTTTCACTTCTTTGTATTTTTATATCACTATATTTTTTTAGTAAAAATAAATACAACAATTACAGATGCTATTTTCTTTGATTAATATGTTTCTCGAACCTAAATCCTATGAATCTATTTCATAAAGAAGACATCCAGAAAAAAATAAGTTGTATAGTATACGTTAATTACTAGTTCCAGCTATTTGCAAAATTCTTTATTAGAACACGATAATCAAATAAACAATATTAATGTTTATCCCCTTTTTTGCTTATTTAGACCTCTAAGCTCATCAAATTCGCTTTTTTCACTTATGTATATGCATCCAGCAGCATTAAAAATAAAAATAAAATCTGGGATAATTAAACGAAAAATTAACTTAGCAGTGAACTAATATAAAAAAAACATGTGTTTTAATGTATTATAGACACAATGAAGTGCATTTAAATATTTATACAAGTACACTGGTATTATTACTACCATATAAAACGGTTCCTCGCTTTTTATTTGTGAGTGGTTCTTAAGGTATTTTACAATATTTAAATAACAAAAAAAACCAAAAATAAACAAAATAGATATTAAGAGCATCAAAAAACTTCAAATGGAATAATGCCACTTTGTTCTTAAGTCATTATTATTGAATCCAGAATATAAAATTAAATAATTACTTTTTCATAATCTTGATTAAAAAAGTATACCATGTATTGTAATTTTGCACAAATACATTTTTTTATAGTCTTTTTGCTATAGAATATCTTTACCCGACCTTAAAAGATAGTATTACTTTCATGTTATTAAATCCTGCGAAAGGACTGTAACATAATTGAAGCATTTTTAAAATAAAAAAAAAGAGATATTAAGCTACAAAAAAATCCAAGCATTAAAAAACATATTTTCACTATGATCGAAAATCTTTTCGACGATATAATTTATATTTACATTTAATTTACCAAAAATATGTAAAACTTATGGAATTATGGACATATTTCATATGAAAAATTCAATTCCAGGACATACTTTCTAAACAAGAAGAAGGTATATTCCACACGAAAAGAATAAGTAATAACTAGTAAATTAAATTATTTACAATATCTATTGTTTCAATTAAAAGTATCAATAGAATCCATCATATAAAATCTAAAAATCTTGCTTTTTCGATTGATAAAATATTTGATTTTTTTATATTAGATTTTTAATAATACATTTTTAATATTCATATAAAACTGTACCTTTTTTTGTTTTTATTTATGGGCTCAGTTATTTTTGATTCATCTGATTTCCTTTGCTAATACGTGGTGACCAATTATAACTATTAAAAACAGCTGTTTGTACCCCTCAACATTTACTATTAATCTGTATTCATTGGCGATCTTCGTCTCATAAATAATATACGTAAGCCTCTTGCGAAGCTTAAATATGCAACAATAGACGTTATTTAAATTAATCATTGATTAAATTATTTTAATCGTTCATAAGAAAATTATATCAACTACATATGTTATTTTCGGTTCTATGGATAATATATAAGCAGGAAAAATCAAAACTTATGATTAGGATAAAAGTTAATTTAGGAATATTGTAGTAAATTTATGGGTGGTTTTTAAAATAAATAATGCGCACAACCATGTATATAAATTTAAATGTTTAAAATTACAATTTAATTTGATTATTAGCTTTACACGTTATACACGTTATATATAAACATTGAAATCTTTTTTTATTTTAGCTGTTCTTATATGAAAAATTTAAATAACCCGCATAGTTTCATCTAAAAAATTACAACAATTTTCATCTTTAAATTAATTGGCATGGAAATTTCTATTTATAATTTACATTTTATTACGTCTGATGTTTTTGACTAAACTATCTTTTGCGATCTAAATGTAATAGATATTCCTATGGATATAATTTCAAAAACTGCCTAATTTGATCTAAAAAGATATGGTGTTCTTAAAATTGCATTATTTTTTTGGTTTTCTTTAAATTTTACTAAGTATATTGCATGCGTTAAAAAAAATAAAAAAGATACATATATTGCATAATTTCAACCTAAACCAAATTCAAGCTAAATAAAATAGGAAAAGAAATATTTATATGCGTTTATGTTTATTTGGGATAAAAACTCGTTTAGAATGTGAAGAAACAGAAAACCTTTTTTTTTGTATTTGGTCCATGATTTGTAAACTTACTTGGTTATGAAAAACAATTTTAATATTTATAAACTTATATCATAAAAGAAATCCAATAAATTAAATTACACAGAGTCAAAAAAAACATCTATAAACTATTTTCAGGCGCTTTTTTAGTGATTAATTTTAGATACATAAATTAATGCAAAAAAACATAATATGATTATAATTCAAAAAATTTCTAATACCTATATCTTTTAATTATTCTTCTTTGCTCTTCCTTTTATATATTAAATCACATTAAAATTGAACATCAAAGAATATAGAATGATGCAGATTAATTGGTTTTAGAATCGTGTTTGGCAGACTTCTAATATTATTTAGTTGGCAAATCAAGTAGATATATTTCTTGAATTTCAGCAAAATAATCCAAAAAAGTGAAAATAACATGTGATAGGCTAATGAATAAGTGATAAACTCAGCGCTATAATTTAGATTTTCACGCGTTCAAAATAACTCTAGATTTTTTTCATAAAATCTTTGACATATTAATATAAAATTTACGCATATCCAAATTTATTTTAGTTGTATTTATAAAGTAATACTATTTGAATAAAAATATTCATGCATCTGAGAGATTGAAACAAAATAATTTATATTTCAAAATGAAGTTCAATTTAAATTTTCATGTAAATAATTGAACATCCTGATTTTAATAACAAAATAAATCGAATTTCATCATAATTTTTTTGCAATAAATAACAAACTTTATTACAATTAAAATTTATTAATTATCGTTATATATTTGTGTTTATTTGTCAATAAAATTTTTTTAGCTTTGAATCAACTATACACATAAAATTTTGGTGATTTGTTGATTTCCATATAAAAAAGATTTTATATTTACGCGTTATTGTTTTAGACAATCAGGATTTGAATTTAATTAATAATAAATACTGATTTATAACCAAATATGTCTTTGATTTATAAATGTAAAGCGAAAATAATTCCATATGTAATGATATGGGATGGGGTGAATAGAAAATTCCACAAGAAATGTTGAAAGAACTTGGGATATCCAACGAAGTCGAGGCATACATGAAACCATAGAATTGAGAAAGACGCTTGAATTGATAAGTTCTGAGAGAAGAAGTGGTATCGATGGTGATATAACAGAGGAAGAACAGGCAAAAAGTATTGATGAAGTCTGCTTGAAAGATTGTATCACACAATACAGTTTGAGAAAATATAAATGTTAAATAAAAGATTAACCTATAAATAAAATAATAATTATAATCAAGATACTGGGATGGTGTGATTACAAAATACCATAAGCCGCATATTAAGGAATTAGGAATACCAATATAGCATACACACAAACAATGAGAATTAGCAATAAAATGGAACTTAATATTAGTGTTGGGTAAAGAAAGTGTATTAAAGACGATTGTAAACATGATGAGAAGAAAGAAGTATCAGCCAAATCTATTCAATAGAGAAATCCAAAATTTTGCTCTATAGACTACAAATAGCTAAAAATCATATCAAATCAATACATGTTTAAAATAAATAATTGTATGCAATAAAGATTTAGCATCAATAAAAAATTATTCATACTAATATCAATGTAATAATAAAAATACAATTTTGCGACCAAAGAAACCCTTATACGTATGTAGTCTATATTTCAGGGCATATTTAAAGAGATAAATAGATCAAGTTTAATTATTCAAGGGTAAGAAATTTATTAAATTAGACTTAATGTAAAAAAATAATCCTACTGAAAATTTATTTAGGCAATAACAAAACTTTCAGGATGATTATGAAGTTGAGCGTTTGGGGAATGATGATGGTGATGTCTTGACTTCGTTCTTATCCTCTTATCTTCTAAACTATCTAAAGAATCATTACGTTCTTCATCATCTTTAGGATCAGCACTTTCATCTTCAACTTCAGACTCTGATTCATGGCTCCGCTCATCGTTTACTTCCTTCTTCGTGACTATGGAATTTAAAATGGAATCCACAACTTTGTTATCATCAGAATTAGATTTTAAACTTACTGGATCTTTACTTTTCTCGGTCGATATTTTTTCGGGATTTATTGTTTCACTGATTATACCAGGTAATTTAATTGTTTCCATATTCTGTATTTTTCCAGATTCTATCGTGCCGTTTTCTTCTAAACCTTTAGGCTCTAATTCACCATCCTGTGGCTCTTCCAATTTTATATCTTCAATTAGATTGATTTTTTCACCCTTATCTAAATCTTTATTATTGTCAAGGGTAGTTTCATGATTTTCCTTCCATGGCATAAAACCAAGAGCAATATCATTTCCTGTATCAAAGGATTGATTCTCCAGTCCATCGGTTTTTGCATATGGAAGATCAGTTGGCGACAAAAATCCCCCTTTTTCTTTCGTGAGATACTTTTTATTGTCATCAATAAATTTCACCATTTTTTCATCATCTTTATCATCATTATTATCATCCAATGGTAATGAGCTATTTTGAGAAGCATTTATATCCGGATTTAGCTTCATGAAAGGTGTTAAGACAACCTCTTTTTTCGGGTCCTTCAAAACCTTTTCATCATCGTTATCACTATTATCGTTATCACTATTATCGTTATCATTATCTAGGTTTTTATCAGCACCTTCGCCCCTTTCATCTTCATGCTCCGGTTTTTGTTTCTTCCACTGTTTCATATCCTTTTTTCTTTCTCTTTGATGCTCTTTCTCTTCAGTTTTTCTCTCTTTATCCTCTTTCCTCTCTTCCCGTTCATCTTCATCTTTAATAAACTTCTTGAGGGTAACTTTTTTATTTTTCTTATGTTTTGTATGTTTTTTGCCACTTTTTATCTTCTTTTGCTTCGGCTTTAGACTTTTAGAAACCTCTTCGTGCACAATATCTTTATCAAAAGAGTTTGTGTTGTCTAAAAGACTTTCATTTTCTTCGTTACTATTTTTTTTATCATCATCTTTTAAGATATTTGTTATTTTTTTTTGTTCCTGCAGTTTTCCTTGTTTATTTGTAACATCCAACATATTATTTACTATTTTTTTCATACCTTCTATTTCTTTACTGCTTATTTTGTCTAGATTCTTCTCGTTGTTCTCATTGTCATTATTCCCAGCCTTTACTTGAACTTTTGTAAAAGAAAGACTCATCTTAATCTTCTTTTTATCATCTAGGTCAGTTGATACAGGTGGTTGAGGAATGTTTGTTGGCACATTTTCGGAATTTATCACCTCTAGAGGCTTAAGATTAGACAGCGAATCTCGCGTCGAAACAGCCATATTATTTTCAACATTTGCTTGTGTGGGTTGTTCTGGATGTTTTGTTGCTTCACCGGAAATATTTTGTGGAAAATATGCTGCTGAATTCTGTTCTTGAATTATGGGTTGACTCGATTCTATCATTCTATCTATATTTTTAAGGTTGATGCTGTTAGGTTCGAAAACGCTTGGAGCGAGAAGATTTGAAGTTTCACCGCTAGTTCCAGATTGCGGAAATTTCTCATCTGTAGAATCTGGTTTTCGAGATACCAACCCTTCAATTTTTTTGATTTCTACTCCTTTTATATCAGCAGGCGCCTTTAGATCTTTATTTTTATTTTTTTCTTTAAAATCAACAAGATTATTGCTTATATTTAGAGGTTTAAACATATCTTCAAGGGAATGATCGTTTTCGGAAATAGAATCAGAAAATATAGTTGAACCCTTAAGTATATTGTTTAAACTTGGTTTAAGATTAGGGTATTCTATTGGGGAATCAATTTGTGGATCTTGTGAAGGATTGTTAGGGGCAAGATTTAGAGGCAATAGACCATTAGACCCGATTTCAGCAGAAATTACTGGTAAAACAGGCTCTTGAATTGATTGATCATTTGTGATTTTTTCATTACCAAGCGTTAAGTTCACTTTATTTTTATCATCGGGATTTTCATCATGAGAACTTTTAAGCTTATCATCTTGCAATAAATTTGTATCAACTTTTCTAGGTTCCACAGAATTAAAGTTTAACGTAGAACTATTAGAGGGGAGAGTTTCTATCGCTGAAATTAACTGTGGCTCATTGGGTTTATTTTTCTGATCTTCCAATGATATTGATGGCTTGTTTTCTAAAATGCTGGCTTTTGGCTCAGATGTCTGGAGGATATTGTTTTCTGTGATCTTAATGTCATTTTTTTTATAGAGTGACGATGAATTCTCAATCTTATCTTTAGTGTTTGTTTTATTGCCTGAGATAATATTCTCGTTTTCATTTTTAGCTTTGCTCTCAGTCAAACTGTTGATTATTATATTATTTATTTCACCATTTGCACCAGCTCCAGGGGAAGAATTTAGTTCACCCACTTTCTTGTTGTCCGTAGAAGATTTTACCTGAGAAACTGCTTGTTCTGCATTACTACTCGGTGGTAGTATATACACATTTGTGGATTGCATGACCGGCTGTGGTGTTTTTTCTGGAGGGGATGTAATGGGTTTTTTACTTTCATTCGAATCGCCTTGTTTTTCTTTTATATTGAGATTTACGTTATTGATTGTTTTGGTACTATTTATTTTGATGTTATTTTCTATGTTATCAGCAACTGTCTTTTGAATTTTTGGCATAATGATTTTGGGTTGTTCAGTTGGTAAAGTTGTAGATTTTTTGGAGGAAATTTCACTATTTGAATTGGTAGATTCTGTTTTATTGGGAGAAGAGGAATCAGCTGGAATTTTCTCCGGCTCCTTTTCTTCATTTTTATTGATTTTATCAAGCAATTCATTGGTATTTGTAGGAAGAGTAGATATTATTTCGGGCTTCTGTTCTTCTTTATTATTATTTTTATCAAGCAATTCGTTGGTGTTCGTAGGCAGAGCAGATATGATTTCGGGCTTCTGTTCTTCATTTTTATTATTTTTATCAACAGATTCGTTGGTATTCGTAGGCAGAGCAGATATTATTTCAGGTTTCTGTTCTTCATTTTTATTTTTTACATCAAGCGATTCGTTGGTATTCTTAGGAAGAGTAGATATTATTTCAGGCTTTTGTTCTTCATTTTTATTGATTTTATCGATTGATTCGTTGGTATTTGGAGGCAGAGTAGATGTTGTTTCAGGCTTCTGTTCTTCATTTTTATTGATTTTATCGATTGATTCGTTGGTATTTGGAGGCAGAGTAGATGTTGTTTCAGGCTTCTGTTCTTCATTTTTATTGATTTTATCGATTGATTCGTTGGTATTTGGGGCAAGAGTAAATAACTGTGATTCTTTATTGTTGGTATTTTCGAGATTAGTATCAGGAGCAGTTACATGAGAATCATTAATTACATTTTTTTCAATATTGGATTCATTTATTTGAGGGATCAAACCATTACCATTTATATCTTCTTTGACAGATTCGTCTTTAAAATCGTTTTTCGCACCTGCAATTTTAGCGGTTTTTTTGGTAATTATTATTTTCAATTCCATTGGTTCGCTATCCCCTTGTATTTTATTTTCGTTCTTGGAATCTAGGATTCCATCGGGTCTATTTAAGGTCTCATTGGATTGTCTTTCATCTGCCCTGTTTTCTTTAGATTGTTCATTGCTGTTTTGATCGGTAATTTTACTGTCGCTGACTTGATTTGTCGTTTTGATTTCCACATGGGGGGCAGAATCCTTGTTATTACTCTCTTCTGGTTTACTTACGTTGACTTTCTTTCCAGTTATAAGTTCTCCAACAGTTTTTTCCAAACCCGCAAGCCTTGAGAACAATTCACCCCAAACTCCCGATTTTGGTTCTTCATTCGTACCTGGATTAATATGTTTATCTTCTTTAAGATTAGATCTGTTTTTGAATGGTAAATGAACTAGATTTGAAATAAAACTCCCATTCTTCTTCCATAAGAACGATTCGGAAGCCTGATTGGCATTAGGCAGAAGGTGGTTTTTTATCGCTACGCTCTTATCAGCCAACTTTTCTTCTTCTAGTATTTCACTGCTTTCTATACCCACATCACGGGTAAAACCGACACTGTCCTTCATTTTTCTATTAAGACTAGGTTCATTTGCCGATCCTTTGTTCATCCCTATATTCTTTCCATGTTTATTCAATTTTTCCTTTTTTGTCGAAGTGACATTTTCTGCATCAGCTTCTTTGCTTGTAAATTTTTCATTCGCTGAATAATTTCCAACTACACCACCACTCCTCATTCTGAGTATGGCGATGTCTATCATTGTTATCAAAAATAATGCACATGCGATTGCCATACATGTACATAATATCACATATTGATTGCTTAGTTTTGTGTTCCAATACTTCATTATGTACTGACAAATTACCACTAGCTATATATATAAATTCTTGAAACCAAGTTTTGAATAAGTTCTCTGCAGATTTGTTTTTGATATTGTTTACAATCCGTTTCAAATTTGTTTTCACTTTCATAAGACACAAGATATTGCGATCTAGAACCATGTAGAGTAAATTTGTGTCTCTTAAGACAGAATATATACAGAATCCTTCAGGTTTTATGCCAATTTTTTTAAATTGAATATTTTAATTTGAATAATTCAAACGAGTTTTAGGTAAAGCAAGATGTTTGGTGATGATACATAAAAAATATGTTTTAAATTCACACTGAAAGCAAGAAAATGCTATCTTTTAGTTTTCAATACGTAATTTAATTTCCTTTCGTTTCTAAAATTAGTTATACATAAAATAAAGGCACAGGCATATAATTAGAATAATCAGGACATTAAACTGAAATAAAAATTGTAAACAAATATTAATATTTTATAAATAAAATAACAGTGCTCAAATATCCAGGTCTTAAATATTAATATCAAAGCCACCTTGTAAAAACATTAAGCTATTGAAATTCCCAGTGAAAAATATGGCGATAAAAATCGATTAGAAACAAATAAATGAAGTTAAAAATGTATTTAAATGATCTACTGATTGGTGCCATATATATTCTTTAAATTTTAAATTTTAATGTATTCATATTCTCTCTTTCAGGACATGCAAAACAGTTAGCTGATCACAAATAAATAAATGCTTTTGAAGCATGATATTAAATGTAGATTTGGTTTATTTGGGTGTCGAAAAGGTGATATTTGTAAAACTTAACGTAGAAATTTATATAAATGCCAGAAGCAGTAAATCGTGATCATGAGAAGACCAAAACTATAATGGAGAAGTGTGATAAATTTCTGGGAAGATTCATAGTGAATATCACGAAATATATTTTTTATTCGACACAATAATAAACTCGTATGGCATAAAAACGATAATGCCTCCAATTCTTCAACACAGGGTCAAAGACAATCGATTTGTTTTAATTTTTTTTAATAATGATTCTAAAGTTATTTTATATATAATTTTTGCAATCATTTCATAATTTGATATATTTAGGGTCGGATACAAGACTATGGAATAAAAAATATTCAGAATATAAGAAAATATTAGCGTCTATAATAAAAAAAATTGGAAATTAAGGATGAAAAATACCGAAATTAATGGGCAACGGAATCTTGTAAATACATTAGGATTTTCATAACTGTCATTTAAAATTGCCGAATGATACCTAATAAAGACTTTAAAACCATTAAATTATTAATTATTTTCATGGATCTGTAGAGTGTGTTTAATCCAAAACTTAGGGCGCTATCTAATAATCTGCAAATTAATATAAAACGTATTTTTATGTTTTTATATATCTTATAAAATATTTTACCTAAAAATTATGAAAGTTGGCAACAAAATAAACATAAATATACCAAATAGCCTACAAAGCTCAAAATTATAACAAATCCTAATTTATATTAACAAAAAGATATTGTTTCCACTAAAGAAGAGAAAAATAAAAAAAAAGGAATTAAAATATGTAAAATTATTAAATAATTGAGGTTGTGATCATATTAAAATATTGATTAAAGTTTTCATAAATGAATATTTATAAATTTATTTTATTCAAATCAGGGAGAAACATAAATAAATTTATGAGATTCTAATAAATTCAAATACGAAGCGGATTATTTTAAATTGATTAATTAAAAAATTTCTTAATTTCGATTTTCTTAATTTTAATAGAGAAAAATATGTGATTTTACTACTTATTTTCATCTAAGAATAAAATTTTACGCTCTTAAAACCACAAGAATAGAAAAATATATAGAAAAAACATGAATTTCTCTATAATATATAAATAATTACACAAAAAGAAAACCTTTAATTAGGCCTTGTATTTTTGAGCAATAACTTGTTAATTTATGCTGGATTTTTAGTCATTGATATTGAGAGGATGATTGCATCATCTTAAATTAATACTATTTCAAAATACAATTAAATATTATATAGGCCATATGGTATAATGAAACTTAAAATAAAAAAACGTTCTGGACTTATATCTATGCTTTAAATATCAATTTAAATAAAATTTTCTATATTTAAAAATTACAAAAAACACATTTAGTATATGCATCAATGTTTTTTTTTGATTAAAATTATAATGTTTTTTGTGCATCAAATAAAATTATCCTTTTTAAAGAATTTTAGTGCCTTTTGTCGATAATATCTTTATTATAATTCATGGAAAAGATCAAGAACTTTTACTTTCACAATTGTTATAAAATAGAATATTTATATTTATTTTCTATGATTTAGTAAATTAATTTTTAAATGGTTAAAGTTTTTTGTTCCACAGAATTCACGAAATCTCTTACATGTAAAACCATATGCAGATAGATATATTTAGAGCAATATTCAATTTTAATCATCAATTTTCCATGTTATTTCATTCCTAATTATGAAGGTTTTTGAAGTGATATTTATATCCTATATTTTTTCATTTTTTTTTACGATGCTATTAATATAAAATTAAATATAATGTTTTTTTACCTATAGATACATGTTATATAAATTTTTTTATGGAAATTTCAGGGGAAAATAATTAAATTTATATATATACTACAAGTGAAATAATTTTTGGTCGAAATATTAGAGAAAATAGTTTATTAATATTTTTAAATATAACTTTGGAAATAAATAAGTATTCTTTTTATCATTTAAAATATACCTTTCTTTAACTAAGTTAAACTACAGTGTTGTTTTATCAATGCCTTTTTTATCACGCATATTGGTATTTTAAATTACGACATATAAATTTGATGAAACATATATTATGAGGATTACTTGAGGCAATAAATATACAATAAATTTAATAAATCCACATTTCAAAAAACAGCAAAGGGCATTTTAGGACACTTATGTAGTATCAAAAAACCAAGCCATTAAATATAAAAGATCAAAAAGAATTTTATATTTTTGTAGCCTGAATAATAAATATTGATGTTTGTTATACAAATTCCATTAGTTATCTACGACGGTATAAAGAGTTTTTGCTAATTTAATTATTATGATTCATAATAATTAAATTTATATGAGTATATGGTTTCGAAATCCAACCCAATAACTATTATTTAGTTTTTATAAGTTTTAATTATGAAATAATGGGGAAGACATACTAAATTAAAGCGGAAAAAGGTAAATGCAAGCATATTTTCAAAGTAGGGTCTATGAAATACAAAATTAAATCCTTTTTGAAACAAAATTATAATCTGGAATTATTATGAAAATATGTAAAAATAAATATATTTACATGCCAATATTTTACAAAAAATGCATAAATATACATTAAAATAATTTTTTATTTATGGGTAAAGTAACAATTATCAACCCCATCTATTGAGACGTGGCATGCCATTGCAACATTACACAACTCCTTGATACATATTTTGATACTTTTCCCTGATCTATCTTCACTAACTGCTCTTCTTCTTTCAAATGGGATGAGTTCAAGTATCTTGGATAAATATTAATAATTACATTTACAAAAAACCTGTAAAATAAACACAAAAATAAGAGTATATCTATTTTTATAAAAAATCATTAATTTATATAAAAATATAGACATTTATAATGAAGGTTGAAAATATAAATGATTTTTATAGTGCGTTGGTGATCACAAAGAGATAAATTATAAATATAATAACAGTTTTTTTATGAAATTGTGTCCAAAATTTTTTTCTCTTGTGATAAATAATATTTTCGTTAATACATATGAAAATTGCAAGTTTAGTAGCAATATAAATTATAAAATTGCCATTATCGGGATGAAAGTTGTTTGTATAGTTGTATAGTTATGATAAACTAAAATAACTGATGTGAGATCATAGAAATGAAGTGAGAATGAAAAGATAAAATTTAGTTGCGATGCATGATTGATTTACCTCTGTATAAATATAAAAAATTAGTTGAAACTACAATAGTTGCTTAATTAGCATGTTTTCCCTTTATACAAAGCTATTTATATATAATAACAGACAAGAGAAATATATTTTTTAATAACCAAAGCATTCTATCGGTAATCAATTGATTTTATACGTGACGAAAGATAGGTAAAAACAAATTTAACACGTAATGGCAGGTAGCAGATATAATTTTTTACGTTATAAAAGGTAGCGCCAAGGTATTTTGGTTATGAGTCGAAATAAGCGAGTTGAAATTATATAAAAAGTAGAAGATTTAGAACAGAATACATTAATTTAATATACTATAACACGGTTTACAGAATATTACGGTGTTTCAACTTTATTTAATTAAAAATTGATGTTTAAACCTTTGTTTTTTTAATTTAAAATAGTAAATTAAAGACATAGTACTGATTTAATAGCTCTAAAATTGTATTTTTCAGTGTAGAAAAGCCAGAAAATTTATCTTGGGATACTAATCTAATGTATTTATCAGATAGTCTGCGTATCGGGAGTAAAAAAACCCTTAAAACTTTGTGAATAACTATTACTCGAGCCTATGCTATAATAATATTATGATTCATAAAATAATTATTTTTTTAAACATGTTTCGTTTAGCAGTTTACAACGGATAATGATGTATTTTTAAAATATCAAATAAGACATATTTTATTTAATCCAGAAAACCATTGTTTACAAAATAAATCGTTAAAAGTTTAAATTAAGAAGTTGATTTCTGAATTAAATTTACAACAATACAATTACACAAAAATATCATATATAATACCATTGTATGGTTTGTAATACTTATAATACTAGGATGAAAAAAAGTTAACAACTAAATTTTATGTATTTTTTTATTGAAGTTAACATGTAGTGGAAAATAGACATCAAAATGTCTTTAATAATAACCATAACTCATATATTCTTTCAGACACTTGAACTCATCTCATTTGAGAGAAGAAGAGCAGTCGATGAAGATTGATCAGGGGAAGATGTCAAAAGATGCATCAAGAAGTTGTGCAATGTTCCCAATGGGATGACTACGTCTCAACAGATGGAATTGATAAAAAGAAATTTAATATATAAATAAAAAATAATCAGATATATTTTTTCAGACATGTTTTTAAGTTTTTTTGAATTAAAAAGATTTAAATAAATTATTATTAAAAAATTTATAAAATTAGCTATTCTATATTTTTCATAATTAAATAACAGATTTAATTATTCAACCATTAATATATGTTCATTCCTCTCTGCTAAAGAAAACACTTATGCCAATCAAAGTCATAACAATTCCTTTTAAATATGGAATCGACCCTATCCAAATTGTAATCATGCCAAAATAAGGCAAACAAGCAGTGACTCTTGATAATACATCCCTTTCAGTAAGAAATCTTTGGCCGGGTCTGTATAGACTCACATCATCATACCTATTGTTATCACCTTTAGTAAGTATTTGTGGTCCAAATCTTTTGATTGCTCTATGAACAATCGGTATCTCATTCTTATTTAACTGAAAAACGATCATATCTCCTGTGACATAATCATCATAGTTTCTTTTCGGACTTAGAAAAAGTATATCTCCTCGTTCAAATCCCGGATACATACTTTCTGAAAGAACAACAACAATCGGTGCATCATTGTTAAGTAACAGACCTATGAATTTCCACAGCATGTACGTCCCTATTACTGAGTATGCTGCATTTACAAGTTGTATGAGAATCTGCCTCAAGTTCATTCTCTTTAATTCATTAAGATTTTTGTCTGAGAGTAAGAGGTCGATCATTATTAAGGGATAAAAAAACAAAACAATATATAAATTCATTTATGTATTAATTTGATTTTTAGTTTTTAAAATGTTTCCTAGAAAAATTTAGACACCACTACAAACATTATTTATTAATACTTCATCAAATCTTTTATAATTCCCCATACATCCACTTCTTTCAAGACTCATAAGTTCAAGTATTTTTTACCCAATCCTATAGTTTGTGCACATGTTTTTGCTTCTATTGGCATTCCAAATTCCTTATATACGACTTATAACATTTAATGTTCAAAAATCAAATATTATGCCTCTTTGTACTATTAATATTCTGTATTTAAGATGTGCTAGAGTTCATTTGCTATGAAATCATTTTTTTCAGACCTCAAATTTTAACATTAGTCAGGTTATTCAAAAAAATCATTTGTTGCTAGGGTAATTATTTTAAATTTCGCGCATAACGTTATTGAATTTTCGCTTAACACATCATATCTATACTTTTAATTATATCCTCTTCTATAACATATTCTTAGATACTCACATATTTTCAAGACCTATTAGTTGTCAGTGTATCGGTAGTTTTATTCTAATTTCGATTAATATGATCAAAAATTCCCTTTTCAGAAAATAAATACAATACATTAAATATTAAATTGATGTTTAGAATGTTTATAATTTATACAATCCAATATAAATAAATATTTAGGGATGGCACTAAAAAAACTACAATCAGTGGACGGGATAATGAGTTTCATAGATGCGATAAATTGTATATGTTAATTTCTTATGGATATAACAACAAAGAAATTTCAATAAAAAACACCAAAAAATGATACTACAGGCTAGAGCATACCACCACTTTATTTTTTTATACGTGAATCCCCTAAGTAGATCCACAACCGTTATATCCTGTAATTAAAATCGGAGAAATATTTATTTTATAAAGAACCCTAATTTATCTATTGATGACCAAAGCTTGCATTAAAGTTGTTAGAAAAATTATATTTTTGTAAAGAGTTATTTATCTCTTCGAATGGTAGGTCTTGAAATAAAATAATCAAATCTGGGGTAAATGATACAGGATTATAAGAAAATACGACTTATATAATGAAAAAGATAAATAAATACCACAAAACCGCATTATGTAGTATATCAGAAATCAAAATGGAATCATTTGGCCAAATTTATTATGAAATTATTTAAAGAATTTCTAAACCAGCGAAAAATATTCACAATAGCAAAATAAATTACAAAAATTTAACGGAATGAAATCTCAAATCAAAACTCCATAGATGCGCGTTAAATCATAAACAAAAATATTTAGCCAGTATATATGATCACAAAGGAAAGTTTCTTGTGAATAATTTTTTATAACCAACAAATATCCTATTGTTATATTTTATATTATCTGAACTAATTGGTAATTATCGGCACTAAATTTCAATCACAAAGCTTGAATTCAGTTAAATAAGTTACTGTTGCACATAAAGAAGTATCGATAAGAATAGATGCTATACAAAAACAGGTGTGTTAGAATATAATACATTTTTCGCATATGAATGAGTACATGATAGTAAGTATAACCTTTACAAACTTTCATGGAACTGAAATAGCAGAAGAAAAAAGATAAAATGTATAAAATTGGTATTAACTAATAGCAAGTTTGATCTTTGCGCAAAAATAGTAACTAAATTATTGTTATATAATTTTCGTTAATATGATAATTGAATTGCAGCAGGAATTCAAAAAGAGAATTTAATTTTTTTTCGTATAGTATTGTTTTTTTTAAGGAATATTCAAAATATTAAAACAGGCAAGGTCAAAAGATCCTGCCGATCATCTAAGTAATCGTTAAAAAAATCTTGCCATGAACAAGTTTAGAAACCTACAAAATGGTAAAATATATTTCTTTTATGTCCCATAAAATAAAATTTTAATAAATAAATGAAAGAAAATCAGAAGACACGCATGATAAGAAATATAAAAAAAACAATCAGAGAAAAAAGGTAAAACTAGAATTAAAAACATTTTGTTATCGCTTTTCGGTCTGGGATTTCTGTATATGATAAAAAAAATTTAACTATAAAATTATGGGATAGCACATGTATATAATTTGACATATTTTAAAACTACCAAAAAAAACTTCTATCAGATAGTAAATCCTTCAGAATTTACAAATACTAAAACGAATATTTTTATACGGTATTTACTGAAATAATGCGCACAAAATACTATAATTTGTATGATATGAGGGCAACAATTTCTGCAAAATCAACCTACCCACAAAAAATAGTTTTGAAAAAAATAAATAAATATTATATATAAGAAGATATTCTGCTTGTAAGGTTGTTGAAAATTTGGGATTGAAGTTTATTAATCTAATCTGCACCCAGATCAAGAAAATAGCATTTTATAAGAAATATAACTATAAAATGCCAAATTATCTAAAACTTAACTATTTTATCATAAAGATACAATCATATAAAGTACCAGAAAAAAAAATAGATTTTCATTTGAATTCGGTATCCATGAAAATCGAGAACAGGAATTATTTGAATCATAAAGAAATCAGAAACATATTTATGCAAAAAAATTTTAGAGAAGAAGTATATCGACAATTTGGATGCGGTGTATTTCATGAAAGCACACATATAGTTCTTTTTGACGGAAAATCCAAAAATCAGGCACATGAATCGCCTTCAATGGTTATATTCGTGAAGTTTTTGTGTTGTTTTTAATATTAACCTTTTAAGATTTCATTATTTACAATTTTTTTATAAATTTTATTGTTTCATCACTATAAAATTTTATAATTTTTTTTCTTATTATTTTAATATATTCAGGTTAGTTATTTCAATGTTTATATACTGAATTATTATATAGACTAAAGTAAATGTGTTAAAATATTTCTTGAAATTTAACGATAATTTTTTTATAAAAGTAGATTAAACTATTAAAAAATTCTTATTATTCGTGACTGAATTTAATAGAGATACAAAAAATGGTTTTTCTGTTTTTAATAAAGTCAAAACTTATTTATGTGGGTCTTCTTGTAATTTTTTAAATTTTTAAACGTTTACAATATTGTTTTCTGGTCGATAATTTGGTATTTTATTAAAAGAATTAATGCATTTATCACGATTGAATATAGAAGTTTAATGATTCAACGAAGGAATCATCTGGTAAAAAAAATATATAGTTGAGCAATATAGTATTATAATACTATAAATTTACTGTTTTAATTGAACAATTTATATGAAAGTACATATCAGTAATGTTTATTTGAAATAATAAAAACCATATTACTATTAAAATATACCAAAATGACCTCAGAAACAGATCAAAATTTCATACATAAGTTACATAGAACAAAATAAAGCGATGTAAATTATATTTTATTGTAAATTAGTATCGTATAATTGAAATCCAACGAAATAATAGAAATGTATAGAGGAAAAAGGTTTACAAAAACCACCCACATGGCTTAAAGAGTTAAAATATGTTTTCAAGTCCTAAAATCTAAAACACTGTAAAAAATCGATCTACTCTTTAGACATTATTTTTTTAATAAATTTATTAAGGGAAATTTATGAGTAAACAAAATTTCTTTTACATTCAGTAGAAATGCAATTCATGCACATATTAGTTATATAATAGAATATTTTACTTTATTTTAAAAGTTTCAAAGCATATATTTAACGAGATTTAAGAAAAAGCCAATATTTTAATTGATAAAATAAAAACTGAAAGTATGTATTTCAAATGTAATGCTAAAAACGGATAAAAAACAATTTATAATTATATTTTTGATTATTTATTTGGTGATTGTTTTTCTATCCCCGCATTTACTCAGCCATAGCAGTAAACTATTGATATTAATTTTTGTAATAAATCAGAAGATAAGGTTATCTCTGTGTGGATTTCTTATTTAAAAAATAAATAAAATATTAAAAAGCAAGTATAAGAATTTTATTTATGGATTTGGGGGAATTTCTGCGCATTTACTGTTTTTGTGCTCTGTGGCGACGGTTGAGTTATGTAAATGTTCGGTCTAGAATCTTAAATTTATATGATAATCGGTTTATATACTCTTTATACAAGGAAATTGATAAATCACCAAAATATTAAAAATGTCGCATGGCTGCAAGGGGTACAGCAAACGCTGTATAGCAGACCCACGTAAAGAAAGCCAATGGCTTTAAACATATGCTTAATCGCGATGCTGGATCAAATTAAACCATTCTTGAACGCAATGCCTGTAATCATGACCATATCGGTATATAGTGATATTTACCCGTAGCCGTGACCGACTAGCATGATCTATACCGCTAAATTTTCATTACAAATTTTATGACATGTGATTTTTCAAAAAGGAATATTCTTTTCATTTTAAAATTGTGAAATATAATTAAAGGTATACAAATATTATTAAAAACAGCATCTGATTTGGTGCATATTTATATAAAAATATTTTTTACTAAGATGTTGAAATCTAGTGAAAAATAACATAACTTTTCAACCCTAGAGCTTATTATAATCTATTATAAGCAAACATTACTAATTACAAAGTATTTTAGTTATATTGAAAGTTTTGAAAAAACAATATTTTTGTGAAAAAAAGACATTCTATTGATTACCTGCCATATGTTTTATGAATTTAGTAATGTCACATTGATAGGTTATTATTCTGGTTATTCTTGATTGTAATATTCTTATATATGCATTATAATCTTGAAATAGAAATATATAGAGAAAGAAGAGATTTAATTTTTAATCAAGTAGTGATATGGAGAAGCCAAAAGTCATGAGATATATTTTTTATGCATAGATATAAAGAATTTTTCGAAAGGAATCAAAATAAGAAAAATCAAGATAATAAATTCTTAATAATGCGATTTTCAAAGTATTTATCATATAAAACAAAGATTTGCGTCTTCAACACAATCATGTTTTTGCAAATCTCTGTATGAAATATAAGCTACATTGAAATATGTTAATAAACGCATCTACTATTATATTACACCCCGAGCATCTTATCCGTAGTTGAACTGGTTTTGACCGAAGATTTACAATTACCAGTAAATACTGTTCAAAAAAAACACTTTATCGAAAACGCACGATGTCCTATGGCTTCTGTAATTTTAAGGTTATTCTTAAGCAGATTTTTTCAATTTATATAAATTAGAGATTACTAATATATAGGTGTAAAACAACAATATATATTTATAATCGATTTTTGTACATGTTAATATTCGATACTATCAATATCAACCAAGAAAAATCAACTTTTTATCATATTTACACAATTCAATAGAGTTTGAGTTCAATTTTATGATAGTTTTGGTAGAATAATACTGTGAAAAGAAATTGTTCAAGTGCTTTTATGATAAATGTAGAAAAAATCTGAAATTATGTGAACATTTCCAAGTGAAGCTAGTTTTGACCTAAAAGACTCGATATACTTTATTGAAGTACAATTTTTCTCGATAATGTTTTTTTAATAACCAAATATCTATTCGATGCCGCCAGCTCCAAAAAGTACAACAATAATTTGTGGAAATACGCATGTTAAAGAAAAGCTCAGCGCAAAGCAGATACACTGATAACCGCACTAAAACAACTAGAATCGATTCCCGAACGCGATAGAAATGAAAAATGCCATAAATTTGTATAATGAAATTTTTCATGAAGCGATGATCCGATTAAAGTGGTAAAAACCTAACTATGAATCTTTTACAACAAAATTGAACACGTGAAATAATGATATAGAATTTAAAGGATGAAAAACACAACATACTATGTATGTAAAGCAAAAAAGAGAATGACTGCAATCATTTGGCTAAACACGATTATAATATATGATTTTCTAATCAAACATACAAAAAACCCAACTTTTTGTTAAATCTAGTTTTATATATATGTTTCTATGGGTAAAAGGAAACAGCAAAATGCTAAATACTGCCTTTTTTGTATTTTTTATAAAACGCCATTAATTATATTTTGTGTCCATTTTTAAGATATTTAGATGTTTTATGATAGCGTAATTACACCTTTTTTAATATGTTATTATAGTTCATTTTCGTTAAAATATTTTTAGCACTCGAAATTTTTTATCATAAATCATTTCGTTTCATAAATTAAGTGTTAAAATTACATTATATTTGTCGTATTTTAAAAAAGAACTTTGCAAAAAAATTGGATTCAAACATTAATATAATACATTTTATTCGGTAATTTCTTGTAAGAGGATTTTAAAGTAATATGAGAATAAACATTTTTTTCTATCTATCATGCTGATCTCTATGAAATATATGTAGAAAAGCAATTTTTTTGAAAGTTCACATATAACATACAAAAAATTTTTGCCAAAAATACAAACAGAAATCGTTTCTGGGTTCAAAATCGAAAATCCAATTTTTATAGTAACTTAAAACACTAACTGTGAAGCATATTTTTATCAAATTTATGATATCGTCTTTATAATTTAATCAACGCCCTCAGTATAATTCCATATATTCTGGCTAAAATCTTCTTATAACCTGAATGTTTTGAGAAAAATTTAATTTGATATGTAGAATATTTATTTTACTTGATTTAATTGTCGGTAGATATATCTAGTGCTATAAGAAAATGTAAGAAATCCAACCTTAGACACCAGTTCTTTTTACGAATATTTTTTATATTCATTCAGTTTGTGCTATTTTCAAGATCCTGTTTCTGCACATAAGAAGTGCTGATATTGCTATCTATTTTACCTTGGAAATTATTATTTTTATTCTAAAAAAAGCCACAGCCGGTCTATTTCTAGCTTCTATTATAGTTTAAACTGATTTAAATAAATCCGCTAATATATAATTTCTTTTAAAATATACATACTTTTGTTTTTATTAATTATAGACAGAAATACAATACTTTTTTATCCTTTTTATTATATTGAAAAATTTAGAAATCTTTCAACTTTTATCCGCACTAGGATATTAATCTCTGGTTTAATATTTTTTTCATCATCTATATAATTTAATTTATGAGTTTGTTGTTTCTAGTTATAAAAAAAAATTGCATCAGACTAAATTTTATGCAATATGAATATATTTTTTAATTTTATCATGCCTAAAATGTGATAATTATATGTATAAATTATATTTTATTATTTTTATGTCCCTTAGATATAAGAGGACAACTAACTTTTAACTCTATTCATATATAAAATCGAATAAACAGCGAAAGTTTTTTTGGTTTTTAGCACATGGGAGGCATTTTTTTATCAATGTATGTATTAATGAAGCTCCGTATTCGTGTAAAAATAAACTAATTTATACGCTTTTATATATTAAATCATAATTAGTTCGTTTCTTTAACACATATAAATGCTAGTTTGCGCAAAAAAATTTTTAATTCTGATAAAATATCATAATTTCGTGATCAGACACTTTTATCGGATTATTTTTTATTAATGCGAAGAATTTGAAGTTTTATGACGTTCTTTGTGATTATGTTCCGCAAAAGTAATCTTATTAAGTAAAATATATATTAAAAAAAAAATGGTTTATTACTGAATAAAGCGTTAGGAATCTAAAACCTATGATCGTGATTTTTTTAATCTAAAATACGAAGGAATCTAGAATATAACACCCAACTTCGATAATAGCAAATTTGTATTTTTTTAACCCTTTATAAAATGCGTGTGTCAAAAATCCAAATGATAAAAACAACATTTTATCAAAAACACAAACAATAACACATTCTTGCTCTGTTTTATCATGTATCTCAACTACACCTGATCAATAGCTTCCTTTTTTTGTTTTGGATTAAGAACCCTTGTTTTATTTCGGCACTGTTCCCTTCAATCGTATTTGCATGCCCTTTGTTGTGTAACAGATTAAAAAACGGGGTAATTTACGCTCATATGAGCTGGAAAGGTACTTTAACTAAACTACGTCCTTTCCAACTGTTAGAATTAATTACGTAATCCACTGTAGACTTTTCTATAAAATATCACAAAAAACTAGAATTTTTATGAGACATATTAATCAAAATCATTTTTCGTTTCTCCGATATTTCAACCATCCCAAAGATCCAACAACCATTAACAAGCTTAAACCCATGATATTTGCATTTTCTAAACTTTGTTTCATCCACTTATACTTTAATTTCTGGTACAGATTTTTACTACAATGTTATATTATTTATCTTTTATGCTTCTAAATATATTATTCAGAATATTAGTAATACAATTGTCAAAAAAACCTAAAATTTCGTGACTCACAGAGTTTCTTACGATGAAAGCCATTAACGCATTACTTTGAGGCATAGTATGTAATTTTTGAAAACTCTTTCAAAAATTATATGCTTGAACTGAATTTCTTTGTTCCTGAATTGTGACCATTTGTACCTTTTTTAATATCTACCAAAATTTAGACGGATAGAATAATCGTTGTAACAACCAACGATTTTTTTCTAGTTTCTTATATTTATGGATTTTTTAATATTTTTACCCATTCCTTATTTGCCATATATTGCGCACGCGTATTTCAAGGGTTAAAAATAGAAAGATTTGCTATTATCGATTTTAACGGTGGCCCAGTAGATTTGGCGCTAAAGGAAGTCTATTTTATACTTGATTATTATTTATGATGTGCGAAAGCATAAAATATTTTTATATTAATCATCGCTAGTTTATAGCATAATACAGTAAATTAGATCAAGTTATCTTGATCAAAAATAATTATGAATGTTATTTATTCTTAATAAAATATTTTACTGTGATCGAGGAAATTACTTGGGACTCATCTCTATAATCTAAACCCAGTTTACAGGATTATATTAAATAAAAAGAAGTTTAACTTTACATAAGAAGCATTTAAACATATCCTAATACAAAAGCTAGATTTTTATACATTATTTTTGGTAAGAAGCATTGAGGTGGCTTTATGACCTTCAAATTTTCAAAATAAATATATATATACGATGATGACAGATTTATTTTTGAATCAAATATGTACCTTTTATAATTGATGAAATTCTATAAAAAAGAAAAACACTATATTGGCCATATTTTACTGATGTTTAAAATTGTAAAATGTGTCAAAAATGCTTTGGTGCTAAATAATATATTTAATTTTACTTTGGATAAAAAGTTGTGATTAAGTTAGCCATAGGGTTTTAAAAGACACTGTATATTTATTGATTAGTTTGTTTCATATATTGTTTAAAAAAAGCAAAAATTGGCATATTGTATCATGTCTCTAAAAGAAAGAAGATTGATGCTCCACTCAAATACAGGGAAGATTAGCATTAGAAGTCAAAATAAATCAATATATTTTAGAGTGTGTATAACTTTATTTTAAAATTATCAAACGTAACACAAAAATAAAATAAAATGAGAACATCTATTTGTGTGTATTTGGTATTTTCTACAGTAATAGAGTATAAAAAAATAGATATCTTCATATCAACACTGAAGTTCGATTTCATTAAAAACATAATTTTTTTTCCAATCATATTTCTTTAGATTTGTTGTATATATATATGTTTGTGCACAATATGAAAATGTGCAATTAATTGGGCCCTATCATTAACAATGAATTATAAAATTTTCTATGAGAATCACATAATAGATACTTAAAATTTTTTTGCATGGGTTTTAAATTAATTTCAAATGAATCACAGTTGAAAATCACATCAATAGGATCAAAGGATGATAATAAAACTTCCATTATGGCTTACTTTGTGCAACCGAAAAAATCTTTGTTCTAAAAATAGTCGATATTATTATAGGGTATTTGTGTGTTGGATTAGATCATGATAAAATTATTTTTTAAATTTCTATGCAAGACGTAATCCAATAAATGAATCCTCTTTGTAAGTTAAATATCTTTCGACTGTAAATTTATAAAAATTGTATGCTTCGATGACGTCATAAAGTACTCTAGAGCCTAGAAAATATCATTGAAAACAATATAAGGATTGAGACATTGAGCATCTAATTTTTTTTGAAACAAAAACAAATATTTTTATGTGACAATGAGTACAATGTACACAGCTATATAAACATTATATCACTGTTATAAGCACATTAGATCTATTTAGAGCAGAATATTTGTGCACTTTCATTTTTCATAATATACGCGTTATATCTTTTTTTATTTACAATTTAATGTTATTTTTATTTATTTACGTGTTAAGTTTCTTTTTATAAGCTTTATCTTTTAGACGTATTCAGCCCATTGATAATATTTCACAACTCCGTCATACATATTTTAAAACCTTGTCTGATCTATCTTCCTCAACTGCTCTTCTTCTCTCAAATGAGATTAGTTCAAGAGTCTTGACGATGTAATATAAATTATAAATATACATAGCGTGCGTTTTATATTTTATTTGACATTTTATAAAATTTCATCCCCATATTTTTTTGGCAAGTAAGAAATTTTGCTACAATTATTTTATTTTCAAAAAAAAGTAATATCAAGTGTATTACTGTAGCAACGAAGGCCCTTAGAAATTAAACTATGGTTTTAAAACATATAAAAGCAGCTTATATAGATTACAAATGCTTAGCGTATGTTCTATTAATGATTTAACAATGAAATCGACAAACACACTTTAATTGGTCGTTTACACAATTATTTATAGTAATACTACATAATTGGTTCCAAAGCAAAAAAACCATGAGAAACGAAAAGTTTATTCATAAACCCGTTCTTTAAGTTTCTTATAGTCTTATTGTGAATATATATAATTTTTTCGAAGCAGATTCGGGACGTAAATAGATGTTATATGGAAAATCTATATATTCTCGTTGACTTTACAATCACGAATTCCATTTTTTTAACCAAATGGCTCAAGAAGTAAGTTGTTTGTATAATGATATATAATATGTTTCTCGGTATACATATAAGAAAAATCTTTTAAAATAAAAAGTTACCTATGGAATATAAAAAGAAAAATTTACTTTTTGAAGGTCAGGAATTTATCATATTCATAAATTTTAAGATGAATTTTAATGTCTATTATATTATAAAAAAGAATTATAAACATTTTATTTCGATTTTTAACTATCGAAAAAGGAACGTAATAAATACAATTCATTGTTCTCAGATATAAAAAAATTACTTTGATCATGATTATCATGTAATTAGTGTTTCTTATTTCTTACTAACAACACTATAAAGATTAATCATTAAAAACTAACACATATATATATGTATACAAAATTTTTAGTAACTTATTTTTAAAAGTAAATTTTTTATTTATCAGATCAATAATTTATAGTGAATAAGTGTTAAATATTATTTCTGAATATTATAATCTTTAATTATAAGATATTATTATACCGAGAGGCATATAGGGCTAAAATCTTTCCACAGGAAATATATACAAACTTCCTTTAAATTACGCATTTATTATGAAAGTTTTTGGTAAAGGTTATTTAGTTTAAGCGTAGAATTCATATTTTAAAATCCTTTTGGAAACAAGAATAATTTTTTTAGAGAAGTAAATATGAAACTAGCACTTAAAATTTTGATTCCGGAGGTGGGCGTATAGAGACAATCTATCATAGAGCCTTTTCCGTGGTATAAATAGGCGTGTGGCGATTTTTTTCGAAGCTGACATTAAGCACTTTCTTTGGTGAATATCAAGTCTAAAAATAGTTGCTTTTTATCTATAATGTTTTTATCCCCGTTGATAAAAACAACACGTAAATGATATGGAGTTCAAATGATAACGAACAATTTTTATGAAAATAGTAAAATTCTATGATTGCTTTTTAAAAAATAGTGTTGATCGATGTTTAGAGGATTTTTGTGATAATTTAATACATAAATCATCGAATGCCTCTATATTTCTATACTCTGATTTAATTTAATTTTATTTGTATTATAGAGTCTAGAAATCTTGATCTTAATGTTCTTAAAAGGATAAAAATTAAAGCGGTGATAACATTTTTATTATTAAAATATATTCAATAGAAAATAAAATGATGAAAATGTTTTTAGGACAATTAAAGATTGAGGTAGCATTGTAAATTTTTTCTTATTATGCATATTAATAAAAATGATTAAATCACCATCTAACAAATCTAAAGAAGAAGAATGTGAGAAAATCACACAGAAAACGACTCGGGCTATTCTTTTAAACGCAATTATCATTTAATATAGGTCTAAGTGGGAAAGTTAGATGAATAAATCAAAAAAATTCATAGATACTGCATATATATTATATTTTGACAAACCAGAACATGTTTCAGTTTATAATTTCTTGTATCTAAAGCGAAAAAAACAATGTATACATGTATGAAAATGCAGAAAATCGCGATATTTCGTATTTTAAGAGACTGAAAAATCCGAAGATGATATTGAAGCAATAAATAATGATATTAATGATTGGATAAAAAATATAATATATAATACAAATGAACAAGAGGCACAGTCCTTTGAATGCAAAATACGCAATTCTGTATTAAAAGATATGATAGAGCATGAAGCCTGGGACATATATCAATGTATCCAAATCGGCTTCCATTACAACAATAGACTCTGTAATATTGGATTTAACAAAGGCGGAGGTAGATATTATGGACCAGATTTTTATTTTAACAAAGAGATGAATATTGAAGAAAATATTTTTTTAGGCATAGTTTCTTGCATAAATTGCTGTTTGTATTTTATCGATGAAGCAACAACGCTTTCGTATAGAATTTATTTTAGCAAAGATGATAACATTCATATTAAAATCAAGAGAAATGGAATTTTTTATAAAAAATAGATAAATATAACAATGGATATAGTTTTTTGTTTCATTTTGAATTGCATAAACGAAAGGAAAAAGCCTAAAGAGAATTTTCAGGCTGTAGCTCATCATGTATACTCACAAGCCTATGATCACCCATACTACAAGAATAATACGAATGATCAGGTTTTTATTGTGGATAGAAAATTTTTTAAGAATAATTTAGCTTCGAATGAAAAATGCTATTATGTTTTTACTATTCAAAAAGATCAAGTATTACCCTGTGCCAAGGGATGTACGGGTCATTTATGGTATAATAAGTCTTGTAAAGGTGTGATTGATCTATTAGAAATGTAGATTGACAAAAAAAAAGAAAAAGAACACAAAGATGAAGTTCAAGTAAGGAACACGTAATGACGGAATTCTGTTGCGCAGGACGAACGAAAAATTTAGTAATATGAATCTCTAAGACTACCACATAGGATCAGAAATGAAAATGTTAATTGATGAAAGAAAAGGTTTTCTAAACGAAACTTCAGCTAAAAAACGAAATCTATCCTAAAAGAAAGTGCCAAATACTGGGCAAAAAGTGCCAGGTGAAGATCATGAAGTTAACAACAGACAGCGTCAGATGAAGAGAATTAAGTTAACAACAGGCAGTGTCAGGTATATAGCATGAAGTATACAACAGAAAGTTCCATATGAAGAGATTAAAAGTTTACAACAGATCGTTCCAGGTGAAGAGCACAAAAGTGTATAACTACAGCTTTAAGCAGAGTGCGCAGCGATAAGCAACAGAATACTCCGGATGAAGCTAAAGAAGAAGTACAACCGAAAGTGACAGGTGATGCGATAAACGATGCGCAACAGAAAGCGCCGAAAAAAGAATTACGTGTTGTTATTAAAATAGCCATAAGAGGTGATTTTTGACATTAGCCATATTGCCTATTTATTTCTCATAAAAAAGCAATATAAAATATCTTATCTTTTTCACTCACTTTTTTCTTCAACAATTTTTTATTTTTCAAGTTTTATTTTGTGCCAAGATAATCTAGAAAATAGCGCATACAAACATCTTCTATCATTTAATCATGATTTCTAATATTTATATAGAATATGGTTAAATCATAGCATAAATATGAAAAAAGACCTTAAATAAAGTATTATAGAGATCAAAATTCAATATCAGCATAAAATATATGTACATTAATTTTAGTAAAATACAAGTTTAAATGGCTTTTCTAATAATAGAGGCTTGTCATTAAATCAACAAACGTTTTGATAGAGACACTTAGATTTATGAGCCTTGAAAAAACAAATTCGCAGAGAGGGCGAAAAATAATTTGATTTAAGAATTTGCAATTAAATATTTTCTAAGGTAGAATCCAAAGATTTGCCTGAGCAAATATAAAGAGATACGCGCAATATATTTACAAATAAAAAAATGAAGATTAATTCAGAAAGTTTTTGTCAATATTAATCGCAGAGAGAACAGAATTAAAATTAAATTATATAATCTAGTGAAATAAAAACATAGAAAGATGTAAATTGATGTGATAATTGTTAAAGTCTAATCTATAAAAATTGGCAAGCATCATATTTTGCTAAATTACCCAATTCGATGACCATTTGACTTTTTACGCAAGATTTATCTTTATTTAAATATTTTTGGCACGACGCATATATAGAATAATGATAAAGTATATAAATTTGTTGTCCGTTTCATATAGTTTGTTGAATATTAAATATTTTGAGCCGTAAATCATACATATACTTTAATTTTATGATATTAATGGCGGTTTTTTGCTTCAGTAAACAAGATTGTCACTGTATTCTATTCTAATCTATATTTTAGAATATAAATTGTGTTTTTTTAAAAAAATGATGAAGCAATGGCTTCTCAATACTATTTTTATGCGAGTGACCCAACTTTATTTTTCAACTAAATTTTTCACCAATGATCTATACACAGAAAATAGACAATTTTATTATAAATTAAAATTAATTCCAAATTACATAAACAAGTTTAACATGAATTAAAGGGCCTCACTAAGCAAATCTTTAAATATATCCCGATCGTATGCATTTTTATTGTGCTTTAACTGTTCGATGTTTTTTTATGGAGTGTTTTTTATGCAGATGTTTCTATTGTCTATTCATAAAATATTTACATGCGATTTGCAGCCACTATACACTAATTAATGGAATATGGTATATTTTCAATGAATAGAACATTATATTTTAGTATAAAAATAAATTAATATTGTATAATATTATTTATTAAGTTTTAATACCTTCAGCCTCGTTGTTGCTTCTAATCAATACATCTTATGAAAGATTATGAGCACCACTTTTTTTGTTAATAGCTTGAACCCGAGGTTCATGTTCTAAATTAAAAGCCGTAATGCAAAGATTAATCGCAGGAATGGCATCAGCAATTATTTTATTATAGATAAGATTTTCAAAAATTTCCAAATAAAGCATAATTTATACGCAAAACAATGGTCAACTTTCAATTGCGTCCCTTATATTCCCAGTTATAGCACGAACAGAGTCACCCGAGCAAAAAAGAAAAGATCTGAATATGTATTTTTGACGAAGATTTTTTTACAGCATTGATGACATATGTGTGTTTCTGTTCTTTTAAGAAGTATCTTAATGAGTTTTTCTACACTTTTTGACTTGTGTGGATACTTTATTTGTGAGCTTGATTTAGCAGGATGAAAATATTTAAAATACAAAATCATGTAAATTTTAAACGAAGAAATTAGAGAAAATTATTTTGAGCGTTGTATAGTTTAAACTAAATTAGTTTATGCTTATTTATCAAAGGAATAAATTCATGTTAAAATTTAAATGAAATATATCTTTAAATTGTTAAAACATAAATTACTTTGACAAATAATTCAAATAGTTTACTGCATAGATCGCTGTATTGAGATAAAAAGTATGATATTACCAAAATAAAACTTCATACCATTTTATTAAATATCCCCGTAAATTTAGGCCATGATATTCAAAGGATTTGTTTTGGCTAAAACGCTCTGTCTTATATTTAAATATACACAAATTATTTATAAAATTCAAAAAAATGAAAATTATACGGCTTTTTAAAAGTTACTAAAAATAAGATAAATTGCGATTATACTTAAAAAAAGGTTGAAAGTTAATGAACTGCCAACATTGTTTCCTCTAAAAATTTAAAATCTAATTATATTTCACAAAAAAGTTAATGGTCGCATTTAAATCATTCTAAATTTTGATAGAATTACATACGATGAAAAATTTAAATTTACTATTCTTGCATTATGACCAATGGTTTGTATTATAAATTTTAAACAAATGTAAAGAAGAATGCTATGTTTACATATTTATTGGATTTTAGTTGTCTATCAACTTGTATTGAAAACCGTTTTATTAAAAAAATATTCGATCGGGGTCAAATATATATCTTATTGACCAAGCATTTTTTTTAAGAGAATTATAAATCTAAGCAAAAGATTTTTTTCGTTGAGCATATAAATGCAAGGAATAATGTGACTGTAGCAGACAAATATTTATTTTAAAATTTAACGGGTGGTCTATTTCGCTTTCCACCAACTCATAGAATGACCGGAACTTTAAATATTTCATATATTTATGATCTATGTTGATTTTTTTTATAAAAATCATGTGTTATTGAGCACAGATTCAATACATTTAAACAAAATATATATTAGTAGATATCATATATACACTGGATAAGCTTTTAAAATATACTAGGCATTTATATCAACAAGAATCTCATATGTATGATTTCCAAGACCAATAAAAATTTCAATACGATGTTTATATGTTATTTAATAAATAATCGATCCTTCGAAATGTTTATCAGACCATAGAATACAAACATTTGTTTCGCAAAATTTAAGCTATGCATTTAGATTGCTGATTTTCATAAAATAAATAAATAATCTGTTATTTTTGAATTAGAGGGCTTTACTGAAACCCCTTAAAAAAATCCGATATGATGCCGAAATTTTAGGGATTTACAAATTATAACCGTAGACTAAGTATTTTAATATTTTTGGTATGGGATAACGAATTTAGATGAAATTATTGCTTTCACACTTTTAAGAAAATAATTAGATCGGCTTGTTTTTAATCATTAAAATGTCAGAAATTTGGATATTATATTTATGCATTGAAAAGCTTGTATTCAATATAAAACATATTGAAGAGTTTTTTGTTTTTTTTAAAATTACAAGCTGTCTCCTTTCTATAAATTTAAGTGCTAAATATTATGTGAATATCTATAATTGTTTTTTCTGAAATATAAAAAATCTAACAGACACTCTTATGATAATAAACAAATTTTTTTGCAGAAGTAGTTTTCTAATTTACATGTAATTAAATTAATAAAAATTTAAAAAGGATGAATATTCAAGTGCTATATCGAGGTAAAATGATTTAAACTACAATGAAACACGCCCGAGATTAATTTATTTGCATAAATATTGTGTCATTTTTGAATTATAGTCTATTTCTTGTGTTTCTGTAAAAAAAAATAAACCCTAGTTCCTACAGAATTAAATAAATTATTTGAAAAAATTTAAACACAATTATATGTGCATATAAAAAAAGGTTTTCTTACAACTAATTTAAAATAATATTTTTAGTAATGCATAGGTTCATTTTTAATATTCAGAAGACCGTTCAAAATAAAATCCAATCACTACTAATAAAACCATTTTATAATTTTTTTAATATATATTTATATTTTGTAATTACCCAAGATTACAGTTTAATGTCTATCATATTCCGTATAACATTTAAAATGTTTTCTCAATAATAATAAACTGAAAAACAAAGTTTTTATGCTACATATTCGTATAATATCAAATGTTATTTTTTGTGCGTAACATCTGATAAATCTATAGATTTTTCAAACATATTTTTAGTTTCTTAATTATAAAAAAAATTATATCGCTATGTAAAAATTTACAAAATTTTATGATTTTTTAAGCCTTTAAATGCGAACTAGTATATTTTTAACAATAAAATAACAAATGATCAAAAAGAATCGTGTAAATAAATAATCAGTGTTACTCGAATGTAAAAATAATTAAAATGAATACATATAAATAGATTAGAAATAAAGAAAAATATTTAAATGTAAATACAACATTAGGGCAAAAAACAAAAAAATATATATTTAGCTAATTGATTCTTGATTAGCCATTTTTATTAATCATAAAGCATACCTACACTTGAAAAATTACATATTAAACTTATAGAAATACTCAAAATAGAAAAGCTCTAAAAATCATTGATTATTATAGTTTATAAATAATGGCTTTGATATGATCAATCGCCCTTAAAAACATGCATGTATTTCTAACGATTAAGAATATTCAAGATTAAAAGTACTTTACATTAATAAATGAAGCATATGGTTCATAAATCAAATAAAAAAATTTAATTAAATATAAAAATTATTACTTATTCAGCAGGCAGAATAATACACAGCATTTAGTTAAGAAAAATAAAAGTATATAGTAAAACGCAACCCTTAATATATTTATCAAATGATAAACAGTTGCTATTTGAATGGTAAAATTTATCTATAAAACTTTCTGTTACAATTAACCCATTTTACAACATTATTTCACTTGGAATTCGTGTTTCTCTGTAATATGATATTTATTTTTGAAATATCGGATGAAATACGTTTCAAATCACCATAAAGTAAAAATCATAGCCTTTTTACTCTTTTAATCAAATTAAAATGCACTGTAATACTAAAATACCTTATGAATTTCTTAAATAATGCAAATCTTTTGTATATTTCAACCATGGCTATATTCAATAGAAAGATGAGATAATAAAAGGTTTATTTTCTTATGTTTTATGTTATAAAAAATGTGTACGTGTTCATAGATCAGCTAGATTACTATTTTCTTAATTACATTATTTGTAAGACTATACCATTTTTGGGATTTAATTTAATTAAATAAAGAAATATAAGATCAAGTCTTACATTTGCCTTGGAAAGTATTGAACTCGGTCCCAAAAAAATTACATAAAAGTTAAAGTATTTTTTTTAATATAATAATAATCAGAAATGAATCATTTATAAAATTGATAATTAAAACATTTCGTTAAATTTAGAATGGTGAACAAGTAATCATGACGATTATTGAAATAAAAACATAACAACCGACGAATTTTACTCTCTTAACAGTTCATATACCTTTCTTCTTTCGATCTCAAGCTAAAATTCTTATTTAAGTTTGTTTACTAATTCCTTTTAAATTATTTAAAAAGAAATATTTGTTGCATATAGGGCCGTGAGTATATCCAATTAACACTGTTACTCATGCTTAAAAATTATCTTAATGTCTTCGAAAAAACGAGCGTTTTCTAATTTTATAATAGTTACTAGATTTACTCAATTATGCGGATTTTCTATTTTTTCTAGTGCCCGTTTGTTGTCACATTCATTATATTTATCATGTGTTTTTACGAAGAGTGTCATTTAATCACCCTGTTTCAATTGCATTTATTATGATTGAGATACTTAATAATTTTGCACTGATTTTTAGTACCACTTAAATTATTTTTTTAAGGAATATTGGACTTTATCTGAAGTAAAATTATTAATTAATGGTTGTATTTCAAATAATTTTACCAATCTTTAAAAAATTTGGTATAACTTATAACCATTTGAATAAATATATATTATCAGGCATTGATCATAAAATGAAGATTTGACATGATAAAAATATAATTTTTTGTATTTTAAAATTCCAAAAGGCTTCTTTTTTTATTTTTTTAAAAAAAAGATAGATTTTATACATGTTTTTTTATTCTAATTCTGTGACGTAAAATAATTATCAATTTCGCATTCTTGTTTAATTTATATAGAAATCTAAAAGTAATTTTTTTGAAAGCCAAATGAAAATTTACACTAGAAATAAATATTTAACCACATAGTTGAAATAAATGTAAAGAAATATTCAAAAATATCCTTTTTAATATAAAAATAACAAGGTATATGTTTTATTTTAAAACAAAAAATATATAGTCACCTTGTTCAACCAAAATAAACATAGAAAGGATATTTTGTCACCTAGGATTACAGAAAAAATACAATAAATTTTGAATCTGGATTTATACGTTTTAATAAAATGGATTTTTCAAATAAAATAATTAAAAACTATTTTCTATTTGAATATTATTCAAGGCTAATAGAGCTATATATACATTTTTCCAGCGATTTTGCTGGCAAAAAGATGTTTAAACCAATCTCTAATAATTTAGTATTTTCAGAAATATTAAATTGTACTTCAAATCAGAAAAATTAATTATTTTTGCTTTTTATCATAATAAATATGTAGAAAAATATTATGTTTGATCAGGAAAACTATTTATGAAATGAATGGCAATGTTTATAAATCTAAAATGAAAGGATATTATAAGATGTGTAGTTTGGGAAATCTACTGAAACTATTTACTTAAAATAAGCAAAAACATATTTGATGTAGAATTTAAATCCAATGCACGATAATGAAAGAATTCAATTGAAACATGACTAAAACAGGCGCTGTAAAATATAATATTACTTTATCATATTACATAATAAAATACATGATGGTTCAAAGTATCTACTGATGCAAATTTAATATCGTTCTAATAACTTTTTTTGCAAAACTAAATTGACCATTCGAATTTAAAAAAATTTTTTTGAATTCAAATCCGCCTCTGATAATATTTTTCTATAGAATTAGTATTTCCACCAATAAACATATTTTATATATCGAATATTATAATTTTTATTGTGTTTTTTTCTAAAGTAAAATTCGCAAAATTATAAAAATCAAAGCTCTAAATATTTTTAATTATACTTTTACAGAGAAATTATTTATACAATGAATTGATTTTTTACTGCTTGAAATCGAGAAAATATATAAATGTATGATAATTAAGTCATAACTTCATTCTAAATAGCAGTAACCTTTAATAATGCAATATAAATATTTTGTTATTTTTGTGCCAAGATTAATATCGGATAACCTATAAACTCGTAAATTGAATGAAGGCTAGAATAAGATAAATTTGTTCATGAAACTAAAATTTAAAAATATGAGCAATTGAATATATAAGTATGATGAATAAAAAAACAAGTGAGGATTTTCCTTTATTTATGATTCTATTTAAATTACATATGAAATTTATTTTTATCTATTCAATAAAAAAAAATTAGCGAATTACTTCGAGCACTGTAAAAAACATTTTAACTAAATTATTATTTATAACACGAAAGTTTACTGTATTATATTAAGCTACGTGCAATAAAGTTTAGAACAAAAAAATGTTTAATATTAAAATTTAGCTTAATTGACACAAAACAAATACAACTCTTTTAAGTTTCTTCTGATTTTGTACTCGGAATGTTGTTAATTATACCGATTATTATATGAAAATATTTAAACTTCTTTAAATATTAATTACCAAAACATAGTGTAAATATATAGAATACAAATAATAAAATTTAGCTTATACTGAATCGATATCAAATTTTAATATATTTAGCCTGTAATAGGAATATTTATCGCCTTAAAATCAAATAATAATATTTACTGACATTATTATATCAAAAGTTTGACCGTAAAATGTTTATTTATTTAATTTATATGGGTACGCAGACTTAATTAGGAGCTCAATTCGATTGGATTTTATATACCAATATTATATTTGAATAGGTTTTTTTCAACGTAGTAAACTTAGACTGCTAGTAGCTCTAACACCAGGCTTTCCATGCCTACCAGTATTTTTAGTAGCTGAAAATCACTAAACCCATAACTAATCATTATAGGCTTAATTTAAAGAGGAATAAATACTTTTCCATTATAAACACCAATAAGATTACCAGGCATACAAGGTAAAATGATCATAGAACGTGCATGTGTCCTAATATTTCTTGGTTTATCTTCTGGATTCACACACGCTTGTTTACTCAATAAGCATTTTTTTTATTAATGTAACTTCTCTTGGTGAAAGACCAAGCTTTATATGTCGTCGTCTTTTTGATGGAAGAAGATCTGAAAATTTAATTATTGCAGGTTTTTGGAGTTCTTCAAGATCGGTTTCTCTGTAACTGTGTTTTCTAAATACTCACGTTGTTTATCGAAATTATTTGACATTTTGGATAAGGGCACAAAAAAATAGAAAGGCTCGATTTGAATATTAAAAGAATTCAGCTTAATATTTTAGAGATTAAACGAGCTGATAAACAGGTTATGCATTTCATATGTTAATTAAAAGCATACATAAATATATAATACATATACCCCATTTTCATTTTAATTATTTTCAAAAGTATCATTATTAAGAGTTGGAAAATAATTTGCATTTAAACACTGATACATTTAATTTAATCACAAGAAACCAATACAAAATAATATATTATTGTTTGAAAATTAGTCATAAAATACTTTCAGGAAATTATTCTTCTGTTTATATAAAACATAACGAATCATATAAAGTATTAAATATAGAGCATAGGTAATATTATGTATTAATCTTCAAAAAAAGGAATAAAAACCTTCAAGGCAATATTCTTATATTTATACAATTTAAAGATACATTGATGTATTCAAACATTATCAATAAAATATTATAATAGTTTTTAAAAAAAAAGTGAAAATCCAAAAAGTAACTATTATTCCACCTATGATGTAAACAATGATTAATCTTAATTATATAATAATAGGTAATATAGTTGAAATCATATAATATAGTGTTAAAAAATCTTTAATAAATAGCCTTTTTATTTATTTAGTATAAATATATTTTTTTCGAACCATTAAATTACCATATAGGCGTATTAAAATTAGAACCTGAAGAATATACTAAACTTGATATTAAGATAAGAGATATTTTAAATGAATTTTCTATTAAACTCCAGGTATTTAATAAAGAGAAATAAACTAGGAAGTACTATTTATCAGAATTTAAATCCGAGAAGATGATCTACCAGCTAAAAAATTAGCTTGAAAACAGTACACCGAAGATGGCTGCAATATATAAAGTAGAAAAAGATAACAAGACACATCTCTCACTTTTTGAAGAATATCTTAAAAATAAATATAATGCCAATATCACCGATTGCGAGACACAGAAAAAAAGCAGTAAGAAATTTTATTGTGTATAATAAAGGAAAAACCATTGCACAAAAACCTTTTCAAGCGAAGAATAATTACATGATTGATATTGTTGGATCATCAAGATGGATAAAAGACGCCAATACATAACCAAGTTAAAAAGCAAAATTCTGTTTTATTAAAGACAGAAATGTGTTTTTCGGTGAGAGGATAAAATGCCAACATTGTAAAGAAGTCATGAAAACTTTTGCATCATCTTGCAACAAGATGCAAAAAAATTCAAGGCATGATTACACGTGAAGGCGCAATGAAATCGTAAGATGTCTTTATTTACTCCTATCAAGACGATATAACTTCAAGAATAGCAAAAGATATGAACTTAATCAGTACAAGAGATATGCGAAAACGAAAACGCAAAAATAAAGGTTGATGCCCGAATAAAAACAGATATTTTAATCAAACAAAAGTAGACCATATATTTTCTATAGGATAATAAAAAATATGATTACGCTGATTAAAATATTTATAAAAAGCCTTGACAACTTAACTGAAGTTGAGAATGAAAAATATTGAAAGTATGACATCTTGGCGAATTAACTTGGTTTAATTTACAAATGTAAAACAAGAATAGTACCACATGTAATGATTGGGATGGTTTGGGCACAAAATATCATAAAAAATATGTTTAACAGTTAAAAATCCCGGATGAAGTAGAAGCATACATGCAAGCTCACACACTCCGCAAGACACTTGAACTCATCTCATTAGAGAGAAAAAATGCAGTTTATGAGATAGATAAGGGAAAGGTGCCAAAATATGAATCAAGGAGTTGTGCAATCTTCCCAATGGGCTTACTACGCCTCAATTTATAAAATAGATAGAAAGAAACTTATCCCATAAATAATAAACTGAAAATAGATTAACTTTTGTACATGGTCGTATATAATTAAAACCACAAAACATAGGCAACTTTGAATCTATGCAATAATTACATGAAAATTTTTTTATAAAGCAACAAAGAAAATTCATAGATAAGAAGAGCAAGAAACATTGGAAAATTAACAATCTATAATAAAAGTAAAAAGAAATAGCCAAGATATGACAGCACGAAAATATCGACCCAATATTATTTATATGACAAGAAGAATAATTGTATGAAATTTAAGAAGTGATGACAATAGAATCGATAACATAACTTTAGAAGAAATTGTGAAATATATATGATTTTTTTTATATAAATAAAAAGTTATTGATCAAACAATTTATAGCTATATATAGTATTGTAATAACATCGAACGGGGGGTTTTACAAATTCCAAAAGAATTGAAGAAAATCACTTGAGATATTTCACAAGTTAAAGCATTTGGTCAAACCATAGTATTGGGAATGTCCAAATAACTGTTATTTCTTACAGGAAAATTTTTTTGAAAATATTGACATAGCAATGAAATCATGGTATAAACTATAGATGAAGTTTTTCTAACGATTGTAAACATAATTGTTTATGAAAATATTTAAATCATACCAAAATTCTTCCATAGATAAATCCTTAATTTTATATTTATTGTTTAAACTATAGCTTTTTAATATAAAATTCATATTAAACATAGTCACCTTACCTTAATACACATTGATTTTTTTTTCGCTATATAATACATCCAATAAACAAAAATGTGTTTTAAATAAAACATTCATACTAGAATAGATAGGAATGAGCAAAAATATTCATTTAAAATCAGAGTTCTACCATATACATTGTGAAAATATCATTTTAAAAAAACAATAAAATCTAGACTCAAAACCAAAAAAATATACATTTCGTTTTTTTTGTCATCTTTGCAATTTTAGCGGAATTTTTTAAAAAAAACCCTTATAGAAGATTTTGAAATCTTGTTCTATAACTAATTGAAAAATATAAGAATGGTAGTTTCGGCACATATTTTCGAAAAATTAAAATAAAATAGCTGCTAAAGTAAAAATACACAAAATCTAGCCATTATTATGATCATTTATGTATATAAAAATGCTTAAGGAAGCTGTTTTTAAGTAATTAGAAATAGAAAAACAGTAATTTTATGTAAACCACTATCTTAGTCTATTTCTATTCTTGTAGATAAGAAATTTCAAAAAACCGAGATTTTTTTAATAATATAATAATATTTCGTTTTTGCTATGCGTATCTTAGCATTTAGGGCATATTTAGGTGTTTTTCAATTTTTCAAGCGTATTTTACTGTATTATTCTACAATATATTTATACATATTATATTAAATCGAACACTGTTTTGTACAGCTTTATATGAAATTATCAGAAAATGTTAAAATCCTACAGATTAATTGTAAAAAATATATTCGTATTTAATTTGACTCTTAAATTTATATAAAAATTCGTTAATTATAAGATTTTTGCACAAAGCTTTATTTTAACCAATAATTTTTTTATAACGATGGTGTTATATTATACGAATCTAATAAATCTGCTAGTATTATTGTAACCTATGTGAAACATGATGTTACTAAAAAAGTTCAATATAGTAATTAATTAATTGCTATAAGCTCTAGAATCTATTAGTATTATAAAAAAGTATTAAAAAGACGTTAGATTCTTGTTTTATATTATTTTAATTTAAAATATACAAATTTTTTTTTTATAAACTTATAATTTTTGCTATATGATATAAAAAAATATATGCTATTCATAACTTTATTCTACATATTCCAGTTATCTTGAGCGGTAGATAGAAAGGGGCTTTTATAATCGGTTTCGTGGTCATTGTACTTAAAATTAGATTCAAAAATGTTTGATTCTTTCATATATCGCTTCATATCAATGAACGACTTATTTATTTTGTTTTTATTGGATCTTATTTCGCAAGAAAAAATCAAATTATCTCTATTTGCATCATGATGATTCGGAAAAAGTAACACTATTCTGTATAATTCCTGCAAAAATTCATTTGATGAATTTGTTAAAAATTGAATAAAAATATCATACCATTTAGTACCTTTAAAAATACATTTCATTTTATATTGATCTATTTTAGTCGTAATATATGCGTTTTCATAGTTTAAACTTGCATCTATTTCTTTTAAGCTTTCTTTATCTGATTTTAAGAATAATTTTATTTGTTCCAGACAAAATTCCGGTAATATTTTTTCTGTGAAATAACGTGAATTGGCATCGGCTGCGTTTGAACAACACAACAAATTGCGATCATGTATGTCATTTATATTGCATCGAGAAGTAAAATTTAAGAAAAATTCATATGATTGTTCGCGTAATAGTAAAATAGTCTTTTCTAAAACCATCGAAATTCGGAAAATCAAATCGTAATCAGCATTTATATTAACGGATAATATTCCAATTAATATATATACATCATCTAACAAATTTAAGAAGTATCGAAAAACAAGTTTTTTACACGCACTCAAAGTTGCTTCGTTTCCATATTCTATTGCTATCTTGGTCTCGAAATGTGTATTTATTGTATTTAGTAATTCCTTTATGGATAAATTGTATTTATCGTTGCTTTTATGCTCAAAATAAAATGAATATTCTTCTTTCTTATTATTCTCATCGTATGCTATTATTGAGAGATGCCCTTTGGTTTTAACTTCTCCATTGAGGTAAAGAAATTTCTGTAATAGATTTGACTTTATGATATGATAAACATCACTTTCTTCGTATTTCATCATGTCTATCACAATATATTTATTGATACTATTCTCAATACACCTCGAAAAAGAGTTATAATAAGGGTTAAATTCAATCACCGACAAATTGACTTCTCTATAGCCCTTGTCTACACAAAAACAGGAAAAGTTGCATATAAAATTTGTTATCTTCTGAATTACTTGGTTAGTTTTACATTGAAGAAAATCTGATTTAAAATATAATACTTTAGATTCTTTTATGTATTTCAGGTAACGGTGGCCGTCGTCGTCTAAACAACTTTTATTTTTTTCAAAATCAACCATTGAGTTCATATTTTTCAAAAAATAACAAAAATTATTTTTAAATGTTACGAGCGAATTTCTAGTATATGGAAAAATCTTTCTATTATGCGAAGGAACAAAGTACGAAGTATATTCTTTATAATTGCACTTCCCAGTTTCTTCACAAAAATAAAAATTCAATGAAGTTCTATCTTCTTCATGGGAAAAAACTTTATATATATATTCCAGCCGAAACTTGACATAAAGATTATCAGAAAATTTTTGTTTTACCGGGTTAATGAAACTTAGACTCAATTCACAAGAAAAAAAATCGGAATTGTGTATAATATCTTTTGGCTGAACTTTCAATTGAGTTAATATTGTTTTGAATGTATGAGTAATCTCAGAATTTTTTATTTTTTCATGTATAATATCGATTTGTTGTGCATTTTTGATATCAAATTGATTGATTCGAAATATTTCGATGCTACACTCTTTAGTGGATTCATAGATTTTAAATAAATTCTCTAAAGCGCTTAGTAAACTGTTATTATTGCCCATAAAAATTGTAGATTTAACGTAAAAAAATACATATCCATAGTTTTCAATTTCTATTTCGTCATAATTCGGTTTTAAAACATCCAGAAATATTTTATCAGTAAAATATTTTCTTGGATCTATTATCTCATGTTTGCAATAAATAGAGTTCAAGCATTTATGCGACCTCCGTGCAGAAGCATATTGTTTGAACGCTTCATACTTGCTGCTTATTTCTTCATTAATAAATTGTGAATTTGTTTGACAATTCAATTCACATTTCTGCAATTCAGCCTCAAGTTTATCAAAATGTTTCATAATAAAGTTGTCAATAATTTCTTCTATTCTTTTAATTTCTTTAAACATAAAGCCACTTATAATCCTGTTGATAAATGCAAATGAGAAATCATCCAAAATATCATCTCGAAAGAATACAAAATTATTGAGAAATGTTATTTTTTTTCTGGTGAATAGCAACTTTCGAAAATTTTGGGAATATATTTCATATAATCTTCTTTTGATAAAATCTTCTTAAAAAGAGTTGAAAACAGTACTAAATCATCTGGATTATTAGTATCAATACGGTTTTGGATTACATTTTTCAATTCAAAAAATTCCGATTTCTCATCAATGTATCCAGTATAAGATAGAAAGAAATCCAATATATCGATAATTATAGAAATTTTTTCTGTGGATGGCATACCATTTGTGGAAAAGGATGAAGCGTATAATTTTTTATTGTGTAGTTCTTTAAAGGCATGGTTTATATCAATGTAAGCAACGCCAGATAATTTATCTATAGGATATTTTATTGATAAGAGAATCTTGTCTTTATTTTTGTAAGCTCCGTTAATTTGTGCGTCATGTAAATCTGAAATAACTTTGAAGATATCTTCTTTCCATTCTTTCATGAAGGATTCATCAATTGTCTCCAATATTATGTAATTTGTCAAAGAGCATGTTAATAGAAATAAAAATAATAACATCCAATTTTTTCTTAAATTCGATTCAGCAAGTTCTTTTATACACCACAAATCATATAATGCAAGATTATAATCTTTTTTTATATTGACAATTTTATATTTTTGATGATTTTATATTGTTTTTCGATTTAAAAATTTATGCAATATAGGATTAATTTTCTCTGTTATGGTTTTCATTATGATATTTTAAATGAAAAATTTTTAATATCCAGGAAAACGAAAGGATACGTCTATTGATAAAAAATGCGTTTTTCATATGTAAAAAAAATATTATATAAATAGAATAAGATCTGGTTGATAAACTCCAAATAATAGTTCTTTCATTCGCATTAAACTTATATTCTGCCATTAATTGTTTTAGAAAACCAAACTTAATTCATTTTCCTTAATTAATGCATCAATCATAATTTTTTCTTTGGCTGAAGTTTTACTCAATAGATGCATTTTATTTCATTGGTTTCGATTTTTTTTTATCAGAAATATTTTTTAAACGCAGAATCAATCAATTTTAAAAATCATAATTTCTTAATAAATTTTCCGTGAAAAAAATTATATTTAAACCGCATAAACAGAACTACAAATCTCATGGGGAATGATTTTTTATAAGTTCGTTTAATATTGCAAGAATGTTTTAAAGTATGAAAAAATGCATAGCTCTGATAATAAAAAATAGTTTTATTTATATAGTATTCTTTTATTTTTACTTTCATTTTTGCTCTAGACTACAGTTTGCAGTATATTCTATTTAAACATCCATTTATAGTCTTTCCATTAAATCATCAACTCCCAAGACTATACAACTAATATACTATAATATAGTTTGTATTTATATTTTTGTATAATCTTCGCGTTTAACCCCGCAAAAACTAATTAAAGCAACAAATACTGGTTATAAGGCACTGGTACTTACAATAAATATCCCAGATGTAATAAACTTGAGATTAAGCATATATAAAATTTAGAAAATATTATGTATCAGTTTATAAAGAATTTTAAAAGACAAAGTAAACTTTTTCTTTAATTTTTTTGGATATACTCTAAATTTCATAACAAAAATTTTATATATGGTTAAAGGCATAGTATAAGGGGAATATATTCAAAAGATTGTACGATGGTGAATTTTTCCATTTATTTTTTTACAAAATTTGCAAAACGCATTGACAAAAATATTTTACATAAGTGTATTTAAATTAAAGAATTGTCGCATAATCACTACAAACTAAATATTTTTGTTTATTAACAAATTTGGCCACAAAATAATATTTATTTACAGTTTAAAGATCTTAAATACTAAATTCACAGCGAAATGCAAGTTTATGGCCCATTAAAATATATAAAGAAATGATTTGACCCACACCAAATAATTTTAATTAATAAAATTTCGATTTTTTGCATGACAAATCATGAGATTATACATTTTCATATCATAACAAAATTGTATGAATATTTCTGAAAATAGGAAGTTTAGACGGTTGATTAATTGGTTTAATTGGCACTGGAACTATTCATACAATGAAGAAAAGCCAAAATTTCAAATCTAATTTGCAATGATTTGTAAAATAAAATTTAAATCGCAGAATTGAAAATAGCCCTCCACGGACGTAATAATAACGGTAAATATACCATTTCTATTTTTTTTTTCGGACAAAACGAATTCAAAATATGTTTAATTTTAATATAGGTTTTAAGCTCATTTCAAAATATTTTTCATATGTATAGATAATATCGGTGCTTATCGATACACTCGATCGAATAAATAAAAGTATACTATCTAAAGCAATAAAAATAAAAACTTGGATCATTTTTAATAAAAAATCAAAGTGACATCATACGACTAGTACATGAAACTAAATAGAATGTGATGAATGAAACTATAATTTAAAATAAATTAACGATAAACAGTAGAAATTGGACGGTAACAGATTTTAAATATGGCATATTTAATGAGACTAATAAATTTTAGTTTATAAAAAAACATAATATGTTCTAATGTAAATAATATAAATCATTAAAATACAAAAAGATTGCTTAATTTGATTAAGAAAAGAAATTTCTTAAATTGTAAACAAACTATACCCATATAAATGTTGCAGATAAAAAGCTTTTGATCTTTTAAATATTTTTATCATATGCATACCAAAGAATTTGCTCGAATATTATATATGTACCGTAAGTATATAAATAATTATCTTCTGTTGAATCTATCACTTCGTTCTATTTTTGCAATATATCCGCATAGAACGTAGGAAAATCCTTAAAAGAATTACATAAAACAGATGAAATGTCTTTAAAGCATAGTTATAGAATTTATAAATAAAAATGGCAAACATAATGTGATATGTAGCTTATTTGAAATATTATAAGCAGGTAAAGTATCCAGGCAAGATCTTATGTATTTTAAGCTTTATACTTTTGCCATTAAGTTAAAATCACGCAGCAAAAATTTGAAAAGTTATAGTAGATTTTTTTGCCAATTTTAATTAATATTAGTGTCAAAAATATATGCGTGAAGGTTTATTAAGATTGAAAAACCAATTTACATTTTATATTCATTTTCGCGCTAGAAACGAATGTTTTGAATTAAGAAGATCATTTTAAGAGTCCTTAGCTTATGAAACATCAAAATCTCCAACCTCTCGCAGGCGAATTAATATAAAAAACTCTACAATTTTTATAGTAATCAGGCTTTTCTAATTATATTCAAAAAAATATTTATTTTCTGATAAATATGATAAAAAATATTAGTAATAAAATATTAAAAAGGGGACCAGAAATAATTAAAATATATTATTTGCACTAAAAACACCAGTGTATATAAAAAGGTATTTTTAAGCATTTAATAAATTAAATCATAAATTTAATCAATTAAATAAGCAGAAACAAAAATAAGTTATAATATATAATGTATCGTATAAAAAAACCTTTCAAATGTCAGGCATCTCAATCATCAACGCAGTATCAAAAAATTGTACAAAAATAGTTATATATCATAAGAAGAATCATAAATTGTTTTATTGATGAAAATAAACGTGTTTTTATAAATTATATGGACTTTCGGTCTCGGACATTGGCATATAAAAAGTAATATATGCATAAAAAATATTTTCTAAAGAATGCTTGGGCAAAATCCAAACTAATCGATCACAATAAGAAATATTTATATTTTTACTACCTCAAAAAATTTTGACAACATAAAAAAACGAAGTACAAGAAATCGATGGCGACGAATAAAATAAAAAATGAGTAACAGTTTAGGAGTATCAATATATGTTAGCATTTTAATTATCTAATACTCCTTTATTATTTTAAATAAAAACTGTTTGCTATAAGTAGAGATAAGATTACATGTATTGGTTAAAATCTGTTTATCTTAAATAAAATCCAAATAAGGTTCTCTTACCAGTAAGTAAAATTATGCATATTTACAAGTTCAAAACTAGAACAGAGTTACACTTAATAACATATGATAGTGTAGCTTCAAAATATATTCAATATATACAAGTGTTTTATAAATTTTTTATTACTATAAAAAATATGATCAAATAAAAATATTTCATCGGAAAATAAATATTAATGAAGTAGAAAAAAGTTGATTATAAGTACTATGATGCTAAAAGAAGGTTAATAATTTTATCTTGTAGACGTATATCAAGTTTCGCCCGAAAAAAATTACTCGCAAAATAATTTTAATATATAAAAGCTTTTTTTTATCGATTTTTACAGGTAAAATAAATTTAAGATGGCTATTTCAAGCTGTCATATTATAAATAATTCTATATATATTATATTAGAATTTTTTATCTATCATATTTTTTATAGAATCAATAATTTCTAGGATTATTTTTGTCATATTATCACTTTTTATTGGGATAAAAATATTTAATATAACGAAATCGAGCTGACTTTATATATATTTACTATCGAATCAATATCTTCACACCATCTTGTATGATATTTTATCTATAATCAACTATTTCTAGGGTTGTTTTCGACGAGGTGGTTGCACAGTATCATAAAAAATACACAAAGAAACTCGAATATACTAATCAGATCGAAGCTCAAAATAAAATTGGAAAATAAAAGAGTTTTTTGAGACTTGAGCCCTAAAATCTAGGGAAGCATTGAAGAATACGTCTCAGAGTTAAAGATAACCGAATGTATAGATACACTGTGCTCATGGGATTATATGCAAGCTATGCTTGATAACAAAAACTAAAATTATTAACATAAATTTGGACATATGCGAGATCTTAATATAATATGAGGTGTGTTTACTATTGTGACTTTTTTAAAAATATAAAAAATACAAGAAACTTTATAATCTGTCTTATTCTACATGCTTCTATATTCCTATCACACCTCAGACTTCTTCAGAACCTTTTTTTATGTGATAAATAATCTTATTGATTTGTCTATGGGTAAAAGAGAAAAACCATGTGAAGGTAACGACAAAGATAAAACTTTGAAATCCAATCCTGTACCTAAAAAATCAAACAAAAAAGTAAAAAACACATAAAGAGGATTCAAAAAGAAACAGCTCAAACTCTATATCTCAAAGTATTCCACATATACCATATTTAGTTATGAAATTCTGGATTCAATTGGTCTATTATATATATCTTGATGCTTTTTAAAAAAAACTCAAGATTTTGTTGATGATTCATAAAACACTGCACCGAACCTATCAATGATATTAGAAGCCTTTAAAAACTATGCAAACCTGTTCCTTCAAAAATATTTTATGACAAGGATGGAAGGTAAAATTTCGATACGGAATCTTGATATTAATGAAGTAAGAGAATATGTGACAAATAAAAAGACCCGAAATCATGACAAAAAATCTTCTGGTTATCTTTCATAAGCAAAAAAATGTTTCTCTTCAATTCAGCAACACTTGAGAAACAGAACATAATGGATCTCATAAGAACCAAAAAGATAAGTTTGCACAATCTAACATTAATAATATATATAAATCGTGACTGAATGCTTTATTAATAATTTACCAATCAAAAACGTAGTGAAGTAGCAAAACTTATACAAAAAGCGTAAGTAAAATTCGAAATAATGACAAGAAAACATATTAACAAAGCATTAAATTACATGAAATATAAAAATGATAGATTTACATATATGAACAATAAATCAAAGCGTATATGGGGAGAAAATCTCTCATATGTAAACAGAAAGTTGGATTTTTTATGTAGATAATAAGACACATCAAAAAATCATCGATAAAAATGATGTTTAAAAAGAAGTGAAAATATAAACAATAAAAACATAGGAAAATCTAATAGATGTATACTAAAAATATGCGAATTCACGAAAAGGAATATATAATTTTAACTATCAAGATGGCAATTCTATAGACTAGTATCAGTAAAGCAAAAAAACATGAGAACAAAGCATCTGGAGAATAAATTATAGATTTTTGGGTGAAAATATAATTACATGATACAAACAAGAATGCGATTTCACGATTACTGTAAAATACCATGAATACAAAAGGCCTATGCTTTGTATCGTGCAATAAATTTTATAATATTGTAAATTTTTTTTGCACATTGAAAACCTGCTGGGCTTGATGGAATCTAAAATTTTTTTAGGGAAAAGCCGAATAGTCTCTACCTAAGTTTGCATAAAATTTTGAAAATTTTTTTCTTAGAGAACAACTATGAAGACAATTGATTCGAGAACTTTATTACATATCTTACACCGAAAAAGGATGTAATAAGAGTATTAGAATTTCGAACCATTACTTACATGTCAAATTTGCATATGTCGCGACTAAAGTCGTCATTACTGTCATACAAAATGCGATTGAATGATGGAAAACTCTTAATAGATATATGAATGGGAACAGTACGAGAGCAAAAGGCGCCAAAGAGCAAACTTTCATTTATCTAGCAGTTACAGTCACTAAGAAAATAAGCTATTTGCAACTTAGTTTGATGTAAAATAGCATTTGACAGACTAGACCACAAGTATATTATAAGTTGAGTCAAAAAAATCAACCTATAGGACTGAATTTTAAATTATAGCTTTGTTTAAATAGTACCTGTCACATAGATTAAACATAAAAATATCACCACAAAAAAAATTAAAGATATTCACCAGAATGATAAGTTATACTCAATATAATTTAGGCTATGTATGAATCCACTGCGACAAAAAATAAACCCTCAATATCTGTCTGTTAATGTTCCAGTAAAACAAAGCTCATATATAACAAATCACTATATGTATTTATATTTAACCTTTTAATTATTTTAAATGATCATGCAAATATAAAAAGAATCCCGATAGAAGCTATTAGATTTTCGACAAATATAGGTATAGAATTGACTAAAGGAAAGTCAGCAACTAAAAGCGTAAATTGTAAAGATCTAGCTAGGATATTGAAGGAAAAAGCATAAAAAAATACTTTAGAATTCTTGATAACTCAAAATCGAGAATATAAACCAGAAAAGATAGATAATATAAAAAAATTAAATTATCATTAGGGCGAATAATTTATGTAGAACATAATTGAATGCCCAAAATATTATAAAATCAATATAATAATGCGCTAATTCAAGTTGAAAACCGCACATGGAAGTTATAAAACACATGCTGAAAGATTATAATAAACTTTATGATGATATAAGAAAATTTTTAGTTGCTAACAAATACATCTTAAATCAGCATATAAACAATGATTTTACTTAAAAAAAAGAATTGAATCGAATAGAGGGATTGTTAATATAGAAAAGATGTTATTTTAATAAAAAAGATCACTAAAATAAGAAACCCAACTATCTAACAGAAATTAGCTATTCTTTAACTTGAAATAGACAATGTGAACCATTTATAATTGATGGATGATCTTCTTAAGAATAATCATACTATCACAAAGGAATTTGGGAACATTTACTTCTAAAGAAACTGAGAGTTTATTTTGTGATAAAAGAGTAACAATTACATCAAAAACTCTTTAGCATAAGCGACAGTATTATGCTTATGATTATTAGCCTATAAAATATTTACATTTCGGAAATAGAAGAGACTAAATTTATTACATAAAAGATAGAAATATATTATTTGGGGATAGATAAAATTGCCCGAAATATAATGAATCTTATAAAATATTTGACCACTGGTGAGTAGATGTAAGTGAATTTTAGGTAGATATACAAGAAGACCTAATGAAATAGTAATATTTCTTTATTTTTTGATGATAAGAAAATAAAAATTTTTAAAAACATATAAAATTCGTAGACATTCAGTGCAAGAAATTATGGGAATTAAATTTTTGATTATTAGTTGAGATTAGACGAAAAAAAATGCATGATAAAAAAAAGTCTGAAAATATCTATTTATGCCAAGAAAAATAATTGTATAAAACTGAGAGTGTTATTTTTTACTAACATCGATAACATAAACTTAGTAGAAAACGAGAAATTAAGAAATCCGAAACTCTTGTAAATGAACTGCCGATGATTTATAAGTTTAAAGGGTAAAAAAATCATATTTAATAACGTGGGATAAAATGGTTGCAAAATTTCACAAGAAATATTTTAAAAAACTTTAGATATTTAACGAAGTCGAGCACATGTGCAAACCATGAGAATTCAAAAGACTCTTGAACTGATAAGTCTCAATTTAAAAAACGGGTATCGATGAGGTAATAGCAGAGAAAGTTAAATTCGTTGATAAAGTTTACATGAAGGATTGTATCACACAATCTGCTTAGAATTATAAATTTAAAATCCAAAATTAACCATTCAAAATAAATAATATCATGGGTCTGTTTGCTTAGGATATGGTGGTCAGAAATATTCATGTAAAATATTTATAAAAGTTAAAAATCACAGAAGAGTAGAATAATACATATACATGTAAGCCCATCCACTTTAAAAGATGCTTACATGTTTATAATTTAATAGAAGAGAGCAGTTAAGCCAAAAAGATCAGGGAAAGGTGCCCAATGATGCATTAAAGAGTTGAGCACCTTCTCTTATTGGCAGTCATTATCTCTGTAGATGTAATTTTATAATAAAGAAACTTAACAGATAATAAATCAATATAAAAGCGAATCATGGGCTTGTTTGATTTAATTACTCCTTATTAACAAAACCGAAGGTGACTCTATCAAGTAGTTAAATATATAGATCTTTAATTCTCGTCTCTTATCTACTATTATATAGACCTTCTGAGTTTGAGTAATCAAATTTGAGGGAAAACTAATTATAATCCTTATAAATTAATCAAAGCATATTTGGGTTCATACGGAGAAGATGCGCAAATACTATCTTATTTGTACTATCCACTTCAAAAAGCTTAATATTTTTTTGATTAAGAGTATATAACTTAAGACTATGATGCAGTAAAATTAAAAGATTTATTTGTTATAGAAAACAAAATATTAAATGGTGATATTAATTAAATTTAGATAAATATTTTATTCTATTTTAATAAAAGGACAGCATTAATGCGACCATCATTTTCTGGATGATTGGTGATTTGGGTTATTTTACCCGACAATTCTACTTCCACAAACGTTTCCTAGTTTACTAACATTAACTTTAATTATTGTCCTTTTTTGTAATATTCCAAGTTGTGTTCCAATTGAACTATGTGGATTTTGTTTTACACCAATTATCGGAAGATTAAAAGTAGCCTTATGTTCTGTGTAACTCACATGTGCAAATTTAAATGGTATAGCTATGAGTTGAATTTAACATTCATATTCAATAGTTTTCTCGTAAACCTTCACCAACAATAAAAGTCTGCGTTACTATCCTTTTTCATTGTTTCGTACCTCTTTCCCCCTTAGTAAGAACTTTATAAATATCCATTTCTGGTAACCATAGACTTTAGCAATATGAACAATATATCGGCGTTTTTACTGTTGCTGCTGCTTTATATCACTACTAACTATTCTTTTTATATAACCACTAAAAAGTCTAAATCCAGCGTGGGCTTCATCAGCATTAAATTTGTGGTTACTTTTCCCATGTTTTTTCTATAGAATTCTTTACTAAGCATGATCTTTTCTCCACGCCATTTTTTGTTGAACATTTTTGCTTGTTGTCCATATAACTTGCGCCCCATTTTCTATATTTTTGTTATCACGAGCTGTTTCTTTTCTATCCCAAATGTGTGAACTGGTGCTTTTCATTTTTTTATGTGTGTTTATATGCATTTGATTTGTGGTCTTTTTAATTGGTTGCATTATTGACGAGCTATATGTAAATTAGAAAAATGAAAATGTTACGATTTGGTATATAGAAAATAATAAGTTTACGAGAACACTTGAATTATAAGTCTGGAGAATAAGAAGGTGAATTGATGAATATTATAAAGTAACGAGTGGAAGGAAGTATCGGCTAAATCTGGTCTAAAGAGCATTTTTGAGTAGATCTCGTGTAAGATTAAATAGCTTGATCACCTATAAACAAATAAGATATCCAATTTGAATTAATACATACAATTCATTATTTTCAAATTTAATTTATTATTTAATTTTGACATTTTGACATTTTAATTTAATATTTTTCTATAAACATAACATGATTGATTCCCCATGGGCACATCATATATGTACTTCTAGTATTATCATTCTTCTATTTATTTTCAATGCCTCAACCTCTGCACGACTTATTAGTTCAATATTTTGCCTGATTACTTAGTTTAAATACATGTCAAGATTTCGTTGTGACTATGAGTTTTTAGGGGATTTTATGATATAATTTACATTAAATTATAAACTGTTAATTATAAAAGCTAAAATATATTATCGAATGATATTATTATATGTAACATATCAAAAAAGTTTATAAAAGATTTTCTAGAAAAAAATATATTTCAATATCTTGTCGAATAAAAAAACAATATATATTATAGCAATTAGATGTTTTAAGCATGCACCACTGAAAAAATCGAATATTTAAGGCATGAATTCTCAATATTATTGTGCGAAATATATATAAAATCTTTTTTAATTAAAATTTAATTTTAAGTTAAAAAGCTTGGTTTTTTTTTACAGTAAATATAAATAAGCTTGCGAGAAAATATTGTATATACAATGTTTCCTTTAACTGTTTTTCCATCTTTTTTTTGGTGTTATTTCTCCAGTGTTAAGAGTATTATTAAAAAATGCATAGGAATTTCTGCTATTATCATTGCTACGACATAAAAATGTAAAATAATTTTTTTTGCTGTTATTTCATCCACATTTGCGTAATACGAATACCTTTTGAATTTTATATTGATTTTTAAGTCTTCTAGGTCATGAGTAGGGAATAAAATGATTAAAATGCACTTTTAATGTTTTTTTCATAATGCATTAAGAGTCATAAACCCATGAAATCATTCTTCTTAGATTACTCATATGACTTTTAGTTTTCATTTCGTACATATTTAAACATATTCAAAATATTCCTGTGGTATTTATATTTTATATGTATTTGAGAAGTTTATTATAGTGATGCTTTGGTTTTAAAAACTATATTATATAACTCATATATATTAAAATCAGATTAAATGTGAAATTAACCGCAATTAAAACCAATAAAGATAAAATCAAACCAAAAAACAATTTTTTGTCACATTTTATTGCATAAAAATCAATATTATGTCTATAACCGAGTATGGTGGTTTTTTATATAGAAAAGATTTTTAATGATAAAAATTTCTTCAATATAGCTTGTATTAGCAGTTATGCAAGCGTTAATCTTATAAATGACACACAATTTTATGCATATTTTATTACACTATATTTTCTATCTTATGGTAATAAGACAATAAAATTTGTTTATGCAAAGTTTTTTTATAACAATAAACAAAAAAACAATCCCATTTTTTTGTAAATATTTATTTATTTAGATTTTTTTAAGAATGAAAGTTTTCTTTATGAAAAATTAAATTTTGATATTGATTTGTTTTTTGATTTGGATAGTATATTTTGTTACTATTCTAATTCTGATGTAATAATTTCAATAACTTTTTCAAATTCAACAATTTTTCCTATGCTTAATCCTCATAAATTTCTCATAAACTATAAAAGTTTATCTGTTCAAAAATCCAGTGTTCAAGAATTTTTTCTAAAAAATTATATCTTAGAATTTATTAAGACAGAATTACCTTTTAATAAATTTCTGTCTGACTTTATACCTAATGTATATTAAAATGTCAAGAAATCTAATCGCTATGCTAAAAACCATGTATTTTGACAGAAAAGGTTATATTTACTATAGCTTTTTTATATAAGAAATTATGTAATATATCTTTTTGTGTATTTGAACAATAAAATTTATGTAAATTGCAATAAAAATTATATTTTAAACAGTAAATTCCTATCTTTAACCACAATTATTCACTATAAATATAGTTTTTGTTCTCTTATATGTTTTATATATTTCGTTGCGCACAGCGTATAATAAATTTTCTGAATATTCTTTCATCTTTATTTTTTTTAGCATTTCTAAACAATACCAGGATTTTTATAAGTGCCTTGTTCTATTTTGTAACTTTATGCTCATTTAAGTTGCTTTTATAGTGTTATATCTCAACCATTACCTAAGTAAAATATATTGTTTTCATTATTTGCTTACACTAACATAATAGTGAGATACATAATCTAGCTATAAAACAGACTTCATTTATAATAGAAACGCTCTTTGGATATTAAATTCATGTCTCGTTTGTTTTTATAATAGTGGTATAGTTCTTCTTGCTATAAAATAAGTAAAAAGGGATTTCATTATAGTCTTTCATGGTCTATTTTTATTGTTAGAAGTATCTTGATGGTCACGAACATGTATTTCAATTATTTCTTATGGGCTTTTTAATTGATTTTTTAGTGATCAAATGTTTAGAAAACAAGGTAAATTGTTTGTCTTCTTGTATACTTCCGAGCATATTTTACATATTTTTGCTATTTGTAAACAGTTTAGAAGATTCGTTGCTGTATTTGATCACTTATATTTTAATTTTGAAAATGTTTTATAATTTTATATAAAAATGTAAGCTTGTATATACAGTCTATATTTTACATGATAAGACACTTTTAGGCTATATATTTTATGAGTTTTCTGTTCTTTTGCACCTTGAAAAAAATTTATAATAGTGTTTTATAATTAATTGAACAAAAAAATCAACTTTTTGTTGTAATTCTGGTACATAAGGATATAGTTTAGCCAAAAGCTCACTATATAATAAACATTGTTGAAGACAAAGTTTTTGTTTTTATTTTCTAAATATACGATTGCTGCATATATATCGATTATACATTATCTTAGTTCATTGTATTTTATATAGCACTTAATTTATAAATTTATGTTTTATTTATAAGCATACCATTCCTATGCATATTTGTATAGTTTTTCTAAATTGAAAATTTGCTGATACAGTATATATTATATTGCGCCTATAAATATCTTTCTGCACCTGTGTTTTAGTTGTTTATGCAATTTTAAAAGCAAGTAATTACTACTTTTTATTATTATATCTTAAAAGAGCGCTTATAAACAGATATAACTTTTTTTTCTGTTTTCTATATAGACTAGATGGTTGATTGAATAACAATAAAAATTTATATTTAGTCGCATAAATTTTCATATATTTGGCCTTTGTTTTTTACATAAGTTAAAGCATTTGTTTATCGGCCTATATACGTGTTTTTTGGCTTTTTGTTTCGTTTTTTTCAGGCAAAGCTCAACATATTTAGGTTTTCACACGTTGAAAAATGTATATACCAAAAATTACAATATAAAAATGCTGATAGAATATCTTCAGCATATAATGTGCGATAAGGTATTATTTTTATAAAAAATCACAATAAAAACAGAAAAAAATGTAGGATTGTATTTTTTTGTATGTTTTATAGTTCTTTTGTACTCTATAAGAAAAAAAAATTGATAATGTAAATTTTCACAAAATCTTGAATTATAATATCAAAATATATGTGAACTAACAGATAAATTTATAATATAATAATATCCTATAGTATTAAGACTCCATATATCAAATCGAGGCATATATACAAACCTTGGGATTGTGAACGACCCTTGAATTAATAGGTCTCGAAAGAAGGTGGGGTACTCGAGAAGACTAGAGTGGAGATGAAAGCCAAAATTATAAACACGCTGTGCGAGTAAGGTTCACTCAAGCTGTGCTCGAGAACAAAAACTATAATTAAGACTATAAATTTCGCCCATAAATAAAAAATCAATTTTGCAAGCTAACCTCGACCGGAGGAACTAGATGTCTTAACCAGATCAAGGCATATATACAAACCCATATACAAACCCTGGGGTTGTGAAAAACCATTGAATAAATTGGTCTCGAAAAGAGGAGAGGCATTGAAGAAACTTTGGAGAGGAGAAGGTAACTGAAAGTATAAATATGTTTTCTGCGAACGGAATCAAGCAATTTGGGCTTCTAAATCAAAACAAATATTATAAATATAGATTATATTCCTAAAAAAATACTTGTGTTAGCCAAAGTCAATAATATACAAAAATTAACAACAGCCCCATTCTTTTATCATAAAAAAAGTAATCTAGAAACACATGATAACAATCTTAAAAAGAAACTTTGCGTTTTAGGTATAAAACTGTAATTTTATAAAAAATACGAGGTTTCTATATTACAAAACACATATCTATTCTCTAGAAATGAAAATTTTATAGAACTTGGCTCTTTGTAGATATAATACCGAAATTAAATAGTTAAATATTCAGTATATTGGATTGGTTCTTTCGAATTTTAAAAAATCATGGAAAATAAAAATAAAATAAAATTATACGTCATAATATTTATCATGTGATCATTCTAAAATTATTTAAACACTAAGAAAAATAAAAATCATCAATATTAAAAAACGTGCTAGCATAACGATTTTACACAAATTATATTTTGATTTTCTTTATTTGAATATCAAACATCTAAAATTTAAGTAGAGTGTGTATATACGTGAAAATTTTATTATACCATGTTAATTTGCAGAAAGAACAGTATTTTTGCGCTAAATTCATTAATATTCAGAATATTAAATTAGAATCTAAAATTTATTAATAAAATCATTATAATATGTAACTATAAATTTATTTTTCAAGAAAAATATTCCTAGCCATATTAGAATTTTTTCAATAATAAAACATAATAATATATACAATAAGCTAAAATAAACCCAAAGGTACAAGCTAAAGAAAGTTTGTATGTATTTAGAGCATGTATTTGTTGATTTTTATTGTTTATTGTATTTTTTATCTAATTAAAAAAAGCTAGAAATCTAAGATTCTGTCTTTACATCGGATTATCTCTGATGTTTCTATATTTTTTTTAATTTTTAATATTTTCGCAATTGTAGATGATGATCTAATAAAAGCATAATAAAATAAAAAAATTTCACATCATAAAATATGTGACTTATTAAACAGAATATAAAAACGTTTTTCGGTAATTTATCCCGCTCAATATATATCAATTTTTTTTTTGTTTTTTTATAAATTAATTTATATTTTACTAATATTTTTATAAAAACAGAATGTGTGATACAATGTATATAGTAAACTATATCAATTAATTTCAGAATCCCTTTATCTGCTTTATTCTCATCGATTAATCTTCTTCTCTTGATACTTAACGGTTCAATAGTCTTTCTTAATCCTATTGTAATTTAGAAAGCATTTTATAATAGTGATTTGTGAAATTATATCAATTTTTTATATTAATTTCAAGATCAGAGGATCATATTATTTTGTCACAAGCCTAAGTAAATTACTTAAAAGAGCTGAATTTAGGGTATTTAAATTTTTTTGATTGATCTAGCTCATAAGTAGAATACCAGCTACGTCAGACAAAAAACAATAGCATGAGGAAAATGTTTATTGCAGTTTAAACGAATCGATAATGAATAGATCTAACAAAAAAAATATATGGTTTTCTACTAGAAGTCTCGCATAAAAACATAAATTGTAAATAAATACAGCATATGAATTGAAATTTATATCTGGATTTTTTTATGATGCAATTTTCGTTTCTATAGGATTTTTAAATATCTATTAAGTAAAAATATGCGCATTTTGTTGTTTACATGACCATTTTGTCTGGAATTTTTGAGGTAATATTAAAAATGCTTGCTTTACATACAAGAAACTCAATATGTAAAATAAAAGACATCAGAATGACACTTTCGAATTAAAATTTACTCATATAATAGAGAAAAATCTTTCTATGGAAAAAAACCAATTTTAAAATTTAGATGCACAGAGACAAAAAAGGTCAAATTAACCTCTAAGATCTATTTTTTTCCATTTGACTTGCCAAATTATGCAGGATAATATATGAGAAGTACATTAATTAAAAGTATTGCAAATAAATATCCACATAAAGACTTGAGTATTGATATAGTAAATTTTGTGTGTTAGATCTTATTTATTATAAAATTGGTGCTTTCATAGGCTCATGTTAGACTTAGAAATCAACATATCAAAAAATAGATGTAGCATTTGGCCAATCAAAATTTTTGTATCCGTTAAGTATAAAAGTCTTGCTTAAAATATATCTAAGAAATATGAACAGCTGTGACATTTTATCGTTGTTTTTATCGTTTGTATATAAAGATGATTTCACGAAAAGGTTTTATAAATATTCTGATATTGATATTTATTAGGAATATCAAATTAATATTCCATATAAAGTTTTTAATATATTCTAAAAAGTTGTTTTTTTGTATTTTTTAGCGTATTCCTTAAGGAACTAGATGTCACGAACCAGGTTGAGGCATATATTCAAACCTTGGGATTGAGAAAAACCCTTGAATTAATAGGTCTCGAAAGAAGGAGGGGTATTGAAGAAGACTATGGAGAGGAGAAGATAGCCGAAAGTATAAATACGCTGTGTGTACAGAGAATCAAGCAAGCTGTGCCTGAGAACGAAAACTAAAATTACGACTATAAATATAGCCCTTAAATAAAAAATACCTTTTTAGCGTATTAATAGTGGTGAATATATATCTATTCATATCAATGAAATCTTTTAATTTCAAAATAATAGTTTGTATTGGATTGAATTGTTTCATCTACTTAGATGGAAATATTCATAAAAAAACTGTAAATATAGATGATAAGTGTTTATATTACCAAAATCAGAGAAATTCTTAATCTAGATATTTAATTACTCGTATTTTGGAATAAACACTGTCATTTAAAGATGTATTATATTGTGATAAAAATTCTTGGTTATATTAATTAAACTTCTAAAATCTTTGATTTTGATATCTTTTCGATTTTACAAATTTAAAACACATTATATGATCTTAATATATCCTAAGCTTTTATATTCTCTAAATAGTTTTTTGTGTTTAATGAAGAATGAATGTATCCACCAAAAAATTTAAAAGAACTGGTTTGGTAATGGTCAGAAAGTTGCAAAAAAACCCATTTTATTCTTAAACAGACTGTAAAGAGAAAGAAAAATTATAAAGGTAAAAAAATCTCGCTTTCACATTAACACAATAAATATGTCAGAAATAGAGAGAATGTATTTTACCAAAAATGTGTATTTCACATTTAATCCAAAAGATCACCTTCGAAAACTTTATATGTATATAAATTGTAAGCTTTCTACCATAAATAATTTAAAATTTATAATTTGATATTTTTATACCGCATTACCTAATTTTGTATGCAAACTGATAGATTCTATTGAATTATTCAAAATAAAAAACAAAAATAATTATGTCTTTATTTATGCAAAGTTTATATAAAGAAAGGATATAAATTTTATTATATTATATATATATTTGTAGCATTTTTATATTAAAAATATCGATCATTCATATGCACCTTTTTATAATATACTTCGGGATCCAGGCAAAAAAATAAACGTATTACATGAAGATATTATGGTAATAGATGCTCACATAAATTATTAAAATTCCTATAAATACAATTAAAAAAATATGTATCTAATAATTAGAAAAAAATTGTATCCAGTGGTTAAAAGAATTAGATACAATAACAGAATAAAAAACGTACAATTTAAGACTTTATTCGTGATGATTAAAGATTAAGAGTTACATTACATCTTAAATAGGAATTTAAAAATTATTTATAAGTTTAGTATAGCATAAATGATAATTTGAATACAAATAAAATATGGAAATTCAATTTTAAACTTTATATTAGCCTTAATTTATCAACATGTGAATTTATTTTTATTTTGAACAATTTCAAAATGATACAAATTGCATTCTTATGATACTTATGAGTTTAAAAATCAGTCAGGCATCAAACAGGATAGCCCGGATGATATTGTTTTTACCAAACTTTATTTTAATTTCAAAAATAAAAATTTAATTCTGCATTATTTAACTTTTAAAAAATAAAGAAATACAGAAATATTTTGTTTCAGCAGCCAAATTTATTTCATAAATACTGGTTATGACTAATTTTTGCGTTATTAGTAAAAATGATTTCATATAATAAATATTTTGTTTTTTATGGATCTAAACAAAAGTAAAATATATTCTGTATTTTTGTACTTTATATATATTAACACGTATATTGGATCTCAGCGTATGATTATTTCACGACTTCCTTTCAATATTTTTCTATTTATATGTGCTAATAGGGCTTAAAAACGGGGCGACAAGAAGATTTTAGAGATTAGAATACTTCTAAGAGTAAAGATATCATATTTTATGGGTAAATCAATTAGATTTTGCTCGAAGAAAAAATCAAAATTTATAATACCATATAGAAAGCATAAAAAACAAGATACAATATATTGTCTAATTTTAAATTTCAATTTAGTAATTTTTTTTAAAGAGAAAAAAAACATAATAGCATGTCATATACTTAGTGATGAAAAAAAGTAAGATATTTTTGGCAATTTTAAAAGTAAATTTTTATGTATATAAACAATTAAAAAAATTCTTTTGTTTAATAAGATTTGAATCTATTTATGTATATATCTTGTCATGGTTTTAAGAATTCTATATTTTTGCGTTAAATTTAAATAATTTACATTTTTAACACTTCATTACATCGAAAAACTTTAAATGGCACGAATATATAAAGCGTTCAACAGAATTCATAAAATTTGCAAATAATAGCTGTTCGATATTCGTTGATATATACCATAGAATATTTAAATATTTATATAATCCAAACAATAGCTGATACATAAATAAAATTTGAGTGTTATTTTATATTTTTAAAATATAACTGATGTTTTTTTGTATTTTATAATCTCCAAATTAAATTGAAGCACTTGAGCTTAATACAAACACTGCGTTCTTACATTTTATGAATTTAGATTTTTATTATTTACAACAAATCTAATATTTCATTTTTTTAGGATATAAAATGGATAAATATATAAATTAGACTAAACCAAAAAATGGCTATATGAATATCTTCAATCATAGAAAGAGTATATGTGTCAGATATTCTAATATTTAGCAAAATTGATTAACTTATATCTCATTATAAATGATCTTTATTTTTAAAAAGAGTTAATTGATATCTTATCTAACAATACTCGTTATTTTTCTTCGTTCACTCAATCACCAATGAACTCTTTCCAAATCGATATATTAACTTTAGTCGATTTTTGCGATTAATAATATTCACTGTTAAGTATAACTATCATATAAATAGAAATTAGAGTTAACTTTTGTTTCAAATTATTTATGCATTTTTTTATTATGTAATCTTTTTATCATTTCATTTCAGTAAAAATTTAGAGTAATTTAAAGATACTATCATATTGAAATCTTTTTTATTCAATAAATTTCATAACTTTCCTCTATAAATTCAAAAAGGTCCATGGTTACAATTAACTTCCCAAACTCCTAGTTTCCTGGGTTTAGATGCGCAAATGTCGAAATTTCCAACTCTCTATATATTACACGTTGTTGTTAGTGATCAGAATATATTTCGTAGTGGTAATGGAATTCGGCTTTACTAACATCTTAAAATTGGAAATTTATCATTCATAATAAAAGCATATTTTTCAATTCCTCGTTTTAATTTGTTTTTAATTGCTAAATGTCCAATTCTAGTTTTGAAGGATGTAATCAGATATTTGATATCGTGTACGAAAATAAAACCGATTACTAAAATGAATGCATTCGTTTTTATTCTGCTATTTCAATGGGTTAACATAATTCGTATCAAAAAATAAAGTATTAAATGCGCCTGGGTGAAGGAATTAGGCCGATTATGTGCTTTAACCATAAACTATTTTCCCATGATTTTTTTTCCAAATAATCTATAGATGACAGTCTTCAATATTGCTCACAAACCCACATATTGATATAGTTAGAAAAATAACTATGCTTTGAAATAAATCACCTACTTTTTCAATTTAATTGATATTAGGTAAAAAAATCAATAAATTTTTCTAGACAGACTTTAAAACATAATAATAGAGCGTTATGTCATAATATTAGTTCGGATAATCCACAGATTAAATGAGTATGAAGCACATGCAAATAATCCTTCAATTATGATACTAATATTTTGCAATATTGTTCATATGAATTCTTATATGAGATTAAAATTTATTTTACATTTGAATGTCTTATTCTTGTTCTCATATAAGGCTTCTACATTTCATTGTAGCATTATTAAAATAATTATTTGATTGCGAATAAAAATTCTATGAAGGGATCAAAAGTATAGTCGGCTGAGTTTTATGACTAATTATAAAATCTAGAAATATTACATAATTAAGAATTAAGAATTAAAATAAAGTAATATTGGGATAATAAGTTAGTACATAAATCAAATTTCATTTCAGTAATAGAATTTTAAAATACAATGCTGGAATTAAATACAAGCGACAAAAACATTTTTTATGCCGCATGATTAACTTTAGCTAGTGCAGTAAAGCATAATACAATCATAGCAAAAATATTGAAACTGACATATTGTGAAATATATTTGATCCTATATAAATTAAATAGGATTGTTCTGTTTATTTTGATCGTTACAATGAAATTATAAAATATGTTGGATCTTAATGATTAGATTATATAAATCCAATTTTTTTATCTTGAAAACATATTAAACCTAGTGAATCTGTAATTAATAAAATGTGATTTAATATATAAATTTAAATAGAAATGGATCTTTGGTCTATTTTTAATCTTGTATTTATAAGACGACAGACTTAGAGCAATAAAAATTAAACAAAATATAAACTCTTATTTGTTTTTAATAATTTATACTATAATTGTAATGGGTTTAGAAAGTAGTCATGAATAAAGAGCATAAATATTCCCCAAAAAATAACAAACTTCAACAAAATTTTGTTTAGGTTATCTTCTTTATTAAATAATCCAATATTCCATAATTTATTAAATATTTTATGCCTATAGAATGAAATATATTATTCTTTATATAACATTTATATAGGCAATAAATTCCGAGATGAATTTACTTATTTTTGGTTTGTTATGTGCAAATAATTTGTTTTAAGGAAGTTCGTTTGAATTCTAGGAACTTCGAATCTCTGATGACGTGCTTATTATACTTCACATTCTCCGTGACCAGTTTATCTCCATGTATTAGACTATTTTACCAGGCTGTAGTCGATATGTAAATTGGTGTGATTCTTTCTCCTTTCTTCGCGGTTAAATTATATAACATCCACTACTCTTAATTAAAGTATATTCTTGCCCTCAGAACAGGCTTCATTTAATGTTGGGGGCAAGGTTTCGGCGTCTTACACCAAGCTTTCAATTTATTCTCAGTTTTTAAATATCGTTATGATTTTAATTTATAGTTTCGACAAATCGCCACTATGGATTATTTATTTTTTGAGTAAATCACACGAATTTGAAGGAACTTTGCGGTTGAAACGAAGGCGTATCAAATAATATGTTAATTAACCAACAGCCCACCGCACCCTATATGAAAAATAAATATAAATTAAAATATTTGAGATTTGAATAATTACGTATATAACCACCATATTATTAGTATTTTAAAAATCAAAATAAATGCTTTAAATACAATATCCATCTTAGAAATTTCATTGGTGAATAACATAAAATCATAAAGATTATTTGGCTAAAAGTTGTATACATATTGAATATATTTATCTAAATATGAGTTAAAATATTTTGAATTCTGGGTATTATGATACTTATGTAATCAAGGTGTACTATAAATGTGTATTTACTATATTCATAAATATAAAATAAATGTTTGTACTGTAATTTCAAGTTTATTCGATCTTCATGGAACTTTTCCTGTTTTTTTATAGTTTCTTTATTTATTTAGGGATTTTAGAAAAAAAAATAGATCCAAAATCTTAGTTTCGATTCATATTGTTGGCATTTTAGTTTAAAAAATAATAAGCTTAATTTTTTATATCTGAGTTTTTATATAAAAACATCTAAAAGAGAATTTAAGTTTTGCTATGATTATAATACCAGTTTAAATATAGTAATATGATTTTTTTGCAGGAAGGGATCATCGAAATTATATATTGGCTGTTATAACCAATCCTAAATTAAATTTACGGGTAAAAATTCAATTTTCATTAAAGTATAGATGTTTTTGAAATTTATGACAAAAATTCTTTTAATATAATTTTATTTTAATGTCGTATATTATATTTTAGTTTTAGGTGTTATAAGACACAGCAAATCTTATTATAACAGTATGATTTTGTTGTTTTTGGGCCCGTTTACAATCTAATATAAATGTGCCAATTATAAACATGATGTTTATCGAGCCAATAGAGAAATTAAAATCCGCAAAAAATATGTAGATACTTTTGAATTATATCTTTTACCATTTCTGACCTTATAAATTATCGCAATCCTAATAATTTATCTAAAAAAATAAGAAATAAAAATTCTTATTCGTTCTTATTACTTTATTTAGAATACAATCACAGTATTTATGGAAAGTTACTGCATAAATATAAGATTTTAAGAGTTTAGTAAATAAAAAATCATGGTATATGACAAATTGTATAATGTGCTATCCAAAGGATCGTAGATCTTCAGACACAATTAAAATTTTTTATAGTTTAGTATCAAGGACCATTAAAAATAGTATGGATTTATAGGAATATATATCAAATTTTTATAGTTGATTTATTTATTATTATGTCAAAAGATTGAAAATTTAAATTTCCCACAAATAGTTGTGATTACGAAGATTTAATTTAATGTTTTTATTATAAAAAGGATAAATATATTCCTCAATGAACGCTAAAAAGAATCATTATACATGGAAAATGGTATTTTTTTTTAAATCAAAAAAATTTTAATTTTCTTATTTATATTCCGATATATATGCTCATATCTGTTTTTAACAGTTGTCTGTAAGCCCCTTGAAAATATCTATTTCTAAAAGCATAAACTTAACATAAACATTTCAAAAATGCATACAATTCAAATGATCCATTTTATATTTTTAGAAGTTCGATTATTTTTTACGAGAATTTAAACTTAATTAATAATATAATGATTTAAAATGTTTCAATTTTTTACACTTATGTATATCATTTTTTATAAGTTTTGACGATTTTCAAAAAATTGAATTTACTATTATATCATAATTTAATAAATTATTTAAAAATTATATTATTTTATTAAAAAAGATTCGGCCTCGATACAAGATAAAATTGTAATAAATTTTACAAAATAAAAATCAAGAGAAAAAAGTGAAAAAAGCATTTATAAAGTGTATCCACCGTGTAAAAAAATATTTTGGGCATATTTTCTTAATGTAAATATCAAATTACAAAATCGAAATTTCACAAGCAATATTTACTATATTTTTAACCCAATAAAAAAGATTTCTAGTCAGAAATTATAACATTAGACATTTTATATATGCCTTTTTTCGTTATTAAATTTTATATAAAAATTTTATAAAAATTTATTATAATTTCTGCCATGAAATGTTAATTTAACGTAAACATATCATCTACATCGTATAAATATGTAAAAAGATATTGATTAAAATCTAGAGTCTAGTAAAAATGAGGTTCTAAAGCATTTTCTATATATTTTAAAATTTTTGTTGCTACTATTTTTTCTCACTGCGTATTTTATTTTTTTAATAGCACACCAACATATATTGCTGCTTTATAGATAATTAAAAATAGTTCAAAGAGTACAAATTTAAATTCAAATGCTATAGAGCTATAAATTTAACAATTGGTGGTGAAAATACGCTATTTGATACATACATTGATCTAATAAGACCTATATCGAAATAGCAACACAATAGTAAACTTTTATCGTATAAAAAGATTATGATATTAAGTCAAACTTCTGTATAAAGTTTTGTTCTTGTAAATTGGGCCTGTATTTATGCCAAGCTTGTTAAAACTAGTTTTAAACTGGTGTTTGGACTCCAGAGTGAGACTAGATAAATTTTAATTTTAATATTTATATTTATTATTATCATTACATGCCATTTCCTTCTTATTCTCGTTTTTATAAAGCTTTGAACTAAAATATATTAAATTACATATTTTTAATGTTATGAGCACATTTCAATCTTGTTTCATAACTTTATAATTTTTTTAATTTTCATGATTGCTTATTCACTACAGATTAAATTAGCTTTATTTTTCTTATTCGGTTGTACTTATTACAGTTTAAAGTATAAGCATTTTTATTTATGGGTTGTGTTTATAAGTATCAATTCCATCTATTGTGATGTAGTCTGCATATTGTGAATATTGCAATACACCTAGATTCATCTTTTGACACCTTCTCCTGATCTTTCTAAATTAATTGCTCTTCTTCTCTCAAATGTGATGAGTTCAAATATCATGCTTGCAATATAAAATTTATATTTATAAATAAAAGCATCAGGTTTTTATTTATTATGCGTAACCCATATAACTGATAAATATGAACACTCAAAGGTAGTGTCTGTTTCACTTCAGACAATATTTTTAAATGTTTCTATATTTCTACGTCTATCATTTAAAAAACATAATCTGGATTATGCCCGAATTTTTCTTCGAGCATAAGATAATGTCTTTAGCATCCACATATCAGAATTTTTATTTCTAGGGTATTGTAATGATTTTTTTTCAATAAGCAAATTCTTTGACGTTTTTATCGTTTACATGATAATATTTATTTAAATTGTATAAAAACGATGTAAATATATTGAACGCCTGAATGTTTGTAATATCTAATTTATAAAAACTGATGTATAATCCTTCTTTGGACCACTAAAAATAAAATCTCGATTGTTTTTTTGGTTTTAAATATTATTCTGACCACTTATTAGTGATAATATTAGCTTCTAAAATATGATCTGTATGTACTCATAATATTGGAGCTATATAAATAATTTATTATTTTTACTGATAAAAAATCATCATTTCATGACTTTACCACGGCCATATAGATATTTAAAAATTTATTAACATGGTAGAATCAATAAATCAATTTTACATTTTACCTTTTTTTCATATGATAGTTATACGCGGTAAAACGGTGATATCTCTTAAAAAATAGTGTGTCAATGTATATTATGTTTAAAAACTTAATTTATAATACGTTATTAATGGGTAAATACAGATTACGCGAGTTATATAGCCCTATTATAAATCGGATAATATTGCCGCCTTTCTCTAAGCAAAATAGAAAAAATCTGTAGAACTAAAGCAAAAAAACCAATAAGATTATTAATAGAGTGATCAAGCAGCTAAAATAAAATTAGTTGTTTCTAAAATTTAAAAGAAACCAATTAAAGCCAGTATTGGTGTAACAGGATTTTTATCCCAAAAAAATTAATGATGTACCCAATAATGTAGAAAGTTAACAATATCAAATTTATAAATCGTTCTCATAACATTTTTTCAAATATCATCAAATAAATAAAATATCCATACCTAGATCAAAGTTTGATTTTTTTTTTCAATTTGAGTAATAAAATGATATATAATATGCTTTTAGTCTGACTGAAGCTTCTTTTAGAAATGCTAAAGAGTATTAATTTTTAACAAAAATTTTCACATATTTAGTAATTTTAATACAAAGATGCCATATTAAAACCGCCTTTTGGATTTAAATTCACATAGGGACGTATTATTACAAAGTACCAGTTGCCATCAGATCAAACATGCTTAAATTTAGTATCTTTTGACTTTCTTTACAACATTTTGTACAGTTGACATAAATAAATGCAAATAGAATCTTTTAAAAAAATATTCCTGCACTTTTCGGTTTTTATACACATTCTCTGATCTTGTAATCTTGCTAAATACGATACTTTAACGAATATAAGAGATAAATTACTGTATTTTATGTACAATAACTTTGGTAATAAATCATTATATGCTAAAAGATTAATTATATGCAATAATAAATATTAGGTATAATCATATATTTTTTATTTTTTTAAAACTTTGCTTAGAATTTAATAAATAGATTTACCATCAACATTATTTTTTACCTTTAAATTATACAGATGCTATAAAACCTCAAAATATTTTTTAAATGACTATACGCATGAATTTATATTTTTTATTTCTAGATCCTTAATTTTTGCGTATTTAATTGTTCACATCTATTCACTATAATTATTTCGTAAATTTCTTATGAATGTGAGACTATTTTCAAGATGAAATTCAAAAAAAATATAAATTACTTACATTGCATGTGGTATTCAATAAATTATTTTTCATTTAATTATAGATACATCAATAGTTTTTAAATTTATTCTTTCTATTTTTATATATATAATTACATTGAATGTATATTTGGATACTTGTATTTTCTTCTTATTATGTTCATAAATAAGTTTTAAGATGGTTTGCTCATTACCTTTCAAACCATTACTTATGTGTAGTATCGCCTGTAGGAACCAACCTTAATTTTTGACGCCCATAATTATTGTAGATTAGGCCCTTTATCGAAAGAGACTGTCGATTTTTGAAGAAGCATGTATACATTTATACTTTGCATTCGCACAATTATTATACCTTTATCATATTCTATGCTAATATATCCTTATTGGAAGGTTTGTTTTATTTTCATAATCCAAAAAGGAACGGTAGACTAAATAGCAACCTCAAATATAATCTTTTTTGAAAAATTTTTCTGAATTTAATTATAATATAACAACATTAATCACCATTTGAGGAATTTCGAATTCATTAGAGTGGAACTCAGGACCACCCATCAGAGCACTGCACATAAAAGCCCTAAAATTTATGCGTGTATTAGATAATAATAATATAAAAAAAAAATTTTAATTCAAAAAATATCAATAGGTTGTATTTAAAGCTATTTAAATATGCAGTTCAAGGAAAATTAAGATTTTTCTATATAGTTTATTCGTTTTAATTCCTCTAGTTTCATTATATTTGCAAACATTGTTTAATGCCTCTGATCCACAACAACTTAAAACACATAATTTACCTAATAAAATTATTTGTGCGTATCCTTCTGCTGAGTTGGCATTCCTATTTCCTTAATAAACGACAAATGATATTTTGTGACAAAGCTATAGGATTTTAAAAAAATCGTACTATTTTTGTTTTTAATCTTTATATGAGTTGAATCTACGTTGTCGACGTAAATACATTTAATTAAAAACATTATTCATGTAATTATTATATATATTTATGTTTCTTATAGCTGTGATCATGGTGTAGAGTTTAATTTTATAAATATGTAATAATATTTTTTGCACTTATTTCGGCGTAGTTTATATCTATAAGTAGAATTTTATGTGGTGAGTTATAAAAGTGATTAATTAACATGCATGATTAAATATTTGACATGCTTTGATGGTGAATTAAAGAAAGAGCAGGAATACAAATGATGAAATCCGAGAAACAAATATGAGTTTCGTTTTGAATAAAAGAATATATTCACATACATTTATATTTTCCAAAAGTATTGCAAAACTTTGAAAAACCCAAAAATATGTAAATGCCTACATAAAATTAAATTCACATATTCTGAGCAAATAAATTACAAAATATATATCAAGTAATAAAGATTTTGTAATCATCTTAAAGATAATTTTCTATTTTGATTTATATTTACGTGATGCACATTGATTTGTATGAACAAAAGCAGCATCATTTAATATAATAATTCTCAAGTGATACTTTTTAGAACGAAACAGCCTTATTTATACATAGGTGTGATTTGTAGAGCGGTATGTAGTAATAAAAAATATAAGATAACCATAATAACTTAATAGACATTGTTAGGCATTTTTCCTGATCGCTCTAGTGATCGAATTAAGTTATACGGATAATAGTCACATCTATTTTTTTGCACAAATATTAAATAAATATTGCTTATAATTATTAATCGCCTTTTTTTAGTATCTAATAGACAAACATAGTATAATGTGTTTGAATTTATTTCACAGAAATAAAATTAGTTTTTATCCCATATTTTAGCCCAATACACATTCTAAAAGATAAGAAAATATACTATACACGACATTATCAACGAATAATTATGTTTATAGCGTTCAGTTTTTGTATTATAGTTTCAGCCGATTCTATCTCTTGATCTCGCAGAGAGCTCTAAACCTTGGTCGAATCATCTTTGAATCAGAGTATAATATCAAAAACAACAGACAAACACCAAAACTTAATTTCTACATAAAATAGAAAATATGCATTAGATCATACGAAAGTTTATTAAAAATACACCTGAAAATAGATTGATGTAATCAGTTGAGTTCCTTTGTAGTTTTGTTTGATATATAAAGTGCTAAAAATGCCTATATATTGCCTATTCAATGTAAGAATATATGAATTAATTTATGAGCGTATAAGGGTTCATTAAATAGTATAAAATAGACATACGAAACATCATTTTTAAAGATAAAACATATTCTATATAAAAACCAGATTCTAAATGTTTGATTGGTGTAAATGCATGTTGCGATTTATTTTAAGAAAAAATAATTCATGAATATTTTTTACCAGACATAATATTTTGGTATATCGCCTTATGGTAGACATAAATTTTGAACCATAACGAAACATGTAGAGTGGTACAATTAAGAATCATCTTTTAGCATATTATATATAATTTGCAGAAATAAACAATTTCGATGTGGAAAATGATGAATTATTTTTACTATTTTATTTTCCGAGAAATAGTGTGTTTTCATTTAATGTATTATTGGTATTTTTGCTCTTCTGCGCTAATTGTATATTAAAATATTATTTTTAAACAAATTTAAGAGACTTATTTATATAAAATTCAGTTTATTGATCCGTTGGTTGAATTTTCTTTGTATTCGATAATTATGTTGCAAGCCACTTCATCAGATGATACTTCTTTATTCTGTATTATATTTTTTAATACTTGGGTCCGAGTCTTACCATAAATATATAAAAATATTTATTATTGATAAAAGCCATTTACTATTTTTATTTAGTCATTAGATTATGTTTATGCATTCATAAATTAGTCTCTCTATCTATCAGATATTAAAATTGTTATTTTTTTACGGCTTTTATCACGTTTACATTTTTTCTAATAACGTTAAGTAGAGAACTGTATCTTTTACTTTATGATGATATATTTTGCCAAACAATTGTATTATATTGAAAGTTAATTAAATATTTTTTCTAAATGTATATTTATATAGTACTTGCAGGTATTTAGATAGCGATGTTTTACCTTGCTAATACTCGCAATATATCGAGATCCTAAAATATTATAACAAAACTAAAAGTAATTTAACTTTTATAGCTAGATATGTTATAAAATGGATTATTAAGTATTTCGCCTGGTTGATCCTCAAAAAAACAAAAAACAAATGAAATGAAATTGGAAACCGCAATAAAAAATTATATATAAATTTTATTATAATGTTTGCGATAACAATTTCTTATCAAAGAAACAAAAAAATTTTATTTGTTTTTGATAGAGTAAATCATTCATCCATCGGTATTTATATTTGTAAAAATCAATGTATTTCAAGCGATAATAGAAAAGGTAGGTTTTAATCATAGTTCGTTACGCATTAAGATATTTTCTGCTTGTTGTTTGCCTAAACTTTATCATAATATAATTAGTTTCATGTAATATTTACATGTTTAAAAAAAGTTCGCAATGAAGTTCTTGATTCGAATACATCATTAACTATTGTCATTACTTTCACTGCTGTTTATTTTCATAGAATAGAGTTAGTTGATACGGACATAAAATATTATTCATTTACGGCTTCTTTTTTCTTGCAATAGTTTTTTATGATAGAATATAAAAGCTGCATTTCATCAACACATTTTATTGCATGTGCAACCATTCATACAAACAATTTACGGAAATTTGTTTATTTTATTTATAAATGAGTGTCATATACTTTAAAAAACAAAAGATTCCTAAATAATGTGATTTTTGTTACAAAGAAGTGCATCTGTTCTGCTTAGCAACGCATTTTCCATATTTTATTCAGAGATAAATATTAGTTTTTTTATATTTTGTGTTCACGTTTTTAACCAATAATTTCAATGTTTCTTTTATAAGATTCATTGCAACATTCCGCTTTTTTGTAATATAAATATAACAGTATTTTGAGCTTAACATCTACTAAAAATCTCCAAGATATATTTTTTTGACAGATCTTAAAATATGTGCCCAAGCTATTCAAATATTTATAATTTTGAGTTTTTATTTATAAATATTTTGTATATTATGAAAAATTTTCTTTAAATGCAGGACACACAGCTCAAATTGTGTTCTAACTTAATTTTTATTGACCTTTTTAATCGATTAAAACATTTCTACTCTTATTTTAGCCATTCTACTTTATCTCAAATATTTTAATATTTGATGTTTTCTATTCAATATTGGTAGCTTTATTGGTTTATCTAACCTTTTCTGTGCAGTTTCTAATTTACTAGCTAGAAAGCATATGATGTACAATGATATTGTGTATATAGTACTAGCCAATTTAATAAGACAAAATTTTTCGTCATACGAAAACTAAATGGTATAAAATCAATTTGTTTTAATTTTTAAGCTTTCTTATATTTTTTATACACATTTTTATACAAAAAATTGATATAAGTTGTAGTATATACGTTTTAATGATGTTTTACATATTTTATTATCGTTACTTTAATTTTCATTTTCTTCCTTTTTGACATTATGAACCTTTGTAATTGTTTTCGTGTACGATCATTCCCTGCAAGACACATGGTAAATTTTTAATGCAGTACACTAAGTTTTAAAGCTAAGATGTTAAAATATTCGCATTGAATTATTTAAAACAATTCCAGTGCTATTTTTAATTATGCCATTATTGACTTTAACCACTTTAATTTATTATATTTAGTATGTATTACACTTTCGGGGACTACTTTGTACTTTGCAAGTATTATTGATTTAGATATCTTAAATCAACAGGATAAGTTCAACATATATTGTAAATTGTTATCACAAAAATCATTACGTACATTTTGATAATTTATGCTCTCTATTGTAATTTTTTAAAGCCCTTTTAAAATAAAAAAAAATTCTAATCAAATCTACTTCATTTATTTATGTTTTGATTCTATTACTTTTTAGGAAGTTCGGTATATATTAATAGGAACTTTTGCTTAACTGCTGCATCACCCAGCGGGACCCCCCCCAGCACTTCTTGTCACCCATAATCACCGTGGATTGGGCCTTTTCTCATAGGCGGCAGCCACTATGAGGAGGAATAATTATGCCTACTGCACATTTCTATATTATACAAGCTAGAACCACACTTGGCTATATCCTTGTTAACGATTTAGAGTCTTTCCTATACTAGAGGTACGTTCAACGGCTATCACAACAACCTCTTATTTTTTATGGATTTATAATGTTTTATGGTATGCTTTTAGTTTGTCACTGACCGCCTTCTTTAGGTATTTATTTTGTGAAATTTGTATGATAAATTAGTGGTGGGTAGAAGTGTAACACGAGACCTCTCATAAAGAGCGGCCTTGTAAACTACTCATCTATATCACAATTTCTATTATTGTTATATTTTTTTTTAAATATTAATATTTGTCTTATAATGCAATCGATAGTAAAATCGGTATATTATCTTAGATTGTTGTGATATCATTTAGATACTATAAAATTTTTAAAAATGTGATTTGGTTCTGTTTTCATTGTAAAAAGAGGATTCGGTCTCGACTGAAAGCAAAATTATAAAGAGATTTGAAAGCATAAAATTAAGAGATCAAAGAATCAAAAAACCTAAGAATAAAGATTGCGGGAACAGAAAATAATATCAATTGCTACGGATTTTATTAAAAATATAATACGATGCAAAAAACATATAAGGTATACGATCAAGGTAATTTTTTTTAAGATCAAAATTTAGTTATAGGCAGAAGCTCAATATCCAAGAGACTTCTTGCACAAATTTGTTCTTTATAATATTTCTTCATGTTATCTATATATTCAAATAAACAGTGAATAATTTTAGTAGATAAAGTATGAAATATTCATCATACCTTTTTCCATAGATTTATTCGATTTCTGAAAAGGAATCATTTCAATTCTACAACATAGCACGATTCCAGCAAATTATCACTTGTAAAGTTACTAAAAAACACTTCAACTTTCTTTATTTTCACAAGTTTTTTGTAATTTTATTATTTTAAAACCTAATCTTTATTTAAATATCCATCAATGTTTTTAAAATTTTGATAGCCTTAATAATGTAATTAACATCAAAATAATTCAAATTATGATGGATTAAAGAAATGACTCAAATCTTTTTAAATCTTAAACCAGCTATTTTCATATGACTTATTTGATATAGACCTACACAGAATTAGCATCATATTGGAACATTTTCTAACTAAAAGCGTTGATATTAGAAATTCGTTTGTAAATTGATAATAATTATGTTTTTTTTGAAATTCCACTCATATCTAGGCTAGTGATTGATGACAGAGTATATCTCAATGTATTTATATGGCCATTGTGATGGATTTTGCATATTGTGCTCGAATTACACGCATTTTGATCATATTTCACTTTCTATAAGATATTACTTGAAAGAAACATTAATTTATAAATCTTAATTGTTTTAGATATATCGCGATCCCCTTATTCATTTAACAACTTAAAATACACATGGGTTTTTAATTTAACGTATTTAGTATTATTTTCATTAATTTGTACAGTAATACAACTTCTTAAATTTCATAATATTTATATAGAATATTGATTTATGAAATTACTTTTTTTAGTTTAATATGCGCAATTAATTGCCTCTAAATTAGAAATTCCTTTCAAAATGTCTGTATGCCCATGCCGAAAGACCTTTTATTTTAATAAATAAATATTTAAAATCGACCAAGTATTTGTGCGTAAGAAATACCAACTGAAGTATAAGCATACGCACAGAGAATAGCATTTGGAAGACACTCAGCTAAAAGATATTAAGAGAAGAATAAGCATGAAGAATTTTGTAAGGATGATGTGGTCCAAAGACGCATAAGCATAGTCTGTTCTATAGATCAATCTTAAGTTTTGCTTAGACAACATTTAAAATAAAACAACTTAACTCAGCGATAATTTTTTTTATTTCAGCATATCACAAATATTTCCAAAATTTTCCTTCAATACACAAATAAAAATTTTAATGCTAATATCAAAATAAATCATCGAGTGCCTATAATTTTTGTCTGCAATGGACACATTAATTTGCAATGTTTAATATCCATACTTTTTCATTGTTTTATTTTAATTGACCTACTAACAAAATAAATTGCTGAAAGCATAAACATTACTTTATATAAATGTATATCATATTCATACCAAATTCATAGATATATAAAAAATGTAATCTGCCTATATCTTGATAAAAAAAATATTCCGAACGGATAGATTTCTCAAGTATTACAATTAAAGTTATAAACTTGATTCCAAAACAGGTTGTATTTTTTGTTTACATCATTAATAATGAAACTGTTTGATATTTTTACTGCACAAAAACATCATATCGCATAAAAGAATTTTACGAGGTTTTCTCAATACTTATAAATTATCGATGTAAAACCTTTAAATCATATAAAATAGTTATTTTTTTTCCTTATTGCCATAAATTCTTATGTTTCAATCCGCAGAAAACAAAGTGATTCGCCATTAAAATGGTTTTTTTATTTCGCTTACTACTAGATTAAACACAAAAATATATAAAATATAAATATTTAGTTGAAAACACAAAGCGACGGTCCAACTAATAAAATTTTTTGATCAAGAATTCATATTTATTAATTTCGTGGCAAAATATTAATTCGTTTCTTTCAAAATTTATGTAAATACAAAGCTTTCCTTTGGTTAATATTAGCGGTGATCTTAGTTTTCTTTGAAATTTGTGCTTTACATAAAAGAGAATTGTTAGTTGTCAAGTTGATAATGAAATAATATTGTAAAATAATTTTAGAAACTCGAATAAGCCAAATAAAATCAAAAAACAAATAATAAGTTAAAAATCTTGTTTTAAAATATGTCATATATGTTAATTTGTGTCTTTATACATATAAATCAAAACTTTATAAAGCTGTGTAGATAAATATAAATAAAAAAAATCCATTACCTATCTAATAGACTTTTATCCTTAATATATGATTCAAAATTATATAATAATTACTTCTTGGATAATTATTTTTTGGTGTTTAAATAAAAAACTTTCTATTTTATAAATGTGCAAATTTTTTTAAGGAGCATTGCCATAAACGAAAATTTGAACATATAAAAAATTATGACTAATTATTATGAATGAAGTAAAAAAAATTACTATATCATTTTAAAAACGATAAGTATGAGTTAAATTAGCTTCTGTCGATTTTTTATGTTTTCACCGTTTATTATTATATATTTTTTTTTAGTTTTTACATAATTTCAAATTCTAGAATATGCCTAAAGATTAAGAAGATTGCTTGAAATTTAGCTTTAAAAGTCATTTATCTATTCTGTATTTTTTATAAACTCTTTTATAAATTATAGTCAGCAATAACTTTTGCTCAGGCAATTTCAACATGCTGAACAATTATGTGTCTCATAAATAATACTTTTGCATGACATAGTATGAAGAATATTTAGAGTTCTTTTATTTATTGATGTATAATCGTATGCAAAAAAAAACATACAATGAAATCTTTTATATTTAGACAAATCACTTTTTATAGATTTGAATGCATACAGGTTCTATTGTAATACATTTTATTATATACTAATTTCATACATATTTGATTAGCCATTTTTTTAGAAAAAACTAGTGAAACAACAATATCTAGCTTATGTTATATGACTCAAAATATATAATTGCCATTTTTTATTGTATTTTGCTTTTTGTACATTTTTTTTATATAAATAATTAATCTATAACGCAAAATCTACATCTAAAAAAATGTCGCATATATATAATAGAAAATAGAACATATACTCATACTAATATTTTTTTATTCTTTATCTTAATATATTTCTGGAGTTCTCGGTGTGTTAATGATTTTTTATACTAAATCGTACATCGTTTTTAATTTTGCATAAAATCAACTTTTTCCAGCAAAAAAAAATATTTAAAAATATAAATATATAGTTGAAATACGACAATTATCGGATTTACTATCTTTAATTAATGTACATAAAAAATTTTTTTACTGAATACCACAATCAAATTTATAGTATATTATATAAGGAAAGAGATTTTATCCTAATAAATCTTTTTTTTACAATAAATACTCATATTTTTGGAATAAGCAGAACCAGAGTTTTTATTTTACTTTTAAATATAGAGAAGCATGAAAAAGTATTTATCATTTTATTCCTTCAAAATGAAAAGCGCAACTATTAAATCAATCTGATTTGAATCATGAAAAGCGGATATAAAATGTGAGACATAATGTTAAAGTGTATTCGATCATTAAAAGCGTCAAAAAAATTCTAATATTTTATTCATTCATTATAATGTGATTTTTACAAAGTCACATAAAATATTAGGCATTGTCAAATAAAAAATTATAGTTTTACTTTTGCTGACGAAATTATAAAAATAGTATTGTTATTGGTTTTTTTCCGTATAAAATGTTGTGTGTTACAAGGACATATGAAAATGATGTTCATACGAAGTCATTCTTTTATCGGTACAAAAAACCAAATCAGTCTTTATTTGCATACCTGAATAAACAATAAACAGCCAGTATGCATAAATTATTTTATATTTTATAACAAACTAAAGAATTTTTAAGTTTAATTAAAGCAAAAAAAAACCATGGATATATAATAAAAATATAGCTCTCCGGGTTCTCATAATTTTGTTTCAAAATATCCGTTTTTTCTGTGTGAGATTTTCGATATCATATAAAAAATTGATACAAATCTAATATGATTGGGGTTTTCATTCGTTTTTATTACCTAAACCTTGTTTTTATCTTTAAAAAATTTAAATAAGCATGAATTTTTTTAATTAAATCAGTAAAAAAAATTTAAATAGAAAATGTTATATCATCAATTTTATAGTTTAAAGTTTATTTTTTTTTCCCAAAACTCTATCGCCTATATAAAATTTTTTATGTTTGCAGTTAGATGGATAGCAAAGCAAAATTTTTCATTTATTTTTTGATTCGAAATTCTTGCAAATAATTACAGGTCTTATGTTAAAAGAAACATTTGTGATCGATAGATAAAACGAATCATTTATAATTAAGTTTTGACATTTTTAAAAAGCTCAATCTAAATATTAAATTTAAACCAATATATTCACATGTTTTAAATGCTTTTAAAGCACAGAATTGATTTTTTTTTAATGTGGAAAAAACATGATCCATATAATGAATTAATGTAAATCTGCTTCGAAGGTTATTGGTAAAGATATAAAGTTATATAATAACGTAAATAAACTCCCATTTATATTGTATTTCTAAAAGATTAAAAAATAAGAATGTGGATGTTTATATTCATTCAACAAAAAAATTGTAATTATCCGACTTTTAAATACAATAAAAAGTTAAAAAAAGTGATTTTTTTTTGTGATAAATATTTTCATTAGTGAAAAAAGGTATTTATTTTTATCTTTAAAGATCACAAACACCTTTGCTGTATAAATAAATTTTACATTTTTTAAACGTTATGATAGTCTCGATTTATTAGACACCAAATTATAAATATAAGTTTGATAAATGCATAGTTGCATGGCACCGCATTTAGATTTTCTTTGTTTTAAAGAAACCTGAAAAACTGTTAACATTAGTCAAACATATATTTTTATTTTGTGCATCTATTTTTTTGCTTTCATATTGGAATAACTTCTGCTGTTCTAGAATTTATGGATTCGATTCATAAAAGTACTAAAATTAACAAAGAATTATTCCAAATATATATTTTGCAGTCTTAAATTTTTTAAATTTTTATTAGGTATTTTCTGCTAAAAATAGAATTTATCTGCACTTTTTACAATATGTAGGTTCGACAGTAAATAAATATTATTTACGATATGAAGATTACAAAATGACAGCATACGCATTAACAAATCCAAAGAAAGATTCAGCGTTGTTATATTCTAATATATGATTCACAAATATTTTAGAAATGGGTTAAAATAATACTTTGTATATTGAATGATTTATCCGAAATACGGGGCAATATAAAACCTTCTTAACTTATTTATAATTGTTGTATTATGAATTATGTATGTATTCTTTTACAAATCTACTATATGTCAGATTCATGCTTTTTTTTATCGCAATAAAACTTAAATAGGTGTCTTTCTTTATGCTAAGAGATACTTTTCTAATACATTGTCGTAAAAAACAATTAGCAGGGCGAAATAAAATAATAATTCATCTAACATACGTAAAAACTATATGGTTTCAGTGCTAATATTATATTTTTAATAATTGTCAAAATAAAAAGCTATTTTTAAATTAAAATCGATTGATGTATCAAAGTATAAAAAAATTGTTATTTTCGTGGATGCTATCATAAATTTTATTTTTAATAATTTTTTATAGATCATGAATCATAAAAAAATTGCTATTTTTGATATTTGACACCGAAATATAGTTTAAACAACCATAACTATATATTATCTATTAAACATACACAACATTCATATATAATATAGCATAAGATACGAACATTTTATGCTAAAATTTGATATTCATTGAACGTATAATTTATATTTAAAAGTTGGTACTATTAATTTTGATACAATGCTTATTCTTTATTCTAATGATAAAAAAGGCATTCTGTGCTTACTATTTGCCTGAAACTTTTTATTTAAGATATGTTCATGTTTATAAATTTTTATTATTTTTTAATCATTACTTAAATTATATATATTTTGATTTATATGCTATTAAAGTAAAATTACTTGCATAATAGCGTAAATTTAAAGTATATAAGGGCAATTTAAGTTACGTAAATATTTTTATAATCACAATTATATGTTTTATACTGTTTTAAGCAGATTATACCCTTTTTTGTATCTCTTTAGACATTGTCTTTATGTGCTTCTTGTTAAATTTTTTGACAAACGATGTAATAATTATCAATGTATGGTATTAACAGCTTTTAATAACATCAAATGTTTATTTTCATTAAGTTGGTCAATTATCATCCTAATTTTAAATATTTTTGGGTACACTCAGTTCATAATGAAACTGCCTAACAACTAAAAACCCTTAATTGATGCAATATTTGTGGTTTTTTTAGTAAAAATCTATCATAAAGAAAACCCCTTTGTACTCGGGCAGTTTTTTATACTACCCATTTGAAATATTCAATAACAAAAAAATCTGATTAATGAAACTATTTTACGCTACTCTGAAAGTCGAATTTATGCCTTTTTTCTTACTATGTAACAAAGAAAAAAATATAACAAATTTTTTATAAAATATATTGAAAGCTACTTTATTTTCTGTTATCGTAAGTCTTTTGCATATTTATACTCTTTACAAAAAACAAGTAAATTACCTATGGAAATTATATATTATATATTATTCAGCGAAAAGTAAATATTTGTAAACAAGAATATTTTTCTTTCATTTACATATATAAAAATTTAAATATATTGGCGTAAAAAAATAAGGGTAAAAAAACCATTGTTTTTACACATAATTATAATGTATTTCTGGTCAATATATTTATACTAGAAATAGATTTGAACAATTTTATGAATCTAAGTAGATCTTAAAAAAAAATACACAAAATAACACACATAAATCTGCCTCAATCGAAAATTACATTTGAGAAAAAATAAAGAGAGAATATACAAATTTTATAATTTATTGCTATCTTTTGTAATATTTCATATAATAGTTTAAATTATTAAATGTAGTATGAACATTTATTGTTTGAAAAAGAGTTACTTTAATAAATATAAGATGCTGTTGCATACTTTTAACTTCCGTGGATGCGTGTTTATTACGCAGAACAATGAATTTTGAATTGATAATCTCAAATATATTCAAATGTATTTCAATTTTTTTTTAAAACTATCATAACTGTTTTTAGACATAGAAGTGGTTATCGCAAACTTTAAATCGTAGATGCATTTATTAAGTATTTATATAATAAAATAAGCAAAAAAAGAATAAGACTGTATTTTGTGCAATTTTTGTTTGTTTTTTTGTCGAATATCATGTTTAAAAAGTAGTTAGATAATTTTAACTTGAACTAGTTATAATTTTTTTCCACAAAGTATTCTGCTGGTTTTTTTAATATGATAAGATATTCAGCTATATAAAAATATAATTTTGAAGTAAGTAACAATTATTTTAAGGTAAAACATCTAATCTATCACATATCAGATTAAATATTTCGGGGTGAAACGCCTTAGAAAACAGAAAATGTACTTTTCAATATTTTTACAACAAAGATAAATCATTTGGCATAGTAACATGATACATATAAACATGTTTAAAGTTATGTAAATTATTGTAACTTTTGCCGAAAAAAATTGATTTAAAACTTCATAAAATTACAAATTATATCAAAAATCAACGATTAAACATTAGAAGAAGTTAAAAAGTGTGTTTATCGGACTTGAAAATGTATTATGTATAAGTAAATGCATTTTTTTGGGAATAAAGAGTTTTACGTGATTTTACATATATTTATATAAGCGGCAAACAAAATCTTGCATATATGGGAACTTATGTAATATTTTTGCTTCTAAGTGGTTTTATAAAAAAACTATATACTTTTCATTTGATTGTTTATTTACTCTTTTATAATCTTTTTTTTCTTAAATCCAGTATAAATTTTCTAAGGGTATCGCTTTTGTATTTCTATTCTTCCACATTTTCCGCTAATTCTTTTTTTTAGGAATTATTATACATTTTTGCAAGATAGATGTCTCACTTGAAAAGAAAAAAAATAGAGAAAAACTTTAGCATATAATTATTTTCAAAAGAACTTATATCAGAGTTGGTTAAAATACGATCATCAAATATAATTTACGTTGGTAAACAATATTTGGCTTTTAATTTGACTAAAATAGGATAAGAATCATATCGGAAACATTGATAATATAAAATATCAATAACAAAATACTCAAAATACATACTTTTTATTTATATCTTTGTGTTGGATATTTACAGAAAATATATATGAATGATAAGACTCAACAAAAGAACTATATTTAATCTTTTAGATCGATCTGTGCATTTTAATTTATTGAAAAATGGTACTAAAAGGATCACAAGCAAAATACAAATATAAACTGTAAAGTATAAATTTTTGTAGCATATTTTATGCTACTCGAAGACTTCATAAATTAGAATGTCATCAAATTTCTAAATTATAGCATCTTTTGGCATTAAATTGACTGTTTATAAACGCACGGCCTTTTGAGGCGCTAGACTCAGCATGACAAAAGATTGAAAACTTACTCAAATGTTTAGATAATTTTTTACCATTGAAAAAATCATAATTATAATTTTAACGATATATTTGCTTAAATTATATGTTAAATATTATAATGGAAAAGTAGCATCTAATATTTATCGGGGAAATATTATAGAAAAACTACGAATCCAGAAATATTATGAATTAATTTATTTTTATTCATGGAAAATCTGCTTTATATGAGACAATAAAAAATAATACAACAACAAAGAAATTTCGTATAAAAAGCAAAGTTTAAAACTCAAAAAATGTAAAACAAATTTCTTAGGAAGAATTATTTTCATGATTCAAACTTTATAGCGAGAATATTTAAAATTTATATTAAAATATTATTCATAGATTGTAAAATTATAACTATAATGACAAAATTATATACAAAAAAAGAAAATATTTTAAAAAATTGTTTTTTGAATGTAGGAAATATCAATTAGGATAAGCAAGATGCAGCAAAATAAATACGTATTAAATGACATATTTATTTTTGAGAAACTGAATATAAATGTTTAGAATGATTGTTTTACTCAATTTAATATCTTGCATAAACAAGTAAGTCAAATATTCGGGAATTTATTTTTCAAAAAATAGATTACAAATCACTGTTTTTCAATTACCTACATTATAGTGTTTTATTTTACTTAGTTTGCTCATATATACAATTGAAATTAATATTGGATTTCGTAGCTATTAAGTCAATGCAAATATATTCCTGATTTATAATTCCAATCTCAACAAACTATTTAGAATGCGTGAAAACTCGTGCCATTTATGTTTTTATTCGATTGTAAATATCAAGAAATTAAACCAATCTGCATATTTTACATTTTTTAAATTGTATAACTTTTATTATAACCCCTATTTAGATTTGTGTGCCGAATTTTGGTTGTATCTTGAGTTTTCCTTTCGGGCTTAACTTTCTTTATTTCATGTGCGCACAAAGAATTTTTACTATCAACAATTGCTTGTAATTACATTCTTATTTGTAATCCTATGTATTATAATAAACATGAAATCTACATGGTTTTCTCAATCAAAGTTTTTTATATATGCCTATATCTTTTTCGTGACTTGTTGTTCTTTCATATACGTTATATGATTTATAGTCACATTGAGTCCTTATTTAAAACATATGGAGATAATTTTTCTTGACTCTTATATTAATGTCCCATCAAAAGAAAGAAATTCAACTTAGTAAATTTTTTCGATCAGAGTGACCAAGTACTTCCTTTTATGAAATATGTTATTTCAGTAGAAATTTATTAATTTAAAGTATGTTTTTAGTTATTGTATCTACTTTTATCTCAACGAATTCTTTTCACATTATTTCTTGTACGGAGTTTCCATGTATCTTCATTTTAAAAAAGTATTTTATTGCATAAATATGTATATGTATTCACTGGTTTTTCTCAGATAAATGTGAAATATCATTTTTATACATTTGCTTGCAAATTTATTAGCATTTATAAGTGGTATTTACAGCGCGAGATCTTATTTCCCCCCTATAACTTGTTTTAGACTATATAGACAAAACTTAGCATCTTTGAAAGTCTCGTATGGGTATATACTGAACATATTGGATTTACATATTTAAGTGATAGAGTCGTAGCACGCTGTGGAGTTTTTTCGTTATGTTGTATAATACATTTTACACAAAGACTTTTGTTTTGTATCTTTTTAAGCCCTGGAAGATATAGATTTTAAAATCCATATATATTTTATATCTTTCATTTAGGGATACGGGATATGTTTGTATTTAAAAATAGTAATATAGTGGCTTTTCTAGGCGATTCTACTTATAAAATTTAAATATATATAAATAAAAACGTGCAAAATTTCGACATCTCTTATATAAGCAAAATTTGTGTATGATTAGATGCGATGATAATATTTGCACCATATATATTCTATCAAAAACTGTACTTACATTTATTTACCGGTTTATGATTCATAAGCTATACAAAAACGTCCTAAAAAATCTATTATAAGCTTTTTTTTGACTTAGTATTTCTTTTTTTTTATCATCATCCTTGTTTTTATGTCCTACTCACATGTTCTTTCAAGACTTATTAATTTAATTTTTCATATAAGTGTATTCTTTTTATGAAGGTTTAACCATAGCTGATATTTCTTAATTGATGCTTTGATATAACATTGATAATATTTAACATAAATTATACATATTACCATAAAAATGTCTTGATTGTGTATATTATCTCTTTTTTTCTAACTTACAGTAATATCCAAAATCGAAATAACATACAGTTTTCCGTATAAAACTTGTATTTTATGCATATAAAGTATATAATTATTTATTTGTTTATGCGCGTATATCACCTATCAAAATTTAGCTTATGCAAGGCAATTGTTTACCCTAATCAACAATATCGTTTTAAAAAACACTATACTTAATTTTATTCATGTACATAGAGTGGATTTTTTTTATATAATCTGTATACTTAAAACGAAATATATTTGAATTTCCGATTATATTGCAATTTTTTTTTTATTGGATATCCAATATAATATTTTTCAATAGAAACTTGTAACATATTTCATAAATGTTTATATTGTTTGATTATATAAATTCAAAATACTGATATGCTTAATATAGGTTGAAACGTATATTTACATATAATCATTTAAAATCACAGGATGTGTATGAATTGAAAAAGTATTATTTACATTGCATGGGATAGATTGGTTGAGTTGATTTACAAGTCGGACCCATATAAGGGGCTCCACTTCCACCCAACATCACTAATTTCCAGACGAATTTACTCTAGGAAAAATACAACAGGAGGCAGTCAGTGATAAATAAAAGATAAACCAAAAAACATTGAAAATCCATGAGAAATAAGAGGTTGCTATGTATACGTTGAACTGTACTTCCAGTATGAAAAAATAACCTACACTGTTCAGCAAATATATTGATAATGTGGAGACAGTGGTTTTAACTTGTATATATTAGCTATGAACAGTAGACAGGAACATATTCCTTTAACATTTTGATTGCCGCGTCTGATACTACGACCCAATATACGGTGAAAACGTGACAAGAAGTGCTGGGGGTCTCCCAGAGAAATGCAGAAGTAAAACAATGTTTCCTATTAATATAAAGCAAACATACAAAAGAATAGAAGTAAAACACAAATAGGAAAGTAAATTCGATTAAAATTTTAGTCTATATTATTCATTATATTCATTCAAATTATATTAAAATTTCAGTCTCATATTATTTTTGTCCCTAATAAAAAGAATAGCGTGGCGATACATTGATTTCGTTATCAATAGTACATTATAAGCCTTGCAATATTTTGTTTAATAAACCCAAAATCGAGAACTGATCTTTAATTTACATGTCTGTTATATGTAGTTTTTCTTGAATATTATATATTTAAACGATATGGAAACTAAAATTACTTCAAACCTAATCTATTATATATTATAAGTCTATAACATTGATTTAAATAAAATTGTGCATCTATGAAGCATCAAGATATTATGGATCTATTAATTGTCTTAAATGCGTAAAACGGTAAATTTGATAAAGATACGTATACAATGTTAAGGATAAAAATTGTATTGATGTAAGACAGTTTCTAAAATACACTCTATTATATTTATTGATATTTTTGAGCCATAAATTTGACCTCTATATATATAACAATTATTTTTTATCACTGAAAGAAGAAACAGCAAAAAAACTTCTATTTACGGAATAAAAACTACTTAACGATGGATACATGTGTGATATAGCAAGATGTTTTTTCACATAAAAGTTTTCTATAAATCGGGTAGCATCAATATCGTATTAAAGCCACGGTGTTTTATATTCGAAAAAAGTATCCCAAGAATAATATTACAATAAATAAATTTTTCAAAAATAGGTGTAAGATCGTAGAAATATTAAATATATATTCTAAAAGGTTTTTAACCTATGTTATGACCTATTTAAAATGAATTTTGACAAAAAATTCAATTCAATATAAATGAAGCCCTATATAAAAGAAGTATATAATGTCATATTTTGATCTTAAATCAAGCACTAGTTGGATAAAATTACATTTGATTTATATTCTTTATCATACTGGTTAGTTTAATTGCTATAATTAGCAACAAAATAATGCGATTTTTCTAAATATTTTTTTTGCTGTAAAATATTTGCTGCACAATTCATTTTCTTATAGATTGAATAAAAATATGGTTTAAGCAAATGCAGGTTTTTAGAATTTTTTCAATATTTTCGAAAATAACAAGAAACATATTCTATCAGGATATAACAACATATACGGTTAATAAATTCAATAAAAAAGATTATACACGGTAAAATAAACACTCGCATATTATATTTATTTAAAACTTTGCCCGTGAAAAAGTGTATAAAAACTTTATATTTTTATCTAATATAGACAAGTTTACCAGTGAACATGAATTAAACAAAAAATCAATATATTTACCCTTAAAACATAGAAGATAAAAATTTTCTATTGTTTTAATAACAAAGTTCAAGAAATAATCTCTGCATTTTTTTAAAATCTATTAAAAAATTTCAGCTTTTAAAAACGGTTTAGGTGATGTGTATTGCTTAAAATAACCCTTGTCTGTCTGTTTTATTTCAAAAACTATAAAAGGAGAATAATATATGAAAATTAATGATAAAAAAAACTGTGTATACTATATTAATCGCTGAATTATATTTAATTTGTATATTGTTAGAATAAGAAAAATTTCTGGAATGACTTGAAAGATAAATTTGGTAAAATTATTATATTAAATCTTGTGTTACTTCTAAAATAACAGCCTTTATGTATTGAATTCCTATATAAAAAGATTTCTCATTAAACTATTCAATCATACAGATAGCAACTAGAATGATTCATCTATATGGTTAAATTGTGAAACTTGCACAAATACATGCTGTTTTGCTTGTTATATCTATTATTTTTTTATTATAATTTGAATTTTTAGGTTTGAAGTTTAAAACAGGAAAAAACGCAAATTTCTGATCATTTAACAATTTTATTATAAGTTTAAGTATGTAAAAATAACAGAGAAAAAGCTATGAAAATAAAAAAAAATATAAAACTAGATAATAATTCGATTTCGGAAGCTATATAAAAAATATTTTTTCTGTGTAAAATGCTTATAAAAGGTAAAAATATCCATTTATAGGGCAAATCTTGAATTTGCATATAAAATCTAGAAATACTTGTTTTTTATCGGCACAAATCTACATACGAACATATAATGCAAATACTTTGCAAAAAACTTACAAAATAGACTGTTGACCAATAAAAATTTATTTTTGATTAGTTTGAAAAGAATAGAAAAATTACATAAATTATAGATAAAACATTTTGAGATATCAATATATTATCATATCATAATATAAACGATATATCAGTATACGAAAAAAATCAAGAAAGATCTTTTAATACTAGATTTTCGGTTTTAAAACCCATATAATATATAATATTGGACTCTATAATTATATTAAAAATAAAAAAAAAACGTTTTTTGCAAAATTAAATTGTAAATTATAAAAATTCATTGCAGATTAGCTTTTTTTATATTTATATAATTTTTGTAATTGTATTATGGTTTTTTTGGCAAATGCTACTACCAATGTACATGAATGAGCCTTTTTACGTTAATTAATTTGTAAAATTACATATAGGATCTTAAAAAATTATTTCATTTCTTCTTAGATGTCGGATTATAGAATATGTATTTTTTAAAAATATGATAATAATTGTAATACAATGTAATTTTTGCATATCTAATGATTTTATTGCTGAAAGCTGGTAAGGGCTTTATCTATTATGTATTGTAAAAATAAATATAGCTAATGATGATTTAAATTTGATCGTAAATATATTTTAAAAATAACATAGCATATAAAAAAAGTATAAAAGTATAAAATTAGAAAATAAAAGAACACAAATAAATTTTATATCCACGCGCAAAATTTGATGTACAATTAATTGATAAAATGATACTTTTTAGAACTTCTTTTTTCGAAATAAGGCACCTTTTGAATATTTACATTTGTAATACTGTAATTTTTGATAAATATATTTAGATCTGTTATATTTTACCTACCGAAAAAGGTAAAAATTAATTATCTGGAAGACGTCTTGGTATTGATTGCTCATTAAAATATTATCTTGTGCTTTAAAATTTTGATTAAGGCAAAAAATTACTTTTGTATATGAAAATATATTCTTTGATTTTTTTTAAATCGATTTGTTGTTCTTTTAAAACACATAAATCACAATAACAATTTAGCAATCTCTAGAATAATAAAATCAAATGGTGAGATTGTATGGTTGCAAAATATTATGTAAAGTAAAAATTAATATAAATAGGCTGGTCATCGCGTAAAAAACATTCTTTTAATAATCTACATGTATTTTAGGTATGTTTAGTAGGCATTTTTACGTTAAATCCTAATTTGGCTTGTAAAACACATAATGAATCATTCATTTTAAAATATGAGCACATTTTCTCAATGTGATTTTGTTTTTACATGCGATTATCATATAGATATTCGTAGTTTTATTGTAGTTATAGTATTATTTTTGCCTTAAATTCGCTACATCTAGTGGACTGAAATATAATTTTATTTTTAGACTGTCACGCCTATGTTTGATCTATTTTCTTATGGTTAAAATTACAAAAAATGTTGTATTTATGTATAAGCACAAATGGATATAAAAATAGATTTTTCTAATTTTTTTAAACAAGATGATGATATATGTTTCGTATAATCTTTTTGACAGTTTAATAGATAAGCCGTATTATCTTTGATAACCCTTTCTATACTAACCTGCTGCTTTTCGATTCTTCTAAAATTATCAGCCATGATTTTTTAATTTAATCATGTTTTTATCAAGAGTTCTAGATAAGAATTTATAGATACACCAAAATTAAATATGATATTTTTATATCACAGTGCTTTGTAAAACATTCATTATTTCAAAACAGCCATTTCTACGCTCAATGCTCAGTAAATAAAAAATAACGCACTTTCAGAAGTGACATTTTAACATATTATCATCATATAATGTATAATATATACATCTATCCTATGAGGTTAATTATTATCTAAATATGCGTTATTTGAAAAATATTTGCGTAATTTATATATTAAAAGCCAGTTTTATATTCTTATATGTCGAATTTAGCTTATATACAAGTGGATAAAAACTAAAAAAAATTTTTCAGTGATATAAAGACCGTTTTTATAAAAGAAAATGCTGTTTATACATAATCTGAATGTATTATAAAACTTATTATAACAAAACATACAGCATCTGATAAAGATATTTTTTTAAACCCACGTATATATTAGATATAATAACAACGAAATCTAATAGATGTAAAATAATAAAAAAGAAAAACCATTAATTTTATCTTTTTTACATTATAATATATATTATATATGGAAACCATGCGGTCGCTTGCCTTCATCAAGAACTTAGGGACCATTAATTACAAGATCTCTATAAAAGGGCATTTGAATTTTTTTAAATTTGTAAAATACAATCAAACATGTAGAACATGCCAAACGATCATAGAAAATAGTTAAACAATCTAAAATCCAAGCCATGAATCACCAATTGAGATTTTTTATGCAGGACTTATTTTCGAGAAACTTTAAAATTATATAAATGCATAGTTAAATTCATAGAACATCATTCTTTTACTGCATGATAGTTCTCTTACAATGACATAGAAAATAAATCCGATTTCAATTGAATATGAAGTGATAAATATCTAAAAGGTTTTAGGACGAGGTAGAAATATTAGCAATTTGCATATTTTTCATATTTTATCAAATTATTATCTGAATTTCATTAAAAGTATTACTAAAAAACTTAAAGATAAATACATATGATATTTAGATATCATTAGAAATCCCATTTTAGCTATATTGAGCTCTTAAATAATTTATGATTTTTAGAGATGACTAATATATAACTTTAGAAGATACATTTTCAAGAAATTTCACGTGTAATAAAATTGGATATAGTGTTAGAACTAAAAAATTTGATAGTTAGTAAAATTACGATATCCATTACTAGAAGTATTCACTCTCTTAATTTAGTGACATTTTCGAAATAAAATTTTTAAGTTCGAATCGTTGTATAAAAAGTTATTATAAACCATCTCCCTATACAAGTAAAATCTTTAAAGATATTTGCATCATTGATATTGAATGTGTAAATTGGGACAATAATAAAATTTATCTGATATACTTTGGCTTTATCGATTTTTATATGAGATATAAAATCAAAGGAATCCATATAACATATTGAAAATGAAACACAAAAATTATATTTTGACCTTTTATGTTTTTAAATTGATAAATCAGTAAAAAGTATTATGAACAAAAAAATCAAAATGTAATGCTTTATTTATCAAAGATTATTGAATTTATCAGTTTTAAATACGACGGATTTTACTTTGACCATATAAGTGCTATTATGCGCAATTTGATATTCTTTACAACCATTTAACATGGAAGCATCAGTAATTAAATGCGGAATGCTTCCTTGACGTAAAAGAACAAATTATCAAAGGAAATTATCTGCGGAATGTCATTATCTAATGGATTGTTATTTTTCGGTTAATAGATTCTTATTTTTTTATTCTATAACAATGTTTGAATTCAACAATATGCTTGCCCGTGAACTTTTGTATATAAATATAGAATGTTTAACAAAAAAAAATTAAAAGAAGTATTATGATGCATATAATATATAAATTGTGCTTATTAAAAGCCTAGATAACTCATATGTGCTGAAAATGTTATAAATATACGATATTAGATTACGAGAATCATTTGAAATATGATTAAATCTTGTGCGTGTTTATAAATGTCTATTCTAGTTATATCGGTGATTGGGTTTAAATCTGAAATCAACTTATGAAAAAATATAGCGTTCAATCTACACGAAAAGTATCAACGTAATATTAAAGAATATTGCAATAGATATTAATCCCGAGAAAAAAGAAAATTCTAGTATTATTTTCCAAAAAATAGAATATGGGATTAATATCATACACTAAAAATAGTTGAAACAAAAACATAAATAATAAGTAATTTTTGAAATTTATGAATTAAATTATTTGGTATATTATTTTGGTTTTTTTATTATAAATGTCTGATTTTACATTTTTAAGTGTATAAATAGTGTTTAATATAATAGATTTGAATCTAATAACATAATAAATCCTATTGCCTATTTAAAAAGCCGCTTTATCAGATAAGATACTTATTTTTCAATTAAAAGATAAATATAATGCAAAAACTCATATATCAAATTACATGTTACAATTGTTTTTTATTCTGGTACAAGATATCCCATCGCGTAAAGAAAAGACCAAAAAAGAAAATAAATTTTGATCGATCACGCGAATTTTTAATTTATAGAAGTTATGTACAAAATATGTTGCTCTAATAATTAAAATTGAGATGTGAACGGGATAAAATAATATGAAAAAAAATTAGGAACAATAAGACGATCTCAAAAAGTAAAATAACAGGCCCTTAGTATTATTGCTATAAAAAAAAACAAAAAAAAAACTTTATATAGCATTTATTGACGTAGAAAAATATTATGACCATAATGAATATATTTAACTATGTATAAGTAATATAAATTTAAATCTACCAGGATGAACTACTTAGTTTATTATATGTATTACAGATAGAAGAAGTTTCGCTAAAAGATTAATTGATGTATAAATCATAAATCTATGTAGAATTTGGGATTACTTCTACGATACAGCCTGTAATTATATTCATTTCGTTTTATATATAGTTCTACGTGTAGAACGTTAAAATACACACACCCAACGTTAAGTGTAGCTTATGATACAATTTTTTGCTTAAAAAATAATCTTATATTCATAGATGTTCTAAAATAAATATAAAGACTCTACGCACATTTATGTAAATGAAGTTTGAAATGATAAACTTTTCATATGCAGTAGGCCCGATAATAATAAAAAATTGTCAGTCACTGGCCATACTAAATGCGCTGATGTTTAAACTATGCTGATGTCGTTTTTTTCAACAATATCTTGAAGTAATTATAAATAGAAAATCCAATTTTAAGCTGGAAGCTCACTTTTAGATCGCGCAAATATTCACAAAAGAAAAATAAACCTATGTAAGAGTATACTAAAAGCATTAAATCTATTGAAAGCGGTTTATTGCTATAAAATATCTTTATTTATTACAATAAAGGCTTAGATATAAAAACCGTAACATTTTAAATTCATGGGATGATATGTGATGTTTTAAACTAATTTCATTAACCTAAAGCCTAGTATTTTACAAAGAAATCATAATAGAAATATGAATATTAACTTGACATTTATATTTGAATTTTCATGCGAAAATAATTCAACAGCATGAAAACTACCTGTAAAATAGTAAAAACAGGTTGTTGTTAATGGACACAATTAAAAAAGTGGAAAAAAATTACAACACATCTCTTAATAAATTAGATTATCACAAATGAATACATGTCGATACTATCGATAATTGTAGAAAGTGTATAAATAATAAATAAAGTTTATTGGGTAGAATAAATGAACAGTATTTTAGCCAAAAACGTTTAAAAGCTTGAATCATCATTTATTTGATGTCTATGATTTGCCAGGGTGGTTAAAAGTTAATAATATTTAACCAAGTGAAGGTGGTAATACCTATTATATAGAATCAGAAATCCGTTTTTTGGGGGAGATTTCAAAGTATCTAGATTTTAACGGAGCCATGTAAACAATCGATAATTAGGCAAAAACATTCAAAAAAAATTTTATCACACTATTATATATAAAGCAACAATAAATCGTAAAATGCCTTTACTTTTATTTATTAAGATTCTACAACTTTATAAATCCAAAAAAAAAGACTCTATGCGCTCAGTATAATAACAAGGCATGTATGAACATGCGGAATAAAGGTAAACACTAGAATTGGAATTAAATTAAATAAACAAATAAGCTTGAGTTTTGCATATGAAAATAAAGTAAATATTATAAATGATTGGAAAATGTAATTTTAGTTTCGATAACTTGAATGAAGTTGAGAAATTAAAAATCTAAAATATAAGAAGCATTAAATCTTATCAATCTATTTGGTTTGATTTATAAATGTAAATCAAAATTAATGAAATATTAAATTACTTGCGTTTTTTTAGAAGTCTATAAAAATTATGATAAGGTTTAAAAAATCACAGAAGTAGAACCACAGATGCAAGCTCTTACACTTCACAGGAAAATAAAACTTAAATCCTTTTCACAGAAAAAAGCTGTTGACGAATATATATATATCTGGGTTGATTATAAAAATCTGCAGTTAAGAATGTTACAAGATTTATAATGAGCTCATAATATTTCAGTAATATTTTTTACTTAAAGAAGAAACTTTATCTAAAAATAAAAATACGTATCAGATAAATACATTACAAAATTTATATAAGAACGAAATAATGAAAAAAAATATAAAATTACAAAATAAAAAAAATATAAGTTAATTAGATATAATAGCGCAATTGTCTCTGAAATTTTTATAAAATATTTTTTAGTAAACACCATTGAGATTTACCAAAGTAAAAATTCACTAATTAATAAAGAAAAATGTCATCTTCATCTCGTTAAAGCAAAATAAAATGATTTGTTATATGCTAAATTTTTAAAAAAATTATATCTCATAGCCTTTTTGGTAAAATTAATCATTTATATTTCAGTACAGAAACAAGAAAACCTATTTCAAATTGCAAATTTTACATAAATATAGTCGTGATTATGTACGAAGGAGTCGTAAAAGGAAAACTTCGTAATGTTATAAAGAATAATTATTATTTGATCGTGATTTTTAAACTATAAAAAACATAAAAAACAAGCTGAATAATCCTAATACATTCAATATGGATGTATGTATCTTTATTCGTTATATGTACATGTTTTTAGGAAAAATATGAACGCGGTATTTTTAATGATAAATTTCGTGATCTAATAAATTCTTTTCTTTCTCTAAATATGCGTAAATTTCAATTTTAAGTATGACTACATAACCATAGCACAACAAATACATTATTTTATATAAATAATTCACAACCTTATAATTAACATAAAAAAGATCATTTTTATGCAATAATAAGTTTCAACGGCAGTTATATAATGAGAGGCTCAAGATGGTTATTTAAACGTAGAGTTTTGTAGATGATATTATAATTATCGAAAACAATTTATATTTTAGATGACCTCCATAATCTTTCTTTATAATATTTTAGAAAGATTTTTTAACTAAGTTTTCAAAGAAATCAATTTATTATTAACAATTTATATCCCATCTGAAAACAAGAACAAACCAAACTTTACCTTGACTATTTTATCTATATTAAGAAAAACTAGATAGAAAATTATACAAAAGAGTCTATACTAATACCAAATCATTTTTAACTATTTCATCATGAAAATATAGATATGTCTGTAAATATCCCGATTATTTCTACAAACTCTATAAAACAATCAAATCGTGTCAAAGTCTTTTTGTCGAAAACTAATGACATTCTGTCAGATTGTTATGGAAAGGTCGTTACTAGATAGGAATCTAAAATCACTTTGTTTTATTATATTTATAAAATATAACATATACGGCAAAAAAATATAAAAATGCTATATTGTAATAATTGGTGAATTAATGTGATGTAATAATTTTATAAAAATCATTGATGAAATTATAAAATGATAATTGTGGTTTTTAAATGTAAAAATTTTGGAATTTTTATTTTATTGTTCTTAGTTATAATTAAGCAATAAATCTTACAGATAATTTAAATGGTTATAATGATATCAAATAAATAATTTTTTATATGGTGTAGAATAAATAGGGCTTTTTCATCGGCATCCTTGAAAATATTCGCAAGAGGATAATAATAGACCACGGTCGAAACCATACAATTTGTTTTTGCCTATTTACTTATTAATACAAGCATAACCGGTAGTTTTATGTTTATAACGTAATATTTAGCGTATGAAATGATAATTACATATGAAAAACATGCGCTATTGTGCCTCTATACTAGATCTATAAATCGATATTCGATGAATAATTCTGAAGTGTGAGAATATATCCTAGGAATCATGGCATATTGTATATAATAGAAGATTTCTGGTCTAATACAGGTCTCGCAAGGATTTAAGAACTAAACAACGAACATTTTACACTCAGTACAACTAAAAATAGAATTACTGAATGTAAATTTCAGCAATCAAGTAAATTTTTTTATAGAACCACACAAAATATGTCATGCAGCTACCATCAAGTCTATATAACAAAACAATTAACATAGCATTTGCAGCAACCATAAAACATCTTTGTTTCCACTACAAAAAGATAAATTTATAAAAGAAACTTTTGAAAACTCTATTTCAAGATGAATTGAAGGCTTTGAAATATTTAGATATTAATGTGGGTAACTTGGAATTTTCAATTAAGACTTTTTTAATGATTTAGAAGAGGAATTACTGATCAAGAAAAATTTGTCTTATCTTTTATGCGTTAAATTAATCTTAATATCAGGATATGCGTTTTTTTATGGATGTACTACATTGTAAGAAATACATCAAAAGCAGGCGAATGCATAAAATCATGTGCAATAGGGAAAAATTTAATATTTATAGAAATAATAATCACACCAAGAAATCTCTATAAAAAAACTATATTAACCAAAACAAAAGAAAAATTGGATCCTGAATATATAAAATAGGATGTGAAATAAACATTTGATATCTATAAAAAAAATGTATGCATAAATGGATGTACATGTAATCTATCCAAGACATAAGAAAATTACCATAAGCATAGAAGTACTCAATTGCTATACAATATACATGATAGGATCATTAGAATACATCTAATATAGGAAAAAAACAAAGAAATAGCTAATTTGGAGTGTAAAAGATATATAACACCTGAATCGCTTACTATTGTCATTATTTTGCAGCGCATTTTTATTTTACACATCATTATAAGCTCAAAATATGTGGATCAAGTCAGAAAGAATTTAAAATGTTTTTCTGATGCGTAAATTTTATACCATGTATATAGATCGTAAATAATAAAGCAAACGTATCCGAAATGGTTATATAATATGTAAATTTCGCTAATATCCTGCTGTACTATCTTCGGCCATTAAAAAACCCTCGTGATGCAGGACTTTTGAGATTTTATGTTACACCATTGCAATATATGGAGATTTATGTGCTCAATTTTAAAAAATTTGGCACAATGGCATTATAAGGATTCTGGGATTATTATAAATCGTGAACGATGGATTTTTATGTATTTATCAAGCAATGTGATTTGTCGGGACGGGGATTATAAGAAGAAAGCTAATTTTCGCAATTGGAATATATGGTTTTAAAAAAAAATTCAATGATTTTTAATATAAAAATGGCTTTAGGGCATCATATCATCTTTAATTATACACAGTTGTGCAGAAAAAAACACAATATTTTTGTGCTATAAAAATACAAGTGAAAATAATTTCCAGGAAAAATACAGGCCCAAAAATTATTTATATCATCATAACAGATATTATAAAGCCTACGATAAAGTTCTCTATATATTTAAACCTGTATATTTTAAGATATTTTTATACAACAGAAAACGATATTGTAGACGTGAACAAAATCAGTTGCAATAATTTTAATCATAAAATCATGTTTATCTGAAAACTTAAGGAAAGCATCGAAATACAATTTACTGGTGTCTATTGATTTTGGAATGGAAATATTGAATTAAAATAGTGTAGTTATTATATTTATCTACATATCATTTAATCATATTTTAATTCATCTCTTGTGTTTCAGCGTGTTTATACTGCACTAATAATATTGTATAAGCATAACTTTTGAATACTCTCAAAAAATATAATTTATGTTATAATTAAGTACTTTTACGTCTTGTTTGATCAAGAACTATGATAAAGTAAAATAAATATCAAAACAGCCTTGTTTATATTATGATAAATAACAAGGATCCGATAATTAATAGCTGAAGAGTTAAATGGATAATGCGGGTGATCCTTGAATTCTGCTTGAAATATTTATTTTACAAATACAAATCATAATGCTTTGACTCTATATTATATTAATTAAAACATAACGAATTCCCGAATATTATTATTTATTAATAATAATATAACGAGATTCATAGAAGCTCAATCAAAATATTTTTTTCTTATTTGACATCCAATCTTCCACAAGAAAAAATTATAATTAAAAAAGGTATATATAAGTATTTTTGAAAATACATTAGTTGAATCTTAATATATGTGAATAAAAAAAATGCCAGATATGCAATGCTTTAAACGATAAGAATTCATTTGAAGATCTAAACAGAGCTGTACAATTTAATTCGGATTTTCCTAATAAGATATAAAAAATTGTTTTAGTGTGTTTTTACAAACAGGGTTATCAATATCAATAAAAACATAGTAATAAGCCATATCATATTAGAATAACAGTTTTCCAATTTCACAAAATTATAGAAAAAAGGTTCACGGATTCTAATTCCAATATCAGCACATAAAGAATTTTGAAAAGATCATTTTTACTTGCTTCCAGAAAAAAGTAATGAAATCTTATCTCTAATTAAAAAAAGAGTGACTAATGAAACATAAAAATTGTCTAGAAAGATGCTTAGACATCATTATAGAACATGAAGCCTTGCATAAATATAATTTAAATATATTAACCGTACAAAGAAATAAAAACACTGCAAAAGAGATTGGTGGAAACCACATTTCTTAAAAATGATGAGTGATCATTCCTTGATAACCCAAAGGACATATATTTCGTAAAATAATGAGCAAAAGTCAAAAAAGTATATTATACCATGAAAATTTTAAAAAATAAATTAAAGGCGAGTTTACTTTGTTAAAATAAAAACCTTGAAAAAATAATGAAGTTTTATCTGAATTGCTTATATGTGATAATTAGATATTCAATTGTGCTATAAAAATCGATCGCTAAAAACTTGAGCATAAAATGAAATATATAGGTTTATAACATAACTTTAAAAAATAATGATCGTAAGTTAAGATAACACACATAACTAATATTTTGTGCATCTAGATTCACTTCATGCAGGCTAGTTTTTCTGTTTATTTTCTCTAATTATAGAAAATACCCTTTAAATTTATTGTAACATGATTAGTCGGTGTGTTAGATTTGATATGAATTTTTATAATAGACTCAAACATAAAGATTTAAAAACATTATGTATTTATTTTTATGTTTAAAAATTGGTGCAACATAGCGGATTTACAGTTAATTTTTGTATAATAAGATTGATTCGGTAGTCTACAAAAGTTGTGAGCTGTATATTACCATATTTATGCTAAAATAAAATTTTATTATTATTATAAAATAATAGACTGATTATCGTGTTATGTTCTTTGCTTCATTTGGTATGATATATATGGTGATTATAAAACTATTAAAATATTTTTCAATTGAAGCTTACAATTGCGGCTATTTTCGAGACTACTTGATCAGATGATTGTCTTATTTATATAATTTCTACATTTGTTCTTGAATATTATATATTTAAATTATTTCAATTGTTAAAATATAACGGCAAAGGCCTACTATATATGTTATAACCATTACGTCAGCAAAGGATGCTTTTAAAAATCTTAAATTTGCTTTATACTTGCTATAATAAACTACTTTACTTATAATTTCGAACATATAAAAAAGAGGCTTTATTAAAGCACATCTTTTAATAGTCATATGTACTCTTATATTATAATAGGGCAATTTCTGTTTATTCGCCTTTTACTAATAAATCGATATGATATTCAAAACAGCACCCGATTTGTAGCCCCGGATACTGATAATATAATATTAAAATCGTCTATTTTTATTTTAAATAAATTTATATAATATTAAGAGGTGTTTGCCGAATTTTTTATGATTAGTATATCATTTTATTTTAAACAGTTATATTAATTTTCTATCAAAAACAATATATTGAAATTATTACGCTAATATATATTATCTTCATTCAAAAAAATATTAATTAATTTTATAATTTTCTTTTAAATATATGAAATTACACTTTCATGCCCATTAAATGTCTAAAGATTATATCGGGACACTAGAAATCATACAGAAGAAAAGAACTTGGAATGATTAACTATACCTTGCGAATGATATACAAATGCGTGTAAATAAAAAAATGAACAGCTAGAATCTTCCAATAAAATTGTGCTGTCAAAAAACTTATAGTGCTATCACTCGAAGTTTTTTAAAATTCTATTCAGAATTGAACAAAATAATTATTTTAAATGTAAATTTAGAATCATAAAATTATCGGAGTTGTTTTATATATATGTATCTCATATATTAGATTCTCTTGCGAAAAATTCTTTTATTATATATCGGCGATGAATAGAATTCAGTTACCCATTCTTGTAAAATATACCGTAAAATTGTGGTGACTATGTTATTATCACAAATTATGGTTTGTTTTATTTGAATTATGAGCATCAATCCACAAGATCCAAGAAAACCCGTAAATTATATTAAAAAAGCTTACAATTTATATTTATAGATATCAATCGTTCCATGTTTGAGGGTATGCACTATATTGTACACATAATGCATATGATTACGTGCACTTGTGTCTTTGAATCTAGTCAAGTGTTTCAGCCGCACAGTAATGTAGTGTTCAAGCCAAAAACATTCAATGAATATAGGTGAGCCTAGTTTCGGTGTTTGTTGGATTTATTGTTGCTAAAAGGCATTTTTTCTACTTGGTAATCTAACAATTTTTGAGCGTGAGGTGAATTTGAACCATAAATTATTTAAATTGAAGTTCTATTTCTGTTATTTCACCACTATATATCGCAACGTCTTTTCACATAAAAAATCTATACAAAAGGGATATTAATTAAAATACATGTGAAGCATTTGAGGTACTTACTTACGATTTAGAGAAAATATGCATGATTGACACCAAAAAAATTAAAATATTTTAAAAGAAAAGAAACATATATATCATTTAAAGCAATAAATATTAAAACAAGAATATTTACGCATAATTTAGAAAAAATAAATATAAGAATTAAAAAAAAAGGAATTAGAAAAATATTATGCAGCAATCTTATACTACATCATTAGATTATGATTTCTAAAGTCTAATTTTGTGTTTTGTAATAATACGTCAAAATTAATGCCAATTAAATAAAGCTTGAACGAAAACATATTGCTCGTAGGTAGATAAATATAGTTTATAACTTTTATTTTTATGAATCTCGTAAAATTATAAACCCAGTGTATTGTAATTCCTGCAAAAATACTCAAGAATCATCTTTAAATATCATGAAAAATACATATAAATGATATTTAATGTTTCCGGTTGTTATATTTAGCTACTACTATTAGTGATATTATTAGTTTATACCAATTATGTACGGGGTTATTTGTGTAGAACACAAGTCTATAGTGCTCTATTTCATAAGATAACGTCCTGTTAAGGGTATAAATTTTATTGAATATATATTTTATATTTTTTACAGTCTATGATGTCTCTTGTCTATTTTTGTGTTCTTTCATCATTCTTATTTTTTGATATACGATCTCCTCTAACATGAATAAATATTAAGATTTAGGAAGCCCAATTATATAAAGAAGTCTATTTTCACATAATTTTAAAAGCATGAACTAATTCATATCATGAATACTAACATTTCTCTTATAATCATAAATAGAGTAAATCCTGTTTGTCTATCATTTACCATAAAATAACTTTTAATTAAATTATAATCAATCGACGCTATAATCTCCAAATTTGCACAAAGACAGCTTTTCTTTTTATTTAGATAATTTCTTCAAAATATAAATAGATTTTTATTTGGTTTTCTTCTGACAAAGAAGATATGTTCATGTCTGTTTTTTATATTTTAAGAATCAAGCTTGTTTTTACGCATTTGTGTTACATTAATACAATATTATTTTAAAAATATTTATACGTTAATTTATAAAACCTTTAAAAATAATTTAAAGAATCTGATTAAACAACAATTAGATATTCAAGATATTTATGGTGTATTGGTCTGTTCTGTTTCTAACTCTAATCACAAATTATAAAAAAATTTAGTTTCCTAAATTGATGAATATAAAATCAAAATTCGATCGGACATTTCTACCAAATATCACATTATAAAATTTTAAGAAAAAACAAAATCCCAGACTATCCTTTTTCTAAATATTTCGTGTATCGAATAGTTAAAATGGAATATATCTCCTTTAATGAAAATTATTTATATCAGTACGCTATTTTATATCGTAAATCTTTTTTGCTATTATCGCAGTGATAATTATAAATCTTATTTAAATATGACAGAAGTATATGTCACTATTGGGGGTTTTACTCGTATTATATAACAATCCATGATCCGAATATTTGATTAAATAAATAAATTAGTGACGATTATCAGTATTTTTTATTTATGGACTAAATTTATAGTCGTAATTTTAGTTTTTTTTCACAGGTAAAGCCTGCTTGATTCTCTGTGCACACAACATATTTATACTTTCGGCTATCTTCTCCTCTCCAAAGTCTTCTTCAATACCCTCTTTCTTAAGAGACTTATTAATTCAAGGGTTTTTCTCAATCCTAAGGTATAAATTTAATATAGTTAAATATATGATAGTTCGAACTCTAGTTATAAAGTTAAAAAATAAAAAGTAAAGCTCCATATAATTGTAATTTTATTTAATAAATCTATGTTTGACAAATATTCGTTTATAAATTCGTGCTTAGATTTCATTTCTTTTTATAAAGAATCCAATAAGCGTGTTTTGCATACATTTAGAAAATGAAAATTCACTTAAATCATCATTAGCTTTTATGTATACAGATGGGTATTTTTCTTTCAATTGGAGTGTTTTACAAACTATTATCTATAAATAAATATCCAAAATAGAAAATTAAGCAATAACCACAAATAGTAATAATATCAATTACATAAATACTATCACGCTTACTTATTGTGCGTAATTAATACTAAAAGTTGATTAGGGGATGGATTTGGAAAATGCTGTAATGGTCAATAAAATTCCGTTAGCATTTTTAGACAGATTTTTCTTATTTTTAAAACGATATGTTTACATATATATCAAAATTATATTGTTACGATTTCTATTTTTTTATTCTTTTTCTAACAAATAGACTTTAAAAAAAAAATACTACATTAGCTCTACGGAATAAAGGATTTTTTTAATAATAGCTTACCTTAATATGATAAAAAAATCACTCTTATAAATTATCCGTTTAAAAATAATATAAACCAACCAGATTTTACATAAAGATATATCTATCTGATTATAGTTGTGAATATTAAATCAGTATATGAAACCAGAATAAATTGATTGAGCATACATTACGAGCTCAACCAGATCAAATAATACAAAAATGCGTTTTTTAGGCAATAAAAATGCCGATGAATTTAAAATAAACAATAATAAAGCGTATTACATTGATTTCATAGCAATGTTTATGAAATTAATATTGTAATAAATATCTTAAATTGTGAATTTACAACACAGAATGATTTCGAATAAGAAAATATACGTAAAAAAAATCGAATGTATAACACTTTTTTGCAACAAATTAATTATGCTACAGATATCATTAACTCTTAGGTAATCTAATAAAGTTTCAAAAATATATAAGCACACAAAGATCGTAAAATACGCGTTTTATTCCGTATCATTGTATTCTATAGACAAAAACATTTAATATATTTTTATAGGGTAAAAAAAATTATATAAAAACAAACATATACTAGATGTATCAAAAACAACTTTAAGCTTACATAAAATATTTTCCTGCAAATTAATAGCATATATACAAAAATTTATCAAACTTATTAAATTAAGATATTGAATGATTTCTAAATATAGAATCTCTTCGATTCGTGTCAAAATTCAATGTCATTTTTAAAAATATCCATTTATATAAACATTCATTTTATGAAAGTTTAATTAAAATTTGAAAAAGATATATGTTTAATAGAAACGACAAAGAAATATGACGAACCACCAGGATAAACGTTTACGAAAAAATACTTATTTAAAAGAGTATTTATGTTTTTTCAACGTTATAAGTTTTGCTATACGAATTTGATTTGGGTTTTAAATTGTATTACATTTGTATAATTATGTTTGCAATGTATTCAATAATATGTCTCAACATTACAATTTGATGGAATATATTTTACATCTCGAAAAATATAAGTTTTTTACTGTATACAAATGCTATTAAATGAAATTTGCAAATGAAAAATTAAATTGGGTTCATTTTCTTCAAACTCATAAGCCAAAGCTTTTAAAAAAAAAATTATTTGAAGTAAACAGCATAGATAGATGGTATGAATCTTAAAGAATAAAAATACAATATATTAAATATGATTAAAGCCAAAAAATACACTATTATTTATTTTTCATATTTCGAATCCTGCAACTATGTTTTAAAAATTAGCTACTAAACAAAAATAGCTCCGCCAGGATTACATAAATAATAGAGAGGATTTATTTTTTTATTCAATTTGTTTGCGATAAACGCAAACATCCAATTAATCATACGTTTGATAAAATTTAATGGGCTTAAATCTTTATTTTTTAAAAATAAAATGCGAAAAAGTTTCATTTGTAATATATCCTGTTGACGGTATAATGTAAATTTCAATACCGAAATGTAAATTGGAAGAATTTTAATTATATTGTATTCATTCATAAAATTTTTATGCATTATTAATTTTTTCGAATAAATTAATTACTGCGATTTTAAATTATAATTTATGATCTAAATGGCTATAATCATATATTTTATATGGTCAATATATATGGCTCTAATGTGGGGTTTTTTCGTCATTTAAACCTTTTTATTTGTTTTATTTCTTCATTTATATTTTTATTATGAAACTCTGTATAATTATATTATTTTATATTGAAATATTATTACACAAGAAATTAGTATATTAACAATATAACTTATTCTCTGCTGTTTCATCTAATCATTACTTCTGCATATACGTATAAACAATTCTTTAAGGGCTTCTCAAAATTGGTTGTATATATATAAAAAATTATATTATTAATATATTGTCAATGTATATATAAAGTTTTATGTTACTTTACATCGGAAAATACCCTTGATAAAATCCCAGTAATGAATTGCATGCAATTGACGAAATCAAGAATAAATTTCCACTGCTTGTTATAACTTACCTTTAAATTTGGGTGCAAATAATAATTTACTACACATTACCCACCCCGTTAAAATTATTCTAGTTGTTGCATATTGCCCATAAAATTTGACAGCATTGATGAAAGTTAATCAACGAACTATACATTAAATAATTACCTTAAAACTATTTCACCGTACTATAAACCCTTTAAAATAAATCAAGAAAAAAAACATTTTTCGTGTATTTATTTTTGGCTGTTTTTCAAATTGCCGATATAAAACATTACGGATGCTTTATGTCATAAAATTTGAGGGAAAAGCCAATGAGAAAGCAAATAATAAAGGAAATTGAATTTTATGAGTGTAATAGACGTTGAATATTATAAATAGACTAGATTTTATATATATTGAAGATTTTTAACTCAAAAAACATATATTTTTTGCATTCTAAACTATAAGAATGAAACATCCCATATTGTAATGTTAAGCATTTTTTAAAAAGACTAGAATCTGTAATAACAGATAGAAAACCCAAAAATCTTTTATTATCTAAAAATTCGATATTTTTTATAAAATTTACATTAAAAAAGCATAAAGTTTTAGGATTTTCCAAAACAATGTTTTCTATGTTAGGAAATCACGAGCTAAATCTAACAATTAATGGATAAAAATGTAAATACTGACACTAATAAACGACTACATTCTGATTACAAAAGATATTAACAAAAAAAGATACATCTAAGAAAAAGATTCTATATAGTTTATTTACGTGCAAGAAAAACGAATCTAATCAAAGTAAGAAATAAAGGGTTTTATTATTAATAATAAAAAGCAATTAATATAACACTCTATATTTAGATTGATATAGTTTATATCACCAAAAAAATATGTGCCTATTAATATAAACGTTATTAATTTCAATAAAAAAAATAAATTTGCAGAAAGCAAATAAAAAAAATAATATTTTTACGCTGATATACAAACATCTTCTTATCATAATGAGCATAAAAATTCTTTGCAATGGGAATTTTGCTGGTTTTTATATACATAATTACATCCAATATTCATGGCTGGGTATTAAAAAAAACTCGACACAAATTTTAAGTCACGTGAATTTATGTTAAAGATGATATTAGTAAATATAAATTACATAATAAGACAAAAAATTTTTTACCGAAATTTTAGACATAGAATATATATAGATAATTGATAATGAAAATATAAGAATGCATTAGTTTCTTAGAACATAAAAAATATCTTGTATTTAAAATATATTCAAGTGTTTAAATTAAAGATAAAAGATCTAGATAACATATTTTAATGCTTATATTGATGCTAGCTGTTTTAATACCTATCGTTATTTTCATAAAATAATTTTTCGAACTTTTAAACAAGTGAAGTTATTGTACTTAAGGGTTTAAAGAAAACCAGAAATTAAATATTACAAATTATAAATTACATTGTAAAAAAAATCATGAGATGATAGAAAAATAATTTAAAAACAAGTTATTTTAAAATATATGACTACATCGGTAATGTTTAAAAAGAACAAAATATAAGTGGATTCAATAAAATTTTGGCAATTATTTTTCCGACATCTATTTACTAATTTTCCCTCTAAAAATTTTTATAACATTCTACTATCATTTTTATATTTAGAATTGTTTATAAAAGATCAACTTATATATATATAATTTTTAAATAAAATAAAGAAGCTTATTTACGATGTTAACATGATCATAATCCCCAGAATAACATAAGCATAAGTATAATTATTTATTTTCAGGATTCTTTACATTTTTTTAAAATTTTACTTTTATAAGCTTTATATTTAAAGATTAGTCAATCAGTATAAAATATATCCATATCTCATATTAAGCTTATGGTTTTATTCCGTTTCTAGTTATACAATATTTTATTGAAGAAAATAGAAAGAGTTTAGATAAATAAAATCCGTAAATGGATTTAAATTTAATTTGCCATTTTTTAACATATATTCAAAATTGGGCAGAAAAAAATGATTTTATGATCATTCATAGATATGAAAACCTAGATATTCTATGATGAAATGACGAGTAAAATTTGTTATTTATTGTCTTTTAATACTTGGTCACATTGACAGGAATTTTAATTTAATTTTATAGCTTTGTATATAGCAAGTTCTAAGTTCAAATTTATTTGTTCATTTCATGACTTCGGCATACAGATTACACTTATTATTTTTCATGGGATCGCATTGTATGGTACTTGGTAAAAATGGTGATGAATAAAGCCGTAAGCACTTGCGAAGCGCAAATTTCGTTTTATATAAACATTAAATAAGTTAGTTCCTAATTTTAACACAAAGATATGCTATTTTGGCTTGAAATCTATAAAATATTTTTATTTAGTATCTAATATATATATTTATCAGACAATATTTCATATATTGTTATGAACATTGGTAAAATCCCTATATGCAATTATAAAAGATATTTCGCAAAGTAAAAATATTTTCAAAACATTAATTCAATATGATTTTCATGTTGCTTTAATCTATATATATTGAAGACATTTTTTTTTTAAAACTTAAAAAACGGATGCGTGATAATAGTAGCGTGATGGTTTATGATATCCTTTTATGTATGCAACACATATACAAGATCTTATTTTTTTAAAACTATATCTAACTGTCAGACCAGAAAATGAAAGTCTTAATGAAGAATTGTGTTTAATTTTACGTCGTAAAAAAGAATAAATTATAAATTAATTAAAGATTTTCATATATTTTAGAACCTCAATCATTGTTAAAAGCGCACATATAATCCTAAAAAAGGTTTTGTGGTGTTTTTCATCATACCATAAACATTGAAGAATGTCTTTTTCCTTTTTTTCATGATAGTACAATAGTGCATGATAATATAACAAAATCGTATTATAAAACCATTCAAATAAACACATGAACATTTTTTGTGTTAAAAATCAATGATAAATCTAATAGTTAAGTGGCTTCTGCTTTTTTTATTTGATATGTTACAAACTATTTTTTACCATTATAGATTTTTAAATATGGTAAATTTATGTGATCTGCAATTACACCGATTAAATTCTTTTAATTATCCTATTGCAAATATTGGTTGAAAAAAAATATTTTTTTTTTATTTAAGGGCTATATTTATAGTCGTAATTTTAGTTTTCGTTCTCAGGCACAGCTTTCTTGATTCTCTGTACACACAGCGTATTTATACTTTCGGCTATCTTCTCCTCTCCATAGTCTTCTTCAATACCCCTCCTTCTTTCGAGACCTATTAATTCAAGGTTTTTTCTCAATCCCAAGGTTTGAATATATGCCTCAACCTGGTTCGTGACATCTAGTTCTTTCAGGTACCTTCTATGATATCGTGTCACCACACCGTCCCATGTTATAACTTATGGAATATTTTCTTCTTGCATTTGTATATTAATGATAGTTCAGATGCTAGCAGGTCGTATTTTCTCAATTTTTCGTTTTCAACTATGTTTATGTTGTCAATACTTGTCACGCCAATTTAGATCAGAGTGATGCAGTTCTTCTTTTTGTCATATACAAAAATATCAGGTCTGTCATTCGATAACTTGATGTCTGTTTTAATTCTTGTATGTACTTTGATCTCTGCGAATTCGTTTATCATTATTTCTTGTACAGAGTGTCTGCGGATTTTTTTGGTTTTTTTGAAATTGTATTTTCTTGCCAACATAAAGTGAAGACATCTTACAATCTCGTTGTGTCTTCTTGTATAGTCATGACCAAGCATTTTTTTACATCTGCTTGCTAAATGGTCGACAGTTTTAATTGAGTCGTTATAGTGTGGGCACCTTGATCGAAAAAAAAAAATAATAATATACTTTATGATTGAAAATCAGTACTTTATTAAGTCTTTTTTTTTCCAATATATGATTTATTTTGATGACACAAAAATAAATATTCTTCTCTAAGTTAATGCATAATTATTATCTAGAGTAAGATGAAATATATATTATTTACCGAGTAGAAGGATCTTTTAATTCAAATCACCACCAAATAACCCATAACAATATATTAATTATGCAGACGTTTATAAATATTGTATTTTAAAAAAATTTTAACCAGTTTATATATTTTTAGGAAAACATCATAGATAAAACTTTACACATAACTTAAAATCAATAAATAAATACTTTACTTTCATTGGCTAAAATTAACATGAGGAAATGAAGTTTTATACTAGAATTTTATAGGAAACACTAATCAAACAATATAGAAAAGATAATTTTTCATACGATAAAAAAACAAATGTTATTATATTATTTAAAATAGTTATAAAAAGCCTTACAACTTCTAATGTACTTAGAACCAAGAATATAGGAAGTATAAAATCTTGAAAAATACACATGGTTCTATATACTATTCAAAAAATATCAATACCATATCTAATGACTAGTTATAGGATGTTAAAAAATAAGTAGAGGAGTTATTCATTCCAGATGAAGTAGAAGAATACATGAAAGCTCTCACACTTACATGAAACTCCACACAAATCATTTATGAGAAAAGGTGCTGTTAACGAATAGTATCAGGGGAAGGTGTAAAAAGATGCATTAAAGAGTTTTAGAAAATTTATCGGGATGTATATATCACGATAAACTGATTTAAATAAAGAAGAAACTTGTGCATAAATACAAATACATATTTAATTTTATAAACACCAAGCATACCTCACTTAAGCTAGAATTAAATTGACCGATTTTTAAATTATACTAGCAATATATCTTTTTTATAATAAAAACATAAATCTAAATACATTTTAATTGGGAAATATCTGCTCTGTAAGTTTCATTATGGCTACATTTTGAAGGACAAATTTAAAAATTTTTCTCCAAGTTTAACTTGATTAACGTCCCGAAGGCACATCACATCTATACCATTAATAACGATGTCTTCTTTCTTACATCTTATTGAATAATTCTTTACTTATTAGGGCCTATTAACTTAGGATTATATCTCGATGCTAATTCTTATATAGGCTTTAGTTTAGTTTGTAACTTCGGGTTCTTATAGATACATCTTATTCATTTATTTGCATTAGAACTATAAATAAATCATAACTTGAATGATAGCATGTTTTGCAATAAAAAAAATAATTTCTTTTAACATCGGATTTATAAGTTACAAACTTTTCAAAGTATTAGAATAATTTCATTTTTAGATTAGCCGTATAACTAATTTCACAAAATGCAAGAAAGAATATGGATTTACATATTCACCATAAAAACACCTTTTCGGCTTCTAATAGTTTCATATTATTTTTTATATGCGTAGAATGCTAAGAATTTTTATATTTCTAAATTTTTTAGATGCCCAAATACAAGCTGCACGAGAAAATATATATGAAACGATTAAATAAATAAGATTATTTAGTTTTATAAGCCTAAATTAATATCAAAAAATATATAATGTAACGTTATTAATTTTTTTTGCCTAATGTAATACATTTTTTTAATTACACAAGTTAAAATGCATAAAAAGATGAATAAAAAGACACAAAAAACGTTTTTTCATTTTGTTAAATCTTTAATTTATTCATAAGATTTATGTACAACTTTGCCTTTTTTCAAATTTTAAGTTCTTAAATGCATTTTAATTCCATATTGATACAAGTGCTAATTTAATGCTTAAAGATTATATAATTAGATTAAAAAAACAGAATTTCATCTAGATATTGACAAAAAAAAAATGAATATACATTCTTTTTGCAAAATTAAATTCTTTAATTTAGTTTCTTTTTTATTTAACACACGTGATATATAATAAAATAAAAATAGTGCAAAAAATCAATATAGTTTCAGGTTAAATATATATATAAACTATAAAAAAAGAAAATTAATTGCTTATTTACGTAGTAAAACATGCTGAAAAGGATATATATACGATTTATCATATAAAAGTACTTTTATACACGAGAAGATAATAAATATTACCTTATATTATGCTAATATTTCGCTCACGCGAATATATTAATAATATATTATTCTACAAGGTTGTTTTCTAGATTGAAAAGGTTTTAATACTGTCACTTATTTAAAATTCATATTACTACTTTGCCTAACTGAAGAATGATCGACCTATATAAAGCTTCTTTATACAATGTTATAAACAAAATAAATATAAGAAAATTTTACTTGCAGATGACGGTATATTAAAGAAAGTGCAGGATCCCACTATGGAATATTTAAACTAGTAAGCATTGTCTATAAAATTTTAAGAATGAATTTTGTTACAATTTGATATTTTTATTCAAGCATCATGAACTTCCGTAACTCTAATTGATATAATTGCTTAAAAAAACATCAATTTGATTACCTTTTAAAATTCAAATATTCAATAAGTGCATTTATGTTTGAAAATGTAGTATTTAGTAAAGAATAATTATGCCTTTAAGAATTTAATAAAAAATATTTGCTTATATAATATATCAAGCGCTTCCGCTGAAAATATTTTTTATTTATATATGAATAATTATATAAAATACGGTGCATAATTTGATTGAATTTTAAATGGCAATATTATATTTTTATAGAGTTTATTTAGAAGGTGTAAACTTAGAACTTTATTAGCCCCAATAACAAGCTTTCCATGCCCACCAGTATTTACAGTAGCCACAAAATCACGTAAACTTTAACTAATTTGTTCTGGCTTGGCTTAATCACAAGAGGAACAAATACTTTTCCATTATAAACAATAATAGGATTGCCGACTATAGAAGGTAAAATGATCAAAAACGTGCATATATCATAACAATTATTGGGTCAGTCTTGCGTATTCACACATATTTGTTTACTCAATATGCATTTCTTGATTAATGTAACTTCTATTGGTGAAAAACCACGCTTAATATGGTGTCTTTATATTGATGGCAGATGATCTGCCAATTATATTTGTGTAATTTATTGAATCTCTTCAAGATCAAATACTCGGCGTTTTTCATTCAAATTATTTGACATTTTGGTAAGGGCAAAATAAATAGAAAGTCTAGATTTAAATATCAAAAGAAATTGACTTAATTTTTTAGAGATTAAACGAGCAGCTATTGCAGGCTGTGCGTTTCATTTCTATATGAAATGCATGCTTAACTGTTAAGCACGGATAACCGATTTTAATTTTTCGTATTATCTGAAGTATTATTATCAATAAGAGATTAGATATGATTTATATTTAAAAAACTGCGGTATTTAATGTAATCACAAGAAAGCAATAAAAAATTATATAATCTTTTTTGAAAATTCGCTGTAAAAAACATTCAAATAATTATTTTTTTGATTATATAATACATAATGAATCGTCAAAACATTAAATATAATCATAGAAACATGGGCTATATTGAATATTATTCTTTGAAAAAAAGTAATGAAAACATTCAAGGAATTATTCTTATATTCATATAATTTTTAGAAAGAACAGATTTATTAGAACATAATCATGTATATAAATATAGTTTTTACAAAAAACGTAGTAAAAACCCAAAATAAACTATCTTCGTACCCTAACCATGTTTTATATGCAAAATCTATCAAATAAAACCACAGGAACTATAGTTGAAATCAAATAATATAATATAAATAAAGTAGTAAAAAATTTTTATGCTAAGTTTTTAATTTATTGGATATGAATATATTCTTCGACCCAGTAAAAGTCAAGTATTCGCCTAGTAGAAATTACATGAATTGGATCTCATAATCTATCGAAATTTACATATTAAAATAGCAGAGGATCAAAAATTTTTGTGTTTAAAATATATACTACTTAAAATCAATAAAATCAGAAACAATGTCTACTTAAAATAAATTGGTTCGCAAGTACTATAATTATTAGAATCCGAATACTTTAAAATCACATAAAAAAATATTCTGCCATCAGAAGATATAACTGTTTATGACAGAAAGTTATAACACCAAAAAAAGAGAATAACCGTATTTTACTTGCAAGAAGCCATCTATCTACATGTAATTTTTGACATATTTATAATCTAGAAAGAGAAAACATTAGATTGGACACCAAGACGTAACATATACAAAATCTATAATAAAGAAGTATTTTAAGTTGATAGCCGAAATATTTTCAAATCATAAATTTCCATAATATATTTATCGATTTTATGCTAGATATATTTATCAGCGGCTAAACATATTAAAAATGTTTTAGGCCTTTAAAGTCACTACATCTTCCATATCATGCATCTATAACCACTGCATGTATTTTGATTTATGTAGATTTTTTTTCGAAGTGGCAATTAATTCCGCTGCTAATAAATCATTTTGCTTCTGTAGGTTCCATCAAATAATATACATTTCTACTTGTACTTAACCTTCTAAATTTATAGCCTATATTAAATTTTTATTTGTGTATTTACAAAAGTTTTATCATAGATTTATTAATGTAACTATAGAGTAGAAAAAAAAAGCAATTTCTATAGCTTATCTTAAAATTAGGAATAAAAATATCTTATATTTTTACAATTATATTTTATAGATATTTATCTTTCATGGATATAAACAAAATGAAAAATAACTATCACAAAACGAATCACAAAAGATTTACTAAAATTACAATCCTCAATAAAAATAATTCGAAATATTTATACAAGAAGCCATATAATGGGCAAAACACTATAAAATGAGATTTTTTTGTCGTGATTTACCATAGGTCGTATATTAAGAATCTAGAAGGAAGAAAGGTACAAAATAAGAAAAAAACTAAAAAAAAGACTTGAATCAATAAGTATTGAAAGAAGATGCATTGGGGTGATCGTAACGATGATGAACCATCGGGAAGTATTAAGCCATTTCTGTGATTATATATAAACCAATTGTTTTGCTTAACAAAATAATAAGCTAAAAATAAAATTAACCCTTGAATAATCAAAATCCCAATATACCATATTATATTATAGATTTAGCTGAAAACGTGAAAATTTCATATTTATAAATTAAGCCACACTAAATAATGATATATATTCGAATGTTTATTTTGCGGCCATGATTAACATTGTTTCACTGTTTTCGCATGTATTGAATTATATTATAAAAATCATCTGTTTTAATGAAGATAATTTATCTTTTCAAAGCAAAAAAAGTCAAGTTTATAAATTTCTGGAGAAAATTTCCATCATGTAAAAATTATTATAAAATTATAAAAAATTAGATTTATATAAAATTTAGGTGCGTTTTTACGCTTAAGGCTCCCTGGAGGGCAAAAAGGTTGAAAACTTACAATCAGGGAAGCCTTTCTTAATCTAGTATTAAGATGTGTCACGCCTATCATGAATTTCAGCTTTTATAACTGAGCTGTAGAAAAGTTTAATTTATAGTAGAAAAAGTGGGGTTAAAGAATGAACTACAGAACAGAAACTTCTAAATCTATGATAAAAACAGTAATTTATATAACAAATATATTTTTTATGTTCTTTTAAACTTATATAAAAGTATAAGAACATGAATATTTATTATATATATTGTGATATTTGTGCATAAAGTTGACGTTTTAGCCTTTTAAATATTCATTATCTAAATTCGTAAAATCACTATTTATAGAGCTATAATCAAGTTTTAAATTTTCTTTACACAAAAAAAAAATTTAACTTATTACTAAAATTAATTTTTAACTTTGTTAAATATGTTTTGTAAAATGTAAGTTTTCATTCAAACCACTAGTCCAAGTATAATTAAAAACACCTTTAACAGTCAATTTTCGAAGGCATAATGCTATTATGATCCTTTGTTTGTATTATACTTCTCTACATTCATCTTAATTTTCTGTAAGACCAGCCCGTATACTCTTGTGGACTATATATGCCAATATCTTTTGTAAATTATAGAAACTTCTAGGCTAGATAAAATTCAATATTTATTGGTAAATTTGCATTACTAAAATCCGACTCATATTTTACATCCATTGGATATAGGTGTCCATATATGTTATTTTTTAGCCATAATTTATATCCGAAGCTTCAGACACAACTTTAAAAATCATCATAGAAGTTTTGAATTTTTTCATAAAGTAAATAAAAAATACAAAATAAAATAAAAGCTTATAAATTCCTAAAACAAAATTATATTAGCATCTAAAATAACTAAATAATAAAAATAAAGTCGAAAACTTACATTAAATGATTCTTGGTGTATTTTTTATTTTAAAATACAAAAAAAATTTGAAATACGATTTTTACGTAGCAACATAAATGCATTCTTGCACACGAATTAACCATCAAGAATGGTGAAAAAAATAAGATAAATAATATTCATTTATTCTCAAATCCCCATTTACATTCTCAAATCCGTGTTAACTTACGTTTCGAAACAATCCTGGGGATTCGGGACTTGCTTATAATTGTATATTTTTAGACAAATAAAATAGTATTATAACATAAACTAAAAATTTTATACTGCTTAAAACATAGTAAACGTGTATATATTCTAATATTGTGATATTAAAAGAGTTAAGAATATCAGAAAAAAATTTCAATAATTTTTTAGATCCCTACTAACTTCATTTTATTTAAAACAAATTATTCAATTAATTCACTCCATTCGATGTATTTTTTAAATTATTAAAAATATTTTCGGTAAAAAATGAACAAAATGGTGTATTTATTATAAATCGGCTTTAGAATCAAATATATTTTATTGAATTTGATTTCTATCCTTTTAAATATATTTTTTTTTATTATATATCCCCAAAAAATGCTTATTGCTATTACAAACCACAGTAGTCGAATTATGGATCTGGTTTTTATTGAAGCATCACAAAATTTGACTTATTTATCTTTTTCTATCACAAATTACTCGGTAAAAATTTGCAGCCTTTCGATTTTCAGAGAGAAAGAATTAATGGTATAGTAACGTTTGAATAGATAATATTCAAGCATGCAATAAGGTGACGATGTAGGTTTAGAAAAGAATATATAATAAACTTGTAATCTAATAGCAAAGAATCGTGGATTCTTATAAATTTACTCAAAACGTATAACAGCGGGAGAATCCGGTCTATCATAAACTAGATAGTATACACTTAAAAAGACTGGTAACCGATAATAAATTATGTTTTTCTGTGTAAGAAGACAAAAATTAGCAATTATATTAAATGAAAACCTCTACTTATAGCAAGAACATAGATAAGTGGAGAGTGGTGGTGGTATCGTAAATAAACTGTGACGCAAAGTAGATAGAATACCGTTGCCTATCGAAATAAAATGCCGTAGTAAATAGAACTAGTATACGGAAAATTAAATGGTGATTGTAAATGTGAAGGACTACATGTGGAGGGGAATTAGGCAATCAAAAATTTATAAAATTCATAAATGAAATTCTAGAAAAGAAGATTTGTGCGTGTGAATGCTAAATAAAGTGAATTCGCCTGGAATTTCAAAATATATGATTTTAGAATACTTCTAAGTAATGGATTACGCACAAACAATAAGATCTGGTCAGCCAATTGAAATAATAAATATTGAGATAAGAAGATGAATTGAAAAAGAAGGTGAAGATGATATAATAGAATTAACTATCTGCCAAGTCTATTCCAATGTGCATTCTAAAGTTTTCTAAGAGCACCATTAAAAATCATAAAATCAAATCAACCTATAAATAACAATTTGTTTTATATCATTCATATCTGAAATATTTCGGGATTTTTTTCCGATTCACAAATAAAATTTATATAGCTACATGTCAAAATATTTCAGTTGGGTGTCTTTGATTATTATCTCCTATAAACATATTTATTAGTGCTTCTTAATATCCATATTTCTTTTATTTTTTCTTTTCATTGGCACATAAACGGATTAAATTCTGAACGGATAAAGTTTTTATATGAATCTATTTCTGTATTCTTGCCCCAAATTATAGTTCAATTAAAAATCCAAGTTTCTTTTATCTGGATTTAGAATAATATTCTGATCATATAAATTCTAAAAAATTAAGGGTTTATTAATCTTGAGTACAACATAGATCTTTACTTTTTATCTATATCAATAATAGACTAGCATAGTTTTTATTTATACTACTCATAAGTATTTTTTATTTAAGGGCTATATTTATAGTCGTAATTTTAGTTTTTGTTCTCAGGCACAGCTTGCTTGATTCTCTGTACACACAGCGTATTTATACTTTCGGCTATCTTCTCCTCTCCATAGTCTTCTTTATACCCCTCCTTCTTTCGAGACCTATTAATTCAAGGGGTTTTCTCAATCCCAAGGTTTGAATATACGCCTCAACCTGGTTCGTGACATCTAGTTCCTTCTGGTACCCTCTATGATATCGTGTAACCACACCGTCTACTACTCATAACAATTATATTTAATTTAATAATTTATTATTTTCACAGCATCCATAAATTACCCTAGTAAAATCTGAACAGCTGATAAAATTGCTTCTTCATGTTTTGCCTTAATATAATTAATTCTTTTTATATCAATTTAAAGTAAAGCAAAGCGAATCTATCCTTTAACAAGGATATTTATGCATGGTTACCATCAGATATCACATAAATATTTTTTTAAAATAATTATATTTATCGGAAAACCTAATCTAAAAACATAAAGCGACACACTTAAAAGTAATGTTTTAGTTATGAAAAACACATAATCTGATTCCTCTTTTCTATATTGATGCAAATAGAAAACCTTTCTTTTCCACATATTATCTGTAATTGTAGTTTTCAATTATAATTTATGTTTTAAAGGAGAGAATTAACGTGAGTCATATGATAATGTATAAATTGTCACTTAATTTTAGAAACTCAAATAGCAAAATATAACAGAAAAAAAACTATAACAATGGTAAAAATTAAAATACTACATATATGGCAAAATTATTTACTGTAATCATATATTGTACTTAAAATTTTAATATAGCTGTGCCGATAAATATGTATCAAAAAACTGTCCGATACTTTATCTAATGAACTTAAATCCATAAAATATTAGTTAGAAATGCTAATGAAACCATGCTTCTAAGCATTTAACTAAATGTTAATGCTTCATGTGTGATATAATTTTTTTAGATGCATTGTTTAAAATCAAAATTTGTGTATTTGAGAGTTGTTTTGACCTATAGAATATACTTTCAAGTTTATAGCCATTTCTAAATCATTATAAGAAAGAATTTAGTTTGAGTCAATTGATTATATTTTACACTATTTAATATAATTATTTAACTTCCTTATAGTTTTCCATAATGGCATATTTTTATATATGTTAAGAGAAAAAAATAAATTGAGGTTTAGATAGTATTTAATTTATAATGCATTTATAATACTCTTTATAAATTTAAATTAGTAATTGCTTGTACTCTATAAAATTTTTAAATGCTGAAAGATTATGTCAATTGTAAATACGTATTTTTTTGATATGTTGTAAACTATTCAAAAATTTGTATTTTAATTGATGCATATTCGTTTACAAAAAAAAATTATCAAGATTTTTTTAAAAATTAAGGGAATTTAAATTATTATTATTTTACATTTGATCATATACAGTTTCTCTTTAACAAAAACATTCGAATTAATAACAATCTATCATATATTTCAGCTATTTTATTACGCGAAACACTGAAAAACAAAAAATTATCGTACATAATATATGTTTTAAATATTATATTTGACTCATTATATTTAAAATTTGCTTTTTTAATAAAAATAAACAATAGTTATCAGCAACATTAAACAGCATAAAAAATGATACGTGTAAAATTAAGAAAATAGAGCAGATTTACATAATTTTATTTTGTATTTTTCTTATTTAATCTGTTCTTTAATTTATGCTAATTCAAGGATTTAATTTTAGAAAACGCTTCTTTCGGAATTTACTATAGAATATTATTGACTTTTTAAGCATAAATTTATATATAGATAAAAATAATAGTTCAAATTTCATAAAATATCTCATATTTTATTCGAATTTTGGACACTAAAGCTTTCTAATATCGCTAAAATCAAATTTACACTAGGATATATATAGAACAATTTTTCGAATGTGATCTAATTATTTTTTTATTAAAAAAAGCAATTTTTATGATAGTTCATGTATTCAGTTAATATATATTATCTCGAAACATATGCTTGACTACATTATAATAATAAACATGAATAAAAACCATGATACATAAGAAATATGAATTTACAATAAAAAATTGTAGAAAAATGCTTATATTTTTTAAAAAAAAATTTACTATGTTTGTAGTAAATTCGTTCATATATTTACAGGATCTATCACAAAGAAATATTTAATGTAAAACCAAATTACAATCCCTTATTTGGTCTATAAAAAATGCAATTATGATATCATCTGAGTCAAGTTTTTGATCGTAAAGACATAATTTATTTTTTTCTTAATTTAGGCGCTCTTTAATAATAGAAAATGCAATAGTTTGCTTTTTTATTATTATAATGTTCAACTGATATACAAAACCATTTTATGCAATCTTAGTGAAAATATAAGAATTTTTATTGAAAACACAAAACTGGCTTGTTATTTGTTATATTCACTTAACGAAAATATACCCAAGAAGGAAAATTATCAAATATATTAGATTCAACTATAAAAAAAACATGACTAATAATATAAAAAAAAGTCACTGACATTTAGATTTTATTTTAAAGTACATATATCATCATATTTTTTATTATAAATCATAAATTAAGCTGTATAATTATAAAAATCTATTAAAATATGTAATTAAAATACCAATAAAGTCTTTTTTTATTTTATTATGCTAAATATGTTCTGTTAAAAAATATAGCCCTTAAAAAAGCCAAAATGATTGATCTAAGTTTGTTCAAAGTTTTTTAGTTGCTTGGAAAATAAAGTTGTTCTAAAAAATACAGGAAGTTATGGAAAAAATAATTATTTTTTAGATTCTTAAAAAAACAAAAACTATTTATAATTTAACATGTAAAATTGCCTATATCTCTATCTCTACGATGTAAATAGCCAATGGTGTCACACTTAAACTAATATTTTATCTTATTTTTGTTTCTTTATGTATTTTTACCCATATAGAATTTTAGATTTGTGTCAAGTGATGGTTCAAAGAAGATTTATCCGAAATTTAATAGTTATTGCTACATTTAAAGCTACAAAATTTATTCTATGAAGTCATTCACAATTATTTAATACAAGACAATTAATAATATTTTTGTTTTTATAGTGGTAGAATAAATTTATTGTCCAGGTGTAAATTGCTCCAAAGTAAGAACACTCATGATTAAGATAATAAATTAATTGAATATAATACGCAAGTAATAGATTAAAAGTGATTTTTTAATATTGCTTTTTATAAATTTGCATTTAATCAAAAAAAGGCAGCTATAGATATCTATTATGAAAATTTCAATCATACTAATATATCTGATTTTGTGTAACAATTTAAATCTTACATATATTAAATTTTTTTTTGTTATTCAATCTTACCATTGCTAGAAAACAAAGCCAGATTTTTTTTTGTGGATTGCATAAATGTAAGTCTGCTAAACTGCCTATCTTTTCTTTAATATGTAATTAATAAAAAAGTTTTATGTGTATATTCTAGCGAATAAGGTCGGTTTCATATTTTCTTGAAGATAGCGTATTTTTATATTCGCAAATAAAAATTATTATGAAAATGATAATTTAGATTTCTATCTTATATTATATTTTTTAAACTATCTTTAGTGCAGTCTCATGATACTATAATCACACGGATCTTAATTTCAGGGTAATTTTCCCACAGTATACAAAGGCCCTAATATTTTTACAATTCAATAATTCTATTTGTACTTAGAATCATATTAAGGACCGCACGGTAGAGAAATGAAATTTTGGAGGATACCAAAGATTATTTTAAATAATTTTAAACATAAAGAATATTTAAAAAATATAAAATCAAAGAAATTTTCATATTTATGATGTACAAACATTTTAAAACATAAGTTAAAAATGCTTATTGAATTATGGAAGTATAATTCATATTTGCAGAATGTTCAATTTATAAATTCATAAAGAATATTATGCGCCTGTGCTGAAATGATCCCTTTTTTTTGCATAAAAAAATAAAAGTAATTGTATTTATATGTAAATACAATGTGAGTGAGCGAAAAGAATGTAAATTTAGAAAATTGATTATATTATAATCACAATTGGCAAAGGCATATAAGTATAAATTAATAATAATATAAAATGGATTTTTTAGTGAGCTAAAAAAAAATTCTTGTAATATTTAAAAATTGTATTTTTCATATTTAATATTTGATTTTTAAAAAATATAATTATCTCAAAAGTCATTTTTGTGTTTTAAGTATATCGATTGGTATATTGAAGTATTATCTATATTAAAATAATAGAACAAGTTGCATTTCTAGAAAATACTTTAGTAAATCATGTTATATATTTTTATATATCTTTAAAGCGTAAATTTTATTTTATATGCATGAGTTTAGCTCAATAGTAATATTTTATATACTTTGTGTGCATGATAGCTATATAAATAGCAAGAGGTATATCTCATATTATATATTAGAGATAAAATTTTTCCAAAAAAAAACCTTTAAAGGGCGATACTTTTTCATCTAAATCAAGGCTTTTTTTTATTTTCAGCTAGGATATATCTTATCTGGTTATAAAATTACTTAGATCAAAAAATACAAAAATAAAACCAGAAATTGTTTCATTTATTCATACAACGTTAATTTCTATATTTTTTTTTCTAGTATTACGATTATCAAGATATAATAACTATTACATTATTTTCGGACAAATTGAATTTTTTTTGCATCTAAAGTAACCCATTTACATCTAAAAATATACATTTATATATATATATATAATTGGTGATTTGTGTTTCAAGTATTGTTTTTTACACTTAAAATCCACTTTTAAAACTGTTTCCAGATGTTTATTAGCCTTATTGTCTGTCTAGACGATGGTCTAAATGAAATTCGTATTTTTATCATGATTGCCAAACCCAGATTTTATAAACCGATTAATATTTTATAACAGAATTAAATAAATACATGTAGAAAGATCTAAAATTTTTTTTATCTTATAAAATATTTAAAATGTGTTTTATTCTATTTTTTGGGAATTACATAATTATTATTGAAACAACAATAAAGATAAAAAACCTTTATCTTTTACTTTTATTGAATATAATCTTTTCTAGTACGTTAGCTTAAAAAAGACAATATAATATACACATGAATTCCATATATCAAAACTAATCAAAAGATTTTTCTTACTTATATCAATTTATGATATATATTTGTTAAGAATAAAATTATTTCATAGGAATAAATTGTGCTTTTTGTGTTTTAAAAATATTTAAAGTATTTTACATGTGTAAATGCGCACTTGAATTTATTATAACTAATTATAAAAAAAAGTCATAATCACTCTGAATGTATCGTATTGCGTATTTCTATTATCTTCAAAATAGTTTTAAAAAAATAGTCAAAGATTAACAGACTAAAATTAAGATGGTCATAACTTTAAAGTACAATATTTCTGAAAATAAATGATTTAGATGTAATATGCAAATTAAAGTAATTCCTAAGGTGCAAAATATACAAGATTCAAAAACTCGGAATTTGCAAAATAATTACCTTATATTTTTCTATATATTTTTTGTAATTAAAAATTTTTGCTTAGTATTTTGAACCCATAGTAGATTTAAATAGAAAAATTTACAGATTTAGCTTCAATAAACCACTCCAGTTAAAATTTAATAGACCGGAAATGTAGTGAGAATCTATTAATAATTTATTTATGCCGTTTTTATATGAAAAAATCGTATTTTTACACTTAATCTGTAATCTAGCATGAATTATTTTATTTAAAACTTAAATATAATAATATAGGAATGTTTAAAATATGAATTATAACAATATTTTTTTCAATCAAAAGTGCAAAATTTAATTTCTATTTTATGTTTAAGTCTGGAATATATATAATTTATCTAATATAGAATGTATAAAACATTTTAAAAGTTGTATTATTGCACATGACAAAAAGTTCGCGACATTCCATTCAAAATACATGAGTTACACTAAAATTTAAATATAAATGTCCCGCAAAAAGATCCAAAGTTTTATAATACACTGATATATTGATTTTATTCTATAAAACCAGAAAAATAAAATTTAACAAATTTTATACGTATATGGGCACATATATTCTAAAATTCACCAAATATGTTTCTAAGAGATTTTTCGCATAAATATTAACAGAAAATTTTTTGTATATAATGCGGTTTTTAGACCGACAATACACATTAAATATATGATTTCGAAATTTCATAAACCAAAAAAAAATTAATTCACACAGAAACATCGTGGAATAACAAGAAATAAACCTTCAAATATAAAAGCTACTTCTTATAATGATAGAATGGCATTGGCGTCACTAATAAACATGTAAAATTTTATTTGAAATTTGTAAGCGTTGCAGATAAAATGGCTATAATAAATTTCAGTGGGTAAACTATATTAACTAAAAACGATTGAACCATTGTGAAATGTATAAAATCTAAGCAGAAAATGCTTCTTTAATTTTTATTGCCAGTAAACTACATTTTTTTCTTGGAAGAAAGTTTTTGTCGGAATTTTTAGATATTTGTGCTAATAAAAAACCATATTATTTTTTATCGTAACACTTTTTGCGTTTTCAACAGCATATAGACACTTTTTTATGAATAATTTATGAAAATGTTTTCTATACACTCACATAATTTTTTTTTAAAATATAATTTAACTAGTTTCTAAGAGTATTAAAAGGCTTTAACATAGGAACTGTTTTATAATTTTATATATCTTTTTTCACCGTAATAAAATAATTTCCGATGCTTATCTTGCGAAAAAAAAAACATTATTGTAGTGAAACCAGAGCATATAAATCTTTTCAAAAAAAATTTAATATTTACAAAATGAGAAAATATAAATAATCTAACATACTGTGGTAATTGAACTAGGATTTATTTCATAATACATTTTTTAAAGATAGAAGTTCGACTATATATAACTATACAAAAAATGATCAGTTAAAAGATGAATACTTTATAATTGATATATCAGCGTTGAATATTTGGTAAAAAAAATATGAATTTAAAGTATCTTATGTTTCTTTTTATCTTGAGGTATACGATTCAAAAAATTCAAATATAATATACAACTTGAAGCTACTATTCGCATATTAACAAAAAAATATAAATTTAAAGCCGCGAAAGATTTCTAGAAGATCTAATAAATATAGTTACTATTTATTACCCTTAAATTTAGGAACTTTCGTGTTTATTTCGAAAAGAAAAAAAACTTATGACTGTCTGATGATTATTAAAAAAATAAGAAATTCTAGAAGTAAAAATGAATTTTAAAATGAAAATAAAGTATATTACAGTAAGACTTCATTTTTTATTATATATTTAAACCATAGGATTGATTTCCAAAATAATAAAGCATTCTGATGAAAACCGAGCCCTAGTGAATTTCTCATTTGATCAATATAGAAAAAGCTATTAATTTATTGAATATTTTTATTTTTATTGTCATAAATAAGTTAATATATAGGGCTAGAAATAATAATGAGGCATAGAAACCTGTGTTTTTTTATTATTAAAAAGTTGAATTTTTTCTGGTTATACAAATTTCACGATTTTAAGTTTTTCAAGTCTAAAATTCTACTTAATAAATAATATTTAACAAGGAAATTTTGATTTGAAACTATCATGATTGCATTAATATATATACCAGAAAGCATTTTCAACATTTTTTTTTTAATTGAATAATTATCCATTAGGCTTAAGCAGAGCCTATAAAAAACTCGACACTTACTAAATTATATTTATTTTCAGAAAGTTTCTTTTGAAGTAATGGATGATTGTTTTATAAAAATGCAATAAATGAAAATACAAGCAAAAGTTCCAAAATGCACAATAAATGGTGTAATTCTTAGAATGGAACACCCAAATACCTTCAGATAATTAATCATATTATATTTTTTTGGTTGATCTGTAAAATTGAAACTAGTTAGATTCTGGATTATAAAACTAACAAAAGAAATAATTTAAAAAATTTATTTAATAATAAATGCATAATATATTATAATGCAATTACCAATGAGATAAAATTTAAAATTTCTTTATATTGGATTGCAAATAATCAAGAGCTCTAAGCGAATCTAATATTCCATCTCTTTTTTGCTCTGCAAAACTTAAATTAAAATTTATTAAATTTAGTTATGATTCTACTTTATGATAAAAATTTTATAAAATTTTTGAATTTCATGTTTAAGCAAAAATAATGTTCTATTAGCCAAAATGATAAAATTTATATTTTAAAAATTATATCAATTGGTTAGATTGTATTTGTTGTTTTATTTGCCCTTTAGTTATACAAAAGCGTCCAATGTAATCCTAAGATAAGATTTTTACAATACTAGTTCATCATTTATATCAGACACATTATATTTGTGTTCTTTTCAATCCATATGTTCAGTCAAGATATTTTCATTTAATTTTTTTCTCGATCCTATTGTTTGTAGTTTGGCATTAGCTTCAATTTGGATTTTTTGCATTGATGCTTTATATTTGTATTGATTATGCTTTAAACATTCAAAATACCACAATGTAATCTTCTTGTCTTACTATATTCTCTTTTTTGTTGTTATCTTATTAATTCATGCTATAATCAAACTTTCATACAGTTTTAAGCCTTTAATTTGTATATAAAATATATAAAACAGATACTATTATTTATTATGCGCAACCTGCACACGTAAATTTGTGAAAGTCATGAGTATTGTTTACCCTTATCATAACAATATTTTTTCTATATACACATTTTCATTTTTTTCTAATTATAGGCATAGTGTGAATTATTAAAAAAATAATATGTTTGCAATTAAACAATTAATTAAAATTTCAGATCCTATTGCAATTTTATTTTGTTTATATGGATATCTTAATGAACAGTTTTCAAAAAAAACATTTCATTTGTTGATAAACGTTTTCATGTTTCTCATATATTAAAAAACTTACACATAAGAACGATAAAGCTTTATAACATATTTATTTTCTTTTAAATTGATTATTTACTGGTGTGCATACATTGAAATACCCATCATTATAGTTATAGTCTCTATTTACATTCCTTCTTGGCCCCATTGGTTGTATATAGTAGAATATATTAAATATCAAAAGTTGGTGATTGGTTTCTAATCTTATATTGATAATTTTTATGGCATTGCAGTGACGTAGTAAACACAATCCTATACTATAATTTAAGGCTAAATCTAGTATTTGAAAATGCCTGTACATGTTCTGTTTATTATATGTTGGAATTTCTCTTCACTCCATTGCCATAGATATTTTACATGTTAAATTTAGGATAAGTGGTACGCTTAATTTGCAGCCAAAATATTTTCAACCAGATACCATTCGATAGCCACATAATATCTTTAATACATATTTCAATATTCATTTTTAAATTCTTTCATAATTTTTTGATCAAACCAGTCTTCAAGCAACCTTTTGCAATATAAAATTAAATTCTCTTGATAAAAATGGACAAAATCTTATTCTAATGTTTTCATTTTTATTTTTTATATAATAATTGAAATTAAATTTACACATTTTATCGATTTAATTTACTTAATTATTTAATGTTTTAAAAAAACGAAAATACATATTCGGTTTAAATTTTCCTCGATTAAATATTAAAGTCTGATAAACGCGTAAATAAAATATTTGAATAATATGATTCTGATTATGCTTAACCATTAAAAAAACCAAAATACAGCTAATTCAATTATCTGATAGCTTTTTGTTATGTTTAACAATAAAAACTTGACTATAATAAGATATACTGATAATATAGAACTTGAAAACATATAGTATTTTTTTTATCATCAATTTTTATTTATTATATCTTTTTTCTGGTAAGAATACATAAAATATTTGAGAGTTAAGGACCTTTGGTTTTGTTTAATTATTTTAATACGGATAGAGAACAACATGATGTTTTATGATGTTATTTAGTAATATAAGTATTTTTTTTAGTTAGAATTATAGTTTACATGAAATAACATTTCATTGATCTACATTAAGTTAGATATAATTTTTTTTATAAATTATAATAAAAAGAACAAAAAAATCTTGAACTAGATAAAATATCTCTTTAAAACTTGACTAAACTTATATTTGTTTTTGTAATATCATCCATATTTTATGCTCGGATATAGAAAATATTTTAAACTAAAGGAAGAATTTTATAGTTTTTCTAGCATTTAATATTTATATTATAATCTTTGTATCAATTTTCATTTAAAAAAATTTATTCTGCAAAACCTATCCTTATTTCAGCCACAATATATTTTTTTGTGTCATAAAACATAATTTGTATCATATTAATATCATTCGTTTTTGAAGATACATTTTATATTTAGCCATCATAATTTTTTACAATCCAAATTAAAAGCGAATCTTTGTTTTTCTCTGTCTTTAATATGTTAATTCCCTTGAATATTATATATTTACACATTATAAGATATTAATTTTTGTAATGATATGTTTTTTTATATTATTTGTCTTAACTATTGTTCGAGCTTTGAATTTTTCATAGATATAAAATCAAGATTCTTTCGCATTTTTAATGGTCTTTGATATCTAAAAACAATTGATTTTAAAATGATTTAATAAAAATAATAAAAATTTGTGATAATCACAAAAATATGACAGCATTAATATTGATGTTAATATTTTTCTTGTCAATTTTTCTGTTCTTTTACTATAAATTCTTATAGATATCAATAACAATTATAGTTATAAGTGAGCAGATTCGCTGCACAGAAACACTTGCCTTATATAATAATGCTTTGTAACCAAAAAAAGTTCCAAAGGACCGTTTCCATAATAAAGTTTTGTTTTAAGCAGGATTACATCAAATTATCAGTCAATCACTGTGTTTTTAGTCTGAATGTAGTATCGTAAGATATTCCTATAAAAGATCATTATACATACTCATGATTATGATCTATGGATAAATAAATCGTTCAAAACATATATCAACATTTAATGATATTAGTTTGTATAAAAGCAAATCTTTGGACATAGTATATATTGATATGTGACTAAATACTAAATAGAAAGAAACTAAATTGAGAAAATTTCGCACATTATGCAGGTAATTCTGAACTATAAATCTTATTATATCATACTAAGATTTTTGACCTATTAATTTTACTACATTTTACAAAATAATATTAGTCAATCTTTGAATTTATAATTACATAAATTTTATAAGGATTCGGATACCAGATAATACATTGCTATATGAATTTTATACAAAAATGGTTTTTAATATTAAGTAAGTCATTTTAGGACACGATTAAATAAAATATAAGGTTTAGATCACAACTAAGTTTTAAATTCAATCTACATATACAAAAATAAGGGTTCTTAAAACGAGAATAAACATTTACAAACGCAAAATCCCAATTCTGAAAGTAGCATTTTTTTGTTGATTGCTTGTGAATTATGGAATGTAAAATTTATTTATTTTTATGTTCAATTACAAATTTGTAGTTAATTATAATTTTATAACAAAAAAATAGCCATATATCATATATTTTTTTTGTATCATATGAAAATTTTCAGATTTTCAAAATTAGTATTTTTGTGTTGCATTACTGTAATATAATATCCTATCTTATATTTAGATTGCAAAAACTAGAAATGCTGAATTCGATAAATTACAGGTAATTAAAAATAAAAAGCTTAAAATAATACTTCGTTTATTGTATTTTATATATATTTTTTATCTTCAAATTTTTTTTTTTTGTGACTCAATAGAAATTTAGATTGTTTTCGTCATATATGTATTTTAAAATGGGTACGAAATATGTTTTTCATAATATTAATTAAACTCATAATATTTACTTTTACACCAATGCATCAAAAAATATTTATAAACTATTTAAATATATTTTTGTATCATTCTTAATGTTAAAACAGATTTACTTGTTGTATCAAATGTATTATTTTATTTTCTTCTATAATAAGTTTATGCACTCGATAGAGAAAAATTTTTCTTGATTTATTCAGTCTGATTGTACAAAAGTATATTATTTGGCACTGAAAAGATTTACAAAATGTATATTACTAAAACTAGAAATTCATCTATTAAAGAGGCTTTATAAAACAAAATAATATTACACTGCATAAAATTCTTCTTTAAAAAAGTTGATTTTTATGACAAATCTACACACAAAAAATATAAAAGAGCTTAAAAAATGCAAAATAAGCGTTACTAAATAAAAAGATATTTTTAAATATTTTCTAAAAGAAATAGATAGATATATATAACCATTGTAATATGTTTTTTTGTATAACAAGCATACATTATAGAAAATAATATATAAGGCTTGATTAATCTGTTAAAAATAATTTTTGTATGATAAATTTTTGATTTCGGAAACTCTTTGTTTCTTTAATTTATATTATTTTTTATCTAAGAATAATTTCAATCTAAAATAATTTAAGTAATCATATAATCAAAAAAATAAAAGATAAACAGATTAATAAGCTTATCAATCTAAAAACATGATGTATTTAATAAAAAATTTTTTTATAGTTTAAAGGAAAATATTATTCTTAAATGTTTTTCTATGTTTCGAAAATTTTTTGTGCTTTGCACGATTAGAAAATTTGTATAAATTTATATGTAAGATCTGGTAAAGAATATTTTTACACTTTTTATTTATATATTGGTATTTTTTGAAGATATGTTTATGTTTTTGATTAAATAGTGTAAAAAACATTCTAAGAATTTGATGAGCGAAATAGTGTATTGACCATATGTATTCATATTTTATGATAATAATAAAATTAACATTTTTTGATATGTAAAAATCCTATAAACAGAAATATCTACAACCTATGATTCTCAATATATATTTGATAATATGATTAAAAAATTCACATAACTGGCAAACTATTCATAAAAATTATATTGAAAATTTTAAATTTAAATAAAATTTAAAATCGATTTTAAAAAGGCTTTTAATTGATTTTCTTTGAATAAAAACTTACAAATTTTATATGATTTATTCCTAAAAAGAAGATATTCTTTGCATGGATCCATAAAAAGATTCATTATAAATAGTCAAAAGTTAAGTAAGATAAATTAATCTATCTTTACTTGTAAAAAGACTTATAGAAAATATTTGATATGTATTTTAATATATAGCCCAATATTCATTTTTTTGTGATAATTTTCTATATCTGAGCTATAAATTATATAATTTATATATTAATTCATGCAGGAACCTCTTTATAGGTAAAAATTGTGTTTTTTTTATGTATGAAAAAGTATTAGGTTTATGTATAGAATCCGAAATCACGTTTTCAATTATTTTTCAAATAAAATATAAAATCATTAAATTTGAAATCTTCTCATATAAATCTAAGAAATAGCGATAATATTTAATCTAAATTATTTGTGTGTATTGTCTAATATAGTCAATTGTCTATTTATAAAGCATCAATTTTATTTTTACATTAAATAAAAAGATTTTTTTGACCCTTTATTTATATACATGTGTGATTTTACTCAACAAATTAGCTTATAAAACCTTATAATGAATCATCAATCTGCAACAATGAGTAAAATATATTTTATAAATATAATCTTATACTCACACATAAAGGTTATATGACTTAAATGTCTTTTATATTACTGTTTTCATATATAATTTGTTGCATTAATCTAATTTATATAATCCTATGCTTTTAAATGGTAAAAAAATTTTAAAAATTTGTTTAGTTTAATTTTTATATTCACGACGTTCAATCTACAATCTCTATATATTGTAAGAATGTATTGGCATGCTTTGATTATATTACTAATGATTAAAAATCTAAAATATTGTATATTTATGCATTTTAGTTTTATGTAACTTCAAAAATACAATTTTATTAGTTGATATAGCTTTTTAATATAAGAAAAATATGCAACAGGCTATAATCTTTTTTTATTACAGCTTCTCTAAAAAAATACATCCCTTATTTTATACTATTTAAAATAAAATCAACTTGCTTTACGCACCTTCTTATATTAATTATTATAGTTTGAAAATAGCTACATATTTTTAAAAGATCACACTTTTTTAAATTACATATTCAAGATTTAAATTATATATTTCTATACTATATCTTTTATTCACAATGCCATATATTATACTATTCACTACAATCGCTATAATTGTAAAACTTTCTATGCATATTAACCAATGAAATATGCTTTATGGCATTAAATTACTCGGTTTACAGATTTTACTCCGTTTTATCTAGAGAAAGACCCTTCACACTCAAATTTTAACTCACATCGTTATTCATTTTGAATTTGAACGTAAAATTACAAAGTTTTATATTGTATTTACATGTAATTTTGTAATTTCATGTGCGTAAATACATTCAATAAAAACGGACTATTAGGATTCTTGTTCTTATTACACTTATCTTAGCCAATATACCAATGACAAAAAAACAAAATACTTATTTCCAAATAAATACCATGTAAATCATTGACAAAGAGGAACATTGAACCTGATTTTAATATGAATTGAAGCTTCATATTATTAAAGTTATGCACAGTATATAAAAAATAAATATAAATTGACTTTTTACACCAAAAAAAGAAAAAACCGGATTTCTGGCGCATTTTGTCATATATAGTATTAAATTATAGAAATCATGCAGCCGTTTTTCTTAATCAAGATCTTTGTTGCTATAAAATTAACTAACCATATAAAAATATCATGCTTTTTTTTTTCCTGCCACTTCATGAACATAGAACCAAAGATCCATCCATGGCAACCGATGAATGCGTAATAAAATATTTATAATGTGAATAATGTATTTAAAGAAGCAAACATACCAATTTCACAGAATAATGCGCAAATTAACATGATTTTGTTATATAAATTACTATAAAGGATTAAAGAAAATACTTTAAATAAATAACACCAAAAATACAAAAATACATATATAAAACTATAAATCAGATTTTTTTGCATTTAAATATATAAATAGTATAAAAATATCAAGATTTAGAAAAGTTCAACGCCAATTTTTCGCTTTGCATATTTAATATAAATTAAAGCTATTAAATTATATTTTTTAAAACTTAAAAAAACAATACTTTTTAATGAAATTTATTTACAAAATGTCTCTTTAGAAGATGTATTTTTTATAAATTTAGGATTTAAAATAATAAAAAGTAGTTTTTGAGATAAAATATTCCAATCTTTTTAAGAAATTACATTTTCTTGTATAAAAAAATTCAGATGATTTTAAGTGACAATTGAGAAATAAAAAAAATCCTATCTTATTTATAAAATAGTTGCATATTAAAGATATTATAAATCTCATCATATTTTACAAGATAAATAACACAAAAAAATCGCATCTGGTGATGAGAAATAATTCCATTTGATGCGTCTTAAATTAAATCAGATCCGTGTTGGTTGTTTTGATTTTTATAAGAGAAATCTTAAAGTAAAGAATCTAATTGATTCATTTAAGAAAGATTAGAAATATAAATATTTTTATATATTCTCTAAAATTGATGGTTCAGCATAAAGATCTGGAAGTTCTTGTTTTTGTGAAAGATTAAGTTTTTTCTGCCTACAAGTTGTTGGCATTAGAGTCAGATCCATAGAGTTACTAATATGCACGTTTGAAGTTCTTACGAAAATTTCATCTGAAAGTTCATTGTTTAATTTCGAAACCTTCCTTGGCTTAAAGTAAATAAATATATAAGATATTTTATAAAAGAATACCATTATATAATTTAATATCGTTGTTTTACTTATAATGGCCAGATATTTCATTACATAGAAATGTTGAATATAAAAAAATGCTTACACGCGAACTTTTGTACATAAAAAAAGAAGGTATTACAAAAACAATTAAACCAGAATATTATGATGCCTATAGCTTTTTAATTTTGGTTTTATAAATAGATAATTACATATTTGAACTAAAAACTATAGATAGAAGATATATAATTACAAAAAAAATTGAAATCTTATTAGATCGTCGGTTGGTTTTCTAATATCTAATCAAGTATTATCAATGACTTAAGTTCAAATCTGAAATTAACAAATTAATTAATAAAAACGTTTCATATACACAGATAGTAATCATAGAAGATCGAATAATATTGCCATTATATATCAATCTAGAATAATAACAAAGCCTAGGCATTTTTTTCTACAAAAATAAATATGATATAAATAAAATGGGATAAATGTTTAAAATAAAAAAAAAACAAATATAGAATGTTTTGTTTAATTTATGAATAAATTCGATAAAGTTCATTATTTTGTTTTTTAGAAATAAATCAGACGTTTGATCATATTTTAAGAGTATTAACAGTCGCCAATATACATTAAAATAAGCAATATGATGCTTAGAAATTGATGTAGACAGTATGCGGCTAAAGGAAAAAGTTTGCTCAAATAAAAACCAATGAATCATAGAAAAACTTCAAAAAAAAATAATGAAAGATAATTATGTGAAATTGAGGATAAATATCTGGATAATAATTAAAATCAAAGTGTAACTAATTTACATTTTTCTATAATAATATTTTTTTATTGAGTGTCAATTGAACATAAATACAAATTGGATATAAAATTTTGAAATTCGAATATAACCGATAATATTAATCAAGTTTGGCATTATTTATATGGTAATATTTGATTACATAGTTAAATATGTATCTAATCAAAGCTTCAAAACAAATTTTACATTCATTTACGATAATATAGATAATAGACTTTTTTAAAATGCTATAAACGCAGAGATATATTTTATTTGCCTTAGTCAAAAAAACTGGCTATCCAAGCAATAAATATTTTGTCATCAAAGAAAAAAAAATTGTATCTGGACATTTAAACATAGATATTGAAATTATATTTGGTTTCTGTTGAAAATATTTTCTTTATATTTGAAATCATTATCTATGAAATAATTTTAGAAATTTTTATCTAAACGCTAAGAGATAATTAAATAACCAAGAATTAAAGAGATACACTTATACTTCTTGTTAATTTTCTTTCTAAGCCATAAAAAATAGATATAATATATTTCAAAAAAAATTTTCTTTGTGATTGATTCTAATTACCTAAAAAGACATATAATGGATTCGGATCTATTTTAAGTTAGTCATAATTTTCTGATTTTATAGACCTGTAATCTTTTTTTTGGTTTTAAATATATTTTTTATATTGAATACTAACTGTAAAAAAATCATTAAATCTCTATATTTATACCCAAATTGGGTTAAAATAAACTAACACATTTATAGTAATCCCATTATTAGTCATTGATCGAAATTATTATCCATATAATAATAATTTATTGAAGTTTGTATTTATAATATGAAATAGCTGAAAATAAAACTTAACTATTAGAATCAAAAAGTCTAGCTAAAGAATCAATAAAAAATAACTTTTTATGTTTTTATTATAGAATAGAGAAATTAATATTTTGACACATATAAAAAATTCAATACAATAACGCATCGAAAAAATTACAAAATAAAAAATAGTATGTGCCAAGCTTCATAAATATAGTATATCAATGTAAATCATTTCCCATAAAATGTTGTAAAAATTATCTACGAACTTGAAAACTTTATTTTAGTTTTATTCTTTGTTCGTATTAGATTAAAGAATACCTGGTATACATGTGAGCTATAAATATGAATAATATTTGCTTTTTTATTATACATTAATACCTCTAAAATTGGAAAAAAAATATTAGAATACAAGTTGAATAGACCTGAAATATCATAAATCTTAGATATCTTGATCTTTTGAATAACGTAACAATTGGATTTATATTATTGAAGCGTTTAATTCCAGTAAATTTTTTTTTTATATTTGCTGTTTTTATCTTCAATTAAATTTCCTTCTTTTTATGTATTCCATCTACTGAGACGTAGTTAGCCCATTAAAAATTTTTGCACAACTCCTTAATGCATCGAATTATACCTTCCCCTGATCTTTTTTCACAAAATTCCTTTCTTCAGTCAAAATATATGGATTCAAGTGTCTTGACAAGTGCGAATTTTTGCAGATAGGATGATTTATCTATGATATATAACATATGGAAACAATTTAAATGTAATTTACATGATACATGGTATATTAAGATAAAGCAGTCAACCAAATAATCATTATGACTATTTCATTATATAAATACCAGAATAAAAAAAAGGTTTTCTATGCCTTACTGTTATATTATAAGCACAAAAAGATTCATTTTGTTGCCTTTCTTATTGTTAAATTTTTATATTTTGTTTATAGTCTTCTTCACTATAATGTATTTTTATTTAATATGACGTTTCATATTATTACTATAATGTATATTTATTTTTTATATAGTTTCATATTATTACTATAATAAAATATATTTATGTATTTAATTTGTGTGCTCAAAAAATGCTACTTGTTTAATGATGTAAATACGTTTTCATGTTACACACTACTTATTATCAATATTTTCGCGTATCAAAAGTTTGCTTAAAAGAACACTTGTGTGTTTAAATATACATGGGCTTATAATATAATGAAAATATTGATGGTCTTTTATATATGTTATGTGATTTATATCTATGTATGTATCTTTTTTTAAGATGTGTATCTATTATAATTTTGTTCCGTTTATTTTCAATACTACTCAGTTTTATAATTTTTAATATTAGATCCGATATTTATGTTTGATTTGCTAAAAACTTTTAGAATTCGAATTCTATGCTTATTTTAAATTAAATAAAAACTGACCATTAATATTTTACCAGCGCATTAAAAATAAGGAGGAATAAAGATGACAGAAGAGGAGAGAGTACAGACGAAACAATAGCCAAAATTCATATAACTATCATTATAAGTGTTAATAAAACCTCAATACCTCGTTTGGCCAAACTATAGGACGAGACATGTAATACTTCATGTTTAACAGAGGATAGGAATGATCAGTAGATTCATGTGATCCACATCTAAATCTTAAAAATGTTCCTAAAAACGTCTTAAATTACTGTGCGAAATTTCTTTGGAGGTAAAAATGTTATTAGATGTGCAAAACAAGCATTATCTAATTAAATCATTAGCATCAAATTTTTCAAGACAATAATTGGTACATAGAGAATAGTCATATATTTAAATAAGAAATAGAAGCAAGAAAAGCTCGAGATATATATAAAAATATGACAAACGTATTTAGTGATCCTAAGAAATCCATAAAAAAATATTCCGAGAAAATATCTAACCATAAAAAAATTCAATAGCTTATAGTATTATATAAAATTTATGTATCCAATTATAGTTTTATATACTTGTGTGTTATTGTTAGAGTATCACAAGTTCTTCAGCCAAGCTACTTTTTTGGTTAGCAAATACGGGTAAAAATTAAAAACTAAAAATATTGCAATTTAAAGATAAAAAAGCACGAAGAAAATATATATCAAAATTAAATATCAAAATATGTGAATCATTAAGAAAATATATGAAGAATGAATTTAAAGAAAAACTCTAACGCTGACTACATTATCCAAGATAAAAAAAAGTGAATACATGCTAAAAATGCAGAGAGGAGAATACTTTGGTGGTAAATTAAACATTTTATCTTTATTCATTTATATTTTTATCAATTATATCTTTCATTTTAACATCTGAATATTCATCAACTCCACAGATGAAACTCAACTAGAGCAAAAGTAAATATCAAGTCGAAATTTTGCCAGAATTGTCTAATAAAACAAAAAACTAGGCAAGATAATAAACCACGGCATAATTTATCTACAATCTATATGTTTACAAATAGCTGCATCACAAAACAAATTCTTTCGAAATATTTAAACAATTTATAAAGCTTTAATTCGCCTTTGAAAAGATATATATAAATATTTTAAATAGACAATTACTATACCTCTTCGATGATACCCATGTAGCTATATCTATTGACATAAAGATAATGTGGAATTTTACCGGTTCTATTCTGGCATATTTTTTCTGTTTTAATATAATTATAAATTTAGTCTATTCATGTGTGCCAACTACTTAAAAAAAAGTCAAAGCGCTACTTTTATCTAGCAATTTATCGAAGACCTTTTGAGTCGTTTTTGGTCTTTTCACATCATAATAAAAAAGGTGTAAAATATCCTACGTATAAAACCATAAGACAATATGTGTTTACCGATATACAGCACAAGAAATTCATAGAATTTAAAAATAACGTATAAAAAAGAGCATTGTTTGTTTTTTTGTTGGTGAATAGCATTGCACTTATTGTAAATTTTATTTATTAAACCCATATAAAATGTGAATTGCCTACTATAAGATACAATAAAATAGTAAATGATTACAAACTGCAGGATTTCACAGGTCCTGTATATTTTACATATGATCTCTGGTAAATATAATGTCAATATTCAAAGACAATTAGAAAGCATTAAACATGAAATAATAGAGTGGTAACCTTAAAATTTATGGTTTTATCTATATTTTTTTGCGATATTTCATATAACAGCCTGATATTTCTAAGAAAAGTAGCATTTAAAGCTTATAATATTTTTTAAATCAAAATAGCAGTGATTTAAACGCCACGAATGTCAAAAGAATTACCATCATGACTATTTTATGAGCATATTTATAAAGTTAGTTTACAATCACAGCACAAGAATGCCATCTTACATAATATAATTTATATTTACATGATCTAACACATTTTTTTCATAAGACTATTCCTTTTTTTTATATGAAAAACAAATTTATTATTTCTTCCTTGCATCAACAAATTGTGCTCATTCTGTTTATTTCAATATCATAAAAAATCAAGTCTGAACAAGATGATTCATCTTTCAATCGACTGGTCTGATACATTTCACTAAAAAAAAGATAAAATATGTTCTTATAGCTCAAAGACTTTTGTAAAAATACGCTCTTCCGAGAGCCAAAAAACTTAGGAATTGTATTTAATAACAATGAAACAGGTAAATTCATCTGAATTCAGCAAATTTTTATACTGACGATGACAAGTCACGCTTTTTCTAAAAAAAATAACGATTTTAAATGCGTTCTCAATTGTATTCTTTAAAGGCGTAGTCTTTGCACAAAAATTTTGTAGATGATAAATCCAATGAACATAAATAGAATATATAGATAATGATTCTCTTTTTTTACAAATTTAATAAATCCTCCTTGTTTGCCTTATATTGCATGTGCTCCATCAGTACATATACCAACTAAATATTATAAGCTTGTATGCGATATTCTACGTTTTTCTGCTAGTATTTGAATAAATAAATTGCACGTGTTCTACATGCTAATGTTCCTAATGCCAATAAATCTTCATAATAGTGTAAGTCTTGATTAATCAATGCGAATAAAATAAGAACCTACGTTTTATTGTTTTATCTGTCAGATAATTGACAGTAATGGTAAAAGGTATAAAAATATTATAAAAAAAACAGATGCATTTATAGATTAACTGGCATTTCATTTTTTCCTTTGGTGACGGTTTTTCTTGATTGACATTTTTTGAAACAACCTTTGTAACTTAATCGGAAAAAATGCCGTTTATTTTTTAATTTTGCATTTCCAGATTGACTCGATTTCTCTTTATAGTTTATTCAGTATTACTTATAGATAAGCTAGTCAGAAAATTGCCTCTGTAGACCTTTGAACATATTAAACAAAGTACATAATTAGCTTGATTTATTCTCGTTTGTCTTCTCTTAATTTAAACAGCTTCTGTTTGCGAACTTAGTCTACCAACGCAAAGTACTATTTTTCTCTGGCAGAAGCACAATATATATTTGCATTTTGACTCTTTAACATAGGGTCAATACTACCGAAATCAACAGATCATCTTATATATTACAACAACGAAAAATATGTTATTTTCGCATAACGTTATGATTATATATATTTTTTTAAATTTCTATGAAAAAAAACTTAAATAAATCAATGTAAATTTAAAAAGTTCATGAAGCCACAAAAAACGCCTCTAGGGCCATATGTAGCCAAAAGACCCCTTATTGCCCACACACTGTTTATTTATGATAAAGCTATAAATTGGTATGTATCTATATGTACGAGAACATGAAAACTAGGAATATGATTTAAATTTATAGGTCTAATATATATTTCATAATTTTTTTTGCTATGCTTTAGTTGCACAGAAAAACTGATATTGCAAAAATTGCATAGATATTTTAAAACTAGGTTTTTTATTCAAACAATAAAATCTCTTAAAAGCATTTATTCGATTTGTCAAATTTACACGATGTTAGGTTGGATAAATAAAAAGTTTTTGCAACTGTATGTTTTTTGTAAAAATTGCAGTTTTTCTTCTCTGTTCCAGTTTTTTATATGCTTAATTGATGTGAATTAAATTTGATTTTAGTGTTATTCACATAAAAAAAAACAGAAAAAAATTAATATAAAACAACGCCTTAACATAGTCTAAAATTTTTTTCTGATTAAACCTCAAAAAATTATATGCAAAACGACAGAAATCTATAGATATTTATACAATTTGTATATCTAACGATAAAAAAGCAGAAAACTACACAATTTTCTGTGATTATTCACCAAAGAAAAAGATTAAAATTTGCGTGTACTTTTAGTATTTAACATTACATATGAAATACATTACTATTATACATATTCTAACAGTATATATTATTCAAAGCATTTCTGCAAACAAAATTTATAATTAATACAGGATTTTTTCTTCGAATTCAAAAATAACAAACTGAATACATTTAGTGCCATACAAAAAGTTTAACTTGAGCAACAAGGTATAAAAAAATATGTATGGGTATGCGAATTTATAAAATTTCAAGTTTAAAGTCACACAAACACGTTTTTTAACTATTAAGTTAGCTCATATAAAATTAACTTGTTATATTTACGTTCTCATAAAAAGGCAAAGGACGAGAAAGTGTTTAAAACCATCAATTAATTCTTTGAAAAACGAATAACATTGATTAACGGATATTTATTTATGGTTAAAACTTATTCTATGGTGTTAATTTAAATAAATTAAGTTATATTTATTTTCTAAAAGCATTTTCATTATCTTTTACAATTATTAAATATTTTTTTAGATTTATATCGCGTCTATTATATCTATATATTAGAGTTTTTGACGATCATATAAATCTAATTTCGCAAAAATAAACTGTTTTAAAACATTTGAAATATTTCCATCGTCTTAAGGCATTCGTACTTTTTTCCTTTTTCGGTTTTTAAATATTTAATTCATAATATCGCAATTTTTCAATTTGAAATTCTTAGATTGGCGAATATTAAAATTATCATTTAGAGAACCTTTAAATTTCATTAAAAAATAATTTTATTTACCGTTTACTGAAGGAATATAGTATACTTTATGTCTATTTTACAAATTTAAAATAAATCACATTATTTTCGTGTTTTTTTCTAAAATTTATACACTTATTCGGTATGATCTTATTTTTTTATAATTATCGATCACCATATCAAGCCTTAATAACAAATCATGCTTTCTTTTATATCCGTCGGGTCTCTATAAGTTATTATTATTTACAAGCGTGAAATGCGAGAAAGCTTTTTTTGCATCATTTATCATGTTTTTTTTCAAAAAAATTATTTAATATGGTTTATAATTTATTATTGTGGGCTCGTTTTCTTATGCAGTTTTATATTTCTCCGTTCTATAAAAATGTGAAAAAAGCATTAAAGATAAAAATAAAAATCTAATTTACTATGAAGATAGTAAACGCCTGATTTTCAAATTAAATATGAATTTCAGCATTTATGTCGGATCGTAGCTCAAATATGTTTAAATTGGTAAGATAAATGTGCAATGTGTGATCCTTAGACGTTAATTATAAATCACTTTTTAAAAAATATGTATTTTATAGGTAAGTACGGCTCAAAATTATAATAAAGCTTTGTAAACATGCACTATCACAAATGATTTGGTTTGTTTCTTGCTTCTGGATATACAAATATTTAGTTAAATAACGGTATCGATAAATAATATATATACTTCTTCAATATTCATTAAATATATGGCCATGGTTAAGCTTATTGTTTATACAGTTTTTTATAACAAATTTTATGAACATAAATAGTATAGTATCGAAAGAAATGTATATGTGCGATTTATATGTATAGAATGAGTATATTTGTGCTATATTGAAAAAATACGAAAAATAGATTTAACTGTTATTAGATATAGCCTAAATATGTTTTGATGCTAATATCAAAAGAATTTTTGCTTTGCATACGTAATTGTGTGTGTATTTTCCTAAAAACAGTTCCATAAACCGCATATATACATATTTCTATTATCATATTTATTTTTCACAAGATATGCTTTTTTTATACAAAATAAAACACCATTTGTTTTAACATTAGATCATTATAAAAAACAAAAAGCGTACTGTATTTTCCAAGGTTTATTTTCACGTCGTGATGATTTTCAAAAATCCAAATAATTGCCACACAAAAAAATTATTCTTCTAGTTTTTACATATTTTGATATGTATATAACCACTTGACCAGAGGATAGATACTAATTTAAAAAAAGAAATATATAATTAAAGTTTATATCAATATTTTGAAAAATCATTGATTTGATATAAGAGTCTAAAATCAACATTTTATAATTCAGAAGGCCACTAAAAAATATATACCAAATTATGATTCACAAATTTAGCTATCATGTAAGTTATTGAAAAGAATAAAATGTGGTTTTTAGAAACATTGATTTGCGAGCAGCTTTTTTAAAAAATGGTTTCAAGTAACCAGGAAATATTTTTTATGTTCTTAATTATCTTTATTTGTTTCGATAGTTCCATTATACAATTATGTTAGACATTTGTTTTATTTATCAGAATCCATATATAAAATCTTATATTTATATATGGTGTGTATTTTCAAGATTAGATGATTTATCCGCAATAAAAGACATATCGCCTTATTAACAAGCTTCTAATTAAACTTACACCACAAATTTTCATAAACAAGTAAGTTATATGGTGAATTACTAATTTATGATGTACAATCAGATCAATCTACCTATAATTATAACCTTTCCGCAACCAGAAATCATGTTAATATTAAATACGATCATTTTTACGGTGCAGCATGTTGATAATTCACTTTCCCATAATTCTGGTATAAACATGACGGTCAGATTTAATTATATAACGTCTAATTCATGGGTGAAGGCAAAATTCAAGATATATATCTGGAATCAAATGATGATATTTTATCCGTAATATGTTAACGTATAGGCATTTTTATGGGTTTTTAAATTTTGAGCCACTAGTTTGTGCTTTTTTTAGATTCACGTGGGTTTCGGTTTACTGACATTTGCGAAAATATTTTTTTTTATATAATAAATGCATCTTTACAATTATATTTTCTCTATTATATTTCTTATAATTTAATTGAATAGATTGAATTAAAAACAATACTTCTGTTTTATTTATGTATGGTTTATGAACACATCACAATTCGAAGCCAGGTCTACTGTAATATTGTAAAAACTAGTTGACCGATTTGCTATTTGTAAGTAAATGGTACATTAATTGATTTTAAAACATAAAACCTAGTCCTAGAATTACATTAAAAAGATAATCTTGAAATATATTTTCTATAGTAGTTCCATATATGATCACATCTTTAACTTAAAATAATTATTTTTCCTGGACGCTTGGCCACTGTTTTATACCATTTCATAATAAACACAGTAAATAATTGGTTTTTGCTCTTTTATAAAATCCCATGAAGTTTATTTATACGTTACTGGTTTCATTTGGTCGTAAAAGTATAGAGAACAGCTAAAATGAAATTAAACCAAAGTAAATGAAAATATGTACATTTCGAGTTAAAGTGATTTTAAATAGATTTTCTAAGATAAAACCTTCATACAACCTATCTCATTCTTCTTAGATACAAAAAAAATTCATGATATTTCAGAATTGTAATACTTTGAATAAGCTTGAGGCCTATGTATGAACATTCAGGTGGTAATCTGTTAAATATATTATAACAAAAGTACTATCGTAAATCAAGTTAATACTCATATCTCAAACAGTGAAATCCAAAGACACATATTCGTCAACTTCATATGTTTGCAAGTAGCGCCTTTGTTCGATGCATGTTAATGATGTACAAAGGATATCCGAGGATATTTATAAACAAAGCGAATTTTTAATGCAAAACACAAAAAAAAAATAATGAGAATTGACGTAATTAAAATTTGTTTTATAAAACATTATAAGATAATTAGATTAAATTAAAAAAGATCTGGATGATTATAATTTGACAAACTAACAAATAAAAATTTATACTTTATTTTTAACATGGAAATTATGGCTATTTTAATAAATTAACAAACTTTTTATTCCAACAATTTTTTTTAAAATGCTACAAACTAATTTTTTCAATCCAAATTTTTAAAAAATATTCAAGTATTCAAAAAAATTTAAAATTAGTTTCAAAAATGTCTAACATAAATTTTAGTAGTTTATATCTTAATTTAAAACCTCGGAGTAATGTTTAAATATTTTTTCTTTAAAAAAATCAGATATTTAAATATCCGATGATGTATTCGCTTTTTAATATATTAAATTATTTTGATATAAACTATCAATATATTATTTTTTTTTAGCTCGTGTTAGGTCAATATTTAAGCATTTAAAAACAAGCAATTAAAAAAAAAAGATATAAATCGCCAGAAAAATATTATTATTTGTATAGTTTTTCATTGAAATTTAATTGTAATTTTATTAGTAATTTTTATTTATTTTATTTTATTTTCTTGTTTGCTAAGTCTTCTTTAAATTGAAGTAATTTTGTGTAGATAATTGTAAAAAACTTTGAAACCTGTAATTTATTGATATAAAATGATTAGTGATAAATACTACATTTTTGGTTAAAAATAAATTCATATTATACAAAAAATCGTTGAATGCGAATTATAAAATATCTAGAATTAATTTATAAGCATGCTATAGTAAATTCGGTTTTTCTATTATTTTGATCATATAATGACGGCATTTTTTTTCTTTTCATAAATCATAGCTTGTTCAAACACAAAATATCGGAATAAATTTTTTTAGATATAGTTCTATTTATTTTATCCTTGTCGTTTCTTCATAAAATACATCATAATTTAATTTATTTTTCATGCTTTAAATATATCTAAAATGATGTTTAAAGAATTATTTTATAAAAGTATTCATTTTTATCAAAAAATTTATTGGCGTGATATTAATATTAAAATTCGCCTCTATTTAGAATCACAACTTTCTCTTTGATGTTATTTAAGGCCATTATAATTTATAAAGGTTTTATTTTTTTTATGCAAAATAATTTGTGTATCTTTCTTTATAAATTATAAACTGTGTATTTTTGCATTCGAAATCTTCTTTTTTATGCTTAGATAACATAAAAAATCTATTACATTTTATACAATTATTAAAAACAAGCATGAATGATACAAATTAAAGATTCATTTGCTATAATCGTTCATGGTATGAAAAAAACAATATTTAAATTAGTTTTATAATATATAATATCGTTTAAGACTTAGAAATATATATTATATTCATATCATTTTCTTTAGATTTTGCAATTAAATTTTAAATCATCTGAAATAGTTCGAGGGGCTTGCAATTGTATAAGCCGACATCTAGTTTTAATATATTTTATAGCGACGACACTTCTTTTGCATTATTGACAGAAATGTAATTGCTTATAAGAGTAGTTAAGATTTAAATTATACAACGCCTACATTTTATGTTTTTGGATAAAATTTTTTCATTAAAAGCAAGATATTTTTGATTCTTTTGTGATTTTTACATCTATTCTGTGCAACCTTATTTTATCATTTGAATATATGTATTATTAAATTATAATTATACTTTTTTAACGTAATATATAAGCAATGGTGTGAAAAAGTCAACAAAAATTTATGATGCTATGATCAATAAATTTTAAGTGATATTTATTTTGGAAAATGAAAGAAACGAAATCGAGACTATGGAAACCAACAAAGGTTTAAGGTGTTTTCCATAAGACTTAAGAAAAAAGATTTGCATAAAACTGAATTTTAAAAAATCTGCATCCTGCCATACTACAAAACCCAATTAGTAAAATGGATATAAAAATATCAATTTTACATGCTCCTATTGAATTAAAAAATCACGAAATGGTGACAAATAAATTTTTATTCTTAGTTATCTTATAAAAAAGTCTTTTATTTTAATTCTTTCATTTACGTGATACACTGTGATCATTAAACAAAATCACATGATAATAAGAGGCTTTTCAGTAGTTTCTATTCAAATATGTAGGTATATTTTCAGGGAGGGATAATTTTTAGGTAAATAATTAATTTCAAAGAAATATGGAAATCTACATTAACACCTTATAGATGTTAAATCTATTTTTGCATATAAAATGCTGCATTGATCGTACTAAGTTTTTTACGGACAAAATTACTATCTGTTGTTTTTTTACTACTGGCTCAAATATTGAGTAAAAACCTTTTTTTTCTTATTATTATCTAGATTGAGAAGTCCCTATATTTGAACTGATCAATCCAATAAAAGTCGCCTCTTTATACTATAATTCATCCCTATATACTTTAAAAAGATGTGAAAATATACCATACGTCTCAGTATCAATGAATTATGATGTTTTTTTGTGTTGATGCCCGTATTCTATTTTAAAGAAGATTTCAAAGTTTAATGGCACCATATAATTATAATATTTTTAATTGTATTTATAAATTAAAGATATATATAGATAAAAACGAAATATTATACATAGATAGCTAATATTTCGAAACATGACAGACGATATATAGTTAAATCTAGCCAGGCGTGTTGAATTTTAATATCTAAATACCGGCTTTCTGTTCACAGGCAAAAGTTACCATCGAACCATCATGAATTCTACTTGAATGCTTTGTTTCATTTATTCTGATAGTAAATTGGCTAGTACGTAGTCAATTTGTCGATTAAACATAAGACGTATTTTTTAACTATTATTGTTTGATATTTATTACTCATTATATAGAAGAATCAATTTATATCCTCAAATTTATGTTATTATGATGATCCAAAGTTAATCTTTACTTCTAAATAATCATTTATGAATATTTTTGAACAAACATTTTATTTTTATTATAAGTCAGCCAATTGAAATACATTTCGAAGCAAATATAAGCTATCAATTGTGTAATCTACTCCAAATTAGGGATAAATATATATAGATGCTGCATATAATTAAACTTATATATCTATAAAAGCTAATAGAATATATTCCACACTCGTGGAATGACCATGAATCATATGACGTATCAGTTGATAAAGCTATATATAATTTAGAGATGCAAAGAATAGATATTTAAACTTCTTTTGAGCAAAAATTCGTTCATAATATAGTATAATATAAATTTTTCGTTGTTTTATGACATATATGCATATATTTAAAAACGATGTCAACTTCTTTAAAATTAAGGCATAAAATATTTATTTTTGTATTTAAATTATAACAATCGATAGTGCAATTTTTGATTCTTTCTTTTTGTTACTAGTATAGTTTGTATTGTTAATTGAATGTTTAAGGTAAGAATGCCATCTACACCATATTTAAAAAGCATGACACATTATTTTTTAATGTTTATTTATTTAAAATTTCACATATGGTTTTTTGAAGAAGAAATAACAGAAATATGATAAAAACTCTATATAAAACAAAATATATATTGGTTAGGAAGAAAAAACAATTTTATCGTATACAAAACAAGTTTTTCATCACTTCTGCGCTTAAGAATATCAACAAAATTAAGTTTTTTCTCTATGATAAAAACGAAAAAATATTTAATTACAAAATTATGATAAAATTTATTGTTGCATGTATAAAGTTAAAAAGAATCCGTATCATCAAAAATTGAATTTCAACGTAGTTTATAAGTTTATTTAAATAGAAAATATCTTACAAAAATACATAAAAAGAAATTTGGTTTTTATATCAAGAACATGTATTTCTAGAATGATTACGATGATAAAATTTTTTTAATATAATTCTTGTTCATATTTTAACATGAAGATATCATGATATATTAAATCCGATTTTTTTTTATTAAGATGAAACAATGAGAACAGGAAATGCTTCATATTCTTCATAAATTTTCACATTTAGTATATTATGAATATATTTAGCCAAGTTATATAATCAAATTATAAGCATAAAATATCCGAATACTAGAAATGGATTTTTTATAAGAAAATAATACAGTTGCATGAGAACCGAAAAAAACGATAAATATTGTTTATTGAGACATAAAATATTCTTAAACCGCGAACTAAAATAAAATGTTTTCGAAATACAAGCAATAATGACAAAGTCTCATAATTTTCTTATATATTTTGTATTTTTTAGATAGGAGTATAGTTTTGTGCTATATTATTTCTGACAATAAACATATTGCCCTTTATTAACACTAGATATCCACAAAATAATTTACTCTTTGCCTGTATTTTATTCTCGAATTTGATTGGAGATTTGCAATAAATAGTAAACTGTCGCTTTCTGAAAACAAAAAAAAGTAATAAAATTATTCTAGAATGTATAAAATCTTTTAAATTGGCATTTAAATGTGATATATAGGTACTTTAAAATTTTATATATAATTAATAATCACCCCTTTATTAATATAACAATTAAGGTGTATTTTTTGTTTAGTGCCTTCAAATTTTACTGATATTGAATTTTATGTTTCTAAAATCGTATAAATATAAATTTATTTTGTTACTTTTAGTATAATAGAAAAATGTATTCTAAATAAAAACGAGAATTAATAATTATTAGAAGGCATCTAAATAAAAAGTCTATTTTTTTGGTTGGATTAAAGACTTACTTATATGAAAATTTGCTGAGTTTGAAAAAAACAAGAGATTATGATATAAATATGAAAAAAATTTAACGAATGCATATGGAACGTAATTTATTTGCAAATCCGAATCAATTTTTAATTATTCAAAAGTATGTTATATTATACAAATGATATTTATACACATTTTTTAGCTATCTTTTGTATAAAAGATGCAAAAATAAATATAAAAATTGGATTTCAGCAGTTTATTATATGGCATTTGTCGTTTACATGTAAAGAGTGCATCTTTAGAAATATCATATACAGATAAAAATATTAATCGCAATATGATCAACATCTGAAATCACGTATAATCTTTTTAGAATTTTAATATGTATTTGTACTATTTTTACAAGAATATTACGTATTTTAGAACATTCTAAAACATAAAGAATTACCTATTTATTTAGCTTTGCGAGAGTAGGTTGCAAATGTGGCAGTTTAAGCGAATTCAAATATAATTAATCAGTGCGATTTAGTTGTTTTACAAATATCTTGAAGATTTTTTATACATATGCAATTTTATTTTTTTAAAATATGTGATTAAAAGAAATAACTCATCATTAATTACATCTTCTTTGTTACATAAAGAACAATTACATTTTGTAAGTTTTTTGCCCCAAAATATGTTCAATTTAACATAATTTTAATTATATTTGCACAAACTTTTTAAATTTTCTCGTATCTAATCCTACAATGGATTTTTTATATGTCTGTATCAAAAAAGCAAAAAGCATATGTTTTTGGATCAAAAAAAGAACCAAAAGCCACCCAACAATAAGAATGAATATATGTAATATAAGACATGGGCTTTATGATATTACTATAATAATTTTTAAGTTCTTTTTACATGTTTTATACTGTTGCTTGGTAATAGTCCTTAGTCAGCTAAAGAACTATCTTACAAAGCAAATTGACCTATGCTGAATTCTAGATCTATATTCTTATGTTTCATCTGTTCTAATTTTTTTTTATGTTCTTATTTGCGAAATTTATTCGTACAGAACAAAAATAGTAGGATTTTTTTATTAAACATATATACCAATAAGAATTTAAAGGTTGGATTAGTTTATATTTATAAATAAAAATTTCACTAAATTCATCTAAATCTATTATCTTCAATGAGTATAAATATTAAGAATCATCAATAATTGTTTCAGGCCCAAACAAAAGATCCCAATTAGTTTCCCGCGTATAGCCATGATAATTTTTGCAATGGAATTCCATTAAAAAAATGTTTTAGAAGAATAAAACGGGAAATAAATCATGTGTATAAGCAATATTTAACTAAAAAATTTGGGATTGTTTATTATATTATTAAAACGATTACTAAATTAGCAGAAAACAAAATAATGTTTAATAATATAGTTATAATTTAAGACAAAATACAAATGACAGAATAAACATATTTAATAAAAGTTGTAAGAAGACATACAGATCAGGATTAATACACAAGCAATTTTATTAAAAAACTATTTTAGGGCAAAAAAAGTTATGGTAAAAATTTTAAGCGTCTAATAATTAAAAATATGATTCTAAAACACTCTTATACTAACTTAAATCATGAATGATGTGTTTTTTGCATATCTTTGAATAAATAGTTTACCCAGTTTAAAATATTTTTTGTATATATTTAATTTAGGCTATTATATAGCTTCACATTTTTTCTAAACTAATTTTTTTATTTTGTTTTGTTTTTCAAAAGCTATCATTCAGATGATTGATTTAGTTTGTAAAACTCTAAGTCATCTGAAGATTTAGTATTTTGTTATATCATCATAAAACATAAAATAAAATGAAATTACAAAAAATGGTTTAGTGTATTTCTGATAAATATGCTTATATTTTGGCTTTAAGTGACATTCGAAAGGTTTTTATTTTAAAATATATGTAAAGTGAGCTACTGTGATATATAGGCTCATATATAAATCATTTCTATAATCTTGAAAACATAAATATTAAATAAAAATGTGCTCTTTTTGGTTTTCTTATTTAAAAAAAAAATATATGATCATAAAAAGATAGTGCAACTTGTAATTTATATTTTAAAGATATTTTATTCTTCCCAAAAATACTCTTTAATAGACGAGTATATATGTAAAGCACCATGTTACTGCATATTTTATATATTAGTGGGTACCAAAATTAAATTTTTTGTTTTAAAAATGTATTGAGAAATTTTTAAAATTATAAATAACTTAAAGTCTGTTAATAATATTATCTTGTTATTTTTGGGGTTTCACAATTAGTAAAATCAATATCACATCGAAACATTCAGTATTTAAAAGTCTGAAAGTAGTACAGTAGATCTAAAAAAAATATTAAATACCTACATATTATGACATATACAAGATAATAGAAATTTAGATGCCGGAATTTAAATTTGAATGAAAATATGTGATATAAATTGGCCAATTTATCAAGTATGTTTTCATATATCGGAATCTGCTTACTTACTATATAGAAAATAACATTCAGAAACAATCTCATGATTATTTATATCACTAAAATCATATAGTAATTCATAAGGCACCAATTATTTTTTCCTTTTATTTTAAACAGAAAAAGTTTAATGTTTACACACATTATCTGTGATACAAGTCATGTAATAATCAAATTTTTTTTATTTTTTTCACCGCATTTTGATACAGCTTTATTTTCGTTAATCTTGCTGGTTACAAAGCTAAATGAATATATACTTACTAAATTTATTTTTTAAAGTACAAAAACATATATTTTATCTAATTTCAGATTATAAAATAGTATAGTCTTTATAATATAAAAACATGGAAAGTATATTTATCCTTCTAAATAAATCACAAAAAATAAATTTATAATTTTTTTATAAACGTTACGAGGTTTTTATAATCTATTCCATTAATGATATATTTACTCTTACTATGATATCGGAAAAATATTATATTATAGTTCTCCAAAATATGTTAAAAACTCCAAATATAATATTTATTATTTATGGGTTAAGTTTATATTTATCAATTACATCTAATTAAGCGTGGTCAGCCCATTGGAAATATTGCACAACTCTTTTGATTTATTTTGAAACCTTTCTATGATCTATCTTTATCAACTGCACTTCTTCTCTCAAATGTGATGAGTTCAAGTTTCTTTCGAAGTATGTTGGTTTGCATGTTCTTATCATCGTCGTCCAAGATTTAAAAAATCTCAACATATTTTTTATGGAATTACGTGACCACTCCATCCCAAGTAATCACATATGGTACTATTCTTGTTATACATTTGTAAATTTAACCAAGTTCATTCGCCAAGATGTCATACTTCCTATTTTTTTCATTTCTAACTTCAGTCAAGTTATCAGGGCTAGTTATACCTATTTCAATTAGCGTAAATATGCTCTCTTTTTTATTGTATAGAAAAACGTCAGGTCTATTTTGTTTGATTAAAATATCCGTTTTTATTCGGGTATCAACTTTTATTTCTTTATTTTCGTTTTCGCAGATCTCTTGTACGAGTGAGTTCTGAACTTTTTTGTTTTCTTTAAGTTGTGTTAGATAACACAGTGTAAAACTTTTACCAAAAAAGATAACAATCTTATAACCAACAAATATAAACACATCATAAAAAATTATAAAATCTGAAATAATCTTGCTATAAATCGTTCTGAATCTTTTTTTGAAATAATTTATTCATAATTTACATATTAATTTATCATAAAAATTTTGTCAATGCAATTTACACATTTTCTTCAATTATTTTTAAACATTAACTGTTTTTTCAAAAAGTTCAGCTAATCGCAGTATTTAGCACGAATTACTTGTTAATTCGTTTATATATTTTCTAAACACTTTTATTAATTGTATTTTTTTTCAATCCTATAAATTAGAGAATCCATGAACTTTTTTAAGTATATAATTGCCATTATTTACATTCATTGATACTTATCGATAGCTTGGATAATTTAATTTTAATGAACATCTAATGTTGTTACTAGAATTATGTGAATACATAGAAAAAATTCATGACTACATAAACCATAAAATACGCTTTATTCTTATATTATCATCTGTTTGGACAAGATAAAAATAAGAACAATGAGCATTAATTTCTTTAAAAAGGTTTGCAATGCTTAGAGATCATCTCGTATATATATAGATATATTAGACGATTATTATAGACTGATCTAAATTTCATGGGGCTTTAAAGCAAGCTTTCAGCCACATTACATAATAAAAATGTATTTATAGACCTGTTTCAAACTAAGTAGACTTTTTAATTTTGGTATCTTATGTTCAACTTTTTTTGATGTTTTTTACATAATAGAAGGTAGTTTGTGACATGTTCCATGAAAATATATTACCTTATTTATTTCGATATTTTGAAGATAATTATTTGCATATAACATATAATCATCGTCTTTCCTCTATGACTTTTTATATTGGAAAGATTTCTTACATACGTTAAATCATGCTAAAATATTTATTTCTTTTGAGTTTTCGTTATAATTTCTATAATAAATATCAAAAACGACTTTTCTACTTATAATGCGTAAATCACCCCATGTAAGTTTAATAACACAAAATGCACTCTTTGATTTCGTTTCAACAGAGTTAGTTTTTTAGATGATCATTTAGATATGTATATATTTCCTTAATACACATTAAAAATATGAGCGAATTCGTTTTTATAGCTTGTAATTGAATCCAAATAACCATAGTATTATATTTTGATATTGATATGTGAAGATATTTGTACTATGATTGAAGTAACCATATTGCTTTGAGTTGATAACTATGCACATGATTCCAACATTTTCAGTTGAGTAAGTATAGATATTTGTATAAATTTAGTCTTTATATTTTGGTAAAAGATTCTTTCTTTAAATCATAAAATATATAATATCGGCCTTCTTTGGCTTTCTATACTTTTTATGCCTAAAAATGTTTTCTATGGTATAATAGATTGATAATCTTGGTCGAAATATATTTATTGTATTAAAACAACACATTTTTTTATTTCTACGGTTATATTTTATTGATATTAAAATAAAAACATCACAGTTGCTGTATACTGATATTATACTTCAATTTATTTCTCTTGCCTTCGATACTTCAAAGAGCAGTCTTAATGTAGTACTAATACATTTCTATAGAAAATAAGATAACCCGGTTATAATCAGATAACACAAAGTTGCCTTTAAAATAGAAAACAAGATGATCCGATTTTTGGTAATATTCAATAAGCCACGATAATTCCAATATATTCCTAATCTATATTTTTAGATCAATATTCACAAGATTTCAAATATTATATCTCTAAGATGTATTTTTGACGTAAGAATCGCGTAATACATAGATTCTATGTGTTTTATATTTGTATATTTAATTTATGCCTTACACTAAAAATGTATATCTAATGCTACGCTATTTTTTTTGGTATTTTAATGTCTTCTATATTAAGAAACTGCGAAATAAAATGAAATTAGGCTTAATGATGTGTATAAATATTGATACAATTTAAGCCTATGATACAAAAATCTAAATTTTCAAATTCGTATACATTTAAAGTTTATGAAAGATGTTCTAATAAGCAGAAAATAGTACAATATTTATATATAGACACCTGCATCAATTAAAAGTACACAATAAATATATATAATTTTATTGCAAAGATTTTTCCATACAGGGGTATTTTTTTATTTTGAACTAATAATAGTTTAACTAATAAATAAAATTTTTATGTTTTTGCATGCCCCTTTCTTACGATACTTTTTTTCAGAATCATTAAATAAAATCCTATGGAAACAAGATCTAAGAAAGCAGAAAAAATTATATTTCATTCCTTTGTCTTTCTAATATCTTTGATTTTTAATTTCTCGGTTTTTTTATAACATGAAAAAAAACATGGATTATAAAATTTAGTAATGAATGTTAGTTATTTTCAATATAATTCTTTCCAATTTCATTCGAGTATAGGTTATAAAATTTATATATATCGGAAAAATTAAATTTGTATTATATTATTATTTTTTTATCTAAAATATGTATTCTATTTTGTGTAAAAATATAAACAATTTTTATTTACACATTTTATTGATAATTAGGCACATAATTACTTACTTTTTGTTATCAAATATTACATTAATATAGTATACAATTATAAACCATATTTTTAGCATTTTCTATGCCTTTTAATCATAAAAATCTTGTTTTGCATCACTGCTGTATTTCAATACGCAAAATACATCTAATAAAAGAATTAGTGAAGTTTTTAAGATAAATAATTTGTATATGTTTTATTTTGCTTATTTTAGTACTACCGATATAAAATTCATATATGAGAAAGTCCATGAGAAAAAAATACACGCGAAGCTATTGTCACATTTAAATATTGTTTATAGCGTATAAATTAGATATAAAAATAGGAAATTTATAACTGCACAAATTTGATGTTGCTGTATAATTATATCGCAAATAATGTCAATGTATTTTTTTTATATTCAGCTATACCTACTACTAGAATAATACGAAAATGTTATATATATTGATTCAATTCGACAAAAATATGATCTATTATAATCATGTCAAAGATTAATATTAGTATTTCTTTATTAACTTTTAGTTCGAATCAAATTTTTTTGAAACAATACTAGATTTTTTATAAATATTTAAAATGCGTCAAAATATTTTTATCATTGACTGTGTCAGCATAAAACAATATTTTTTGTATAAAGGACTTTTTATGGTCTTGAAAAAAATATAGAGATCATATTTCACATAGAAATTTATATAAAAAATTTATTGTCATGTCTCATTTATTTAGATTCAAACCACAAAAATGCATTTAATAAATAAAAAAGATTATAAACTCTTTGTAAAAAGTAAAAAAGGATTACTATTCTTCAGCTCTTTATATATTTTTTGCTGCATAATCATTGTCTTGAGATATTAATGGATTTTTTTGTTTGACTTACACATCTCGTAAAAAAGCACAAATATAACATATTTTTCTAATATGAAATTTGACAGCTCAACTAAATATTATAAATTTTTATTTGCATTCAGCCGAATTCTCCAATACACCGTAAAAAAAATGTTTAAAATACGTTAAAAAACCATATTTTTATTGAAGTATGGTATAATCATATAATATTAGCAATATTAGGAAGTTTGAATTGTATATTTTGCGTATGCCCTTCTTTTAAAAAAAATACCATGAACAAAATTGTGTATATATTTAGATGTTGATGATTTATCTTTGATAAAAATTTATATTAGATATTTTGTAAGGTTGTATTTTTCAAATTACAAAATTCGATCGAACTTAATGCACTTAAAATAGAAATATTTGTCACGAAAAAAAATTTAATTGTCACTGTTATATTAAAAAAGCACGGCATGGTATTTCAATAAGAATTTTGTAACATTTCAAATGTTTTCTGTAAGCATTGTATTTTTATGTTCTAATACTTAATATCTCAACATATTTATAGTATATATATTCCACTATGATAAACAGATTATATCGAATACATCTTTTTGTTCTAAAATCAGTGAACAGGAATTCTTATATTAGTAAAAATGTTATTTTTATTTTTTGACGGACTTAATTATTATTCGTTTTTTTCTTTTTTTTATCATTTGGGATGTCATATATAATACAAACCATAGTCGATTTCGCTAGTTTATTATCGAATCAGAGTACATATTAAGAGAGAAACTAAACTAACAACTGGTAATTGATGTCGAAATAAAATGTTCAAACCCAATAAATCGGATGTGTAAATGTTACAGACCTATAAATATAAATATTGTTTGTAATTTCAATTTTTATCAAAATAAAATTTTGTTAAATTAAATCTGAAATTTTTATTGTATTTAACGGCTTTAAATACATAATAAGTGCCATTAAAATGGGCATAAATTTGCACTATTACCATAAAATTCCAATTTAAAAAAGTCTTTATAGCACATAAATACATTTGAAAAGCATAATCATATTAAAAATGTTTATTTTCGTTGCACAATAATACAATGCAAAAATATTATGATTTGATCAAATTTAAAAACCTAGAAGTTGTCATTTTTATATTTTTTTTCATTATTTTGTAATATTCTCTTAAATTTGTTATGAGAGTTCTATTTTTATCCGTTATTTCGTAAAAAGGTGCAGAAAATGACATTACTTAATACTTCATTGATTATTTCTGAAATATAATAAGCAATAATTTTTTGTTATCGTTAATTATATTATCTTTTTTGTTGGTAAAAGTGTAGTCAGAAATGCAATAAAATAAACATATTGCTTTCTGTATTGAATTCAGATCTTTAGAAAATAAGATATTAATAAGTCTCATTTTTGTGATCATAAAATTTTAATAGAAGGTTCGAATTGTTTTGAAAAATAAAATGAGGGTGCCAAAAAAATGCTTTATTTTGAATCAATCAAAAATAAACCAGAAATAAACAATGAAATGTTGTTTTTTTTACGTTCAGATTAAAAGTTTATAAAACCAAATTTCTAAAGAATTTATTTACCACCTTAAAAACGTTTTCAACTTACAACTTGTTTAAAATAAAAGAAAAAATAGAGTTTTTGCCAAATTTAAGAGTTGATATTATTTTAATAGATTTTAGATAATCAAAATGAACATATTTTGCTTATAAATTTATAAAAGGATTATTTTTTTAGTATAATAATATATCATGTCTATAAAACAAATGACTCTAAAAAAGAAAAAGTTGATTTACATATGCAATCGAAGGGCTTTGACAGCGTTATATCTATTGAATATGTGCTATATAAGAATCTTGAACAGACTTATAATCACCAAAATGTTTTCTATTGATGTATACATATTTTGATGTTTTCAAATTTGATTCTATTTTTTTATTATTTTATTTATAAGTTTTTTTATAAGAATCTATTTGATGTTTCTTATATTGAAATTGCCGCTGTCATAATGCTGCAAAAAATGTGAAAATATTGCACATTGAGTATTATATTTGTATATTAATCCGTGGTTTTCTTATATCTAGATCCATAGAATAAAATTCATATTTTTCATATAACATTTTAGTTTTTTATTCTTTTTTTACAAAATATGTTTCGTGTTAATTTATATGCTAAATGTAAACTTAAGCAATTTTTTATTTTAATATGCGAAATTTTTATAGTTAAGAATTCTTTTTATTAGTAAAACAAACTTAGAAACAAGATTTTAAGAAAAAGGCCTTTTGTCAACCAATTCAATCTTATAGCTTCAAGATTAGGAGAAGATTGGTTTTATATTGTGCGGCAAAATAAATACATAAATCGTGGAACATATGCTCATTTTCTTATGAATCTATAATTTACTTCCCGGCTTGGAACAGGTACACATGTATTTTACAGATAATAAATGTCAAAATATAATACTTCTTTAAAATTCAACCCGAGCTGACAGATTTGCGGCTTATGTATAATATTAATGTCTATTTATTGTTTTATTATATAAATGAAACATCAGTAGATTTATTTTATGTTATATCCTTCTTAAATATCTTGCATGTGACCTTAATTTATGCGTATATAAAACACATAATTTACCACATTCTCCATGATATAAATTATAAATTTAATAAAATGTATATTTTGACAGTGATATGTGCATACTAACGCCACATTTTATGATTTGAAAAGTATGATAATGAATTTATTTCGGAATTGTACTTCATTTATTTTCGGGAATTTTCCGAAAAATCGTTCTTAGATCCTAAAAAAATCTTACTATTTACTATATTCTGTCAAAATGCATCATTTTCGGCAACTCTTCTCTTTTCAAAATACTTTGCTTCATGGCTTTTTCCGCATCCGCCGGTTATAAATATCATAATGATAATTAAATAGATTTTTGAAGTGTAGATGTCATGCAGAGACATATAATATATTCTAAATTTTTCTGATGAAATATTCCCCTATAATACACAAATTTTATACTCTTCTTTAACTTTATATTAGTTTTCGGGAAATCCGAGAAATTGGAATTATTAACAAATTATAGGCAAAATAAAATGTTCATATCTGGAAAACATAAACTATATGAAATTTTGTGGTTTAATGCTTAAAAAAATATTAAATATATCTTCTAACTATATCAACATATTTGCGTTATTCTTGATGTAAGATAATTCTACCTTCTTTTGTTTTTTCTTATGAAATTCTTATATTCTAAATTCTAGAACAACATTATATTTGCTGGATGTGGCATACTTGCATGAATTAAAAAATTCAAAATTTTTCTATAAGATGGCTATATATAAAATTGTGTTTTGTATAATTGTAGATACATAAATGCAAAGATAAAAAATTTGAAATAATTTACAAAATATAAAACTTTTATATGTTATACAATTGATAAAACTATATTTAAAACAATCATTTTTTAAGATTTCTAATCTTTGAATAATTTTAATAAATTTAGACCATAAAGTTTCATTAAATATGAACAAATTGTAATAGATAATAAGAAATAGAAAACTATATAAAGCACGCAAAATTGTCAATAAAAATTCTACCGGTTATTCAATAGCATTCGACATTCAGAAGATATTATTCTGGTTATAAGTTTCGAGAATATGTATATTTATATTATAAAATATGTATTTATAACTTTAGTTGTAAAAGTTATCTTAAAAACTCTATCTTTTTTTACATTCTATATAGATTTAAATGGTTTATCTATTAAAAAATATTCGTATAACCTTACATATATTATCGGCTATAAGTTATAATTTAAGGCTGTATATAAACATGATAACAATTTTAAGACAAGCTGCTAAAAATTAACGTTTTAATCTTTGTTTATATATGCAAAGTGTAAATTAACGGCACAAATGGTAACATACACCGAATTCTGTGATATTAGAATTCCAATTCAACCGTATGTTAATTGCAGTGTATTATTATATTCAAATTTTATGACTAATTTTTTTCCACAATACAGTTTTTTAATTCTTAAATGCTATAATATAAATGAAATAATCTTATTATTTGCAAGACGCTTTTAATTATCAATAAAGGCAAAAAAAATTGCAATGCATTATATGAAAAATAAAAAAGAAAAAATTTCAAAGTTTAATTACATAAAAATAGCAAAATATAAATTTTTTGGTGTGAAAACTACAAAACTAAACAATATCTCAGGTTATATTTTATAGAAATTGCATTGTATCATAATTACAGAAATCATGATAAAAATCTTGATTTTATGTGTATAAACTATATTATTATACTACCATTGCCACTTTTTTGCTAAATAATTATAGATTGATCTTTTAAAATGAGTTCAAGCGTATTATATTCTGTAGTTTACTTTTATAAAAATATTTGAGGGTTTCATATAAAACATAATTTTTTGATTTTAAATTATAAAAAACTAAGACTTGGGGACAAAATTATTCAATCAAATTCTATGACTGTAAAAATGTAATAAGATATAAGAGTATTGAAAATTTGAGTTAAGTGTTATTGTATTAAGAAGTTTATTACATCATTTTGACTATTAAGACTTAAGCTATCATTAATAGATAGTTAATTTTGGTTCTTGATCATAAAACACTGTTATATGGTAAAAGTATTAAGACTTTAGTTTTATTATTATAGTAATTTCAAAATCTAATGTGACGCATATGAAACATAAATTTGCCGAATTAACGCATATTTATATGATTTTTTTATATGTAAGATATGCAAAAATAATTTTCAAACAATCTCTTCAAATAGCAGATCTATAAATCATATGTTGTGTGTTTTAGCCACATAAATAATGATTTTAAACATGATAAACCTATAAAACAAGTTATAAAGTGCCAAATACATTATTTTCTGACATTATATTTACCATAAAATCTAAAAAAATTTGAATCAAAAAGCACTTTAAAAAATTAGATATCTTATAAAAATTTCTAATGATATATAAATATATTTAGATATTATAGTAAATCACGTAAAAAAAGTAAGTCAAAAAATATTATGATTACAATAAAATGCAGAATTTAAATAAACTTTCTTTTATATTGGTTATTAATGTGCCATCTAAAAGCATCCAGTGTATTATTGTTGTATTCTAAACTACAAGATAAATACTATTTTGTTTTCTGAGAAAATATATGAGATATTACAAAGATGATTGAGTAAATAATCGATTGAGATATATATAAAGGCAATGGTAATTATCATTAGAAAAATGTTTTTATTATAAGTTTAAAACGTATAAAAACCCTTTCTATATATATTTCTTGTAATCTTATGTAAAAAGGGCCATATAACTTAAAAGATAAAAGGTAGCGCATTTTCGTATGGTACCAAGATAATTTGTTTGTGGCAATATTAATGTCCACCAGCATATAAAAAATATAAAAAACTTATTTAAGTAAATTCAAAAATACAGATTTGCGTGTATGATAGGCAGTCAATTGTACAATTTAATATTTTTTATGGGTATAATTGGGTTTTGCGTTATATGTCTTTTTTAAAGAATACTAATGGTATTACAGTAGTAGTTCATTTTTCCTGATTTTTATATCGTACATATTAACATAAAAAAAAAAATTGCAAAATAAAATTTAAGATGTACAAATCATGCAAGATTCGTCGTAATATCACAGAAAAAAATACTTTTAAATCAACTTTCTCTTGTTAAAAATACAATTTTCGATATCTGTAAATTATAACTAAAAATGAAATTTTTTATTTTTTTTAATGGTGGGATTAAAAAACTCATAATAGCATATACTTCTAATCTAATTTTATAAAAAAAATATAAGTATATTTTTTTTAAGAATATTGTAATGTTAGTGTATAGATTGACAGCAAAATGTATTTCTATCTGATATTGCGAATTTTCAAGAATTTCAATCATTATGAAATATAATGAAACATGTTTAGTTATGCAAAATACTAAATTCTAGTAAAATCTATATACTAGCAATTAAATATAAAGAAAAAACATGACAAATATGTTTTTGTGCGTGTAGACACAGAATATATCAGATTTTGCTTAGATTTAGAAGATAAAATTTGTAATTTGAAAAAAATTCAAAATTAAGATTATCTGTATAAAAAAATCCAAAAAAATTTCATTTAAAAATTTACAAATAGTTTTAATATCCATAGATCGGCTATTAATGTGTGTGCGTAATTAAACTTCAACTTCTCTATAGTTTTATGTAGCCTATTGCAAGTTAAATGTTATTTTTTGATAGCATATATAATATTTATTGCAAGAAATCATCATCTAAGGGTAAAATATTTGTAAAATACTTTGCATATGAAATAACTTTATACAATTTTTAGTGCAGAACATTTTTTTGTCATATAAGTCTGAATTTTTGTCTATTACATTCTAAAATCAGCACATGAACCGTGTATTAAAACAATAAAATTATCAGTTATTATAAAGAAAGCAAAATGAACATTTTTAGGAACTCTTAAGACAATACGAAGTATCGAGGAAATATGTGAATTCTTTTTATCATCCGAAATTTTTTTGTAGTTTGTGTTTTAAAATTTTAAATACCCGTCGAATTTGTTTATAAGTATAGATCCTATGTTTAGAGATAGATTTATAGCTCTTTTTCGGCAGAAAAAAGGGCAGAAAAGTTTGCAGACAATCTAAACACTCTATTTTTTTGTATACATAAAGCAATGGCTTCATATTATAAAATATGCACAAACCTTATTTTACTATTCCTTATTAAATATAATAACAATCTATGTCAGAACTATTGGCGGTACTATAGTGACAATCTCAATAAAAAAAACCCTGAATATTTTTTAGTAACTATGTTGAATAATGAATACAAATTTATGAATTGAATAAGCATTAAATTTATAATTTTTATATTAAAAAGCTTGTCAGCGCAAAATAAAGCTTGTGTTACGAATATAATTTTGTTATAGTGATAGCAAAAAGCACAAAATAATCTACATGTGCATTTCAGGTGCATAAAATACGCTCTTTTTCGATAAGAATAAATTTTATAGAATAATTATAGATTTTCATATAAGATTATATTATCACACTATATATATATATTTGTAGTTACACAACAATGATGTATGAAAATGTAGATTAAAATATAGTAAACAAATTTTGATGTAGTTTTATGTCCGATTATCGTAAGATTGCAATCTTTGTGATAATATTATTACGAAATATAATAATAGTCTTGAATAGAGGTAAAAAATTCATATAAGATATAAATAGCATATAATTCTAAATGAAAAGGTTTTCACATAGTAAAATAAAATAAATCAACCACTTTAACGTATAAATACCAGCTTAAGAAGAGGCAAGAATAGAAAAACATAGATTAGTACAATACATAACTCCAAATCTATATATTAGAAGATCTTTTGTACGAGATTTACAAGAAGTGGAGAAACTGAGAAACAAAAAAAGGTTTCTAATGACAAAAATATGGTTTTCAGCAATAAAATATATGTAAAGAAAATTTTCTAGTTCATAAAAGTATAGTATGCAAAACGTAAATTTTTTATTAGCTTTACTATTGTAAACCAGTATTACGGAATTATTCAGATCTTATATCCATCAAAACATTACATATTCTGCATCATAATTAAATAGCAAAAAATTCATTAGAAAAATAAAAAGTTGTCAAAGAAACTGTATATTCAAGTGTAAATATGCATTATCAATATGTTTTCTCAATTGTTTTATTTCTTTATTTTTGAGCATTTTTAGTGCAGTATTGAAATAATTGTAAGTATAAAAATCAAAGACAGTAATTTTATATATATAGGAGTTATTTATGTTTGGGTGCCTTTTACTTACCTTTTAAATATAAAACCTCGCAAAATCATTACAGTCAAAAAAAACGAGTTTTATGTTCTAGAAAAAAGAATTAGATTGTTGTAAAATCAATTTTAAAGTTTTAATTTCATGATAATTCTCAAGCTCGTTTTGAATGCGATTTTTCGACTAAAAAATATGACTGTAAGAAAGTCAATGCAAGAAGAGGCTTTTACGTATTGATTTAAGATGTATATCACATATAGTTTATACTAATAATGCAAAAAAATTTATTTATATTAAATCATATTTTAAGAAGATTAAATTTATTTTTTGACATTTTGTAAGAATATTTTACATATTTACCTCTTTTACCTTTTTGTTATTTTTTCTCATACACCTTGGGTATATATACAATTTAAGTTTAGTAAATTTACACATTATTGGGCGAAACTAAATTGTTGTCTTTATATGTGATATTTTTTTTGGGTGATTTGAATTACCTTAATTTTTTAACATGATATATTTATATCTAGATTATCACAACATCCGTAATATAGATTTACCATATTAGTAACTTTAGATATTGTTTGAATGTGTTATTGCATGAACAGAGTGCAAAACAAAAAGAAAAAAATGCATTTTTATGATCAAACTAACAATATATTGCATGATTGATATTTTTTTGCATCAAAAAACGTAATATGTAAGTAATGCATACATTTAAAATCATTTTTAACATGGAGTATATCTGGGAAAGACCACATAAAATCCGATAAAATATAATTTTTTGCGTTTATTATATATATAATCTGATATTATGAATTTTTTACTAATATCATACATAAATTTGTGACAATATAGACAGCATACACTATGAATAATGCGAATTTACTCGTCAAAACTAATAAATTAGATGTATATATTATTTAGAAATAGATTATCTAATTCTTAATGCTACAAAAATATTTAAAAGTTTAAAACTCAAATGACAAATAGTTTGCGATTTTGCTCCTTTTTATCTGCAAAATACAACCTATTTAGTATAATTTTTATACTAATATGATATATATAACATGTAAATTATAAAAAAAACTTCTATAGGCTTGTTTTTCATAAAAATATGACAATATACTATTAAAAAATGAAATTTTTATCTTTTATATTGTAATCTCAAAACACAGCCTATTCTCATTAAAACAATCTCAAATATACTGATTCGAAGGAGAATAAACAACGCATGAAATTATCTAGACCAAAAAACAATATTTTATATTCTTGCAATTTAGAAGCCTTTACAAATTTTATTTTAGGTAATAGATGTATTATTTGCATGCTTAATGTGTTCAATTTTATACTTTGTGATTCTTTCAATATTATAAATGGAAAAATGTTTTACATTAACCTAAAATCATACCAGGAAACTTTTCTATATTATGTAAAAAATTTAAAGATATAGTATATAGTTTTGTATCTAATGCATCAAAGATAATTTATATCTTCTACTTTATTTATAATATCATATGGCATAAAATATTTTTTGCTGCTACGATATATCATATGCTATATATAATGGAATTTATGGTGGCAACATAAGCAGTAGCGCATTCAAACTTTTTATCTAGAAAAAAACTTTAAATTGATGTCTTGTGCGTTTAAGACGTATATTTAAAGGTTTTGTGGCGTGATTTAATGCTTGAGATACATGATACTTTGATTGAAAATTGAGCATCAATAAATATTAAAATCAATTATTTTTTGCAATTATGTTTATTTAATTGTATTTTATTTTATTTTTCTCTATTTTTACTTAATAATTTCAAATAATACAAATTCGTGAATGTTTGTCTCCTAGATAAGATACCTGTATTTTTTTATAATTTCAGTTTTTAAAAAACATGATATGATATGAAGAAAATATTCAAATATAATTATAATAAGAAAAGCAAAAAATATATAGCGAGCATATTTGTATATATGAATATTACTTAAACATTGACGTAAATATATCACTCTGTCATAATATCAGTAAAGCAGAAAATTATTTATATATTATAACGGAGAATATAATATGTGTTCAAAAATATTTTATGAAAAAAGGTTCAGAAAAACGTAAAATTTCAACAACATTATAATTTAAAGAATTACTTTTCAATAAATAGGAATAAAATTCTTTTATCTTGTAGATTACAATTTTAAATCACAGGAAATCGAGATTATTCATTTGCAAATTTTACCATCATATATTCGATATATTCTATATATTTCTTGAATAAAAATTTCAGTCAAAAAATTTGTTTTAGACAAGTATTAAATGATTTATTTCGCTTATTTTTTTAGTAAAAAAACAAATCGTGATATATTTTCTATTTTGGAAAGTAAATTTTTGCTCTCGATTCTTAAACTAAATGTAAAGTCAGGTAAAATCTTCGATTCAATAATTTTAACAAAATATTTTTATTAGTTTAAAAATTAAATACGTTTCTGTAAATATTCGTAGTTGTTTGCGAATGTATATTCGGTTGACGGCGCTACAAAAACTGTGTTTTGAAGAAAATCAAAATTTTCGTTAAAATCTAGGCTTCTATTTTCAATCAAAAAAGCTGTAAAAAGCTTATAAAAATGCGCAAATTTCATCTCAAATTTTTAAAGTCGTATTTTCTCGCATTCCAAGTAAATTGTACCCATACTATAAACAATTCTAGTGGGAAGACTGAAATGCTACTTATCTTCTTAATTTATTGGATAACTTATTCCGGTTGATCATTACTGAAAATGAGCCGTGAAAAGGTATATAAATATTCATTATGTGTCAATTATACAAAGTAACTCTTCGTATAGAACATAAAGCTATCAGATAAAAAAAATATTTTGTATATTTAATGTCTGACGAAATGCTTTCTTTTTGTTCATTTATAAACGAGTCTGATGCTAGTGAGGATTTAATTGGTTATCTGCTTTGAGGAAACATCGTTATTATTATAATGTTGGCTTGCATACCTTCCCTTGCTTACTGACAATGTGTAAAGTTGTTTAAGAGCCATTATAAATAAAATTAATGATGCCAAAATCTTTTTACTAATTATATACTATATATTGTTTTCTGTTCACTTGTAGTCACGACAATAAGACGAGTTTGAAATTTAATAATGTTTTGCGTGCGATGATTTCTAGCCCTTTAATATTTCTGCTAAAATATTGTTCATATATTTTGAATTATAAACTGATATAAAAACAAAGAAAACGGATTTAAAATTATATATAAAAGTTTATATCCTACACATAAAAAAGAAAACATTTTGAATTCACGATATAATAATGCGATATAATATATAAGTATATAATATTTAAATAAGGGGATATTTTATAATCTTACAGCTACTATATAAAATAAGAAATATAAATTTTTATTTTATCAATCATATATGGAAATAATATGAGAAAACCTATTGTTTTTATAATATACAAAAAATTCTTGGTCCTTTGGCAAGAATATCAATCCAGTTTTTATTAAAATAACCGAATTTATGTATTTCCTTTTGCAGAAATCTTTTTAAAAGTATTTTAGAACATATATAATATCCTTATAAAATAATTTAGAATGCCCATTTTAGGATAGTGCTAAGATTTTCGGCTTTTAAAATATTAAATTAGTTCAAATATGTTAAAGCTTATAAATAAATAATTATAAGATTCATAGAATAAATTTATGTTAAGATTAAACAAGTTATGTGTTTCTATTATGAAAAGAATATTTTATCGGAAGATCAATCGAGTGATATTTTTTTAGTTCTATAGAGATATGTCTATATAAAAAATACTTGATAAATAATTTTTGCCCTTTGACCGAATTTTTCCTTGGAATTATTGTAAATAGCTAATTTCATAATTTCATACAAATAAAATAAGATTATTAAAAGGCGAATTATGATGCTTACATAAAAATTAAAAAAGAAAACATTATTAGCATTCAAGATAATTAAAAGATTAATCAAAAAATAATATTTTTTGAACAGATAAGCATTATATACATCTTCTAATGGGTTCTTTTTATTAACATCAAGCAAATTGTCAAATAAAAATTCAAATATTATAACATCTTATATCCTTCTTATTTGTTTGGTATCTATACAATATAACTTGAATATTATATTTAACACATTACATTAATTATATTTACAGTGGTGTAGTTTATGTTTTATATATTTTATCATGATTTTGCGATAAATGATATACCGTATTTTTGTAAATATATATTTTATTTGATTTTAATAATCACTGTAGACAATGTTGAATTTAATATATGTACTTTGTTTAAATATTATTAGAAAAGTCAATATTTTCAACAAGATTACATTATCTAATATATATTGAATTTTACTACTTTTTTCATTAATATATAAAAAAAAAGAAAGGTAATTCTGATCTTGAACCAAATATAAAAAGTGCGAATTTGGTATCGAAATTATATTTTCTATTTTTTATACACATATAATTAAATTTTTCCCTCACTCATTTTAGAAATCATTGAAGTCAAAATCATTGGCTCTATGGAATTTATATTGGTACATAAGTTTTGTATGCATATATATTTCATCAAATCCTGCAATTTATATATATAATACACATAAATCAGCATATTTTGAAGGTAAAATACATAATTTTACATAATTCGGTAGTTTCTTTACATTATGAGCAGTAAAGCTTCATTTGATACGATAAATAATTTTACTTATTTTTAGTATAGATAGATTTAAATTGTAATTTTGTGATATAATACACTTTTATAGAAAGCTATCTTATAAAATATTCCGCTCCTGGCAATCGGGCATTTAGTCTATTGTAGGTAAGAATCCTATTGTTTTTACAAATATTATATATTATCAGCCTTCTTTTTTTACGTTTAGTTAGCAACATCTTATTGATACAAATTATGAAAATGACTATCAATAAGCAAAAAAATCATATTACTTAAAATCATAGTAATTCGATGTCCATATTACACCATAAAATTACGATTATCATATGACACTGTACGATTCTTTCAGTTTCAATATGACTCCTGAATGAGATATGAAAAACCTTTGAAATGTTTGTGATTTTCGACGTTGATAATAGAAGAAAAGTCCACCTTTGCAACAAAGATTTATACCGTTTTCGAAATTTATGTGTATATAAATTATAACTTTTAATATTTCTTTCTGCTTTTTTCATTTTCTAAAATATTTTTACGTTCATTATCAGCCGTTTTTGCTATAGCAAAAATCTAAAAAGATAATTATACCTAGAAAAAAAAGAACACATTAATGGATAATATATATGTATGATTTCATGGTTTAAAATTATATAGATATATTTAAAAAACATATTTTTTACCGTTTTATTTGAGTTTTAAATATGCTCTATATCCATTTTTTATCGGGATTTCCAATATGCTATACATTTTAATTAACTTTTTTATTATAAATTACATTATTATAATACGATTTTGACCTAGAAAACGGCAGATCTAGCAAAATTATTTATATAAATTTTTAATGGTTTTTATTAGTAAAAAATGTAAATTTTGCTATAAAAGATATGTCGTTGAAAAGACATATTGAACCACGAAATTTTTCCAATAAACAAATAAATAAGAATTACTTATCGATTTATAGTCATACTGTGTATTTAAATGCATTAAAATTCCTATTATTATTTATCTTCAATTTATAGATTCGAATTTGGTTTGTTCTTTGTTAATAAGCTTTAAACATTTCCCATTGAATTTATTTTAATAAACCCATAAAGACAGTCTAAATTGTATTTTTGGTCTAACTAAAATACATAGGGTCAAAATAATTGCTACTACCCTTCTTGAAAAATTATCAAGCAAATCTATCTGTAATTTCGTTTTTTTTGTCGAAAATGCATCGATTCGTACGTTTTAAACGTAAAAAGGTTTACTTTCGAGGAAAAATTTTCAAATTCTCTATTAAAATATGAGTACCTTATGGAATCAAATAAAATAATCTACTTAAAATTGATTTAATATATTTTAGTGTAACTTATAGATTCTGTTAAATTTATAAACAGTAATATCACAGTAACAAAAAATTTATAAAAGAAACCAAAATCAAAAGGTGTTATTAGTATGAAAGGTGATTTTTATATGAGCTAAAAATATCCCTTTCTTGAACACATAAAATACTATTATAATGATTAATTTACAGAAAAATTAATATTTTTTATAACAGTGATAAGAAAATCATTTAATATATTTTTTTTAAACACATTACTTTGTAATATGGCCCCTGTTTAATATTGAGAAATATCACTTTACAACAAATATCAATATCTTTTTTCATATCATATATCTAAACTTATATTATATAAGGAAATTCTCAAAAAAGATACAATATTTTTTTCAATTTGAGTATTATTTATAACAAAATATAATATAAAAAATAGAAATTTAAATAAAAAAATAATTTCGATCAGATCAAATTGAATAAAATAAAGATTATTCTTTTTGATTTAAACAATTTGAGAAAATCCAGAAAATGTTTGTTTATCGGACAGAAATCTATAGATATCAATGAATTGGTGTATAATTCAAGTTGATTTTATGAATGAGACATTAAAATCCGAAATACAGTAAATTGTACGAGTATGATTAAATTCCTTTTATATCATGTAAATCATATAAAAACGATAAAAATTCCTAAAGCGGTACTGAGCTTGATATAAAGAACTTAAATATAATTAGAAAACCCTTTTAGATATAAATTTACTTATTACATGTATGATAATATAATTTATTGGGAAAACATTAATATAAATAAATTTATCCGTATCTCAGAAAAACACAAAACCGGATTAATAAAAAAATAATATGAAATATCCTTTGCGCAGTTAAAATAATCTGTAATACTCTTTAGTAAAGACATCTTTATCAGGATCAGGAACTTAGAACGAATATAATATATGGTGTTAATCTGCAAAAAAAATGATAATTTCGTGTAAAACACTATATTTTACATTTAATGATCTATGATATCTATTGTACCGTACAAGCTCTGTGGTTCTCATCGTTATATTTTAATCTTACCGTAATTTTCTTCAACTATATATGCAATCCATTAGAACTATACCTGTAATAAGCACCAAATTTAAATTTATCTAGTTAGTAATTTAATTTTTATAAAGGCATCAAGGGAAAACTATAACGTTTAAGTCTGCTCTTAACATCTTCTGATATCTTTTCTAACTAATCTACATTGATTTTATTTTAAATTCAACAATTTTTTAAGTGGAACTGTAATTATTATATAAAATACAATGATGAAGGTTTTAATGAAAATGTTTCCTTTTTTTATACATGTGTCCAAATTTGACTCGTTAATTCTGCTAACTTTATGAAACTATGATCTATCTATTTCTCTAACTTACAGACAATATTTAACGCTATATTATTCTTTTTAACATATCTAAAAACCTTCTTTTTATATAATTAATTTATAAATCTTTTCCCGCACACTATTCACATGTCATAAAGACTTTGTATGATTTAAAATGCGTATTTTTGTTGCAATAGTTCTCAATATTATATATCATGTAATGCGTGGGTATACTATTATGTGTGAATGGTTTTTCCATCAAAAATAATCATTCTAATGCAAAATATATGTATAAAAACATTTATGTGCCCAAAATGATATAATGTTATATATAGTATATATTCGTATAAATCAACCATTTTTTGGGTGTTTGCTGTCGTTAACATATTCAGACTATATAGATTACAAACTAAATTATGGATCACAAATGAAAGTCTTGAAAATGTATACTTTGTGGTAGAAAAATATGAAATTATGTATTTCATAAAACTTCAAAGGCATCTTTCTTTAAAATTATAAATACATATAACATACACAAAAATCTTTGATTAACTTGATTTATTTTTGTGAAAAAATTTTATAGAAAATAAAATAAACTTGTTTAAGCAAATATAAAAACATTAGCCGATATAGTTTACAGTAGCATATACTAATTTATAACACATGATTCGAACATAAAATAAAAGTTTATGCACACAGATAATTCGATAATGATACGACAAAATACTATGCTACATAATTACATCGATATTTAAGGAAACACAGTCAACCTATTTTAATACTACTTTAAATATAAATTTTTGCTGTTCATACTTTATGTATGCAAAATTTTTACAAATACTGTCTTTTAGTTTTTAGATTGTAAATGATAGCTTATTATGTATATTTATATAAAACATAAAGATAAAATAACTTCACAAATTTCATGTGATTTATATTTATAATTTACAATACTTAATAACGAGAAACTTTTATGTATATAAAAGGCATAAAACCGCTCAACTGCACTAAATTATCTTTCTAAGTATAAAACCTAAATATACAACATATAATCTAAGAACACATAATATGATATGTTGTTTTTAATAAGTAAAACATAAGTGTGTTTAATTTTCCTTTATATAAACATATCAAGGCAATAAACATCTTCTATGATTTAAAAATGAATTATTAATCTCTGCTTACTAAAGGGATTTATATTTTCATTTTCTGATGAACGGTATAAAAAACCTTTCTTCAATATATTTATTCTAGTCTTTCATCCGTTTTCTTTAAAAAACTATTTTAATTTTTTCTAATACCCCAGGGAACTAGAAATTGATAAAATAAAGTATCAAATTATATATATATCGAATATTAAAATTTGCATTTAGACATATCGAAATATAAATTTTAAAACAAAAAAACCAGATAAATTCCGTTAAAAAAAGTAGAAAATATTAGATTACGTCAAATCGAATGTACATAAAAAAATTCAATCTTTTTGCTCAATTGTATAAAATGTTAATTTTCTCAGAAAATCATCAGAATGAATGAACGCATTAACAAATATATAGTCATTTTTATTAAATCGAATTAAATCTTAAACGCATATGATAAAAAAATAAATTAGATTTACCCATTTAATCATTTAGGCTAAGTAAAAATCTTCTTGCACGCTGAATCACACAAGAATTGTTTTTAGGGCTGTCTTTACGAACTACATGTTTATTTTTTTGTCCTGTAAAATATGAGAGAAAAGAAATATTGCATTAATAATACATCTGACAGTAATATAGATTTTAAGGAATTATCTATTAGCTTTAGCATATTTATCTAACCTAAAAAGATATTTAATTTGGTTGAACAAAAAATTCAAAGACAAAATACAATTTATATATACTATCTTGTGGCCCAATTCATTTTTATAGGCTAAATAATTGTTTTTTAGTTATACTAATGCAAAAATATGTCAAATAAGATTCGATGTGTGTTTGATATATTTACAGCATAGATGTACTATCGATATTATATATAAAAAAAACCTAAAAATAAACAAAAAACGATTTGATTATAGAAATATATAGTGACGCATTGAATCAAATATTTATGTTTGTAGGAAGTATAATTATATTCATAGTATATATTTAATAAAAATATTACATAAAAAAATAGATTAAAAGATACAGGAACATCTTCAGTGAATAAGAAGTATATCAAATCAAAATCATAATTTGTTTACAAGCATCAATTAGTGCACAAACTTTACAAAAAGCATCAACTAAAGAAAAAACACATATTAAACACCAACAGAATCGAGAGGTATTAGAGTTATTCAATTAGATTCGGTATATAATTCACATAAAAAAGAAAAATAGATCAAAAACAATTCTAATTGTGAATCCAATATGTCTCACGAAAGTTCCGATTATAAATTCTATTGTCCTGATGATATGATAAAGAGTTTGAATCATGTCCAATATATGTTAATTTTAAATAATTTTAAACAATTTAAGAACAAATAAGTAAATTTACAAGATAAAATGAAACGAGTAAATAATGTATTATAGAACAAATTCACATAGTTTTTACACAATAATATATTTTTGCTACAGAATTTGCCATTTACCATTATTTGGTTATGTAGAGCTTGATTTTTATTATATATTAGTTTACCATAGCATCAATGATATCAACTAAAAAATTTTTATAATCAATTTTACATAATCTAAATATAAAATATCAATATTATCAATAATTTTTATTGAAAATATAGATAAATTAAAACACCGAAAATGATTAAAAGAAAAATGATTTGTTCCCTGTGGTTTTTTCCATGAGCATAAGCAAAAATGATAAATATTGAATGCCCAAGTTTTCATATGTTCTTCAGATATCGATTTTTTCTTAAACTAACTTTTTCTTGTAATGGTTATGGCATCAACTTTTTTTAGCGAATAATGAGCATATCAAAAATTTATATTGGAAAATATAAAAATAAATATATCGAGGAGATAAATTGATAAATTCGTCCATAAATTGTTCCGATTATCGTTTTGCTTATTTGTTAATTATATTAGTTAAACTAAGAAACAAAAAAAAATATACTTATAACTTATGTGTATACGCTATATTAATCCCAGCACTTATAATTTCTTCAGATATATTTTTCCCGTTCCACATATAAGAAACAACTGTAAAGGATTTTTATCGACTGTTTTTCACAACATATTTTATCTATAAATCGAATTATTAATCCTTTTTATTTTTATTATTAATTATATATTTTTAAATAAAATATTATAAAAAAATTACTGTGTAATAATTTTTATATATTCCATCTTAAATACCCACTTTATATATTTTTTTTCTTTTGAAAAAAAAACACCCCGATTTTTAGTTCATTGTAAAAAATAGTTACCAATTTATGTAATAAATAAATTATATATCCGATTGTTGTTTCCGATGCAATTCGTTATCTTTTATATTTTTTCACATTTCATAATTTGCTTTCCATTATTCCTTTTATTTTACGGCTACTTCTAGTTTCACTTGGTTTCCATAAATTGTATAAGCAAAATTTTGTGTAAAAAAAAAACAGCTTCAAACGTACTTTCTAGAAAAAAAACTAATTGTTTTGATTTTGACTGTTATAGGTGTAGTACTTACTCAACTAAACATAAAAGCAATGATTTATAAACAATTTCAATAAAATCTCACGGTCTTATATACTTTAATATACATAAGCTATAAAAAGCAAATTACAGAAAAATTACTTAAGTAAAGTAGTATCTTTAAAAATAAAAAAAATCTTATTTTTACTTTTGCTAAAATATTTGGAATCTAACACGCAAAAACCGAACTTTATATTATAAAAATTAAAATAAATTTATAAACGATTTACATATACAAAAATGCTTAATATGTTGTCTTTTGTAATATCTGTAAAATTTGATTGCGGTTTATAAAATATAACCTAGAACCTCACAACATTTGCAATCTTTTAACCGTATATTCTACATCTAACTAAGAAAAATACAATAATATGAAACATAGATCAATATATAGCAATTTTTTAATCTGAAAATCTTTAAATCATTCTAATTAATAGTTTTTATATTACGAAAATATGTGAAAGATTAATGTTTAAAATTCATATTAGAAAGACAAATATAGAAAATCTTGCTCTGTAAAGTTTTGACGGACAAAAATATACTTTGCGCATAAAAAATAAAGGCAGTATGTGCCAAACACACTTGAGATACCAAAGTGGGCATGGGCATAAAAACAGGCGTATTTCTGACACTTATATTTAAATATTAATAGTTAAGAATAACACGTGATTAAAAAAAGGTTTAAATATCTAAATGTACATTTTAATCTTTTCATTAGCTATAATTTTTTCTTTTTGCAAAATAAATTTTTCATTTTAATATAAAAAAATGAATCCATTTTAATATATCGAACATATATTTAAGATTTTATATGTATTTTTAAACAAATCAAAATCATCTACATTTCGCAAAAAAAATATAAAGAGGTTCACAGGTACATTTATTATAGCTTATGTTAAAAACTGCACTGGGAAACTTTATTTTATAGATTTGAAATTTCTTTGAATACATTAGAATAAGAATATTGAGTTAATCTATATTTTTTTGCATACACTATAAAAATTTACGTTAAATGATAAATTAGCTTGAATTAAAGTATAATAACTGTGTGGAAGGCATTAATATATTTTACAGAAGAAAATAAGGAAATATATTAACTAAATATTCAAGAACTTTTGTCCGTTTGTTGTAAAATTTATTTTGAATCATGAAAATTAAATAATTCGTTGATTTTATGAAATAAAATATTTCTAATTATAAGGAGAAACAAAACAAAGCAAATTTTATAGGGTAAATAAAACGACTCATTTGCAAAAATATAGAATATTGCATGTTAGATTATATATACTACTAGACGCAATAAATTTTGCATAAAATACTAAATAAAAATTTTTTCCTCTCATTATAAACAAAAAAATTGCAATAAATAGTCATCATATGATATTACTTACCTGAAAATTTAATGGTTTAAAAGGGACAAGTATGAATTTGGAAAATAATCTAACAGGTTGGTAAATCAGAATATAAAATCTAGTAGATACAGTAAAGATTTGTACTAAATATATATTTTGTCGATCTAATTTTTATATGCATCGTAGAACGACCAAATAGTGCAATCGGAAATTAAATGTGAATGAGTACAGCATCAATTAATGAAATAATCTTGTTGATGATAATATCGATTTCATAATATTTAATACTTTTGTAGCGAATATCAAATATTCTTCACGGTATTCTCTCTAGGAATCCTTTAGAACCATTTTAAATACCCTTACTTGCAATTTATATTGATCTGCTAATATTCAGCTTTTTTTTATTAAGATTAATATTTTCCAAAAGATATCTGTCTTGATTTTAAATTATTTAACATTACAATCTATTAGGATTGATAGTAAGCATTTTTATTTCAAATGCACTTAAGAAAAAATTTAATGTCTGTAAATTTTATTATAATCCCCGAAAAATACTTAAAAGTATTTATTTATTTATAGAGATATGATAGAATATAATTCAAACAAAAGCAAAATATATGCAAAACATTATAAAAATCGATTTGGCAACTGTTGTAATTTAGAATATAAAATGTTTAAATTGTGTAGAAAGCAACACTTATTTATGATTCAACTGCCAGATAATAATATAAATTTTGATATTATGAATAAACTGATTGCTAAAAATATTTTTCAATAAAGAATACTATATCGCCTTTTATTGGTTAAAAAATTTATTTTACTAACTAAATAATTATTTTAGAAGCATAAGGTCTTTGTTAAATTTCTTAATTCAGCAGATGATATAAAATTTATATGACTGACTTTTTTTTGCAAGTAGTTTTAACAAAGTATATCATCTGCTAACACATTTTAGTAGCATACGTTTATCTGCTTGTAAAATAGAACCGAAATGAATTATTTATAAATCAAAAAGGGATGAAATTTTATTTTATATAGTACATAATATACTATTACATTTATGTATTCTCAATCAGTTACAATTATTATGTCTATTTTTTGTACGTAAAAAGTCGTGCAGCCTAATCAATATATGAATTCTAACAAGATATTATCTCAAGGTTATATTAATATTGATATTGCTTTCATTGTATTAAATTTAACGCAGAACAGTTCTGTATTTGCTCAAATATAATTTTTTAATATTCGCAAAAACAGCATTTAATATATAATTTTACGGCTGGTTTTCAATTATATTAATAGTTGTTAATAAATAATAATAGCAAAATTATAAATTATAGATTTCGTATTTGCATTATAATATCATTTTATACGAACTTTTTATTTTCTGAATAGTACAGTCTAACACTATTAATAAAACACACATGTCTTGATATTTTAACATCTAGTTTCCTATCAAGAAAAAATTTTAAGACCAAGAAAATACAAAAACAACATATTCGGTTTTTATATATTTTATAAATGCATGCATGGGATACCAAATTGTTTTATGTGCAAGAAAAAATCAGATCAAACCCATTGCGAATAAGCTTTATTCTTAAATCAGTTGATATAGTAAAGTTTCCAAAATTCTATTAAAACAACAATCGCATCAGTTCAATTACAAAAAGAAAAGGCAAAAATGCACATATTTCATTGTATTTATATCCTTTAAGTACAATTTAAAGCATTTTTGCAATCAGTTAATCTTTTTTTAAAGCAAAATTTGTTTTTGATAACAAAAATTAATAGCATGTCGAGACTACTATACTTTGAGTATATTAACTGTATAAAACAAAACACTATAAATGATTTATAATTAAGCGTAAAATAAAAGGGTTGTGTATCTTTCTTTATCCCAGCTGAATTTTCTTTAAATTTAAAGCATTCAATATAATACAATAAAGTTTTTAAATACCTAGATAAATGCATAACCTATATAACTTTAAAAATTTGTATAATTAGCAATATTATTTTGCTATTTTTAATGAAATCTATTTCTAGAGTGGCGGTAGTACGTACCTAATATTTTGATATAGAGAATAATTATAATTAGCATTTTGATACAAATTCACACAGAAAATACCTTTTTTTGTATAAAATAACAAAAAAATAACTTGAAAGTAAGTAATTACTAAACATCAACGTAAATTTAGCTGAGAAATTCATCAATTTTGTTAAATTCATTATTATCGTATGATATTTATCAAAATAAATTAACAGATGTTTTAATTTTTATGATGAGGATCATATGATCTTTCTTATTTTTAATGTACAAATTGGCTGCATTTAAATAAAAGTAGGAGTATATATTAATATATTGTGTTTTTGCTATTTAATGCATATATTTTTTCTTATAATTAAAAAAACACAATATGAACAATAATTTAAATAACTTTTACAAATTAAATCATTTAAATTATTAAAGTCAGAATAACGCAAAAGCTATCCGAATTATTATACACAAAAAAAATTACAGCAATAATCAGATTTTTTTTACATTTCGATGTATTATAATATATTTGAATTTTATTCTCAAAAGTTGTTTTTCATCTTTTCCTATATTTTTTTATTATATAAAAAAGGTACATAAAAAACATTTACTTATAAAAAAAGTTAATCTTTAGGTTGTATAAGATTGCAAAAGACATATGAAGAACGAATTTTAATTTTAGTTCAGTTTATACGTCGCCCTATGTTCATATTAGCCCAAAAATAATATGTAAAGATGTATATTAATTTAAATACACACCCACTGGCTGTTTATACATAAAAAAAGGCGTTCATCTATATCTTCATATAGCTGATTGAGACATATCATTCATATGAAAATGGATTATTAAAATTTAAGACTCAACTCTTGGAGTCAAAGAATCTCTTTATCGATTTTTATATAGTAAAATCATAATATTAATGTAGTTATTACTATATTTTATCTATTTTATGTCCCTATAATGACATACCCAACACCTCAAATATAAATTCACTTAATTATTGATCATAGTGGTGTTCTTATAAACTATATGTGTAGTATTATTCTTTAGTAAAATTTAGCTATTGTTAAGCTCAGCATACATTTAATTATGGTCTGAAACCAATTCATTTATATTACAAATTATGTATACGAATTTTTGTAGGTGTATGTGCATTACTAGATATAATTTACCATTATTTATATAATTTTAACCCTTCATAGAATATACTCGCTCCATTTTTTTAACACATATAATATTTGAATATTCCACAAAATCTGTTCAATTTTCAATCCCCAAAGATCAATTCGTATAACATATGAAAGAGATCATCACAAAAATATGTTTTCTAAAAATTGCATTTCAATTGTTAGAATGAATTGCGTATCAATATAAATGATATTTTTTCAGTTAAAACTTGAACATATTTAGATTACGATCGTATTAGATAAATTGATGGTATTTTTAAAAAACAAGCTTGTAACTTTAAAACTATAAAGTAATCATGTAAATTGCATGTTATATATATCAGTTCAAAGGCAGATAAGGTCGATTAAAATCAACGTCATAAACAAGAATCGATCTGTATTTTATTTAAACTTGCTTTAATCCAGCAGAATGGTCGTCAGTTAATAATTTTTTGCATCATATTTCGTTCGGGTGTGAGATGCACAAAAACGTTCAAACCTCAAGATTTCGTTAGATAAATTTAAGTGTGGCTAAAACATCTTTTTGAATATAATATTTTTCAGAGATATATCATACTTTACATTTATCACCAACAGAAGCCTTATTTACTTCCCACAGCAGAAAAAAGAATGTTGAGATGAATTTTTTTACAAATGATTAACTTTCGTAACGAATTAGGTTTACTATTTTGAAATATATAATGCTAAAAATTAAATTTGGGTTATCTAAAACTTTTGAGTTTAAGGAAATGCTGGATTCTTTAAAATATTTAGAGCTAAAAAAATACATTTTTTAATGATATGAGAATAAAGACACGTGAAATTATATAAAAGGGATCATAGAGCTAAAAAATGAATAGTTGGATAAATGTTTCCTGTAGAGCTGGTTTATATAAATTAAATGCTTCTGCCTCGATTAAAAAAATAGGAAAATATCTAATATCTACTAAGTAAATAAATGAAATGCTATTAAGCGATTGTTTTACTTCGAAAATATCTTAAATAATTCATATATCTCACGTAGATCTTTAATTTAAAAATATAAATTCATGAATGAAAAAAATGACATAAATAAATTCCAAGTGAAAATTTAAAAGTATTTAAAGCCGCAGAAAAATAAATTAAAAATAAGATTTATAATTTATATACGTTTAAATTTAATTAATAACTTATAAAAAGATAATAATATCACAATAAAGATACCAATGATGAATAAGTATATTCCAATCAAAAATAGTTGGTATACTTACATTAAAATTTATGGTGATCAAACAAATTAAATCTAGCAGATTTAGATTATGTTTTTGGATAAAATTTACAACCATTAAATTTTTTTTAATAATTATAAATCACCATAAAAGATAAATATTTTTATCAATTAATAAAATTCTTCAAATTATGAAAATATCAAAAATTATGTAGAAAAATATCATTTATTCATGTTGGGTAGAAATTCATGCTTCCATTTTTTATTTCAAACATTAAGTTTTTATTAATTAATATTACTACTTCTGTATATAATAAATTGAATTATATCAAATAAGGAAACTTTAAAACAAGATAAAAAGTAATAGAAAATAAGTGAAAATATAAAACTATCATATTACGAAGACATATAGTCTTATAGATTTTCTCTGATAATTTAAAGGAAACATCGATTGTTTAAAAGGACTGTTTGAAATATAATGTATTTACAGAGTAAATAATGATTATATACATTCATACTACGCACAGAAATGATATATTTTACACACAACTACATAGGTTTATGTTGCATTTCAAAAATAAAAAAAGCAATAAATGTAATACAGAAAGAGCACAAATAAATTAAACTGTATTATAAGTATTTATCGCGCATTAAAAAATTTACATATACTATGTTGCAAAATTAAAAGTGAAGTTACTATAAATATCAACCAGGCTAATTTATTGTACCTAAAAAAGCCTTTTAAAACCATAAAAAATGTGAAATAATAAACAAGTAAATTCTATGGTGTTAGAAAACAGCAGATAATTTTATATAGTTCAGTGTAATTTATAACGAACACTAACAGTTCTCTTTGCATATCTACCAGCTGTTTTATTATGCTTAACAAATTTACGTCAGAATCAATAGAAACGATTATACAGTGTCTGTATTTTATAAATTCAATTAATTTTTTTTTGCACGTATTGTTTACACAGTTCCAAAGTTAAAGGCTTTTATAAAGATGTTTCTAGATCATCTCATGCGTTTAAATTTGTCAATAGTTGACATTTTTTATATTTAATCTATATAAAGTTTTTTTGTATGGTGTGGTTATTATATATTATTTGACATAATATGTGTATTTTATATACCTTGTATTTTATTCCATCTATTTGATATTGATTTAATAAATAAAAAAGGTTTTTTTTGCTATAAAATTAATACCATTTGTGTTTGGAAGGCTATGGTAAGTTTTAGTTTTATCGTTTTAGTATGTTTTTTTTAAAAGATATCTCCCAATTATATTGGACGTGTCAAACATCTACCTTTATATAACAGAAAATATATGGTGTATAAAATACAAATATACTTTTTTTGTTGCAAAATATATATAAGCTCGTTGATAAATAAACTTCTTTAGTGTGCGGAACAATGGGAAGAGTATTCGATTAGAATGCTTATTTCGTAGGAATCCAGATCCACTGTTTTTATTTATTTCGTGATTACATTTGAATTAATATTATGCCATTATAGCATTTTAAATATTATATTTATGCATGTTATTTAATATAATACCCACTAGTCGTTGATGCAACAAAGTTCTTTGTATATTATAAAAATTTAGTGTTTCATTTAATTCTTTATTTACTGGATTCTTTATCGTTTTTTTTTATGGTGCATCAAATTCTATCTATCGCGTGTTAGAAATATCTTTATTATAAATTAAACTCAACTTGGGCTAAATACCTTACAGACATTTTTTTTTGAATCTAAAGAAAAAAAATTGTTGTGGTCACAATATTTCGGAGTATTGTATAGTATAGGACAATTTATTTCTATGTACATATGTAATTTTCATAAGAAAATATGATTTTTTATTTAAAATTACAATCAAATCGTTTTTTATTTATAGATAATGATTAGAATGAATTTAATTTGCTTTTTTATAGAGTACTTAGTTTCTTTTGTTGTCTTCATTTATATTTATGATCGATATATTTGCTTGTATTTTAAATAGTACGTAAAGATTTCACGATCAATAAAATAGATTGTGATGAAAGATAAAATGATATGGTAGATTATCGACTAAAAATCTTAAATATATACGGAATGTTTGTTCAGTGTAGGCTTAATATAGTAGAATCTCTGGTATTTATTACATTTAAATATGCATTCTGACACTTTATGTTCCAATAAAAAAATAAAATGGTTTATTTTACAAGCAAAATAAAAATGTTTTTAGAATTATTAGCTGCTTAAAGAATAATAGGCTAAGGTTTTAATTGTATGAAAGTATTCTTTGAAAAAATTTCAATTTTTTTAAATAAATAAGTATGAATTAGTTTCGATAGCAATAATTGTTTTATCTCTCATAAGAATAGAAATTTTTTTGCCTTTATTTTTATTTATATTTCTATTAACATATCAAAATAAAAATATTGTTTTTATCATGTTTTTTTTATATAAGTATATTATCCTAGCAGTATCTGTTAAGGAGTTAAAAATCCCGGACGAAGTAATAGCATACATGCAAGCTCACACACACCGCAATACACTTGAAACTATCTCATTTAAGATGAGGGAGAACAGTTGATGAAGATGGATCAGGGCAAAGTGTCAAAAAATTCATCAAGGATATGTGCGATATTCCAAACACGCAGACCATGTCTAAATAGATAAAATTGATGTAAAGAAAATTAATCAATAAATATCTAAATCCTAGCAGTGTCGAAGCATATATTCGCAACTCGAGGATTTAAATATACCCTTTTACTTATTAATTTTATATGAAGAAGGGGTATTGATGAAGATTTAGCAGAGATATAAATAATTAAAGTATTGATCAAGTTTGCTTAAAGATTGTGCACAAAATATGTTTGACAAAATATAAATTTCACAGAAATGTACCCATTTTTAAATTTAATCTTGGCTGTTTAAATGTATCATATCGTATTTGATGATAGTACAACATAAAAACCCAATACAAGGGTTTATAAAGAATAACTTGATATATTTATACAAACTTCTTGCCTAATTAGGCTGTATAAGTATAAAATTATAACCCCCAGAAATTGTATTGTTTATTCTGACCAGTATTATATAATTATTATTTAAAAAATATTTTAACAGGCAAATGAAAAGAAAAAAATAAATGATTGCAAGTTTAATCAGTACAAAAAAATTGTAACTTTAGACAGAAGATAATTGCTTTGAGCTTAATAACAGTTCTTAATATAAAATTCGACTGAAAACAATAAATATACAATCTTCGTCTTAAATAGCAAATAAATGACATATAGATAATTTTATGAAAGGAATATGAAATGTGAAAAAATATATTTATACGATTATGCATGTCAATTCACACCGACCCATAAAAGAAAAAAAAGCTTGTTAACAGATTTCGTATTTGATGGGACAATAAGACTATAACCAAAATAGGAATATATTGAACCGGACTAAATCATAATTTATTTATTAAAAAAACGTTAGTATTCAAAAAACCTTATAAAATCATATCAGACACATGTTCGAATAATTTAAATTAAAATTTAGAATTCAATTATGGTAAAAATATCCTATACCGAAAGATATTGACATAACAAGATATTATTTTAGATCAATTACATCTATGTTTAATTTGTATATTTTTTTGCAAAAATCGATCAAAAATCATTGTATATGTGTTTGATATGAGTATTTATTATGGAAAAATCAAAACAGAACAATAAGATCAGTCTAGGGAATAAATAGCAGACATACTTAAAATTGAAGATTTATATAAAATATATATATATTCCGTATTCAACATGGATATATAAAAATAAACATTCGACGCTAAAGAACAAAGTTGCTAGCATAAAAGTACGGTCAACTTGTACATATATAGATTAGTTTCGTCTTTTATTCTAAATAAAATTGGTAAATAATAAAGCTTTTTAAGATCTAAAGTAAAGAAATCATAAATTCTATCTTCAATAATGTAATACTAGATATAAACTGTCATTCGAATATATTATTCGCTTTATAAATAGATACACTATGTAGTTAATTAAATACTGATTACCGTTGGTTTGCGCAGTAAATTATGAAAACTGATATCGAAACCTACTAAAACACATAAGCTTTTTACGGATTTTACAACCTTCTTTGTATTTAGTAGGACTTAATTTTACAAAAATAAGTCAGCCAATAACTATGAGTATAGCAAATCTAGCAATTTTTGTCGTGGGCCCGACCGTGTATGAATATGGTGGTGCACTTGGGAATATCAAATGGGTGTAAAACTAGATAATTATTTACATATGAAAAACAGATTCTTATAGAATAAAAAATTATATTGCGATTTAACTAAGGGCAAGAAATCTATTTAAAGCTATTTGTGTACAATAGAAATCAACATAAACTACCATATAAGCAATATAAAAATTTCTACCGGAAGAATGATCTAACACAATTTGAGTGATAGTAATTTTTTAAACGTAATTTTCTATTTAACATTACCCTGGTCCTAAGAAAATATAATTTTTAAATCAAAATAATTTAGAATTTATCGTTTCAATATAGAATTAAAATCGGGAAAAATATACTGTCTGCTAAAAAACAGTCTCCAAAGATGTTTTTTTATATATAAAAAACCGGTTTCCGCAAAGCATTACTACAAATATAAGACTATTGTAAAAATAAATTTTATATCGTCATCATAGACTAAGTGGCACTTTAAAATAAGAAACAAGAAAGATTTTTTTGTACACAAAAAATAAATTATATATCTAAAAAACTTTGAAATCAAAGAATCATCTTGTAGCTTGATTTAGTTAGATTTATAAGATGGGTTAAAAACGAAAATATATAACTACAAGAAAATGATAAATGATAGATTTGTAAAAGACAGAAATTAGTTCTTTCGTCGACAGAATCAAGTGTTTATATTGTAACAAAGCCATGAAAACAACATTATCAAAGTAATGTTGGTGCCTGATTAGATGCGAAGGCAGAATGAAATGGTAAGATATCTAAATTTTCTCTTACAAAGACGCTAAAACTTTAAGAAACTAAAAGTATAGGTGATTAACGTACAATAAATTGGCAAAAATGAACATGAATAAATAAAACTAGATACCATGATATAATTGGATTCTCTAATTAAACACAAGAGACCTCGTATTTTATTTAATATATAAAATTTTTTTTTATTTCGTTATATAGAATAGGAATAACTGCCTTGAAAACTTAAGTAAAGAAATAATGTAAATATGACATCTTTGCAAATGAACTTAAAATAATATACAATTTTAAAGAAAATACCATCATAAATATGACTTAGAAACGACAAATTTAAAATTTACAAATACCTTTGTTACGGAATTAAAAATACCAGATGATTGGAAGCTTATATGAAAATCTCACAATTAACAAGATAATTTGACCCATATTAATTATATAAAAAAGATCAGTTGACTGAAATTGATAAAATTAAGGTGTCAAAAGCTTTTAGTAAGGTTTTGTGTAATGTTCTTGCTGTGCTGTCTACATTTTAGAATATGTAATTCGTAAAAAGTATAAACTTTTCGCATGAATAAAAAAATTATATAATTATTGCTTTTATCTAACCAGAAAGAATGTTATCTAGCGTACAATAAAAATTCGAATGCTATAGAACTATAAATATAGATTTTCTAATATTATAATTTTTTTTTGTAATTGAATTAAATTTATATATACTTATATCAAAAGAGTATCATGATATTCTATATTCTATTTAAAGTGAATTTACTATTGCAAAATTGTTATTTTTTGATTTATTATTTTGGTTTAAATTTAAATTATATTTAAGTTTATAGATGTTTTAAAGCCGATAATTATCAGCTGTCAAGAATAAAGAATGAGTCATGATTTTTTATATAGCAATTATATTTTTTATATTGATTTACGTATTATTTTTATTACATTCCGTTATCTTATTTTTTATTTGTTTATTGCTGTAGCACAAAAGAAAAAGATAACATATGTATTTGATGTTTGTATTATGATATTTAAGTCGGAAATTATTTATCAATATTTTCTTTTAATAAACCTATTATTTGAATAGATTATTTTAACAATAATGTTATCTATTCCTTCATGTTAATATACAATTATTATAGTTACGACAAATAAATATGTAAAACATCATAAATTTATTTATAGTGCGCATTAAAACCCCTTATAGATTTATCACATACAATAATGTTGTTTGTAAACAACGAACAATATTTTTATAATAAAAATATGTTTCCATGCATATAGTTACAAGATCCTAATGTTAATATATTGCTAATTAGTTTCGACGCGTATATAAAATTAGCATAACCTACATAACGCAATTTAAATTTAGGAGCTTCATTTAATCATTTTTTCCAATAAACATATGTAATTCCGCTTGTTCAGTTTATAATATATAATATTTGCAATTATATTATCATATAAGCAATATTAATATATGGAACTTATGAGTTTCATGGTATTTAAGTTGTATGCTCGGATACATATAATAAATTTAACCATTAAACATATAATCTCGACGTTCTTTCATATTTGTATATTTTCTCACCCTTTTTATTTCAATAGTAGAATGGTACTAACACTATGATCCACTATATAGTTCTAAGCTCGTTCCTAAATATTTGTATTGTTCTACAGACCAAACACAAATTTTTCTATGACTTTACAGCCACATCCGAAATTGTAAATTTGTTTACAGAATCGTAACAATGTATCAATATAAGCTTTTTTGTCGTCGAATTTTAAATTCATGGTTTAAAAATGAATTTGAATAAAGGAATACATTTATTACTTTCGGAAATATATTTCGGTCCTTCTATCACTCAATATTAGATAATCTTTCTAAAAACACGAAATTTATGCTAATCGTTAAGGATGTGTTTTTATAAACGCGTAATTCATGGTTTTGTTTTGAATACTCTTCACCTAGATGCGTTCCTCTATTACCAAACAGGTAATTAATATTGCCCGGCTGCAAGCAATACACTAAACATAATGTACTGAAACACAGTGAAAATAAAGCCAGTTAATTATCACGGAAATACTTATCCTGTTTTTAAAACTCAAGTGTTATCACTCAAAGCCATTATTGTAATGAGTGTGTTTATCCTAAGAAACAGCCTAGCCAATTGATCAAATTTAAAGTATAAATCTTCATTCTTGTATTTGTAAGAATTTAAATGCTCATATTAAAATAGATTAGGATTCGTGCTTTTATTTTTAAATAAAGTTAAACTTTCTTAATAGCAATGCAAAAGATATATTTACTATATTACAGGCATCTTACAATAATTTTACTTAACCATGCAAATTATATTTTGGTATGTAAATATCTTTCACATAAATTCATTTTATTTTTTTAAAGGAAATAAGTTTTTTCCTCTATATTCAATAAAATTTAGCAAGAATTTAGATACATGTTCGTTATAGGAATGCTTAATGATACGATATTACAAAAAAAATTTGTACACTTTCTATATTGATTCAATATAGAAAGTGTATTTTTTAATATAAAAAGAAAAAAACTGGCTGGTAGTTTATGTTATGTAGAAAAACACATAAAATATAAATTAGAAATATCTTTTATATTATTTCAGAAAATAAAGAAGATAATAATTAAAAACTGCATAAGAAGTGATGCAAGTTAAAAAAGAAATAAAATGTGAGTTATAATTTTACCGAACCTTAATATTTATGTAAAAAGTATATTTTATGATTATTATATGCTACGTAATAAAAAAATATTTTCTATTTTAAATTAGAAAAAAAAAGTAGGCTACATAAGACCTGCTTATTTTTTGTTAGATAATTCGTTAAAAAACATACAAATTAATTTAAGTAATTTTTCGCTTGCACTTTCAAAGTATAATTTATGTGTCTAAGAAACATCTGATATAAATTTACAAAAGCTAATATAAATAAACAGTAAAAAGATTAGGTAATAATCCATATAAATAGAATTTTACTGATGTAATAAAAAAAATCGTCGATTAATATTTTTTATATCGCTTTCTAGTTAAATCCATGCGGATTGTCTTAATATACGAATATTGAATTTTATATAATATATAATCCATATTAGTCAAGTTAATTTATTTTTTAAATGATTTTTAGGCCATTTTGTTTTTTATACAATATCGAAGCTTTAAAATGGTATTCATATTACTAATTAAACTAGGTTCTAAACATTTTGTTGCAAAAACTTTTATTTTTTTGCAGTATCAGATGTTATTAAAGATAATATCTGTTGTGTCTTTATTGTCTGACATTTATATCGTCCCAGGGTATGAAATAATATTAATAAGTATTATTACGAGACTTCATCCTTTTAAAAAATCATCCATCCATTTTTGAAATATGTTTTGCTGGTTATTCGCATATGTTCTTCCGTTTTATACATAAAAGCGTCTCTCTAGAGTATTTTTCTTTAATTTGTATTACATGCATATATTGAGAACTTAATTTTACCATAGACATTTTATTTTTATGTTTATAAATATAAAAAAAATCAATTTTTAAGTTGCATATATATTTTTTATATTATGCAGCCTCTTTAACTGAATTTATCATATTTTTCAGGTGTCTTTTTCACTTATTTACAGAAATCACTAATTTTAGATTAACAAATTTTGGTGGTTTGTTTATCAGATAAGATACATTTATGATCCGGGTACTCAATGGAATGAAAAAAGAATCGTTCCAGTTGCTTCTATTACCTTTCTTCACATGTTTATAAATTATGAAATATATTTTCATCGTTTTGTGTGCTTTATCAGTAAAATGTTTCAACTATTTGAATTGTATTTCTATTATTCGAGTGTATTATAAATTGGGTAATGTTATATTATTTTAGCACAGCCAATTTTTTTTTAAGGCATAGAGTTCCAATCAGATAGCTTGGGATAAACGTAAATATATTGTCATATTTCAGTTAATTGGATTTTGCAGATTTTATTGCCATATTAGATATAAAACACCTTTTAATTCATTTCAAGTATTGATTGATAGCTACAGAATGGAATTTACTGGTTCTATCCTTAGCAGTTAGATATTGCTAGATATCACATAGCATAGCCTTTAAATATCTTTTTATAAAAAAACACCTTTTTTTTCATGAATATAATGTCCTATTTCGGTACATATATTAAAACTGTCACTAAAATCAAATACTTATTTTACTATATTTAATCATTTATAATCTTTTATAAATAAAATTTCAGCTAGTTTTTTGCGGTACTGATTTATTTTGATAAAGTTCTTTGTGTTTCCTTTTATCTTTGAAATTGAATTTTGAATTTATAGATTCTGTTCAAACTGGCGGTCTAACCGTCGCATTGATGATATAATGCGTATTTCTATGGCTGCTAAATTTACTAATTGTATCCTCTAGCTAACGGTAAACTTTTGAGGCTGAATATTTATTTTACAATGTATTCTTAGAGCTTGTGGTCAGCTAGAAAGTGATGTTTCATGTGAATATGCAAAGAAGTTCTATATTTACTATACCATGCATTAATTGATCTGTAAAACTTAAGTTTTTTTGAAGTTTATTTAGACCACGAAAAGATTTTCATAATAAATCATTGTTCATTTGTGATAATACCATACCAATTGCGTATTTCGTGACATCAGTAGTTGTATAAAAATTTTATCAGTTTTTGGTGGTTTATTTATGTTTTCAAAAAAAATAATTAGTCTTTTAATTTCGGCTCTCATTCTATTTTTAGTAAATTCTATGCGTACCTTTTTAGGTTTTATCTTGTATTTTATGTAGGAGTTTCGTTGTCTTATTTAAATTTTGCATTAGTTTTGGTGTATAGCACGCACCTTAATGGATGATATTTCAGGTATATTCACATGAGTTAAATGTATTTTTCTGCTGTTATATGGAATGATCTGGTTTAAGAAGGCCACTTGTATTAAAATTTGCAAACTTCGCATGTCTGTGTAAAGATTCGACTTTCATATTCGAAAAAAATCCTATATTAGATTATAGTTGAGAAGACGTTTTCGAGGTAGCTTAATAATGTTCGATGCATACTATATACACAATTCTTTTCCCAAATAAATCCATTAAAAATCTTATTAACTTATTTTTAAATATCACATATATTAGTCCTGCAAAAATATAGGCGTTTTTCGGCAAAATAATTTTATTCACAAAAATTTAAATAGACAATTTAAAAAAAAATAAAGCTGTTTTTTAGTTTAATTTTTGCAATTTTATTATGGCTGTATATGCACTTAAAATCCATAAGGCTCCCTTTTTAATAGAGTGTCTGTTACTTGGTCTATCCTGAGTTAGGACTGTTATTTTTGTGGTCAATTTATTAATCACTCAGAAGTCGATGCAGAGGCTCATGCTTCGATTGGTTTAAAAATTGCACAATTTTTGTTATATAGACCTTTTTGTAGTAATATATGATCCTAATCCAATTCATTGTATCAAATTTTGTATTTCTTTGCCTAGGGATTATAATTATATTAAATTTTTGTTTAATGTGTTTTTAACATTTTTTATCCTATGTGTTTAGCATAAATCATATGGGTTTCATATTTATCTCGGCTAAAAATAGAAATTATTTTTGTTTCTTTTTTTAGCCGAGATTTCTACTTCTTTAATTTGGTAATTCTGATAAGATTGTCTTCTGAAATGCTTTTTTTTCAATTGAAAGATTTTATCACATCAATATTAAATAAAGTAGGACTATAAATTATATTTCCAATTCATGTTTCTTAGAGGCTACATGTACATCAATATGAATTTTTTTTGATTTTCTATTTATGTTCATGTTCTTTACTTGTCCAATATTATCTAGAAAACATATTTTTTTAAACTTTCATAGTATTTTGATTCTTTTTAAAAAGTAGACTAATTTTAAGGAAATTTTCTAATCTATTGATTTTACGTCTGTAAAATTAATAATTTAAGCAAAACTCTGTTTATGTTTATTTTTTTTTCGGTATTTTTAATGGGAATGGTTATTTAAAAAAGCAACATAGATACGAAATTATTTTCTATTTATTCCTTACTGCTATTTTCGGATATTTGTTTGTTAATAAAAACACACTTTTAATAATTACGTATTGCCTTTTAAAATAATCTTTAATATATTTTATAAACCTTTTTGGCATGTTTTTTTTTGCCCGGGAAAAAAGAATAACTTCGAGTGTGTCTTTTGCGTTATTTTTTGACTTTTTTTTGTTCGTGTTGATTCATTGTTTAATAACACTTTTGGTGTAGAAATTTGCTTTTTTTTGTGAAAGATATAAAGATCACTTCTTCAGGACGCTTATAAGTATTATAACAGTTAAAATTTTGACAAACCATCTTAAAAAAATTCTGCATATTTTAGAATAGGTTTCTTTTATGACTTTAAGAACAAAATATATGATTTTTATCAGTTTATTTGATGAAATTTGATTGGCTTGTGATTTTCTAAAATTTTTCTAAATCGATTGCCGCCTCTTTTTTTGTAAATTTTAAAATCATATCTATTTCACTAAAAGTTTTTAAAGAGTTGACAGTGTTCTTAATGTTTTTATTGTAGACTCATTTGTATATCAATTTCGTAGTTCCATATGTTTGCTGCAATTGTAGTGTTTAATAGTTTTAGTGAAAAGCTATTGTTGATTTTTTGAAATATAGACCTGTAGTAATAAAAAAAAACCAATGTTTGCAAATCATTTTCTCTTTTGATGACCTTGTATAGAGAATATTTGTATTGCCATGTCACATGTGATGTTTTTACATGTATTAGAGAGGACTTTTTCTTTTGAAATTATTTTTTATTTATAATCATTCAACAGAAATTAACTATGTCAAAACATACAATATTATAAGTTTAATCTGAGAATTTTTGTTTATGAAAAACCAAAGTATTATATATATTTTGTGGAAGATCGCAATTATACACTGATAAAATAGATTTTAAAAGCTTTAAATCCAAATAATATGGTTTTGATTATTTTTTTTCTATAATTACCATCAATATAAAACCGACACTAGAGTAAATTTTTTTCTATACGATTATATAAACATATAAACCCAACTTTTGTGAATTCTTTATAAAAGTTTTATTTAAGATAATGATGGTTTTTTTATTGATCATTTGATGTTTATATGTTTATAATCGAAAAAATACCCTTTCTTTCTTGACCAACTTTATCAATTTTCGTCAATTTTAAATCACGACACGAAGATTCTTATCTTTTGTTATTATTTTAGCCTTTATTATATATTAATTACTATTTATTTATGCTTAAAAATACGTACGGTAATATATCAAACATATAGTGCATAAAAAATAATCCATTTCAAAAAAGTAAACTTTTACATTTTCAGGAATAAATTAATGTTTTTAATGTGAAAATTATTCGTTTTTAGCACTAGATACAAACTTTTCTTTATTCAATATTCTAATATACCGTTAAATATAGACATAATACGTTATTATAAGTTTTGGATGATTTTGCACGTATAGTATTATTTATCATACAGAATCTACTACTAGAATGCTGTTCTGAAGGTAAAGGAAGGTTTATTTATATTATAACATCAACTTAAAACTTATAAAACAAAAAATTGAAAATGAAAGGATGTATATTGTAAATACAAAGATTTGTTCTTTTATATTTTATATTGAATATTCAATCATATCTTTGAATTTGTATACTTAGGCATGTTAATTTATTGAATATCATACAATGTACAGGTGCTATCATGAGAAAAACCATTAGATCTTTAGTGCAATTTTACTTCAAAATCAAAAGAAAGGGTTTGTACCAATAAAAGTAAATTATTTATTTGTGCATTGTGTTGTAGAATACATTATATTTCAATTTCATACCAGAGAAAAAAAATGATAAGGCTTAAAAGATTATTTATTAAATTCATATGCTCATGCACCAATCCATATATTTTTCTTTATATGATGAATCTTATAATTACTCTTTCATTTTATTTTTAAATGTAAATCAAAATTAATCTTAATGATAAGACAGTAAATCAAATTTTCTTAAGACTTACAATTTTTAATAATCGTTTTCTTATATCTTCTATGATATTAAAAAAACAAACTATTTTAAAGGTATAGGGTAAATTATTTGAAATTAGGCTTCCAAAATAAAAATATTCGCGCAAATACAATATAATACTTTTCTTTTTTATATTTTTTATTTGAAATTTTATTTTATAATTTAAAAGCTATAATAAAAGTTATCATAAAAATTAAAGAAATAGCTATATTTGCTTTCTATTTATAAAACGCATGAGAATAAATTTCAAGATCAAGTGTAGAATATATATATATATATGAATTTGTATCAAAATCTGCATTGGAATTCTGCAGAACTAGCATAGAAAACTATATTTTTACCTGGATCATTGCCTGTAGATCTCACATAATTTTCTAAAAATGAAGTTCATAATAAAATGTCAGTTCTAAAGATAAAAATATAATATAATCAGTACAACATTGTTATATTCAATTGATTTATAATTTTTTAGATCCTTTTTTCTTGAATTCTTAATATATTAGAGATAACATATTAAATATAATATTAATATTTGAAAAAAAGCGTTTCCGGGGTATTGGTATTACAGGTAAATCTATATTAAACGCAAGCACAGAAATTTCCCATGAATTTGTAGTTTTTAGATATTTTATCTTGCATGAAATTTACAATCATTATTAATTAGGAAATTTTATTTTTATTACACAAAAACGTTCAAGCAAAAAATTGTATCACAACATAAAAAAAATTGGCGACTATTCTTGATTTTCGACGATGTTGCGCACATATAAAGCATAAATTTATAAGAAACTACATATTAGACACAGATGAATAGTGATTTTTGATGCTTATTTTATGCAGGAAAAACAATGAAATAGAAATTCAAGCATAGTTGATACGAGGTTTTTATTTTTTGCAATATTTAGACTTGTCGAATTAATAATCTTTTTTTTCGGGTGCTTTTTCATATTATTCAAAATTTTGCATTTTATTTTTCTAAAAAGACTGATGTTTTAATAGTTTGCAAATGTTGTTATTATAAAAATAAATGAATCGAATAGTTGATATATATTAAATTTCGAAAATCGATTTTTTTATTTTTTTTTTGAAAATCTGATTTACGATGCTCTCGCAATATGAATATATTCTTCTTTAAGTATTTTATTTTGTAGAGTCTTTAGATTTTAACATTTTAAATCGTTTATTTTTATTTTAAAATATAATTTCGTGATGTTTTCTGTATGCTTTTCCTATGTAATCATTTTAGAAGAAATTATGCGACTACGTTTTATTTTATAAAATAGTAGAGGTCTTAAAACAACAAATTTAATTATTCAAACATATAATTTGCAAGTAAAATTTTGTATTTTAGTTTATCATTCGTGATACTAGATAAATGATGTGATAAGATAAGATACATAAAAGTGAGCTATACATTTATTATCATCAGTTTTTTTTACATTCACTATAAGAATAAAATTGTTTGTTTTAAAATGTTATTTAGTAACAGCAGAAAAATATGATATTATATATTAGCCGGTTTTTAATAAACAATATTTAAAAGAATTCTTAAATTTGAATTAGGTCAAATATGCTTGGTAGAGTTTTTTTTAAACAGAAAACATATAGACTGCCTTACATTTACCCCCTGAAATAAAACGAATTGTACAATTTTGTAAAGATTAGATAAATTCATGTACCATTAAACAAATTTTTCGATGTGAAATTCTTAATATTTTACCTTTATATTTAAAATAGCTAAAAATTATATGAACCAAAAATGAATTATAGAACTTATAAAACAATACAGTAAATGCAAAAATTAATATGATACTAGTATTAATTTATATGTCTACAATAAAACATAATTAAAATATATTTTTAAAATTCATAAAATTTCGATCAATAAAAAATTTTAAAGAATAAAACCAGTGATAAATTAAAAAAATGGAAAATTATCAGTCCTAGAAGTTGCAATTATGAAAATATGCATATACAGAAATATTAAATAAAAAAATGCGACTGTTTGTTTTAATAGTACCATTGCCACTTTTTTACTTTATAGGGTAAGTGCAAGCTGCAAACTAATTACCGAGTATAATATTACACCTGAGATGCTTTTATTTATCGATTTAGTATGTTGTACGCACATTAAATAAACATATAAAAATCGTGTTATTTTAAAACTACTTCTTTTATTTTAGAAAATGATCATATGTTGTAGGGATTAGTTGACTAAAAGTCTAATAACTCAATAAAACGTTCAGAAAGTCATATATTATGGGTACATCAGAAAAATATGTAATTGATATTAAAATACTTATGTGATGTATTAGCTTTTAGATAATAAATCTGTAATCTACAAAAGCAATCGAATAATTTTTAATTTATAGTAAAATATACATTTTCTAGATTATAAAAAACGCATAAGAAATTATACGCGAGAAAAATCCAGTTTTTAAAATGGATGAATTTCTGAAATAATTTTTATATGTGACAGCATTCTTTAATACAAAGAAAATAGAGTTTTATATTTTTTACATCAAGGTTTATAGATTCTTTAAGAAATTCATAAACAGATGTTATCAAAAAATTTAAATCCATAAACATATACAAGCCAAATATATAATTTTAATAAAATGATATTAATTATATTTTGGTCTGATTTTTATTATACTTTTTAAAACATAATCCCAATGTGTTTAAATGATCATAAAATTAATGACATTAAACGATTATAGTAGATTTTTGATGCTTTATTATGTGTTGTGCACATCTAGAATGCTCCCATATTGCTTCTTTAAGCAAATAAATGTAATCTTTAGTAATTACAGTTTGAATTTACCATGATATTATATATTTTATATAATATGAAAGAATTTTGCTAACTAGACAAGAACAATTGAATTTTTTTTACCGATTTCAGATTAAATATCCAACTGTATTTATATGTCATATTGTCTGCTTTAAAATTATTGTTTTGCAATTTTATAAAATATATGTGAAATATTAAAAAAATTTAGAAGGTTATAGATACTCAGAATAGTGTTAAAAGATTTTTTACAAAAAAATGTACTACAAAAATCTGATTGTATCGCAATATATATATAAAAAAGGCTTTAATAGATATTATTTACTGTGATAAAGAAAGTATTTCTTTTATTATCTTCATACACAAATTAGATAATCAAAGAATTTTATACAATAAATTTTTATTATTTAGATAGCTGAAACTTAAAATACAAGTATCTATCGCGTAAAATATATTAGAAGGCTGCTTTCAAAATCATCAGTTTATATTTTTTGCCAGAATAAAAACCTTTTCATAAATCCATGTTACCCCTTATTATATAATTTTTTCTGTATTCACATATGTATTAATAGAGTTTTTTTTATAAATATTACAAATTGTATGCTTTTTTTTATTGAAAAGACCAAATATAGCTGATTATATATACCTTATAAATAAATTTTTGGAGCACTGCATATATAATACAAAACAAAATAATTCATGTTTCTCTATATAGAATATAACTTTATCTAGATTAATTTTGGTAATAATGCTAAAATTGTAACAATTTTGCATATTATTATGTGTTATAGTGATTTTAAATAAATTTTATATTTAAAGGTAGAAACTTTCCTAGCAACAATTAAATAGAAACAAATTCAAAAAAATAAGGGTAAATTTAAAGTATAATCATGCGTGAATCTATTTTTGCTATAAATAAATATTATTCAAAAAAATTAAATTTATTGTATAAGATTTTAATTGTATTATTGTCCAATTTCATCTTTATTTTGCTGTATTTTTTATATTGAAGGGTAGAAAGTTTAAATTGTTATTAATTAAAAATCCATAAGTGCAAACTACATATGTAAGATAAATGTAATTTTTTGATATTTGTGAGATCTGTTTTTTTTCATAAAAAAATATATTAATTAAAAGAAAAATTTCGGTTTACTGTGTCCTTTTATAGACTATTCTACCAATAAGATGTATTTTTATTTCAAGACGCGCAATATTAAAAATAAACATTCAGTTGACGAATCAGCTTAAAATATTAAATCACTTAATGAAATAAAATATAATAGAATATTGCAAAATGTACTTCTTATACGTTTATAAAGATTTTTTATTATAGGCCACAACTGCACGGATCTAAAATTATTTTTATATAAAAAAAAGCAAAGCAAACTTTTGTTATCCTAGAAAGAATTCTATGAAAGTAACAAAAATATTTTGCCTATATTTTTTTTATAAAAGTAATTAAAAATTGCAAGACAGCTGTCTAGAACTATAATGTACAATGTATACATTTCGTATATTAGGCTACTAAAAATACTGTTACAGATGTCAAATGAAATCTAGAACATGTGAATTTACCTATGGTAAAGTTGAAATTATACTTCTAATTTAAAATAAATAATCTTGTCTTACTTGCAGCCTTAAATCAGTAAAAAGTCTAATATACAACTTAAAAATATATTATATTCAAATAAATCCATTAGATTATATTCATGAAATAAATACTGCGTATAAAGCGAATTATATAATTTTGATATTAATACACAGAAATTCAGCCTTATAAAAACAAAATCATATCTAAATATATATCAATGTCAATTTTTATGGATATTGAAATTGAAATAGCTACTTTCGTACTTAGTTGAGTGAAGTAAATTTCAATATTTCATCTATAGATAGTAATGGTAAATTTTTCTTAGGAAATATATTTCTGGAGAATTACAAGCCTTTATCGATCATAGCAAGTTGTTGTGTAAAATAGAGATCTCCAAGTCATCTTGAACTATCGATTTTGTAGCTAAATTAATTTTAAAGACCCCAAATTTACAAAATAAAAGTGGTTGAAAAGAATGTTTAGAAGAACAAAATATTTACAAATAATAACCTCATAAACGTTACTCTTTGAAGCAAGCAGAATTAATAAAATGGAAGACAATAAATTTACTTATGAAAATTTTCGTCTTTCAAACGGAATTGATGTTTTAATTGGATATTATGATCAATGCTCTTATAGGTCCTGCTCATTGTCTATTGCAGTCGGATCCTTTTAAGGCGAAATAAAAGGGGGAACCTATTTGCTTAAGCATCATATAAGAAATGGAGGAGGTAGTCCTTGTGATAAATAATTAAAAAAACATTATCATTAAAAAATGGCTTTAAAAATGCATTAACTAGTGTTGATGTGACTATCTACAGCATGTTTATATGTATTTCTGCATTTATCAAATCTCTTGTGATTTTTAAACTTTTTTAAGAATCTTGACTTTGAAAAAGATTTTCTTGATGAAGAAATTGATTTCGTAGATTCATAATTATTTTATAAACTCATGAAATATTATTACTTTGCCACTAAATTTTTATTTTATAGTTTTTTAATAGATGTATTTAAGATCTTTACATGTGGTAATAAAAATTCACTTTCATTTATCAATTTGAAAGAGACTAAAATTTAATTTTGGAAAACAAATTATTGTTCAGGAAAAATCTAACTTTTTGTTTACTGTAAAAATAGAAATGTGATAAATATTTTAAAAGATTTTTTTTCAGATATTCCAATGTGTAAAAGGTGTATTTTTCTGGAACATAAGGAAAAAGAGGGAATTTCATATTGTAAAGAAAAATTCGAGAAACATAATATACAGATTTCGCATAGGAACAAAGATGATATCTACAATAAATTTTTATTTGGTATTCTTGATATTAATTACCTTAATAAGCGGATTAAAATTAAACCCATAAACAAAATAAGTATAATAATTGTATCAATCGAGAATCCAATTCCCCTATGTATAAACAGTAAACATTTAATAATTTTTATTAATTTTTTGATGTCCAAAGAAGGGATTTATTATTCGATATGGATTCTCAAGAGGAATAATCTGATCATGAACTTAAATACAGATATCAATATAACCAATTATTATACAATTTTATGAATTTCAATAGAGTTTACACCCCGGGGTTGCAAATACAAAATAATTATATTATGTATTATAGAGAATTTTTTTATTCATCGGAAGCATTGATGATCAAAACACAAAAAAAAAGTTATCGACAGTCCATAAACATTTTAAAGATTTTAACAATTTAAAAATAGACAATACCATTACACCAGATGTATATCAGAAAGCATTAGAGGCTTCATGCTTTATGCATTATTATTTAGTCGAAAATGATTTTTGCGTCAATTATGTCAAAAATGAATTCGATTATCGAAACTTTCTGTCAGCTATCGATATTTGTGAGCAAGCTAAAAAATACCGAACTTTATGCATACAACAACAAATCAAAAAGACGACGGGGATCATATGTATGCAAAACACCAATATACAGATACAGGCTTTGAAGAGATGATTTTGTATGATTTTATTTCAAATACTAAAAAAGATAACTTAATCGTTTTCTAGAATATTAACTGCAAGGAATGTAGGAATCCCAGATATTTAAAATTATAATGAAAATATGCTCGTAATCTTTAGTAAAAACTTTGGGGAAGATAATTATGAGTCTGATATGAATGAATTGAAAAATCTATATGATGGAAAGATTAATTTATAGATATAAGCGAAGATATTATGGGTATAACAAAGCATCAAAACAATAATTTGGAAAAACACGCGCATATTATAATAAATCACACATATATCACTTCTCATAAATCTTGCTTGTCTATTGAAGCGAGCATTAGAGTCTTCAATAAAGAAATTTACTTTCTAAAATATACTTGGAGATGGTAAGACTTATGATAAATGTCCATAATAACTTTTTTTGTATCGCAAGGTTATCATATAGATAAAAAAATATCAAGATCTGGCATCGAACTAAATTTCGTTGCCTAAAATAAGGATATAATATAATTCATTATAATTTATTTTTCTTATTTCTTTATTTTAAAGGATTTAATATGCAAAGAAAACCCTTCAGATAATCTCTTATATCTATATGAATACGCTTAGTCGATTTCAAGTAAATCATCTTTATGTATGATCTTTTAATAGTATGGGGGATGAAATTTCTCTTTTATACAGTTATTATACAAAAATCATTGAGTTCGATCATGAATTTTTCGACAAATTAGAGCTGAAAGATATAAAAGTCAATAAAACTGTTATTTGCGTATATTGATGAAAACGACACAGACTCACATCGAATTCATAAGCTTATTACAATTTTTGGCAAATAAACACAATTCATCGATTTATTATAATTATAAGATCAAACATGCCAACCAAACAAACAAATAAGAACTTTTATCCATTGAAAACAAGGAAAAAATATTGATGAGATGAACACTTACTTATATCCTTTAAATGTATCAGAAACAAATATAGGCAAAAAAAGAACGATTTCAAGCAAAAAAAATAATCCCTTAAGTTCAATTCTACATAAGAAACACAACATAGCAAAAATGAATATAAAATTAAAGGCGAACGAGCTGTAAACGTAATTTATTCTGAAAAACCAATAAATAAATGTGTTACTATATTTTAAAAAATCTGACCACTATATATTGGCAAAAATTTACATAATAGCCACTCTCATAATTGAATTTTCTGCGCATAATTTTATGAAGAATAATAGAATTGTTAAACTGATCGGTTACGCTTGTAGAAAATTTTCTTACATATATTTTGAGGAAACTTTTGTAAATTCCTTTCTGGAAATTTCTAATAGATTATCACATAAAATCATTAAAAACAAAATCTATGAATACATACAGTTTTTAAGAAACTGTCTAGATCATATTATAAAACTCGATGCATCCATCGACGCTTCGGTAGAAATGACGAAGAAGGAAACGGAAATTGCAAATCAAATGCATGGAAGGGAATAAATATCTATATTAATATGTAGAAACATAGAAATACGACATATAGGTAATATTTGTGGCATTACAAAAAAAATTAGAAGAAATAACCACGATTCTTTATTACGAAATTTTACACCTCCAGGACGGTCTTGAAACAGATATTGATTTTCATTACAAAAAAGTCAAGGCGTTCAAGATTTTTATGACAATTTCCCGTATTTAACTCAAGTACATTAAATTACGATAAGGATGTCAATAATGTTTTATAAGCATTGAAAATATGTATTTTATAATTGAATTTTGAAGAAATAATAATTGAAAGCTAGAAAATGCTTCGAAATATCAAATAGCATTTTATTTTGGCTTGGATAAACTTTTTTAAAATGCTAAAAAGAAAGATTGGATTTTGAATTGAGAGGCATATTGAAATTGTTCAAAAATATGTAATATAATAAATTTTTTGTTGTCTGTGTTTTTTTCTTTCCCCATATAAAACATATCAATGTTATTATTATAATTCAGCATATTCCTTTATTTTGTATTATCTTTATATTAGTTTTGTCTTTCTTTTAGACCTATACTTCTAACAAATAATACTGAAATTTTGATTAGATTATTGATTTTGGCGAGATAATCTATATAGGAATTATAGATTACCATTTTTACAATGTATATTCTTTTAAGATTTTTTTCGGCCGACAACATCCAAATTCTATTTTAAAGTCTTTATTATATTGTATTCATTGGCCTGCTAGGGACAATCAAGTTTATTTTTCGACTAGGTTACAATCAAATCAAACACAAAACTTGCAAAATCTCCACAGATAAATCATAGCTATTTGTTAACGCAATAAAGCATAGAACCATTCAAATAAACATTAAAATTACTTTCTGTTCAACCATAAATATATTTGGTAAATCCGAGTTTATAATGCAATAAGGAGCTAAACAAGTTGTCACATTCAACAAGAAGTAAGTATACACGTAAAAATAGCGTTTTTGCCTTGTTCTATTATAAAATTGTAATTATAACAGAAAAAAAGCGTTATGATCGGTTATGGGGGTCACTAATTACGCGCTAGCTGTGCATTCTTATATTAGATAAATTAAAAATAAAATTTCTAAATAAGTATATAAATTGCTTTTTTAATCTAGAGGATTTTGTCGTAAAAAGATAAAAATTTTTGCTCTCAAAAATATATAAAAATGTGCTAGCACTATTAAATACCTTAAAAATGTTGATTTGTTTACTTCAAGACGCTTACGCCTATTTAGTACTTTTAGAAATTCATCAAATAAATTTTTTTGATTTTCTAAAGCCCAGAAGGCTTATATAAATAAAATATTATGCTGTGGTTTTACAGAAATTTAAAATTTATTAAAAAAAATTACATTTGTAGTTCTTGAGTAGATTTTCAATTGCGCAACAATTTTAATGCAAAAAAAACCATTTCGGCTTTTTTATTATAGTTATAGCGTATATATTTTTCGTATCTGAGGTTTTTAAAACATGATAATACGTATGTTTCGAATTTTACACTTGACACCATATTGAGATTCTATAGATTCGCTTGCGGATGTATTAATTTGCTTGCCTTTTTAATTACTAAAAGTTGATGTTATTCTTGCCATATAATTTAATGCTATATAGTGTCATGTTTATATTTTCTGTATATTTTAAAAAGGCGATACTATATCTGCAAAGAAAATGACTAGTTTCTAACGCTTAAAGTTTTTATAACTAAAATAAATACTTATACGATACAAAAAAGAATTTGTTACAATTATAGTGACTTATAGACGTGAAAACCAATCAAAAAATATTTTTTGCTCTTTTATGCCTATAAATTATAAAAGAAAAAGTGATAAACACATAATGAAACCATAGATTAGTGCAATTTTTGTGCAGCATTCGCTTATATGCATATGATTAATTTTTATAATAGATGGTAATTCTTTTTTTACGCTCTATTTTTCTCCACAAAATATATATTTGACTGCATGAAACATAAGTATTTATATTTCAGTTTTGACTTTTTGATACAGATTTTTTTTGCCTGCAAATTATCTGTATATGAATATAACAAAATCGCCTTATTTTTTTTATATTAGTTTATTGATGTAGTCAATTAAAATGCCCGTAATCATTTACAATAATATACCTTTCAGGCATTTACGTCATTATTAATTAGATATAGTGTTAGATGTAATGTTATATTTGCAAAAAATACTATTTTTTTTCGCACGAAATTCATAAAATATGATTAACAGGGGTAAAAAATAAAGATAAAACAGAAACTAATTAATTAATATACTTCTATAATAACAGATATTTATAATTTAGAAATTATTTATTTCTAAAAAAATAAATTTTGTAATTAGGTAAATTTATATGAATATACTGTGCAAATATATTTAATTGATTTATGGATAATAACATATTCAATATAAAAAAAGTAATTAAATGCTATATTGATTTTTATAATTCTGTTATTATACATATAGAGCTCAAATATACATCTAAATTATAGAATAAAAATCTTGAATGAAAATAAAATATTCGCCTTAATAGTTTATTAGTAGTTTAAGATTTACGTAAACTATTAAATTCAAACATATTTATTCCATTACTCGTATTTGGCGCAAGGATCAGATTTTAAAACTTGATTTTATGACTCATGATCTTAAGTGGCTGAACGTGTCTAAATTCATCATCGGGTTACATAAAACGTTAGTAAGTATTAGAAATATTTTTTTTTTCAATGAAATTTCTTTTCTTAAACACTAGAAAATTATTTTACCAAACTTTTATATAAATCTATGTTTTATTAATGCAGTATATAGGGGTTAATATAACGTTGCGCTATATAAGTTATTTAATGAAATTCCTAGATTTCACTTTAAATGAATATTGTTGTGTTTCATCATATCCCCCAATATTTACAGTCTTCTTAAAACCTATTCTTCTTTAAATTATTATTTTTTTAGTTATTTGCGTTGATAATATTAATGTATATTGTTTGCTTAAACTAACATTTCAAATTTTTATACATATGACTTATTGTATTTAGTATGTAAGCCATCCTATTTATTATGTATAACATTCTCGTGTTTTTATATCTAAAAAATGTGATTTTCATTAGACAGTGTATCTATTTTTTCTTATATGCATAATATAAGTCTGTTTATTGCTTTTATTTTATATTTTTCTATGAATTTTATGGTCGGGATTTTTATACTGGCTAAAAATTTATAGTATCTCGGAAATAAACGCAATAAACGCTAGCATTTAAGCGTCAGTTTTTATTTTTTTTGGTTCTTTATGTATATATTCTTAGAATTGTGCTTTATAATTTGCTTTTTATTTAAGTTATAATATTATGAGTAAAAAAAGTTTATTCGTATATGATTTACAGTAAATCCAAGTATAATTGTCATAAAGTACGTTCAATATATTATTATTAAGTAATAGACAGGTCTATAAACCTCAAATAACTGTTGGTACAGCAATTTCTCAAAAAAATACGTTTCACATAAAGGGAATCTAGCTTGATCTAATACCATAATTTTTGACGTTCTTGATGATCAGAGCTTGCAAATAGATAAGATGCAATAAAGCATAGTCCCAAATATAAAATAGAAAATCATTATTATGCAATTATATCTATTATAAATTATACTGATATAGATCGTAAGTATTTTTTATATATGGGCATATTAAATAGTTGTAATTTTAGTTTTTGTTCTCAGGCACAGCTTCGTTGATTCTCTGTACGCACAGCGTATTATACTTTGGCTATCATCCCACATTCAAAGTCTTTTTCAATACCCCAAATTCTTTCGAGACCTAGTAAACATGGGGTTTACTTAATCCCAAGGTTTGAATATATGCCTCAACCTGGTTCGTGGCATCCCATTTCTTCTGGTATCTTTTATGATATCGTGTCACCACACCGTCCCATGGTAATCTATATGAATATTTTATGTAAAATTTTATATATTTATGGGTTAATTTTCTTTTTATCGATTTTATATATTTAGACGTGGTCAGCGTGTTGGAATATTGCCCAACTCCTTGACGCATCTTTTAACACCTTTCACTGGTTTATCTTCCTCAACTACTCTTCTTCTCTCGAATGAGATGAGTTAAAGTGTCTTTCGGAGTGTGAGGGCTTGTATGCATGCTTCTACTTCGTCCGGAATTTTTAACACTTTAACATATTTTAAATGATATTTTGTGACCACCCCATCCCAAGTCATCACGTATGGTATTATTCTTGTTTACCATTTTTATATCAAACCGATTTCATTCACCATGATGTCCTACTTCCTATATTTTTCATTTTCAACTTCAGTTAATTAACAAGGCTAGTAATACCTATTTCAATAAGCGCAATCATATTTATTTTTTTATCGTATAGGAAAATATCTGGTATATTTTGTTTGATCTAAATATCTGTTCGTATTCAGGTATCAACTTTTATTTCCGCATTTTCGTTTTCGCAGATCTATTGTACTGAGTGAGTTCTGATCTTTTTGGTTTTCTTGAAGTTGTATCGTCTTGATTCTGTGTATACGATAATTTATTTCATATATCATACAAATATAAAATACTAGCAAAAAAACTATATATAATTTACAACTACAGATCACCTAGATAATAAACGTCATATATTTGTATTGTAGGTATTACAAAATCATTTCTGTTGCATATTTAGATTATGAGAATAAGGAACAGAAGAATATGCAAAAGAATACAATTAAAAAATATGTTTTAAAAATAAACTGGAAAAGGGAAATGTAAATTTAGGATGATTCCGAAAATTCCGAGATGATCAGACGTATCGGCTAAATCTGTTCGTCTGGAGTTTACAATGAAGTTCTAGAATAAGTTGAAAAATTTATAAATAAAAAACTACAAAAAAAAGACAGCATAAATATAGCTTATCTTAATAAATGATGTTCAAAAAGAATTTTATCTTATCAGTATATTTGGTTATAATTATTTTATAGTTCCACAAAGAAAACATGCTACGGCTCTATTGAACAGGTTTGGCTGATGCTTGATTTTACTACATCACCTTAACAATTTTTGCCCACACATCTTCGTCTCTGAAAACTTATTAGTACAAGTTTCTTGCATAATCCTATTATTGAGAATATGCTGCGGCTTTAGTTGGCATTCCTAACATCTTTTTATACGAATAATTTTATTTTACATACACCATATTCTTTTTTTGTTTCAATCAACATAATGTAATAAAAGCTGTTTATAGATGAATCAACTTGAAAATGGAAATAACTCGAAATTTATCCGTATAAAATGATAATCAGTCATCTTGTTTAATATCCATGGTTGAATGAAATTTCCAATACATATGGATATAAATTTTAGAAGTAGCAAAATTTATATGAAATTCGTATTTAAACACTGTAATTAAAGGCTTTATTTGAACCTTATTTATTTAAAACTAATCTACATCTTACCTGTATAGATACAAAAACATGATTTACATTATAAAAAATGTCTATATATTTTTCACAATAATATTATACAGTAAATTTCGACTGAGGTAAGTAAAATCCATAAGACGGAACCAATTTTTCCAAAATAGTGTCACATATAGACCGGCTATATTTCTTATGTTACTAAAATTGCTTTTCGTTATTTTTTTGTATTTTTTTAAAAATATTTTGATAGTTTTAGATAAATGTAAACCATCATAAATACAAAAAAGTTAAAATTTTTTTTTAAAAGAAATATTTCGCATCAATCGCATTGATCAATTGATTTAATTTAACGTATGTATATAAATGTTGTATTAAAGGTCTTATTTATGTATGTTTTGTTTTTTTTTTCTACTCATAAGCAAAAACGTATAAGAGAATTAAAAACAAATTATGGTCTAAACATCAGAAAATAAATAAAATTTCTTATTCAAAGACAAATAATTATAAGAGATTAGCTTAATAATCACTGTAGTTTTTTTTTCTTGCTAGAAAGAAAATCTGCACATAAAACTGGATACATATTGATAATATTTTCATAGCAGTTCGCATATAAATGTATCTAGTTTATTGTTTTCAATATAATATTTACTGATATTTTTTTGAAATAATTATTTATAGCCGATTCAATGCTTTTTTATTGCGTCAAATTTCATAATCAATAATTTACAAAAGAATATATATAAATTCATATTTCTACCTATATATGACAATACATTCCCAGAATTATTAGCGGTTTATGTCAAAAGGGCGATTAAAAACATGTATTTATGTTTAGTCATTGTATATGTTAATACATATTTAGTAAAAAAATTACGAACTTTTCTTAGGCATAAATATAAAGGCCCAAAATTGTAGAAAATTAAAAATGTAAATATTTTACACAAACATGCGTATAAAAATTTATATAAAATATGAGCACAATTTACTTTTTCCGAATTTTTTGCTGCAAATTTTTGCCATTACTGTCTAGTACTATTTTTTGCTGCCTTTAAAATATTAAACAGTTATTACATTATTAATGAATTTATTTAGTCTTACAGATAACGTTTGTTATGTAATAATCCCATGCATTTATAATATTTCTTGGAAAACCGTTTTTCAGAATAAATATTGTTCTTTTTTTATATGAAAATTTTTTATGTTCGGGTTTCGATTAATATAATTTATTTTACAAAAATAATTGTGCAAAATCATGCTATTTCTTAGAAAAAATGCAAATAATGTGAACATACTATTGATAAAATTAAAATTCTTTTATATGTTCGAAATACTTAGAGTGATGGTAAATATAATATATCGTGATACTCAATATTTTAATCAATAAATTTCGGCTAGCTAGACCTAACTACAAAGGTGGAAATTAATAATAAATCTAACATGTAAGAACGATATTTTCGATTCAATAAAGCTACAACAAAAATGGACGTCTTTGATTCTTATTTATTTTTGCAAATACTTTAAACATTAGCATTGGTATACCGTTCTTTACCAATTATTGAGAATAAATTACTTGCTCTTTTATTTTCAAAAAATAATAAATACGGAAGGTTAATAAAATTTGAATTTTACGAGACAAAAATAATTTATCGATTCGATTTATATAGTAATACTTGCCCAAAATCCGTGTATAGTCGATTAACTACGTAAAAATATAAAAAAGGAAATATAGCCCAGCATATTTTATCATTCAGAATAGAGCATCTTTAAAACGAAAATTCTAAAAAATTTAATAAAAATGCACATAAATTAGTAAATATCTAAAGAAAATATGATCTAAAGACCATAAATAAACTATTTTTGTTGTATCATAATAGTTACTTTCTTTTCATAGAAAAACCATGAAAATTATAATTATAACCGAATCTTTTATGATCTTCATAAGCTATTTTATAAATAGATATTTCCGATCAAATCAGATTCATTATTTCTTTATCATAATTTAACTTTTAGACCCCATAATAATTTTAAAATATTAAGTGCTTGGCAAGAATGTTATCAATTTTCAAACCGTTATGAAATATAACAATTTAATTGTCATTCGCAGAAGCAAGCAAAATCATCAAAACTGCTGCTGAAAAATTTACATATGAAAGCTTCCATCTTGAAAATGGTATTGATTTTTTAATTGCATATAATGATAAGTGCACTTATAGTCTTTGTACACTATCCATTAAACTTATATCGTACCAGGACGAAATATATGGGTGTGCACATTTGCTTGAGCTATTCTAAGCAAAGGTAGAGGTAGAACTTGTTATGAAGAATTAAAAAAACTTCTTGCATTTAACGGTGGTGACTATGTACGTGCTGAAACTTATCGTGATCGGACTTTTTACGGTATTAATATTTCTAACATTGCGTTTATAAAATCGCTTGTGATTTTTTCTAAATTTTTCGAGGATGTTAACTTTGAAATAGATTTACTCAATAAAGAAGTTGAAACCGTATATTTGGAATATAATTATAGACAAATGGAATATGATTACCCTGCAACTAAACTAAAATTTAATAGTTTGTTAAGAGATGGATTAAAGAACTTTCCATGAGGTAATAAACATTCATTATCAGTTAATAATGTGAAAGAAATAATTATTCAGTTTTGGAAAACTAATTATTGTTCAAGAAAAATAAAACTTGTGGTTATTGTAATAATAGAAATGTAATTAATACAATTTAAAATGTTTCTCGGATATTCTGATGTGTAAAAGTTGAATTTTTAAAGATTGTGAAAAATATCTGGTTTCTAATTCCAATTGTAAATCCGATGGGCACGATGCCATGTCTTCTCCGATACAACCAATGGGTATTATCGATAGTGATTCGAAATCAGGTATTTTTGATACAAATTATCTGAATAAATGGTGTAAAATTATCACCAAAAGTAAGATAAGTAAAATCATTGTATCCATCGAGATACCAAAACCAAGAAGCATAAACAATATGGATTCTATTTATTGTATCAAATTTTTGATGGGATTTGAAGATAAAATTTCCTTTTAATGGATTTTAAAGAGGAACGATCTGATCATAAGTTTAAAGGCATCGATTATAGAAAATATTGATTGGTCAATATTAAAGATATCAATAGAGTGTACAGCCCGTGGTTGCAAATACAAAGATGTTATTATAAATATAATAGAGAAATTTCTAGATGTCATCGGAAACAATGATATAAAAACGAAAAAGAATTTGACAGCTGCGCATAAATATTTTAGTAATTGGATAGTTAAACAGCCTTTCTATATATAAACTAATAATTTAATTGATAAAGCGAGATGGGCTTCTTTTTTGTTGCATATTTTTCCCAATGAAATTTTTTTAAACCTATCCTTTGACAATGTTTAATTCGATCACCAAAACTATATTTTTTCGATAGTTATTTTAAAGAAAAGAGGGTAATGGCTTGTTATGTATTTATCTGCGAATGAAGAAGATGAGGTCAGATGTAAAACCGAGAAACAAAAATTTACAGGCCTTGAATACATGATTTCTATAGATTTTATTTCTAATATTCAAGAATGTAAAATCAATCATTTATTGAAGTATAAGCTGACATTGGATGTCAGATACCAAGATCATCAGTTAGAATTTTATAAAACGGCCAGTAAATTCAAAAAATAAAACGATGAAAAAATAAAATGGGACTCTTTAATGAATCTATGGATTATATCAAAAAATAAAAAAAATTTATTTGAAGATATTTTCGACAATATAAATGGCGTAAAAAGGCGTCAAAATAAAAATTTGGACGATTTCGCGATCATTATACAACATCCCTGATTTTTTGCATCTAACAGGGCTTACGTATCAGTTAAAATGAAAACTGATATCTCAAATGAGGAATATATTATTTACAAAGTATATTATGAGATGGTAAGACTAAGTATAGCTATTTATGATCACTTTTTTAGGCTTCATGACGGTTTTTTTGATGTCAAAATTTCAAGATCTAGCATAGAAATGAATTTTTCTGCACGATATGATAGCATAATAGAATTCATTTCATTTTATTCGATTCCTTCTTAGAATTAAAGGATTTACTCTGCGAAAAAAATCCATCAGATAGTCTCTTAAATTTTTGGAGTCACGCCAAGGAAAATACAACAAGAATACTCGAGTCGTATGTATATTTAAACAAAACTGGTGATTTAAATTCTCTTTTATATAGTCATTATGCAAAAATAATCGAGTTTGATCATAAATTTTTAGACGAACTGGACTTGAAGGATTTAAAGGTTCAAGAAAACTGTTATTTGGCCATTATAATGACGACAACACATGCTAAACCCGAATATGTATGTTTTTTATTACTTTTGACACGAAAATTTAATACAAAGAATGTACACTAATAAAAAATAGACAATAAACAACTTCCATGTATTGGAAAACATAAAAAAGATGTTGAGCTAATTAAAATTAATTTTGATCCTTTAAATGTCCCCGAAAAAATGCAGATGAAAATAAAAAGATTTTAATCAAAGAAAAGAATTTAGTATATTCACGTTTTGAGAAATACGAGGGTGTCAAAAATAAACAAGAATTTGATATGAAAATCAATGAATATTGTATGAATATAGTTGAACCAAAAAGTAATTGTGTTTCAGTATTTTTAAAAATAGAACCACAATCTCTTGGCATAAATTACATAATAGTCAGACTCATAATTCTATTTTCAGAACCAAAATTCATTGAAGAATTTCGATTTAAAAAGCTGATAGGATGTTACGTAAGAAATACTGTGCATACATTTGAAGGTGATTTTTATATATGTTTTCAGGTAATAACTGTAAAATTTTCACACGAAATCATAAAATATAAAATCTTGGAATATATACAGTGTTTGAGAAACTGTATAGATCATATTATAAAACTCGATGCTTTTATGATAGCTTCGCAGGATAAGACAATAATTGGAACTGAATTTGCAAATAATTCATATGAAAAAGAAGATATAGATATAAAGATTTACAAAAACTTAGAAATACATAATAAAGATTTTCATGATATATCGAAAGAAAAATAAAGGGAAATAAATAGAATTTTTTATTACGAAATTATACACTTTAAGGAGCGCCTGATATTAACAAGTGCATATACTATAGGTAAACTATACGAAAAACATAAATTTTATCGCGAATTTAGTGCATATGACTTAAGCACTTTTTATTATAGTAAAGATCTCGAAACAATTTTACAAAACATGAATATGTGCATTTTAAAATTATAATTTTGAAGAAATAAAAATTGAAAGCTTTAAGATAATTTCAATAACTTTATAGCCTCCAAAATTCTTTGAAATATTTTCAGTGTATTTTATTTTTAAATTTCGGTTCTAATATACTTCTGTTTACAATAAAGAGCCACTTTAATATATGATTGAATATTTTGCAGTTTAGCACTAATTTTTTGTTAAAATTTGTTTTTTTTCACGTCAAAAAAACATACCAATATGCAACAAACCATATTTCATAAGTGTCTTATATTTTATTTTAATTGTTTATTACATTTATGTCTTTGCTTCATTGATATACAAGTGCAAGACAAAAATTATCCCATGTGTTATAAGATGGGTAGGTGTGGTGATACGATATCATAAAAGATACCTGAACGAACTAGATGCTACGAACCAGGTTGTGGCATAATTTCCAACCTTGGTATTGTGAAAAACCCTTGAATATATTGATCTCGAAAGAAGTGGGGTATTTGAGAAGATTTTGGAGAGGAGAAGATAGCCAAAAGTATATATACGCTGTGCGTACAGAGAATTAAGCAAGCTATGTCTGAGAACAAAAACTAAAATTAAAACTATAAATTTAGACCATTAATGTAAAAATAAGACTTATTCATTATATAGCATTTTAATCCAGTATTTTTTTTATATATTATGCTGATACCAAATTCGAATTTAATAAAAGTTATTACAAACGAAAAGAAAGAATTTCTAGTATATAGAAAAAGCCTTTTATATTTAAATACATAAAAAAATAATCTAATAATTAAAGAATATTTTGTAAATATATAAAAGGCTGTCAATTCTTTAACTTTACTTTAATCATTTAATAAAATTAAAAAATTATAATACACTTGAACTATTGTGTTCTTTCTTCTTCACAACGACAAAATTAAAATGCGTTTGTAAGAATTTTCGATAGGCAACATTTTATTCTGCTAAAATCACATTCCTCTACTATAAAAAAATTTTAGATGCGTAAAATACAAAAAATAACTACAAAACACCCTTTTGGGGGTTTTAAACCTAAAATACATAATCCTGCAAACGGATGGCTTTTTATCATATTTCCGTACCTCGAAAAAATCAAAGTTAGAACTGAGTGTTTTTATCATTAATTTCTAGTATGCTACTCTAACCGGTTAAATATTTATCTTTTTTTTTATCATAGACAGCAGCATTAATAAACCACAAGTGTGTTATTAGTCATTTTAGCTTTAATAAACAACAAAAACCAATTATAAAATAAAAAACCTGTTAAATATCATCCAGTCGCAAACATATTGCTTATGAAAAATATTATTAATAAACTATTTTCAACGAATGAAATAAGTTAGCCGCATAAATTCAAGTTCTATTATATTCTGTAGCAAATCAAACACAAAAGAGGATATTACATATAACATTACTTTCTTTTAGTCTTTAGATACCCAAATAAAAACCATTATACAAATATTTCACCGAAGACATGAATTTTTCAACATATTTTAATATAAATTTACCACTACCATATGTATATTATACTACATACTAAGACAAACAAATCTAGTTATGAAATTATAATTTAATCGTATTATCTGTAAATAAATAAGTTTGACGCAATATTTAAATATATCTTTTTTACTGGCAATTTGAAATATATAAAAAATCTTTAATGCAAATTACTGCTATTAAAAATGTGTAAATGCATAATCAGAGTTTTTTAGATTGTATCCGCATATCAATAAACTAAGTTACTCATTTTTATGATTTAACAAACATGTGATAGGTATAAATCAGATTCTGAACATTTAAACGCTGTATTTGATGCAAATAAAGATCTATTCAACATCATGCTATAAAAAAACAAAATATTTAATTTTATTGGATTATCGACATTTTTCATATATTTTACGTATATAAACCTCTTTCAAATATATTAATAAACAGCACTAAATAATTATGATTGTATTTTTGACATACGTAAACGTATAAAATTAGAATATTAATGTTTATAAAAATCACTCTTTGCTCCTTTATCTTATATTACGTGTATGGTTTCTCAATCGACGAAAGTTTTTATGGCCCCAAAAAAGGATTTATAACAGGCATTATTATGTTTGACATTTATGGGTGTATTTAAAAAGATGAAATAGAAATAAACATATTCCAAGTTAAAGAAGAAAAACCAACCTGGTTCATTATTTAATAATATAGGGAAATAATAAAAGTTTGCCATATATATAATGATGTCATAGTGAATTTTTTTTTTAATCTATATAGAGATTAGTATATATTTTTTATAAAACAGAAGGATTTGTGCATATATTATATACTCTTATGTATTTAAAGTATAAAATCAAAATATTTAATATAAAAAATGTACATATAAAAGACTTATAATCATTTTATTTGTATAAATACCCACTATTTATATTTTTGTACCAAAAAATTTTATAAAACATATTATAAGCATAAAAAAGGAAAATTTCGAACGAATAAATTGTTATTTCAGATCAGTTTGTTTCTATTAAGATAGATCTTCGAACAGATTAGTTAGCTAATAAAAATATACAAGAAAGATAAATTATATTAAGAATGAACGAAAATTTTCGTTACAAAGAAATACGTTCCTAGCTTCTTATTTTCAATTTTATGGATATTATTAAAATTTTTGACATTAATTGTATATTTATATCATCTTCTTATACTGTAATTATTATTAAATTGTGCATTTTATTCATCCAAATGAATTAATATCGATACTTATGTTAGTTTAAAAATACCTGCCAGTGAGATCCAAAAAAAAGAGCGCATAAATTTAAATACGTATTCACTAAAAAACAGAATCTTTATATTTTTTATAAAAGCAAAAAATTTAGAAATAATTCTTTTGATAAATCCAGTGTGAGTATAGGATATAAGATAAAGATTTGTTACGTGATAGATCGCGACTGTAAAAATTTGAAAAAAATATGTAATCAAAAAAATTTTGTACCACAATTTCTGATGCATTGCGGATCATAATTTGTAACACTAACATCATTCTAATCTGATATATTTAGAAAAAATATTTATACATACATATAATTACTAAATTTCATCATAATGATTGCTTTTTATATATTTAAAATACAAAAAAATACTATTTATAGCTAAAATTTTCTTATAAATATGATATCTTAGCGAATGAACTTGGAAAGATACTCAAATTCATAAAAAAAATAATACCAAATTCAATGACTTAGGTTTGTTACAGATTTTACAAAAAAATTAGTTAGAAACTAAAACCCCAGAAGAAGTATAAGTATACTTTGCAGCTCTCACACTTCATAAGACACTTGAACTAATATCATTTGATGATGAGGCATATTACCAAGAAGGTCATAAAAAAAGTTTATAAAAAATGCAAAAACAAGTTGTTTAATATGTTCAAAATTCTTTTTAACTCTCAGTAAATGGAATTTATAGACAGGAGAAAATTTAATTAGAATTAAAAAATCATTATATGATAAAAATAAATTATATATTTGCTTAGGATTTTGAATTGTGGTGCAGATGATTTTTTTATGCATAAAACTCTATTTGATGATTTTTATATTATATTTTACAAATTTTTATTGCTAGATTACTTGAAATGTAGAATAAGAAGTTTAGATAAAATTGTGTAAACCAAAAAAAATATAAAGTTAATATTATCTTAGGAATCCAATTCATTCTAATTAATTTCTAAATTTCACAAGGTATTGTATTTGTGATAATCCAAACTACCGTCTATGTTTTAAAAAGGTCCGATATATTCATCTATAAATAAGTGCTTTTTGTATGAAAAACTATCGTTATTTAAGACGCATAAACGACACCATAGCGCTAAATATCTGGGTAAAATGTAACTCTTCTAAATCAATCGTTTTTTGTAGCGTCAATTACGCATTTATCATAGCTACATGATTATGTATATAAATTAAACCTATCAAACGGTCGCTTCCAACTTAGATTTTGTTTCTGATTACTCTTGTTTGCTATTAAATTAAATTCATAATTTTTTTATTCTCTACACTGACCATTCTATTTTTCTTGTGAATAATGTGTATATTCATATATAGTCTTTATCTTTCACTTATGCCCTTTTTCTGAAATTAAATATTTTTTTGTTCTGACCAATTTTTTTATTCTATGTCGGGTAAATTATTTTTACTTCATTCTAAACTATTTTAAATATTGTTATTACATTATTTACCTCAAATATTTTAATTTTTTGCATCTTTGGAAATTTTTTGATAACGCATTCATAATCTAATATTAGGTTTAAAAAATGTTAATTTTTTTTATCTATTTGTCAGGCTTTTTTTTTATAGATTTAATTCTTTGAGATGTAGTCGCCCACTGAGGATGTTGCACAGCTCCTTGATACATCTTTTATAACATTAAACTGATCTATCTTCATCAACTGCTCATCTTTTCTCAAATGTGATTAGTTCAATTGTATTACGTAAAAAATGAAATTCAAATAGTAAACTCTTAGATAAAAGAAATTACGTCAAATTCAGTCTTGACATATTACAATAATGAGGGGCGTACCACATAAAATAAAAATACATATTTAAATAAAAGTTATAATAAAAAAAGATAATAAATAAAATGATTACATAAAATATATCTATGTATATTATAAATAAAAAATTATTAAAAATTGCATGGTCAAATAAACCTTTTAAAAGATTAAATAGTTGCATAAAATGAATCTATGTTTGAAAGAATGCAAAATTAAATAAAATAAATTTAGACAGAAATAGGATATTAAAGGAAATCCATATGTAATTACAAGCGTTATGTAAGAATTCAACATCTAAACAAACAAATTTTGCATAAAAAAAAGCTAATATATTCCAAGATTTGGAGCTTGGAAGAATTTACAATATAAATCGCGATTTAAAATCCATGTGAATACATTCTCAAAAATTATGTGAAAATTTCGTGCATATATATTTAAAAAAAATAGTAAATCATATTGTTGTTATATGGAATAAATCGAAAAAATGCAAAGTTAATAACATCATTTACAAAATCGCATATAAGCAAAAATTATATAAGAAAAACGCGCAAAACAAGTTGTTAATATATTCAAAAGGAATACAAAGCAAGTAAAGTATGTGCATTTAAGGAATAAAAATGTAGATTTCATGATTCCAGGATATTTTTTTTTATTTTAACGTTTATCATTAATTATTATTCAAAGTGCAGATCTAATAATATATAAAAACCTTAGGATGAGAAAAACCTTGAATTTATAATTAATAGGCCCTTAAAAAGTTGACTTATTGAATAAAAACACGGAGAGTAGTCTATAGATGCGAGTATTTATACGCTGGGAGTATGAAAATCAAGGATGTTGTGCTCGAGAACAAAAACTAAAATTAAAAATACAAACATAGCACATGAATTAATAATGACATATTTCATAGTTGTTTATTGAGGATTTAGAAATTTAAACATGAGTAGGAGCATACAGACATCTAATAGGATCGAGGATGACATTCAAACCTAAGTCTGGACTTAAGAAGGTGTAATTTAGAAGATCGTAAATATGCAAAACTTGCTAGGAATTATCAACCGAATATTTATTATAGGAAACTGAAATTTTTCTTTTACGACATTAAATAACAAAAAAATGAAATTACCGCATATATTTATCGATGTAATATATGATATATACAGTGAAAAGCAGCATTTCAAAAATAAAGATAAAAATCCATATTTATATCGGAATAAACAGTGTTAGGTTTTATATATATAAGCTCGAAACCAATAAATACAAAAGAATACACATTTAAAATAGTTTTGTTCTACGTTGCAGTACAAATAACAATAGAAAGTTCTTATTCGCCCAAAAAATGATTAGTTTTTAGAAATAAATGTTAAACTTACAAATTCAAAGAAATAAATATGTCAATTGAACTGCAATGAAAATTTAAAATAATAATTTTCAATACATAATATAACATACAAAAAAAACAAATCAAAAAATTACTCAGAATTTAAAAAAAAATTACTCAAGGCTAGAAAATATATCTCAAAATGAAAAATACACATATAAATATTAAAAAATCAGACAATTTAAAGGAAGAAAGACTCTACCAATAAGCATATTGATTGCACAAAAGATGAGGTTTTAAGACAAGAAAAAAGCGAAGCGAGAATGTTAAAAACGAATTTTAGAAAAGTATAACGAAAAAGTAAATTGAATATGCAAACATAAAACCTACTACAATTCAGATCCCTAGTAATTAAATCCTTCTCGACTATAGCATTATTAAAAAAACCTACAAGAAATAGAGAAAAACAGATCGAAAATGAGTCTCAAAATTGTAAAGAAGATATAAAAATATATAGGTCATCTCAAAAGCTAAAATATATAGAACTTTTTGTTTTTCTGTTTTAAAAATATATTTATAAATCAAAATTTACGATAAACTAATATATATATTATATTGAGTATAATAGATATAATTAGACGGGAAATTAATTTCTACTATCAAAAATAATTTTACCCCTATATTACAAGATTATCATATCTAAAAAAACCAAAATAAAATTAATAAACTGTATTTGAATAGTATTTAATGATAAATTCAATAATTTACAGCTCCCCATTCAATTTACTGTAAATAAGATAATCTTATGTAATTCAAAAAAAAACCTTACAAAAAAAAAAGATTGTTTACAAGCAGGTCAACATGAAATTTACTACACCAGATAAATATGTATATCAAAATACCAATTATTTATAACTTAGATTATAATAATTTATTCAATTTAACTTGAATTTTTATTTTCATAAATTTTAAGATAAAGGAGAATTATTTGAATTATTGAAAACTCCTTTATTTATAATTCCAATAAGATTTTGTCTCTACCTATATGTCAGCTTTTTGGCAAAATAAAAAATCAAAAAATGGGGATAGAATCCCTTTATGCATAAATATATACAGATTCAATAGCGTAAAAATATGATCAATAACTAAAATGACATATGTAAAGAAAAATCAACAAGTAATTATATTTTTATTATATTGGTTAAATTATATAAGGTCAAGAATAAGCATATTCTATAAAAAAAGACCAATCGATATTCAAAATATAAAGATAATCGGTTATAATTCCCGATGAATAATATAAAAAAATCGAATTTATACATTGCAACAACCGACTAAAAATTTAAATAGCGATAGGCCTTTCCATCTTGATAAAGCACAGCTCAAATTTTATTAGTTATTGAAGATAATCATGATAAATATTCAAAATATCAGAAATCAAATTATTTTTTTTTGGTTCCCTAAGCTTATATCACATACTAATAGCAATCATATTTTTTTGCGGAGTAAAAGTAAAACCAGCCTCCGATAATCTAAAGAAGGCAAAATATACTTAAAATACACAACCTTCTTCTGGTGATCCACGAGATAGTCCTTAAATTGGTGTATCAACCATGAGGGCTAAAAGGTGCTGACGATATTGCACAACCAACGGATTGAAAGCAGCCCATAACGAGACTAAACAATTAATCGAACAAGAAAAAAGTAAGAGGCCAAAAATTTTGTGTAAAAGATGAGGAAGAAAATTTTGGTTGAGAAGAAGGCACAGAGAATGCTGAATAATATTTCAAATGGCTAAAATTTTTTTAAATTTAGCATACTTTAAAAAAATTAATAACTATTTAAATTAAAACTAAAATAAAATAAAAACTATATAAGTAGTTTTTATAAAAACAGATACTTCCAGGTTAAATATTTTAGATAAGACCGTATGGAAATACTATAGAAATGCTTTTAAAATACATAAAAACTTCATATTTCAAATTTAAGGTTTTATTCTTTTTTAAAATAAAAAAAAGCAAGAAAGATTAAATTTATTCCAGATTTTTGATTTTTAACAAGGAGAAATACATTATCGCCCGTTATATCTATGCAATCAACATTACGTATTTTTAGGAATTTGCAATATAAATTTTAACCATTATTTGCTAGTTTTATTGGAATATAGAGTAAATAACGAAAAAACTTATTATACGATGAAAGTTATAATTTATGATTTTTATAGTTATTATTTTAAATATTGATTTATAAAATCTGTTGTAAAGTCTTCTTCAACAAAGCATTAAATAAAGTGTAATTTATAATACAATCTAGAATTAAATGAGATAAAATTACAATTATTATAAAGTATTTCTAGGAAACACATTAAAACAATGTGTAATTATACAGCAGATTCAAATAGATTAAATTGATGGTTTTGCATGATTTAAGATAAAAAATATAGCAAAGATATACAATAATTATGGTTATTTCCATAGCTTTCAGCATAAAATTTTGAGCAATATATTTATATTTAAAGAGAAAAGGCCCAACTATTGTTGATTTTATGACCTAATCCATACAAAAACCTATACACTGTGCTATATCCACTGAATAATTACAATTTTGTTGTAGCAGAAGTTTTTTATTCAATAATCAGCCAATTGTAGGCAACCCTACTGTGAATGAATTAAATAATTTATATTCTTTTGCTAAAAAATAAATAAGCATCCGAAATCTATCTATAATTCATTTAATCATATTTATTATAGAGATAAAGTCAATTAACATGATTTTTAGCATTTGCCTTAACTTCATGGTTGTTTATAGTACAATTTTTACAAAATTTCTGTATATGGATCATGATATGAAATTCTAAATTATTAAAAATTTATGAGCTGAATATTGTTGTTTATTCTTCAGCAAGAAATAATACTTAAAAATATTAGAAACATTACGCATTCAAATTTTATTTAAAAATAATAAAAATTTTTATAAAATTACATGATGGCAAGAAATGGCATGAAAATATTAAAATTTTATTCTATAAAAACAAAATCATCCAAATCAGAACCTTTTATGTACAATTATCAAAAAAATTGTTTTCAATTATATGCAAAATCTGATTCCTCGACAAAGAAGACATTTGTATCTCGTTCAATGAAAAAATAAAATGCAAGTTTTATAGTTTTTAAAATAAGCATACTGACAATAACATGAAATAAAAGGCCAAATAAAATATTAAACCTTGTAAATTATATAAAATTGTATACTTGTGGGCTTACTATATATAGTTACAAAATTTGATGAAATATACGGTCATTTTCTATAAAATATAAAAATTTCCGTATATTAGTGCAGAAGTGGAAGATCAAAATTAAATATTTTATGAAAGAGCTTTAATTTTAATTCACATCTTGTTTCTCGTGATAAAATCAAAGAAAACTTAATATAATCCCAAGTGTTATTGCTCAACAAAAATTCTATCTTTTTCTTGATGCATCAAATGAGTTAAATTTTATTTTTAACCTTATAATGCCCAGAAAAACTTTAATTTCGTAGATATATATTTTAATATTGTTTGACTGTCATTTTTGTTATTATTTTTAGTAAATAACTATTTCTACACACACATATAAATTTGAGCAAAATTTTAATTTATCATAGATAGGGGAAGTATTTTTTTTGATACGCATGAGCTACTTAATACAAACTAAAGAGTTAAATTCGATTTAAAGATTAGTTATAGTAATGAATGTAGTAGAAAATGGTATCACAAATAGAACGAGTAAAAAACTCAAAACACATTACGGTTCAACTATGTAAATAGATTTACTTCGAAAGTAAATTTACAAAAAATTATTTTGAAAAGATTTACATGACAAAATATAATTTTAGATAGAGAACATGAACCCGAATTCATGCTTTGTACAATAAAAATGCAAATTTAAGACGTATATTTTTTATTTTTTAGATGATCTGTATAAAAATCAACACAAATACGTTCGAACCAAATGTTATATAACCAAAAATTTATATTAGCCATATATACTTGTGACCAAATGCAAAAAAAAGTCAATAAAGGATGCCGTTTGATATTTGTCATTTTAAAATATAAATTTTACTGGATGTTGATGCTATTGATGTTTCATATACGCCTCATGATTTAGTTTTACAGGTTGTTTTTTCAATGGTAAAGGTTCCATAGAACTGTAAATATAATGTTCAATAATGACAGCAGAAAAAAAATCAGGAAAATTGCAATAAAATATAAAAAAACATTTATAAATATCTTCTTTTAATGAAGAAATGATACCGAACAATAAATTTTCTATTGTTATAAAAAAAAAGACAATTTACTTTCTCATCTGATGTTATTATGCTGAATTAGAACACGACAAAAGCTTCATTCGAAGATATGTATTACTACAAATTAAATGTGATAAAAAATTGATTCGAGCAAGGGGTCGGTCTTATTAAATATAAATATATAATATATAATAACTCCAATCGAGTTTACATAGGTTAAAATTTTTATTATCGACTATTATTCACAAAACTTGCATTACAAAGGTTAGAATTCTACATTTTAAGTATAATTAAAGATTTGCTATACTTGCATGCCTTTACAAATAGACAGATTTATTTGTGATTTTTTAAGAATAATAAATTCCAACACTTATAAAATGTATATCCATATATTTTCACTAACACTGAATACTGATCATTGCTTAGCATGTTAACCCTTTCTCTATAGACTACTGAATACCACGACTTTGTCACGTCAACAAAATTTTTTACTTGTATCTATGAGACTTGAAATGATTTCAGCATCACCAAAATTTTATTTCTTGATTTACAAAAACTAAAAATTTTGTAGTCTTTACGAGAATTAAATAGGTTTCATAGAAACCTTATATCCCGTATATTACTACTCATTGCGTCATTTAAAATTTATAGCATATATTAGCAATTTATATTTAAATATATTTTAAGTTTTTATTGATTTTACAATTTAATAAAATAATTATCATACTGTCTTAAATTTCCCTTGGATTTTTAATAAATACCATACCCGATAATTTATCCAATAATTTCTATAAATATTTACTCAAAAAGGCCATCAAATATTTTTATTTAAAAGGTATTTGTATTCAAAGCTTACATTTCAGAAAGTTTAAGTTGAAAAAGAACCATAGTCAAATTGAATAGAATTTTTAATAATTTTAATAGAAAGTTGAAAATTTATGCACATGATTAGTATGAATTCAAAAATGCAGAAACAACAAATAGGTTTAATAAAAGTATCTAAATTATTGTTTACTTAACCTGAATTCCTTTATAATAAAAGCACAATTAATAATGGATTAAAAAATGAACATTATTTATAAAGAAGTTGAAAACACACATCCTTAATATTATATCTTTTTAATAGAAACTAACAATACTCCTACATTCAAACAACAAAATTTTCTGCCTAATAATTTAAAGATTAGTTGTGCTGATTTATATCTTATGGCAAATAAATCTAAAAACACCCAAATACGATGTAAATGCAACAGAACCCAAATATTTCAGTCAATTTAATAAAGATACGAATATGTTTAATAAAATTTAAAAACTATAGCCATATTTAACTCATATTCGGCTTATAATTAGTGGGTAGATTTAATACACTATAATTTAAAGCGCTAAAATAAATAAAAGCAAAAACAATGCATATAGGTATTCGATCATTATGAAGTAAATAATTATTTTGAATCTATTGTTAAATAATATTGGCATATAAATCGAAAATATTATTTCATCTCTAGAATTCTATGTTACCTTGATTTGTATTTTTATTTTAAATCTTATTTTTTCCGGTATGATGGGGGATAAAAAAAAAACAGGAGAGGAGAAGTACAAAGATGAACATTCAAAAACCGATCCTGTTACGATAATCTCAACAGACAACTTGCCTGAAACTCACACAACCACACGCATTCATACCACGGCTCTTCTTAGTCTCATAGCCATCTGCAAGAATACACCCGCCGAGAAAGAGCAATGGATTCAAGAGGCTTATACCTCGATCCTAAACGATTCGGAAGAATGCCGAGATCTGGCTGGCAAGAGTTCCTAAAGAGTTACAATGATATTTTCAACAGTGATATGAGCATGACTGAAATTAAAGCTAAATCATCAAACGTTCTAAAAGATAATGATGGGAAAAGAAGACAAGTCCGAAAGTTCAAAGAAATAGAAACGAAAAGAAGAAAACAAAGCGATCAAGAGGAAGACTATAAAACACTTAACCATTGCATGAACCTCGACAGATGCAAAAAAACATTTCTCAGAGTACTGACGGACTTAGAAAATACGGACATCACGAAACTCCATAGAACAAGAAAAATACCATATCAAAGTTAAAAGCGATATAATTGAAGGTCCGAATTTAGCGGTTAATGCGCATATCACTAACCACCGCCCTCAAAACATGTGCGATATAGCAAAGATCTTGCAAGCTGTTCGCAAAAGTTACGAAGAGTTAACATCAAAATCTGTCCAGGAAGGATTAAACTACGTACTAATAAAGGAGGAAAAAATAAAAAGATATGATCAAATCAACACAACCCTCAAATCATACGTAAGTAGCTCAGGTAAACTCCCAGAAAGTGAGACAAAGTGCCTAAGAAAAATCATGAGACAACATAATAAAATACTTGACAAAAAAAATGATGTCCTTGAAGTGATTACTAAAAATAACGATAAAATAAGGATGTAAATAAACAGATAGAGCAATATGGAAAAAGAAAAGAATTTACAAAAACAAACACCCAGTTCGAAGTCAACAGAAGACAATTTCATAGAGCATTGACAGATACGGTAAAATCGGAAATTAAGGCAGATAAGGAAAATATTGTGAATTTCTGGTCAAATATGTGGACAAAAAGCACGGAAATATTAAACTTCGATACTTACCTGCGTAAAAACGCGCTGGAAAACACAACACAAATGGTTTTTATCTCTGAAACAGAATTTTTAAGTAGATCATCAACTACCTGCCTAACTGGAAAGCTGCTGGATGCGATGGTATATACAACTTCTTCATCAAAAAAATCACAAAATTACACCCAATATTATATGAAACAGTAAAATCAATATGCCTTGAAAACAAAGAGGTAAAAAGTTGGTTCTACTCTGGGATCACATACCTCATACTCAAACAAGAAGTTTTGAATGGATCGGAATTCAGACCTATAACATGTATGTCAAACTTATATAAATTACCAACTAAAGCTGTCACAATGATACTACAGAAAGACGTTGAATCCCGAAACCTACTATCAGAAAACCAACTTGGTACAGTCAGAAGAGTACAGGAAGCTAAAGAACAAGCCATGATAAACGTTGCAATGCACAGTCAACATAATAATGAATTACACGTAACATGGTTCGATATAAAAAAAGCATTTGACTCAATCGACCACGAGTACCTCCTGTCCTGCTTGCAAAATCTAAACATACAAGAATGGATGATTTCCTTTATATCCGTGTTAACAAAAAACTGGAAGTTATCTCTAAGATTAAACAATGAAGAAATTTTGAAGAAAAAAATTGAAAAAAGGATAATACGAGGAGATAGCTTATCTCCACTACTGTTTGTTCTTTGTATGGATCCGCTAAGCCGCCGATTAAATGAAAAGTTTCCCTCAATAGCCATTAACCTTGATAAGAAGGCATTTAAAACCAATCACTTCCTTTTCATTGACGATTTAAAGATTTTGTCGCAAGAAGAAAGTAACTTAAAACTAATGTAAAATGAAGCAACAAAATTCTTCGGATGTATAGGAATGAAAATTAATGTTACCAAATCAGCTACTAACAATATCAATTGCAAAGATATTGCCACAGTAATAGAAGGAAAAGAGGGATATAAATACCTAGGGATACTGGAAGATTCCAAATCGAGAACTAAACCTGAAACGATAGATAAAATTAGAAAAGAAATGCTAGAACGAGTTAAAAGCATATGCAAAACAAAACTAAATGGTAAAAACATAATAAAGGCGATTAATGAATATGCAATATCACTGATAAACTACTATGTGGGCTTATTAAAGCTAGAACCAGAAGATTTTATAAGGCTAGATGATGAAATTAGGCGAATATTAATAGATAATGGAATACACTTACAACCAGCGAATAAAGAAAGATTATATCTTAAAAGAAATGAACTAGGACGTGGATTGGAAAATATTGAGTTTAAATCCGAAAGAATACTTTACCAACTATATAAAACTCTAAACCAAGAAAAAGGACAATCACCCAGAAAAGCCGCGATATTGAAATTTGAAAATGAAAATGCAACCCACTTATCCGTAATAAATGAATTCCTCAGAATAAAATATGGCCTCGTTGACATAGATCTTTCTGCGCTTGATTTAAAACAAAAAAAGAGTTTATTGTGTAAAATAAAACAAAAAACACTACATCAAAAACTCTTCGATGTTCATAAAAATACAACGCTAGAAATATAAGGATCCTCAAAGTGGCTACAAAATGGAAATATCAGACCATTAGAAGAAGCTAGATTCTGCTTTATTCAGGATAGGAACATATTCTTTGGAGATAGATCAAGGTGCCCGCACTGTAACGACTCAATAAAAACTGTCGACCACTTAGCAAGTAGGTGTAAAAAAATGCTTGGTCATGACTATACAAGAAGACACAATGAGATTGTAAGATGTCTTCACTTTATGCTGGCAAGAAAATACAATTTCAAAAAAACCAAAAAAATCCGCAGACACTCTGTACCAGGAAATATTGGAAAACGAATTCGCAGAGATCAAAGTAGATACAAGAATTAAAACAGACATCAAGTTATCGAACGACAGACCTGATATTTTTGTATATGACAAAAAGAAGAACTGCATCACACTGATCGAAATTGGCGTGACAAGTATTGACAGCATAAACATAGTTGAAAACGAAAAATTGAGAAAATATGACCTGCTAGCATCTGAACTATCTTAATATACAAATGCAAGACAAAAATTATTCCATATGTTATAACATGGGACGGTGTGGTTACACGATATCATAGAAGGTACCTGAAGGAACTAGATGTCACGAACCAGGTTGAGGCATATATTCAAACATTGGAATTGAGAAAAAGCCTTAAATTAATAGGTCTCGAAAGAAGGAGGGGTATTGAAGAAGACTGTGGAGAGGAGAAGATAGCCGAAAGTATAAATACACTGTATGCACAGAGTATCAAGCAAGCTGTTGCATTGAACAAAAACTAAAATTACGACTATAAATATAGCCCATAAATAAAAATTAATTAGTTTCCGGTATGATAATATGTAGTCGAAGTAAATCTAAATATCATACCAAAAATAATTTTGAATCAATTATAGGAGAAACATCATGCATTTGACATGTATATATCATCAGAAAACAAGATAATTGCCTATAATAAAATTTAGCACTATATAACCGCTTTTAAAGTAAGATTGCATATGTTACAGCGTAAACTTATAAAATATATATGGGTTAATTATGATTTGGTCAATTAAATATGTTCAAGCGTCGTATTAAGATTTTAAGTTTAACAGATTTTTAGTAAATCTTTTGTGTCTCATATATTTACAATCTTCACAATGCATCATCTTCTTTCATTCAAGGAATGTAAAATAATTTATGTTTTTCGATAAATTACCCATCTATTGCCATCAAAATGACCAAATCTACAATGTTAAGCTAAAAAATAAAATATTAAAGGTTTGATAGAAATATGATAAAATAAACGTATAAAGAATGCGAAAATACAAGAAATTATTAATTTGATATTTTCATCATCAGATCACAATAATTAGATCAAAAAATAAGTAAATCATATATGAAGCTAATAAGTATACACTAATATACAAATTAATTATTTTAAAAAACCACAAACCAGCCAAGATATTCATAAGTCTATTTAAAAAAAGTATGATGAAAAATTTTTGAACGTAGAAAATCTAATAAAACGTTAAACAAAATGATATATTGGAGTTCAAACAATATTAAAATTCAAGCAACAAAGTATTAAAGTTATATAAATTCAAATAAAACCATTTAGTCAAAAAAGAGACCTAAGAACAACTTATTTATTTCTGCAGCATAATATTCTATATTGTTGGTAATTTTTTTCAATAAGTAAATTATAAATTTATCTAAGAAAAAATATAATATGTTTGCTTGCGCAAAACTTTAAATTGCTTTATATTACATATTACGGTATACTCTTATAAATTAAATAATCCATACCTTCTTCCTCAAATTATGTTAAAAACTCAAGACTTATATACACAAGTTTTTCTCTACATGTTAGTATTTGTAGTTTTGCTTCATTTTATATCGGTATCCCATATTCCTTAACATACGACATATTATATTTTATGACTAGAACATCCCTTGTTATGATATATATTAGTATTTGACCGATACATGTATGACCATGTTATATATTTTAGAAATACAAAAATTTATCATGACAGATTATAATTTAGTATTTAAATCAGTCTTTATCTAGAAGTTGCTCATATTTATTCCTGAAGATTAATTTTAGATTTTTGAAAATAAAATAATATATTCATTCATTCAACATAAATCCATTTTAATTACCTTTTATTAAATTATCACTTATTTTAATCTTATTTAAACAATAGAAACATTTAGTTTACATAAGAACAGATTTTTCTAGAATTTCTTCTATAATAATCAATAAATACACATATCTCAAACAAAATCAGAATTTTAGCTGTTATTAGAAACTATAAATGTTTTTAAAATCACTAGATATTTTCGGTAATATATAAATTAATTTACTTTTGTAATTTTATTTATTTATGGGTTTATTTTCATTTTATCGATTATATCTATTTAGACGTGTTCAGCGTGTTGGGAATATTGCACAACTACCATATGCATCTTTTGACACCTTCCTCTGATCTATCTTCATCAACTGCTCTTCTTCTCTCAAATGAGCACTTTTGTAATAACTATATTTAAGTAAAAGCAATGCTTGCTTCAATAAAGTGAAGATGAATAACAAGAAAATCGAATCTATATATCGGTAATTTGTTTCAGAATAAAGATATAGTAAACTTGGAAATAGAAAAATAAAACCATGACTTAGAATTTCTAGTCATAAAAAACAAATAAATATGTTTCTGAGTAAAAATAATATTGCCACAGCATAGTTAGTTTTTAACGAATTGTGTGATGTTTATCAAATAAAAGCAGCTTAAATTTATAAGCTTTTGAAAAAAAGTATAATTTATAGAATTATAGTGCAAATCTTTCGTTTAAAAAAATCGCTTATGATAAAAAGCCGTACATCGAAAATTAAATTCAAATCACTATAAATTAAAAATTTATATAAGATAAACGAATAATTCTACATTGATTAATATATTCCAGTGCACGTTTTTAAAACTTAAAATGACAATAAATCAAAAGATTACATCCATGGTCATTCAAAAAACAAACCAAATATAAAATAAACTTTTTATCGTGTAAAAAAAAATTAAAATTTGACTAAAATTCCGAAAAGTAACTCTTCTATTTAAATAAATCTAGTTTAGAAAGTTATTTAAAAAAAAATCAATTCAATACAGATGCAATTTATATTAACTAATGTCATTTTTTAGTTTCTTTTGGACTTTGAGATAAAGAGCATGGTTATCGGGATTAATAAACTAACTAAATATATAAAATGATGTATGTTCAAACGTTTTATTTACAATATATTTAGCGATATATATGATCTTCTATTTTATTAGGAATTTAGTTGTTGCTCAATTAATAATCTGTCGATATGAATTCTAGGAAAAGGAAATTTTATACATTCGTCCAAAAATACTGCGATTTTCTAGGGCCAATTAATAATTTTTTTCGTCCATAGAAAATAAAATTGAATGCTTATGCTAGATCATATATCTATATAATGCCATTATTAAAGTCTGAAAAATAATATAGTCAAAACAAACATTTTTTTGAAAAATAGTTACATGGAAATATATATTTATTTCTTTTTGACTACGCAATATTGAAATACAATCATTTTGCATTTTTTTGTTTATATTCGAAAGCAAAAAATTGCATGCAAGATTTAAAATTGTTGCAAAAAAAATAAATAACATCTAAACTGAATTACAAAAAATAAACAAGAAAAGTTAGGTAAGTTTTTTATTGCAAATGTTATATTCCATAGGTTTTAAAATTTTATTTAATACAACGAAATTGAAAAAACAACAAAAATGAATTTTGCTGTCTAAACATAAAAATTCGTTTATATATTTTTTATAAACAGAAATAGTGCAATTTTATCAGGAATATTAATGCAGATTAGCTTCAAATATTTTAAATATTATATTTTCCTATGTAATTATTAAAATCGATCAAATTTCAAAAAACACAGATAAACTTATGGTTTGAGCTTTTTTTGATAAGTTCTACAATACCTCTGTTAAATTTAAGCCTTAAATCAAAAATTTATTTATTCATTGATTATTTTCAATAATCTGCAAGAAGTTCGGAACAATTTTTTATGAATAAAATAATGATTTTAAGAAAATTCCATGATATAAATAGAAGTAAAACAGATTATTATATATAACACAAATAAAATGCGAACCAATTTAATTTTAATCCAACATGGGTTCATTTATTCTGTATGAAGAACAAGAAATTTAATTTTGCATATAAGTTCTTCAACATAGTATCTTTATCAGAACCATTGATTTTTTATTCGAAAAAAATATTCTTATAATTTAAAAGGTTTTAAAACCCCTGTGCTTAGATTAGTATATTTCCCCCTTGATTTAGAATATATTTCTATATCTTATATGCTAAAATTTAATTTCTTCCACTTAATTATAATTAATGTGATGATAAGATGGATAATCTATCACAAAAATTATAAAAGCTACACAATATTATATATTTTTATATTCTTTAACATAATAAGTAAGAAATTTTGCTTAATGTGAGAAAAGTAATGTAAAAACATTTAAAAAAATAATACCTTAATAAATTTTTGTGTGATAAAATTAACATAATTTTCTAAATAGAAAACGAATATTTTAAGGAATTCCTGTCACCCATTTAAGCATTCTACATACAACAAGCTATTAGATTATCCCTGTCATAAAGTAAAAATGCAATCTATTTATTTTGAGTTTGTGCTTTATAAATATTCAAAGAAGATATAAATAGATTTCAATTCTTCGTTTTGTAATCAATCTTATTCTATACCAATAGAATAATGTAAATCTAGAAATCACGATCAATACATAATAAAAAAACAATATTATGGTTACATTGAGTTCTATGAAAAGAAAAACACATGAAATGTTTTGATGAAATTTATTTATTAAAGAAATTGAATCTAAGAGATTAACTTCTGCCCACGATCTTAGTAAAATAAAAAAAAGATCTAGCTTTTGAAATATGATTTGTAAAATAAATTTTAAGGGTAATGTGACGACAAATCAATCAAATCCAAAATCATTTTTTTGACAATCAAAATTTTTATCCTTTGTTCATAAATAACATGCAGAAGATGAATAATATGGTTTTTTTTATTAACTTTAAAAGAAATTTTAAGTTCCTCGAATCGTGTGATTTCTACAATTACGCTAATCTTAAATTTATTTAAGATAATTCATACCCTTATCATGATTATTATATCATAATCAATTCAACAAGGATCATAAATATCAAAATCAAGATTACGATGTAGAAAATACTAGAAGACTTCCATTCCAGCTGATGATTGTTGAAAAAATGATAAAATTTCGAGTTCATATAGATATAGAAATAATACCATGTTTCAAAAATCATTTATTAAACATGAATGCAAAAAAGAATATTATGTTGCGATTCTAAGCCAAGATTTATAATAGAGATCATGCAGCAAGTAGTAATGTGAAAAACGAGTCTATACAACCTAATAAACAATACAGTCATCAGAAACATTCAGATGAAAATTCATATAGGCTACCAGATAATACTTTTAGTTTTCGGGATATGAATTTAAACATCTATCATCCGAACATTGATTTATTCTCATCTGTATCTGATATATTAAAAAACTTTGATTCACTTCGTACTAAGTAAAAACCAGATATGAAAGAAGACATAAATAGGCATAACCCAGATCTTTTGGTTCAAAATGTTATAATGGGTCCCCATTCCACAAACAAAATACCGTCAACAAAGAAGAACTCTACTGATCTGCAATCGACGCAAACAAATTATTTAGAAAGTAAAATTAAGCCAGATGGCTGTACATGTATTAATTTGGAATCGCTCAGCGACTGTTATCTTGAAGACAATTATAAACGATCAGAAAATAAAATATTTCTTAGAGTAAGCAAGCTCAATAAAATTTCAAGTAGTTTTGGTCTGTGTGAGTCTGGGGATATTAAAATCAATGATTTAAGAGAAACAATAACTCTTAGACTAGAAATTATGAAATATAACAACAAATATGGACCAAGAATAAACCTAGATTATGATTTAAATGTAGATGACTTGGAATTTATTGTAGATGCTATTGCCAACAATAATCTGTATACATGTTTTAGCTTTTAAAGCAATTTAAATAAAGAACATTACTAAAATATAGCAACCAAAGATAACGAAGAAAAACGGTTAATAAAAACGCAAGATAATATAATAATCTTTTATTTGAAACATCAAAACCCGAAGGAAAGTTAAAGCTTTATTTATATCTAGAAAAGGAAAATATACGTCAAGAATTTGATTCTAAAAAAAGCTAAATACATTTTACGATTATAAATTTGTTTTTGAAGAAAATAAAAAGTCTTTAAATATGAACCAAACTAAAAGTGAAGGCCTCGAAATAATTTTAAATAGCCATAGCTCGAATAATCGATCTTCGTAAAAAGATTTCTATGAAGAAAACGTAAATATTAAAAATAGCTTAGTACCATACACAGGCGCAAAGGATATAATTAAATTCGAAATAGATAGATATACAGCCTCATACTCTCATTTTAGTGCCAACAAAGGAAGTAATTCTGATGATCCTCATATTTTTTTCGACAACATTGGATAACGAGAAACACTTAAAAAAGGTTAGTGAATCATATCCCCAAACATCTTACGAAGACTATATGTGATCTAAAAAATAATTATGTAAAATATATCTTATTATCACCAGAAATTAATAATGACTAATTTATACAAAAAAATAGTCTTTTGTTCCCTAGTCTTTTTAAGAATATAAAATATATAATTTTAATAAATTGTACGTAATTTTAACCGAATATTCTTTATTTGCATGATTTTAAAAATTAACTACTTATTAATATCCACCAATTTATAGATTAAAAAATCAACAAACAAAAATAAAATACAGCTTATTTATATCTTTAATCTACATCCATATACCGAACACCTTTTATCGATAGAACTGTGTTGAATGTGGTTTTCTTATAAGAATATAATACATTCCAGCTCATAATACTTAAACAATTTTAATAAAACTAGATTCAGCATATACCTGTTGAAATAAAAAATTAAAAGTTAGGCATAAACAGATCATTATTGTTTTTTTATTTTCCTTGCAAATATATCATTATAATATTTATTTTATTTATGGGTTAATTTTAATTTGACTTTTATATTTTCTCAAACAGATTGTGTGAATCAATCTTTCTAACAAACTCTATCAATACCTTTTATTATTTCTTCTTCTGCCATATCCTCATATATACCCCTTCTCCACATAAGACTTATCAGTTCAAAAGTCCTTCCCAATCCTATGGTTGACAATATAATATTAATATATATTGCAATAAAGTTCCACAAAAAAATTATTCATTCAAGAGTGTTATGCATCATCCCTGCTACGCTTTATGCGTATGCCACGCCTTGGTCGGCAGAAAATTATGAATTACTACAATGACAAGTTTAGACGTACTTATCTTTGAAACAACTAAGAAACTAGGTAATATAAATTCTGGTTGAAAGAAATGGTGGGAGAAGACACATATGAAATTTTGATCACAAAACTTCAAGGAAAAGATAAATAAAGAGTGATGATATTTTGAGCAGCACAAAAATTAAGAGGAAGAGAATTTTTTTTAAAAATGCAAATAAATTTATATAAAGTGTACTCGAAAGTTGGTAAACGAGAGATAAGGGTTTTCTAAATAACAAAGAAAGATAATTTCACAAAGATTATAAGGAAGTTATAGGAATAAAAATAATTTTATAAATACGAGTACAAGAGTCAATCCCATAGAGATATGGCTGAAATTACTAAGATCTTACAGAGCATCCTGTTGAATTATGAAGAGCTGTCGAAAAATGAGAATCAATTTCAAAATTTTTATTTATATTTAAGAAAAAGAAGAAAATATTAGAAAAAAATACTGATTTGAAACGCATATATAGCGCCAGAGGCAAGTGTTTCGAAGAAAAAATAAATTCTCTGCACAAGATAATGCCAATAAACCAAAAAATTAGAACAGAAAATTCAATACACCGAAGTTATAGATGTAGCCAAGAAAAAATATATTGCAATATAAAGCAGGCAAAAAAATTTTTAAAAGCGGCTCTTTTTAATATCTTAAAATTTATATTTTATTTTTGCGTAAAATAGGTTAACAATAAAATAAATATTATTCCGTATTCTAATGGAACAACAATTTTCTAACCTTTGTTTTTGTGTAAAACTAATATTCATCAATTTATGACAAATATAAAATAATGCTCACATAAAGACATTTTTCAAGTTAGTGCACGTTCTTTGATTCTATCAAATAGATACAATTTATCTTGGCTTAAAATCGATGTTTTATAATCAAAACTATCATTATAAAATATTCTATGGGAACTTGCAATAAATAAAGCCCAGTCAAAATTTAGAATTCATGGTATCGATGATGGATTGCATTATTAAAATCAATTATTTTATTTTACATAATTTAATTTCTTGATCTTTCAATTGCATATGCATTTAATCTATTATATGCGCCTTTATATATTAATTTGTAATCTGTCTAATAAAAAAATCACGAAAAATATCAGAATCGGGAAATGTAAATCTTTACAGATAATAAAAGTCATTAACTGTGCTTTTATGGCTTGAAATATTCATCCTTTTTTTTTCTGTTTTACTTAGTAATTAATATAGTATTTTATTTTTTCATTAATCTTGCAAACCGGGTGTTATTATATTATGCTAATGGCGTAGTTTAAGCCTTTTTAAAATTTAATCAAAAACCCTAAGCGCCAAACTATAGTCCTTAGAATTTGAAATTTATTTATATGCTATTAGTTGTCTTATACACCAAAAGGAATAAAAAATGATATATATATTATAATTATGTATTTGACTAAATAGCTTTACTCTTTATTTTCTGATTCATGAAATACATATATATAACATGGATCAAGAAACACGATGAATTATAGAATTTAAGTAAGTAATTTTTAAATTTACATATTCCTGGGTTTTAATTTAATTCAATTTTGTCATCGATTTAAGACACGACAAAATATTTTTTATGTCATGAAATTATATGAATGAGCACCCCAATTAATTAAAATAAGTAATTTTTGACTTATTATTCTTTTCTTTTGATTAATTTGTTATTAAGCTAAGAATTGTGTTAACTTATAAGCTGGTTTTTTTATATATACCGTAGATGAAACATTATACTTTAAAAAAGTATATAAACGAATATTATTTAAGAACAGGGCTTAAAAAAAATTTATTTTTGAAATAAATATTATAGTTGTCTTGTGGTACAAAAATTCACTTGAAAACAATACGAAATTTTTATTTATGTAGTTCTTATTATTTCATATTTATCAATATGAATTTTAAACTGATCTTGGGTCAATGATATTATTATTCCATTGATTCGGATTTCAAAATATTATCCTGCGAATATTTGTAAAAATATTACCAAGGTCAATATGCCAAATATATTATTTGAATTAACCAAAAAAGTTTAATGCAACAAAAGTAATATATGACAATTAAAATATCAAATTAAACATAAAATCACTTATTGTGCGTAATTTAGACGCATTTGGTTTTCCTTTTCGCAGACTTCGCAAGTAAAATATAGTTCATATCATATAGAAAAATATTTTTGGAATAAAAGGGACTAATGTATTTTCAGCACAATATTTATTTAAGGGTAAATTTTACTTAAAACTTTACATGTTTTCTCGCAAATTTTCAGATTGTCATTGTACAGATTCGCCGTATATTCTTATTAAACAGAACATCATTATAGTTCACCCTAATACATCTTCCCTATAAGCTTAAAACATTGAGTGTTTTAAATAGACTATTCATTGTGAATAGACATTAATTTCCGTGACATTACACATTCTCAATGACAACTTTTTGGGTAATTACAAGAATATTTTTTTTAAATATAAAATTTGGTTTTTAGGATTAAACTGGCAATAAATAAATAGTTGATTTGTGGTGGGAAAAGTATCAACATGCTAATTTTATCACAAAGGTTTCTTAAAGCTGATATTCAACTAGGTTAATGTGCAAATTTTTATAGCAGTTGCGTCAACTAAAGTTAAAAAATTCGAATATCTTATGTTATCTGGCAAACACAAAAATTTATATTATCTTTTTATGTAAAATAAAACCTTTATAAAATAGGAAATATCTTTTCTTATAAAAAATGTCATATTCATCATTTTTTTAATACGATTTAGTGGACCAGCAATTCTCTGATTTTATAAAATATAGTGTGTATTCTCAAATTAACACCACTTCACATTATATAGTCCTATTATATGAGATATCTCAAATAGAACCTTTAAACACATCTTAACGTTTATATGTATTTTATAGGTCTATTAATAACTTGAAAATGTATTTTGACTTATAACAAAGCAAATGAGTTACAACAACAAAATTATGCTTTAAGCTCTTATAAGATCTTCTAGCGATCTTATGCCTTATTTTAGCCTTAGAAAATGAATTTTTGAAAAAATTGTTTTAGTTTTCGTAAATTAGATTCAATTCTACTTATATCACATTATAATCAAATAAAATATATATAACACAAATAATTTATATTTAATCGTTGTAAATTTGCATATACAATTGTATTTTTTAATATTTCACGAATATTTTGTTAAAAATATAAAATTTTTGGGGATTTAATAATTTTTTGAGTGTTCTATCCCCCTCAGAGTATAGAAAAGCTTTTAATTTGTTTTAAATTTGTAGCTGTCATAAAAAAATATTGCTTCAACAAATTATATAATAAAACCTTGATATTAGAATATAAAATTTCATCAATTTAATATAATGTGGTAATATAAAAAATAAAAATGCAATATTATATAATTTTGATATTCTATAGGCATAATATTGTACATTATTATTTACCCGGGATTTTTTAAATCCTTAAATTTTTTTTTCGGTTTGGATTCTCTTTTTAAAAAGCTTTCGGATGTGTTGTCTGATACAAATATAATGACTTAAATAAACTTCATTAAATAACTAAAAGACATTTAAATGTTTTAAATCCTGTTAATAGCAAATAAAACATAACCGAACTTAAACATTAGACTTTTACATCACTTGTGTGCATCATCGGTAATGATAACCGATAAAATACTCAGATTAAGGCATTTTGATTTTTCTTTATTTTTGGGTTTTGCGAATGCCCTAAGGTTTTTTCATAATTCGAAGATAAAAATTAGAAAAATTATGTGTAAATGTATATTATACGGTATTTCATATGAGCTAGGATACAAAAAACCTAGAAAAAAATATACTTATATATATTTATGGCGTTGACTGTGGATTTAAAACATAAACAACCTTTTAATGCATAAATCATTGGGAATATTATTCTGGGTTATCAATTGCACATATAGCAAAAAATCGTTTTAATGCGCTATCGTTTTACAAAATATGAAGATATACTCATGTGGTTAATATTAAGTCAATACAGTATATTGATACTTTACATAACTCAGAATTCTATCCACACACTTCTTAAATTTTAAAATTTTTTGATGAATAAACTTATATACCATCTGATTTTCAAATTTCAAGATATTTAATCATCAAACACAAATAAACTCGGTTTTATATAACTTATTTATATAAAGTTACAGTTTTATAGCATAAAAATATAATCAGTAAATTTATGAACCCAAAAATTTAGATTAAATTTTTAATGATACTTTTGTGGTTTTGCACTGCAGAAAAATTAAATTTTATTGTTATTGATCGCATTAAAATTTATTTTTCATCTATTTATTCTTTTATCACAAGTTTAAATATACTTGAAAAAAATACAGTACACGATGGCATATATTTAATGTGATTTTGATATATAAACATATTACATGTAAAAATTTTTTATGTTTTTTTTGCTAAAGTTGTATCTCTACTATTTTTTTCTGCTGTAAAAACTTACTAAATCCTATTAGTTTCTTCTTTAATTACGGTAATGAATGATCAATAACACACAAATATTTTTTGTTAGAATTTATCAAAAAGACATTTCTATCATTTATTTTTTGTGCAATCAAAAAATAAACATGTAATTAATTTGATACATTTGATTGTGAAATAAGCCAAGAATAATATTAGATAAGTGCAATTAGACCAAAATACGAAAAAAATCTTCTTTTTATTTTATATTCAATTCAAGTTCCGAGCTTACGTAATATGTTGGGTTTTTTTAAAAATTGCATACATAATTTTAAACCTCGTGAAGTTATGTTATGATGTAAAATAAGGCGGATTTTTTTATAGATATGCATTATTTTATGCCAAATATATCCTAGATCTCACAAAGGTTACGGTTTTATAAATGAATATTTGACTACTATTATTCTATTTCTATAATTACGCTTATGTTATACCTTAGAAACTATATTTTATATTTCTATTGTTGTAAAGGAATTTTATCATAATATAAGTTTTTACAAGTAAGATATCAAAAAAGACAAAAAAATAGTTTAACAATAAAAAATCCACGCCAATAATTATAAAATTATAGGAAAGATATATTGTAAAAATAAATTATAACTTGAATTTAATAGACTTAAAAATGTATTATTTTATATTTTATAATCGTATAAACATCTTGTTTACAATTTTTCTTTTAGTTTATGAGTAAAAATACGTCATATATACTAATCTTATTTTCTGAGACGTTGTAAGCTGATTAGAAATGACTCAAAATCCTTCAAATCATTAGAAAAAATATTACTCGATCTATCTATATCGATAGAAAATTTATTTTATATTGATTGTTGTAAAGATCGTATTCAAGTGTTACGGCTTATTGCCAGCCTCTATATATTGGAAATTTTCCACACTTTAACATATTTCCGGTATAAATTATTGCGTAAATAAACAACATGATTTTATTTGCGTTTAAGTTTTAAAAAACCAATTTAAGTATCAAATATCTATAAAAACGTTTAAATTTAATATATCTTAATTTTATAGTTCGATCGGCCTTTTTTTGTATGATTACTGTTTACAATGATAAGTGCAAATAAATAATAAATAGATTAGTCACTTTTATTGAAAAATAATATGTTTCTATATATATTTTATTTTCGTCGAGTAGATTAAATATTTTTCTGGCATATTTAATTAAAAGGCATAGTATCCGGAATTTTTTATAGCATATGTAATTTAAACATTTATTATTAGTTTAAAATAGAACAAAAGACAATACACCAAAAAATTAATCTAAAATTCCATAAAAAGTATGCTTTCAACTAATAAGAGGTATTTCGGGAAGAACCTGGATTTTAAGCTGATAAAGGATAATTTAATTGTGCAGAAACATTTTCAATGCACCATAGAAAAGGGTATTCAATAAATCTTCTTATATGAAACCCATGATCCCAGAAGAGCATAAGGCTGAGAACAGAACCCTTGTATTTGATTATTCCTAGACATATTTCGGCTTCATAGATTATAATATTAAAAATATTATACAGCAAATTTAGTTATATAGCGCATTATCTATATACGAAAAAAAACACAGGTTTTTTGTTTAAAAAACTAAAAAAGTATACAAGCATCCTTGATGAATAAAGTTCATAGTTTTTTTACAGGATTATGGCATAAAACATGGATTGTACGCATTATTTGATATAAAATCGATACTAACTGTGTATATAATTTTATATATAATTAAAAAAAACAAATTATAAATTTACAAAAAGATAGAAATTTCATATAAGTGGTATTTAATACGAAAAGAAAGTTTTGCACAAAAAACGAGCCTAAAAAAAATTGTTGCATATATACACTAAATTGAAATTTATTTAAATAATATTCAGTAGAACAATATTTAAAACTGTAGTTATTTAGATAAAATAAAATTTAACTTGGACTTCTTAAGCGAAAATATACTTATTGAATTTAAACTACACTATCACTATCACATATTATTTTTAATACTTATATTCTCTTGTTTTTGATGGAAACCTGATCATTTGAAATGAACAAAAAGATCATATTTAAAATATTTTATTACACTTTATAATGTAAGTTAGTACCGGTAATACCAAAAAGTAAATGGTTTTTTATTGATTTCTCATGAATTTAGCTATGATTTCTCTTTTTTAAGTCATATAGTAGATAGCCTTAGGCGGCACAAATTTGTTTTACAAGATGCTATCCTCGTCACAATAACCGTTTCTGTTAGGGTTATTGTTCTAAAGACTCATAATGTATTATAGTCTTGGTCGATTTAGATTCCTTCTGTGAGCTTTCATTTCTGTTGGCATTCTTGAAATCCTGTCTAGGTAATGGGGATATATAATTTGATTTTATAGTAATCAAACTAGAACTAATTTAAGACAAATTATTTTATTGTTAGATGGTAAATTATTTTATATATATAGGTAATAATTTCATGTAAATAGTATGTTTAAAAGATAAAAAATGGCCCATATAAAAAGAAGATTGTGCTTTGTTTTTAAAATATCATCAATCACGTGAAACATTATTTTAAGTGCCTTCGATTTTAAAAAAATACAAATAGGGTTTATTTTTAATTTAATTTCTTGAATGCACTGATTTTATATATAAAATACAAAAAAATACTAAATTCGACTCTAATATCATTATCTATATTTAAAAAAAAGTATAAACATCAAATTAAAATTATTTACCAGCCGAGTAATAATGAGCGCAAATTATTATATTTGAAATAACCTCTAAAGAGCTTTAAAAGGATATAAATAAAAATAAATTAAATTAATATCTTTTTACACATTTAAATAGTATTATATATAAGCTTTGAAACATGCTATCATGCAAAATTACTTTTTCGTTGTTTTTAAAGCCCTTTTTTCATTTCAGAAACTTTACTGACTTTTAAACGCTTGTTAATCTATTATTTTTTGTTGAACAAGACAGCGTTCTAAAAATTTCCTATAATCCATTGTTATTTTACATAAATGATCGTTTAATCTTATTGAGGAATCCAATTTTTGAGTATTAGAATAAAAAAACTTCTTTCTTTGATATTTCTAAATATTAAGAACCCCAGAAGAATGCTTTTTATGTAAATAAATTTTTGCATTTACAAGAAACAAAAATCTATAGATCTCTAGTCAACCTGATAGGTTTTTATTATATTGTAAAAAAATACATAACTCTTCCATTCTGCCCTTTATTTATCATGCAGTTATTTATCGTACCATTGAAAAGTAATTTATTCGTTGCAAAAATATTTCTAGTATCTTTTTTATAACTTATTTAAAATAATATAATAATCGAATTATAAATTCGTCATTCAAAATATGTTCTTTAGCTATTAATATAATATAATATAAAATACTGACCATCTAAGGTGCTCAAGCTACCTTTTATTCTTTGTATTGTACTCTTTGATTTGGTTTTGACGCGATTAACTACACAGAAGATCTACAGATACAATGGTATAAATATGTAGCGTGTGTATAGCTGTTATAATATATAAGTATATCTAATATATCAAATTTTGTCACCTCTTTATTTTGTTGCGTATGGTTTCTTGTTAAATCATTCCTAGAGGTTGTTTCATATTTGAAATCAAAACCAATACCTTTATGACTTTTTTTGATATATATTTTCCATTTTGATCAGAAAATTATGACCCCAGAACAATACTGCTATAGTAAATAAAGCCCGGTCTATCAGATAATAACAGCATCTATCATTTGCATATTCATAGAAACAGATGTTTTATAACTGAATAATTTTATAATTAGCTCTTAGGCCACATAGTATCTTTGATTAAAAATATAATGTTTAAAATTTTAAGTATTATAGACCAAGCTTTAACAATGAAACCATGGAAATTTAATTGAAAAACATAGAACTGAAGGTTATTTGTTAAAAGATGAAATCTGAAAATATAATAATTTGAAAAATGCCATATACAGCATTAATGATTTTTTAAGATACAAAGAAATAGATTAAGGAATGAAAAAACAATGAAAAGCATAAATAAAAAATAGGATAAATATAAGTAAATATAAAAATTATTTGGTTTATCGGAAGATTATCGTGCATATATGTTGTATTAGTTTGTATTCTACCATTATAAAATTTCAAAATTATTAATCTTTGATAATTATATGCACAAAATATTTTATAGATTAAATTCAAGTCTGTATAAATATATTCAAAGGATGAATATGAGTATAACGTGATCATTTTGCCTAAGTTCAAGCGAATTATTGAGCATCAGCGATGAAAGAAATCTGAATCATATTAAAAATACTTAAGCTTTCTATAGTGTCATAAAACGCTGTTTTTAGTTTGTGTATATGTAAAAATATATTATAACCAAAAATATGAGTAGTTTGAAATAAAAAAGACATTTATAAAAATTCATTTGATAAGGTTTTGCATTATAAAATAATAATTTTAAATTCTAAAATAATAAGGAGCATATATTTTTTTGATTTATATTTGATCGTCTCAATAAAAATCATGGCAATATCCAATCATTTTCAATTCGTAAAATATTGGTAAATAAAATTAGAAAATCTATTTTATGGCTAAGATTTGCCTTTATTTCCATTTTTTTTTGTTTTACATCATAAATTAATACATTTTTTTCCCCCGAAACTCTAGTTCATAGTAAAATGTTGTCATTAATTTAAATTATTTAAAAATTAACAACTTATAACGAAATTATACACACTTGCATTAAGAAATTTAACAGTTTACATGCATAATAGATGTATTACGAAAATTTTGAATTTTATATTAGGATTAAAATTTTTTTACACATACTCGAACCGAATTATCATTATGTTATTTTATTATCATTGGATAAACATTGATGCAATTAACTATTAGATTTATAATATTTTCTATATAAAATATCAATAGTTTGTATTTAAACCTTTCAGACTTTATTTTACGTCATAATGTATTTATGACTCTTTGATATGAAACTTTATATATATTTTTCAGCATTAAATATCTTTTGTAATAGTATTTTTTAAAATTCCTTCTTTTGTAATAGTATTTTTTAAAAATCTTTCTTTTGCTGATTTAAAATTATATATTATTTGATTGAGGATGTCAAAAGTAGCACAAGCACATCTATAAACTATAGTATCGAGATGAAAAACTTTTTTACGTCTTGAGCGTAGAAGATATATCGACAGACTATAAGGGCAATTTTTGTACAAAGAATACACAGAAAATCTATAATTTATAACAATCTAAAATTTTGCAATAGAAACATAGAAATATATAAGATAAACTATCCATGATAATTTTTTATGCATAAGCTTTATTTATCGCCTCATTTTTGGTTTTTTTACGTCACAATTTGAAGCTCATTGCGCGCACAACGTATTTATACTTTCGGTTATCTTCTACTCTCAAAAGTCTTCTATTATACTGCACCTAATTTCGCAACCAATAAATCAAGGCTTTCTCAATTCCTATGTTTGCATAAATGCCTAGATCCGATTCGAGACATCTAGTTCCTTCTGGTAACTTTTAAATATCGCGTTCCCCAAACATCCCATTTTATAACGTATGGGATAATTTTTGTCTTGAAATAGCCCCTAAATATATATTTATATATAATTTTCGTATTTTACCCTCATTCTATTAATTTATAAAGAATTATTAGCAAAGTAAGAGCCTTTCCTATATATCGTAGTAAATAAATCAAAACCCCTATATGTAAACTCTGTTATCCTACTGAAAACCTCTTAAAATAGCACGAAATTAGTAATAAAACAGGAATTTAATATACGAAAAAATTTAGAAATAACGTAAAAATCTTTCTATTTTTCTAGCTTTTTGCCTTCGTTTTTTATTTTATAAATATTTTAAAGACACATATAAATTCTATAGTTAAAATAGTTATGAATCCATATATATTCATAGGAGTATTATAAGTTAATTTTCTGCATAATGTCTCTTGAGCCCGTATATTCTTGTATAGAACAAAGTGCAAATATTTACTATTAACCCCTAAATAATCCATTTAGATGACACATTATGAACAGCTTCTTTAATTTAGATAGGTGACTTTTAGTTACTTACCAAGCCATATTTCTTGTACATATAGTGCCGCTTATGTTAATATTATATACTTATTAAAATAGAAATTATTGTATTTTTACCTCAATCTTCAATTTTATGGCAGGCTACGAATCTTAACGGATAACTTATAGGTGATAATTCGTTTTTATTAGTATAATCATATTTTATGTGTCAATAAAAAAATCATATACATCCCAATTTTGTATAGGTGCTAATTTAAGAATAAGTTGAGAATCTCAAATCTATTGGAAATATGTCTCAATATTACTAATTGTATGAATTTTGAGATATCAAAGATACATTCAATTCGAAATGTAATGTTAAAACGTTTTGAAAATAATTTTTATATTTACTCTAAATAGCGTGTTTGTTATACGTATTTTAGGAAGTCTCAGCAACATATAAAATAAATTTTTGCGTCAATATACCATCGAAATATATATGATGTGAGTGAACTGAGGCTTACTAAAGATTAAAGAAGCCTAAATACTATTTTTTGAAATATTTGTGAAATATATTTTATGTAAATATATCTATCCATATATAAAAAAGGAATCAAGCTACATATAATTATAAATAAACGAATTAATTAAAATTATGATATTCGTGTTATAAATGATATGAAATTACACTTAAAAATAGATAGAAACATTGGTATCTTAATATTAACTAAAATAGCTCATATATACAACACCGATAATTTCTGCAAAAAAATCATGACATTTATAAAAGTAAGCCCTTTATTTTTAGGTTTTATATGAACAAAAAAATTTTATTTGCTTCATTTATATACGTCATATTTTTGCATCTTGAATAAGATTCATAAGAGACAACCTTGTTTATTACCTAGAATGCATTAATTTTTTACTTGTTTTGCAAGCTTTAATACATATAAGAAACCTCAATTAGATTTCAGAATTCAATTTTATGCGTTTTTCTAGCGAAAACCAAAATTTTAATTCTTTAATATTTTATTATAATTTTATACAATAGAGAAACAAAAAATACGCACAATATAGAGTTTCGACGGTTTATATGATAAGATTAGTTATTGAAATTTTTAATTAAAAATGTTTTTGCACTTAATTAGATCCTCTCATTTTATCATAAATCAATACTTGAATTCTGAAATAGTATATAAACGAATAAATCGAAGCCATGAATGCTTTTAAGCCATTGAAATAAACGTAATGTAGCTACATTTGGGATCTAAGTATACATTATTGCATATTAATCATGTTTATTTTAGTATTTTATGAAGTTTTTTGTTTTAAAGTTATAGATATAGAGAACCTCACAAAATCCAAGATTTAATTTAGTTTTCTGTTTTTCATATCAATATTTCAAGTAAATGCATTATTTTTCTATTTTTTAATGATACAATGATCTCATTTTTTTTTTAGATCGCGACTCTATTACTTATAAAAATTTGTCACCAATAATTTTAGCAGCATAGCTTTCTTTTTTTTGCGCAAAAAATACACAAAATGAAAAGCTATATGAACTAGAAAAATGAAGACTAGATATACATTTAATATATATTTATATTTCATATATACATAGCGTTTATAAAACTTAAGCAAATCGAAATAATTATTTGACCTTGCTTAAGAAATCCACACAAAACTAATTTTTATGCAACAAAAAGTAAAAATAAGCCAATATATATTTTTATGCGTTGTTTATGATAATGATTGTATTCTTTCTGAAATAAATTATTTATTTGGATTTTATTTGAATTTTGAAATAAGAAAGCATATATTTTTAAAAATTATAAAATTATTGAAATGCAATGTATATTATCACACGTAAAATGTTAGATCAGCAACTCTTTTTTTTCAAATCTTTGTTTATCAGTATATGATTTTCTCTCATGGTAGTTTCTTCATTATAATAGTTTGTATTTTTCATACTTTTGAGACAGATTTTGATAATCTCGTAACTTCTTAAACAAAATACAGGTATTGATTTGTTTTATAGTGAATAGTTGAGATCAATTCTAATAAAAAAATTGGGTGTTTGAGCTTATTCCATATTATGAAATTTTTAATCCTTGTTCAATAGCCAAAAAAAAATATTTTTTATTACAAACACTTTTATGAAATTTTTCTGATAAAAAAATTTGTTCCATGTTTTCTTATTCACCTCGATGATTTTATATAATACTATGCTTTTATAAATGGGTCTATAAAACCTCAAGAAATTATCTTTCTTATCATTTTTTAACGTGAATATCGTACAATAACACAACCTTTTTAATAAAAATATAAATTCTGCATGATCACAATTTTTTTTCTGTAGATGTTTTTCATCTAAATATAAAAGAAAACAAGAATATTTAGATTTATTCATAGATAAAAGAGATATAAGGGATATAGAAAATTTTTGAATTTTCGAACACTTTTAAATACATTACAATCTTTCTTCCTCTTTTATAATTAGATATTGAATTATAACTCGTTTTTAATATAATTATGCATAGTTTGGTTGTATATGCCATAATTTTGTGCCATGTTAAAGAAAAAAAAATTTCCTATACCAAAATAAAAAACATTATGCGAAAAAATTCGCAAAAATATATATTATAAGAGACTTAACGTTGAACTATTAATGCATAATGGCAAAATTTGTATTTTTTTATGTTGTGATTTTGATCAATAAAATTTTTTTTTTAGAAATATAAATTTATATAAATTAATGTCGTTTATTATTCAATTACCGACTGTAATGTAGTATAAGGTATTTTTTATATATCAAAAAATACATTTCCAGTACTTTAAAGTAATTTATTTACCACAAATTTACAATTTTTTAAAATTCCTAAAAAAATGATATTTAAATGAATTCTTATATAACAAAATGTAATTTTAATTACAAAAAAAATTTAAAACGCAATTTTAAACAATAAACCACATTTAATTAAATCTATTTTGAGCTTATTTTAGATATAATTATATTCTTTTATGAAGCATAACAAATTTTTGAATCTAATCAAACACATATAAAATTATATATATTATAATTATTCAAATCGACTAGCATCTGAGCTGTCACTGGTATACAAGTGCAAGTCAAAAATTATCCCATATGCTATAACATGAGTAGGTGTGGTACACATATCAAGAAAGGTAGCTGTGAGAACTAGATGACATAAATCTGATCAAGGCATATATAAACCTCAGGATTGAGATTAACTCTTAAATATATAGGTCTCGAAAGGAGGTGAGGTATTTAAGAAGAGAAGATATCCGAAAATATAATTCGCTATGTTCGCAATGAATTAAGCAAGTTGTGCGCGTGAACAAAATCTAATATTTACCTTATAAATTTAGCTCATATTAAAAAAATAATTATTGAAATGGATCAGAATAATTTATTCGGATCCATTTAGCCACATAGATTCTAAAAATGAATCTTTCATTAAAATATAACTCATAATTTTTTAAAATACACCCAGCTGCAAGCAAAATTTTATTTTTTTAAATTAAACTTTGAAATTATGAAAAAAATATCGCTAAAATCAGCTTGTAAACACTTTATATTTATTAAATTAAAAAAAAATCTTGTGTTATTCAAATCAAATTTAATTTTTAAATTTCTAAACAGCATATATTCATTTATTTTAGATGTCACTTTTATTGTATTAAATGATCATAAAATTTTTGGTTAATTATAGTCAGATTAATGATACAAGTAAGTTTAATAGAAGGATATATAAATAATATAAATCAATTAGTATTTTTTTAAAAAAAATTGATGTTAAATTTAAAATTTATTTTAAGATTTGAGAAATGGTTAACATTACTTGACAAAAATTTGGCATCTCCTTATCCAGTTTTTAAAATACATGCAAAAACTTTAGGATCACCGTATTTTACAATAACACAATTTAACTACCCAAGCTACACATTCATTTTATCAATTCACCTGGAAAGAGGTCTTTAATCTCTGACCAATGTCATCTTTGAGCAATAGTAAAGAATTTCGTGAATACTCCCCTATCTTTTAACCACGACAGGATTTATAGTTGTTTATTCTTTTAGAAATCTATTTACACTCTTGTCGTTCATTCTTGAAGGATTGGATTTTAAAGCATACAAATATGTGTGATAAAGATTTCTAAGAAGCCAAACTACCTCTAATTGCTATTACAAAGTAATGAAAGTAGATAATTATTTTAAGTAATATATTTAAAATATTTGATGAAATACACGTAATTTTCTGATCGTAGTAAGTTTATGAAAATATTCAGTATTTAGGAAAATCTAATTAAAAAAGGTGGCTAGAATTAAAATTAAAACATAATGCATTGGATTTTGAAAATGTTTATATAAAATGGTTTTAAAATTATCATAAACAAAATTCAAACCGTCTTTTATTATTATAAAAAATTTATACGTTATAGTTTATTTTAAATAATCTAAAATATATTCAGAGGATAAAAGAGCAAAAAACATATATAACAAATTTTATCGCCAAAAATTTCGGACGCAATATATTATTGTATAATCCTCAAATCAAAAAGAAAAACCAATTCTTCATCCTTATATGGAAAAATCAAGAGTTACTAAGCTAAAAGTATAATAAAAGACAAATATTGGCTACGTTAAATATTCCAATCAGGCAAATAGTAACTTTCATACCATATAATGTATCCCAAGCCCCAAATAAAGTAATTTTGTTTATTACAATTACTTTACTATTCATTAAAGCAATCCTATAAAATTTGTAACAAACATTATTTACTCATTCTTAATGAAAATATCTAAAAAATAACATTATGCGTATATCTATGCTCTGAAAAAACCTAGATGATATTTAGATGGTCAAATGAACATAGTTTATTATAATTTAGTTGATAATATTTATTTTTGAATTATTTATAATAATTTAGGCTCTAATATGTTTTCTGACGATACGAACGCACTATCTTTTACGTGTTATATATTCAACAAATAAAGGCCACTTTCAGACCACATCATGTGCATATGTATTTAAAGCAATAGAAAAACATCAAATATCAATCCGTTTTCGCATTTAAACAAAGATAAATGACAGGTAATATTTTAACATCCACAATAATCTTATTTTCGATGTATTGGAACAAGACCACTAGGTTAATCTTAGTAGATGTATGGAAAATGTATATATATTCCAGCATAAATATCATCAAAGAACCAAAAATAATTTTATCGCCGACTTTTTATATTCAGGCATAATATATGTCATCATTGATGCTACGGAATATTACAAGAATTTACAGTCATTACATGTTTGATAAGAACAATATACCTCTTTTTAAAAGAAAGTAACAATTTTGAAGAATATTCTAGAGATTTTAAATTCAAAGATATACTTATTTAAAAAAATTTAAACATTTAACATTAAAATCATCAAATACTAAAATGTCCTTAATGAGCTAAGCTCTGTAACTGTAATCGAAATCAAGGAAAAAAATATATTAAATCTTTTTAATAATTATAACATTATACATAGTACAATACAAAAAGAATAAAATATGGATCAGCATTTTTAATCAAGTGATATATGAAAAATAGCATCATATTATCAGATTTTTGCTGATATTTTAAGAATATTTTTCTTAGTATCCAAATGGGTTGATTGTGCTATTGAATCATAATAGTTCATATATCTTACTTATTTAAAAAACATGATTCAAATGTCTTTTTTTAGCGGTAAATAAACATTGTGATATCTACATAAGCCCCATAAAAAATAATATATCCTTTTATGATTTCTTATATTATAAAGTCTAATATTCCCTTTTATAATTCTATCAGCTAGTATTTCCACAAGCCTTTACGTCATATTTAAAAATTGAATTTATAATTCCATAGAAAAGATCTATAGAATGTGTAACATACTTGTGATATAACTTCTTGAATTTTAGAACAGACGTTTCTTCACTAAATATTTATCCCATCAATTGATTCATTTTCCGTCTAAAACAAATTATTCTTATATCAATAGTGTATTTAAATCTTAATGACTTGCTATAGATCTTTTCAAATGTAAAACTGTCTGTTTTAAATATTATAAAAATTTGTATCTGAACTGGTACGTGTTTACCATTTATGATCATGTTATTCTCGCCATATAATTTTAAATTTTGTTATTACAAAGCTTCATCTTCGTATTAAAAATTGTATATGAAGATAAAAGATAAAAAAAGTATTTGTTTATGAATGTATAATATTATAGTTATAACGTTTTTAAAAAAGGTTATAGCTGAAAACCAGGAAAAATATATATAGTAGCAAAATCATACGAATTGACTTTATAAAGGACGAAGATAGCAATAAATGAAGAAATCACTTTATAAAATAGTCATCATTCGGTGTACGAGCTTTTTTAGTTAAATATCAACAGTAAAAATGCTCTTTTCATGATAATTTCTTTTCAAGATTCTTATAAATCAATCCAATTGCGCCTTGAGAATATATCACGCCTTGTTGGCAAAAAATATTGACTATCTGTAACAACAAATGCACAACGCTCTTTACTTTTGAATAAATATAGAAGCTAGACAATGATATTATAGCAGACAGAAGCTACGGCTGGTCCAGAACGAAAATTTGATTGTAAAATTTCTAAAAAAATACAAAACGATTGTATTTTAGACCACAATAAAAGCTTCACATGGATAAATTTTTTTTAAAATGTAAATCAATAACTTAAAAAATGTACTCTGTAGTTAGATATCATTAGATTTGTTTGTTTACAAGAACAAAGAAAGGAATATCTCACAAGTAAAAGAGTAAGTCATAGAATATCCCAATATTGTCGTAAAAGAATTACGAAAATCGAAACCGTAAGTATAAATCAAATCCTAAGATATTACAAAGCATTTAGTTGACTTACGATAACCTCATCAAAAAAGAGAATATTCACTAAAAAAAATTATATACATGCAAGAATCAAAATGAAAAAAAAGCCATATTAATACGTCTAATGTGAGATTTGTATGCACAAAAATTAACTACACAAAAAAATTAATTTACAGCGTTATATTAAGCGACTTTATCTTAAAATCTTGGAAGAAAATTGGATTAATATAAGTTAATAATATAAAAACTTCATATAAAATACAGATAAAAGAAGGCAAAAGATCATAAAATAATGATGAAAAGTTCAGTAGGCAAAAAATCAATATGAATATCAAGAGTGATCATTTATTTCCAAATTTAATATAATTAAAAAACAATAAACGTTATTAAGAAACAAATTGCTTATTTTCGGTCAAATAAGTATGAATAAAAAAATATAAAAAAGATGTTTACTAAGTATTAATTTGATAAGATTTTAAAGCAGAAATTTATGTTTTTAAGTTGACCTTTGAAAAAATTCATAAAATACTATTAACTTCTGACCTAATCATAAAACACCATTACCTAATGAAATCTCTGAATTTTATAAAAGAAAATATTATATTTGCACTAATATGCTACGACAATATCTAAGAGAAAATTTGTGCAAAAAAAAAGTAAATGAATGTTTTATAAAGAAAAATAAATGATATTTATAATAACCTCTAGTAATAGGTCATTAAATTTGAGCCTATAACCTGTATGAAAATTCACTATAAAATAGAAACTATAATATTGAGGATATTCTAGTAGTCAAAGTGGAAAGTCATAACCTTTTGCCTGAAAATCTACTATTACCCCATGACTTGTGCAGTATAAGTAGACAAAGCTACTATACACGTCAAAAAAAAACGAAAATAAGCAAGAATCAGATTTCCAAATGAATAGTGTAGAATGAGTTGCTTCTTGTTATTCATTTCTATTTAATGACGTTGATGGCAAAACTCGATCATAAATAGTGTGTATACAGCCTTATAAGAGTGATAAAGAGTACTTGGAAATTATTATTATGCATTAAAAAATGAAAAAAGGTAAAAAAGCGGTGCAATGCACGGTATATGCACATTTATATTTATTTTACGTGTGTATGGATCCATTTTTAAATGAACTAAACGTTATATATACTTGATAAATAACTAATAGATAAGTTTTTATCACAAATCATATCTTATTTTTATTGATCTGAAGCTTAAGACCAAAGACCTGAAAAACAATAACAAAACAGCACATCGAAGTGAATGCATAGAACATGAAAAAAAAGAAATTAAGTTAGCGCCAAACAATTTATATTGTGTTCAATATGGGGATTGAATTTTTTGTTACTGGGATCTAAGTACCTCAAATACATTAAGAAAGAATAAGACTGAGAAAGTATACAGCATTTGGTATATTATAATAAAAATAAAACAAGAATTCTGAATATAGTAAAAACAAACATATACAGATAAAAAGTTTTAAAAATTTTAAAAATGCAAAATACCAAAAAAACCGCTATATAGGTATTTTTAAACATGAAACAAAGACTTTGCCACAAGAGTTATATATTTTTTTTACAAGAGAATAGTCTATAAGCTTATATTCCGCAAAAGATAAAGATAGTATTTAAAAAAAATGTAAAATTAAAATAAGACAAAAGGGGTTACAACTTTTATGCATGAAACGCTCTTTTAGCTTGAAAAGACACTTCCAAGAATAAAAGATCATCAAAAACCAAAGCACTCATGTAAATTGAATAAGATGAGACAAAAAAGATAATTATTTAAATATATTTTTTTTTAAACTACAATTGGAAATTCTATATATATAATATATTAAGTTGTAGTTGAAAAAAAGTTTAATGTAAATAAAATAAGATATAAAACAGTATGTAAAATCTTTCAGAATCTATACCATCAGAATGATCACAATTGACGCCTGTAAAAGCTAGATGGTCACCGTGTATAGATGTAAAAAAAAGAAGCAAGATTATTACATTCAAGATAATAACTATTCAATATAAATTAGTAAAAATGTCAACACTATGGTAAAACATGAAAACAGAGTGAAAAACGAGCAATCTATGTAAAAAATACTGGTTCAAGACTATACACGACAAAATATATAAATTTTAAGACCCATAAACTTTACGATAGCAAAAAAAACCAGTAAATCGAAGATAAATATAAATATTCTAATAAATAAGATATACAAATGAATTAGCTTCAAGAAAGTCTATAAAAATAAACATGGATAAGAAAGTCACATTATTTAAGAGTAATTTTTGTTGATGATTAGAAACAAAATTGTGCACTTTAATATAAACAGGAATAACGATTACTGATAAACATATGAATTTAAATTGTAAAGCTAGGAAAAATTGAATAATTAGACAACATACTCCTCTTTATTTACATTTGTAAAACTCGAATAATATCAAAAGTTTTCGCTTTGGGATTGCATGGTTACAGAATATCATAAGTCGTAGATGAAGACTTTGCTATTTAAGCTTACGCAGAAAGAGCCTCAAAAACAATAGGATCGTGGAATATACTTAATCTATAGGTCTTCGGAGATTATGTATCAATGCGTAAATTAAAGATGCTGATGTTAGCTGAAGAATGAGTAAAATATATTATATAGAGCAATCTAAAGTTTTTTCTGAACAAAGATAAAAATAATTAATCCAATATAACTATAGATTGAGATCACATATTAATCACATTATGCTTATTACTTTTTGTTTCTCCGAACTTATACTTTGTGATCTTAAGTTCTCAGAAAAGCCAATAAGATCGAAATACCAGCGTAAAAATATTTGAACGAAAAATCTCTTGATTTTTTTTTACTGTACTCTTATGTTTGCTATATGGTCTAAAATCACCAAAAAACGAAACAACTTTTGCTAAATATAAAGATTTGTAATGAGCTTAAAAAAACATAAATAAAATGCGATACATGTTGATATGTTTATTGCTTTTATTTTTAGTAAATGTTGTTGATTCAGTGAAAAAGAATCTTACCTCTTATGTAATCCAGCATCCTAAAAAATTCTTGCAAAGGTATTTTTACTACGTGAAATTTTACAAATAGCGAATTTTATTACTTTTGATATGTCGAAATAAAATATATGAATTTTTTATTGGTTAAAAGTTTCTTATAAGTATTTTTATTTACAATATCATAGACACATATAAATATTTATAAGAGACAAACGATAATATTTGTAGTTTGTTTTTTATAATGCTAGAAATTAATTAATCTGATTTTTAATGATCACGAAACAAAGAACACACCATTATGAATGTTATATATCATATTGCAAGAAAAAATTATAATTTGTGACTTTTATCTTATTACCGTACATAAATACGTATCTAAATATAATATAAAAAAATAGAATAAGGTAGACAATATGAAATTGAATAGTATGTTAGTGAAAACTATTTAAATCAATTTTTGTCTTGCAATCTAAATCATAGAAAAATAAAACCAATTTTTTTTTGTTTATCATTTCTACTATTGCCTTAAAAAGATACAAAGCTTTTTCACTGTGAATTTCATATTTTGACTTTGTTTAAATACAATTTTTAGTTTTTTCTCAGGGTAATGTAATTTTTTAGAATATTTCAGCTTATATAAATTTGATAAAAATGTTGAGCATATAACCATATTTTAACATTCGTGTATATGATAGAAAATAAAACCAAATCTCTTAGATGCCTAATAGTTGATGATTTTTATTTGTTATACTTATAAGTAGTTTCATATTGTTATCATCATACAAATCTGGATTTTGGGGTTCGATGTAACAAAGTGATTTAGGGAATGTATAAGAAAAAAAAACAACTGTATAACTATATCTATTATTTTTTGCGTAGATTTACATATTCCTAATCTCTTTTGTATATTTAAAATCAAATATGAGTTCAAATCGTAAATAAATATATTTTTGGAAGAAACCATAGATCAATGAAATTAATATATACAAGCAAAAATATAAAAAACCATATTTCTTAAAAAATTAAATAATAAGATGCAGAAAAAATTTTGATCCCTGATAAAATGAAGCATATTTAATTTTGAAAAAATATTACTTGAAAATTTACCTATCATATATTACCGAATCATTTTTTTTGAAGATTTCAAATCCTAATTTATGAACATATGAACTTCTGTTAATCCACTTCTTTTGTATAAGAAACGCGATAAAGTAATTGTATTTAGTGAAAAGATTATGGAAACGGGATGAATAATTGTAGAATAAAACCTTATAATATGTCAATACAAAATGAGGTTAACATACATTTATGCGTGCAGCTATTACATATAAAAATTACAATTAGGCTCGGAGAATATTTTTTTGTAAACCTTTATTTTTTCACTGCAAATATATTTTTAGTAATTCGCCAATCAAGAAACACATTTTATAACTTTTATGAAACATAAAATATATTTTCTATAAAATATAAAAAAATAATAATTTTTTTTATAGCTAGTTTTTTAAATATAATAGCGGATTAAATTAATCGATCTTATTTTATTTCTGTGCAAATTGACACATATAATGGGTAAAAGATTTTTAACTGCCTAAGTGCTGTATAAAAAGCAACAATCATTTCAAATTAGATTTGGAGATTAATTTTTGTATCCAAATATATAAATTTTATAACCATGTCATCTAAATCTTTCTTTTTGAATATTTGAAACTTAGCAAAATTATCAAAAATTACATAAAATTATTTATATAAACATCAGAAAAGAAATTTGTTTTTCTTTCCATTGAATATGTTTTTACTAGTTTTTTCGCTATAATTTAAGTATTTTTATAATTGCATATCATTAATTTTTTATCGGATATTGATTTTGTTGTGAATTATAAGTTAAAAATAAAATAAAGTAGTTCTTTTTAATAAACGTGGTGATTTGTGTTAGAAAGCGTTTTTTCTATTTAGATCTAATTTAATCAGTATATACAGTATTAGATTGCCATGTTTTGTCTGTTATATGATTTTAGGAGCGTGTTTTTCTCAAATGTTTTTAACTCTGGTTTTACAAACCAAATTTTATTCTTTAACCTTGTTTATCGAAAAAATATAGTTGGTTTTTTTTCAATTATATATATAAAGACGATAAAAGTCTATTTGAAATATTACAAATCTCTTGATACCTATTTTTGACACATTTAACTATCTATTTACAACAATAGCACTTCTCCTCTAGAAAGAAATGTGTTTGAGTGTACACCGTTCACTAGATAAATATGTAATTGAGTTAGTGTAGATATTTATTTTCTTATACTTGTTTAAGATTAAAATATAATTTTGTGACATTACATAGTTATCATTAAAGCCTTAAAAAATTTACCTATTAGTGTTACGGAATTTACTTCCTGCGTACTTTTTTAGGGTTTATATGCATGTTGCAAGCTTTCATTTTTTTTTTATATGTAATAGATCTACTCAAAATATATATTTTGAATTTATTATGTTATGTCGAAAATTTTCATATAGAATAATTTTTAATTAAAAATTAGAGAAATTTTTTGTACTTCGATATGCTTTAATATATTTATCTGTATTTATGCACATATATATCCAGCATAACTGAATACAAAACATATTCAGAAATAAACTAATTTTTTCTTTTACAACTTTACATTAGTTTTAAAAAACTATCAATATTATACAGGCTAAAATTAGAAGTCATATAAGTAGAAAGTAAAATATTTGTATTTTTACATTCATAGATGTAATTTAGCAAACAAAAAAAATCCTAAAATGTGAAAAATACTTTAACAAAAAAACACATATTTTTGGAAATTTTATAATCTAATCATTTTCTATATATATAAAGTAATAAAAATATAGAAAATTGTTTTTTGACATTATATGTGATGCATAAAAAATACACTGACGAACTTTATAAACTATTCCGATGAGACTTATAATAGACAGAAAATAAAAAGTAAAGTTTCAACAAATATTTTAATTGTTTTTTTATGTGAATTAATTGAAACGCTTCTTCTTTTATATTTGTCATAAATTTTATTTTTATTATTAAGTTTCAATAATATGAACATTTGTATAATTTATATGATCAATCAATTAATTATTTAATTTAATTTAATTTCATTTAAATGTTTAAATGGTAAAATCGGAAATGCGAAAAATTATAAACGAGTATTATGTATATAAACTTTATAGCTATTGTACTTATTTGTACATGATACAACGTTCGCGAATTTTCATTCGAAAATACATTGAATATGTTTGCATGCAAAATATACTTAAAGCAAAATAAAGAGTGCAAGTATATTTTTTAAAAAAAAATTCAATTTTATATTATAAAATCATAAATGTTTTATCATAGTAAATCTATTAAGTAGCTGGTCAAACGCTGCATATTTATCTACATATATGTTCTTAAAGGATTTTTCAAGTAAAATTATATCAGAGAAGTTGCCTAGATTTTATAACCGGTTTAAAGATCTACAAAAAATATGCGAAATCAATTCATAAATATAAATAATAAAATAAATATTTCAAACTAAAACATCATAAAAAAACCTTTATTGTATAGATTTCCATTGAGACAGTAGAACAGTATAAGTTCACTCTTGAAAATCCCAAAGATTGTACCTTATTATATATACTTATTACCAATAATTGAGACGAAAAACATTTATAAAGTCTATAGTACCTACCCAGCAATGATTTACCGATGTGAACTAAAATAAATAATGAGCTATAAACGCCTTTTGCCTTATAATATATTATAGACCCAAAATAGAATTATTCAAAATAAGAATTGTTTTATAGGGGTATATGTATCCTTTTTCGCATGGAAATATTATATATTCGATAAAATAACGCTTCTCTTATTTAAGGGCTGCACTGTAATTTTTTTATTATTTAAATTATTAATTTTTTTCTATAAATACCTCTCAATAATATTTCTATTTTACAAATAATTTTGATGTTTTTTTAAGTGTATCTTAACGGTTGAATATATGAAATTATAAAATAATTAAAGCAGCGTGTATTTTTGTAATTGTTCTTAAATTGTTTAATGATTCTTATTGATCAGACAATAAAGGTTTCTGTTGAATTAAATCTACCTTATGTAAATGTTCTAAAAGAATTATATACTAGAAGAAAGAAAAATACGATCAATCAAAATAATAAGCAATAAACTAAATCGGGATATTTATGAAGAGTTAAAAGCACTATCAATCTAAAAATTTCGTAATGTTAACTACTTGTATCAAACAGAAAGCAACCCCCACGAAATATTTACCCCTTAACATTAATAAAATCAGTCCTTATATCACTATAAAATAGGAATAATATTAGGATATAATGAAAATTATTTTGTTTCCTTTTAGATTATGCTGTTAGATACAGAAAAAATAACAAAATAGTCAAAGGCTATTAGGTTTAAGTTGCAATAAAAGAAAAAAATAGATTTTAGCCTCAAGTTTTGTTTCTCGCAGACTTTGTTAAAAAGTATACTATTAACTAGAAATACACAAACTTTCATATTTTAATACGAAATTAGACAAGCTCAAGATTTACTGATGATTTTATTTACTGGAGCGTTAATAATATATACTAAAATGAGTTCAAGATTTTTTTACAATATAATCAACATCATTTTTTATTTTAAGCATAGTTCATAGGCATAATGAATATTTTATTCTTCGGAAACTTGGCAATAATTTATTAACGTTATTTAAATCTAGAAAAAGCCATTAAAATGTTAATTTATTGAATATATTTATTTTTTCATCCACATTTTTTGTTATATATAGGAGTAGAAAAAATCCAGTAACAAAATGATAATTTCGTTATAACTAGAATTTTTATAAATAATGAATAACTCGTTTGCTATTTATATTATTTTTTTTGATGATATGTTTTTCTGGTGAAATATCCCCATAAAATATAATATATAATGCATGAATTTTTTAATATCTGCTATAATAGTTGAATATAAAAAAACTGGAAAATATGTTTTTATATCAATAATTTTTTTTCATTTGGCTTTAGAAATGCTTATAAAAACTCGGTACTTACGATATGGGATTTATAGAATCAACATCAAATACAGGCTTTTAAAGTACTCAATAATTTTTACAAAAACCTGAGATTTGAAATACACAACTATAAGATTTAGATTTGTAAAATAACAATTGTTATGCGTTTAAATAAATTAGTTTACTTTCAAATGATTGTTCACTTTAAATTAGATTTTCTTGATTTTAAAGATTGTATATTTTTTTAAATTCGGGTTTTATAGCTAATATATAAGAGCAATCCTATACTTTTATAAATGATAAAATGCTCAATATAATATTTTTCAGCAGCTTGAATGTAATTATTTAAATTATTTTTATATTAGATAGTAAATGTACCTAGATTTATAAGTTATTTTAATTTATGACTACTTTTGCCCTGATAAACTGTAATATTTAATAAAAAATTTATTAATAAATTTAGATTTATTATAAAAATTTTTTAAAATATCAGAATTTCATGTTTAAGTAAATATAGTTTGTATACAATCATGAAATTCATTATAGAAATATAATCAACAAGATTTATATCATTTATGGATAAAATTACATTATCTTTATCCAAGAAAATCTGTTGTTGAAAGGTTTTATTATGACTTTTACGAGCTTTTTTACAACATAACAATACAATCTTAAATATGAAATTTTATAAGCCACTTGTTCTTTAAAAATACAATATACAGTAACCTACTGTTATTCTAGATGCTATTGTTTGTACGTCATCTTCTGCTTTATATTTTTTTATGTTTATGATTTTCATTCGTGTTGTTTAATTTTTGATTTGTTTTATGATCAACGTAAAATCTTGTTGATTGTTTATGTTTTTTGTACTTCTTTTTATCTTATTAATTCATTCTAAAATCACAAGTTCAAAAATTTTTTCAGCATTAAATTCATTTATTATGTGTAAAACGTCAATTATTTATCTATTATGCGTAACTAACACCCATGATAAATATAATATGTTAAAATAATTGTTGTTTATCCTTGTAAAACGACGATTTTTTTACCAATCATTTGTACATTTTTGTAATATATAGCCGTAAAAGAATTATATAACGAATACATTTTCTATAAATAAAATATATTTGATTTTCTATGTTATTGCAATTTGTAGTTAATATTTTTATATAGATATCTTTGAGCTATAGTTTTCAAAGAAAACTTTTACTTAAGTTAATAAATGTATACTTTTTCAAATATATATAAAAATTACGCATAAGCATGATAAATTCCTGCAAAATAATGACTTTTTATCTAATCGATTATTATCTTGGGATGTGTATATATTGAAATACCCATCATTATAGATAAATTTTTACATTCAGTTCCTTTTCTTGGTCCCATGAGTTATACATGGTTACACATATTCGATAGCTTAAGCTACTGATTGTCTCAAAACTTGTTTCTACATCTTATATAAAGAATTTTCAAGAAATTTCTGTGATTTAGAAAACAAATTAATAGACAAGAATTTACGGTTTAATATTAGTATTTAAAACAGACAGCACATTACTGGTTATATAAATCATGTATTTCCTCCTTTATTTTCACCTATTGGCATGTATATCTCATCCATCAATTTTAAGAAATTCAATACGTTTTATTTCGAGCCGAAATATATTTTTGGATAGAAATTACTCTACGTCACAGTATGTATTATATAAAAATAATATATTCATTTCAAACTTAATATTAAAAATTCAAATTCACGGGTCTTCACATAATATTTTATATTGTGAATTCAATACTATCGATAATAACATTAAAATCTTATTATTTTGTTCATATTTTTTATAAAATATTTGGCATATGATAATAACATCTTATCGATGTTTTTTTATAAAAATGAAATTTATAGAATTGTATAATACTTGTAAATTAAGAAGCAAAAAAAAATTATAAATATTATTAGACCATGATTGAAGCAAATTAAACTTTATTTAGATATCAGAAAGATTTTAATATGTACGTAAATTTATAAAAAAATTATACCATCATACTGGAATCTAGGAATCTGGCACTTTACTGTTAAAATACGTTCGATCACTGGATATATTTTTTTTTACCAGAAGACAGTAAAATAAATAAGAGCTTATGCTTCTATGTTGTGTATACTGAAGATAAAAATGATGATGTATATAAAAGATTAATTTATGTGATGGTTTTTTTGTAATATGATTTTAGTGTATATGTAATCATTTGTGAATGGTTTATAATGAAACTAAATTATGATTCCTTAATCATAATCTATAATATAGCGCATATATAATAATACTAGATCAATTTGTAAAAAACTTACCCTACCATACTAAGATTTGTTGTTAAAATTATCATTAGCCTAAAAAAATATCATTAAAGCATATAAAAATTAATTTGTTATAAATCTATTTGCTTCCAATCTACTAAAATACTTGTAGATATTAAGAAATGTCTATTGTAAAAAAATGCATTCGTAAGCATGAACACATGATTTTACTTGTTATTATTGTTTTTTTTTATATTAAATTTCAAAGAATATCTTTGATATATGTTCATTATATGTAATTCTCTTGACTGTCATATATTACACAATTTGAAGGTACTTAATTTTGAAAAAATTCCTTTGTGCCATTATTAAGAGATCTTTTACACATATTTAATTAAATTTTGAAATACTAAAATCTGTAATTATTTCGCTTATTAATTTTATTTTATTTTAAAAACAGTTAATTTTTCAACGATGCATTACAAAAACTAAATATGTCGACTTGTTACTAATTTAAAGTTTGTAAATCAATTTTTTTGTGTTTATTGTGATTTTTTAGTTGAATACCATAAATTATATGTCTTTGTATAGATTTTTGTTTATTTATGTGTTATTACTGTTATCAATTTAGACGTGGTCAGCTGATTGAGAATATTGCACAACTCCTTGATGCATCTTTTGACATCTTTGCCTAACTCATCTTCAACAACTGCTATACTTCTCATAAATTTGATACGTTCAAGGGTCTTGCGGAGTATGAGAGCTTGCATATATGCTTCTTTTCGTCCGGGATTTTAAAAGTTAATTTTAATACAATATTTTTTATAAATAATTTCAACCTATAACAGAAAATATGAAAATAAATATGATTGGTATTGGGCATTCATAGAAATATAATAATGATTATTTTAATCCAATCTGTGTATCATAGTATATAAATAATTCAAGTGTCCATAATATTAGAGATGTATGTACGCAATGATGGTTTAAATAAATGAAATTAGCCTACGCGATCATACAAATTTGTAATTTTATAAGATACTATAATCTTGAGTTCATGCTATTATTTATTGTTATTTATGAATTTTAGAATATTAGCAGTATTGCAAATAAATACCGTTTTTTATGAGAGCTCATATTATCGTTATTTCTGATTAATTATGAATACACATATACATTTTTAATAAAAAATTTTTTTTAACACAGCTTTTTTTGTATATTATAGTTGAAAGCGGAATGTTATTATAAAATTAAAGATTTTACTTTAAAGAATATGTGATAAAAAAAAGATAATGTACAATGCATAAATAATTCTGAAAACGCATTTTATAACATAAAATATAATATATAAACAGATGAAAAATTCACTAAATATTTTTTGATCACATGATGTTTGCATAAATGGGATAGCCATTATGAACATTCTATGTAAAATAGAAGATGTGGCTTGGATAAGAACTAAAAATATATGTATATCAGAAAAAACAATGAAATTTATAATTTTGAATGGAAGTATAAAAAGAAGCACCGAATAAATATTTATGGAATATAATAACATATCTCTATCTAAATTTCTTACAGAAAACTATAATATATTACAAATTTATATTTTTTAAGAATCGATATTAGTTTTGTTAACCAGTAATTGAAATATTTATAAACATTAGAATTTTATAAATCGAAATAACAAAAAAAAATTGCATTTATGTCCTGACTTTTTTTCTATTATAAAATTTAGTGTATATGATATAAGATATTATATTATTTCTATTTTAATTTTAACTTTAACTTTAATTAATAATTTAGAAGTAAACATGAAAAATAACTGTTTTTATCTTCTGGATAAAATCTATAAATTTTTTAAATTATCTACCATTATTTCTCAAACAAAGATATTCAACGATTCACTTTTAATAGATTATACATTTTTTACAATAAAATAAGATGAAGTAAAATCCAAACGCTATGAAATAGGTACATCGCTTAATAAAATATGTATCATTAAGCTGTAATAACCTTCGAAAAAATTAAAAAAAAATTGTTGCCACGCTTCCTAAATATAATGTATAATATGATATCAATTTACATAAAATGTTGCAAAAATTCTTCAAGAACTTTATGACTTTAATTTAGTTTTGATTTGTTTATATTATCTTATTGAATGACTTTAATATTACATACGGGCTAAAAATATGAAGAATTTTTGCTTGTTTATTATATGGTATCACCTTTATAATTGATACTAAAAAATTAGATTACAAACTTAATATACCAGCAATATCCAAAAAATATTACATATATTGATCTTTAGATAACTAAACAATATGATTTATAATAAAAAAAAGGGTTAATTCCAGTTAAAAATTTCACATAGATTCGTAGTTTTTAATTATTTGTTAAGTATATTCTTTTTATGATTACATCCACGGAGACGTTGAAAGCCCATTAAGAACATTGTACAGCTACTTAATGCATCCAATGCCCTCTTCCCCTGATCTTTCTTCACAAACATCTCGTTTTCTGCCAAAATATATAGATTCAAGTGTCTTGACAAGCGCAAATTTTTATAGATATGATGGATTAACATATGATTTATAACATTTAAAAACAATCTAAATAAAATTTACATTATGCATGGTATATCAAGATAAAAAAGTCATCCGAATGAATTATTAGACCATTTAATTACTTGAATAACCGAATGAAAGGGCTTATCTGTGCCTTTCTGTTCTATGAAAAGCGTATAAAAATTCATTTTATTGCCTTTCTAAATATAAAATCCAATCTTTTATTTCCAGTCTTCTTCACTTTATTGACTATAAATTTAAAATGAAGTTATATATTATTACTATAATTAATATATGTTTTTATTTAATTTGTGTGCTCTATAAATGTTACTTGTTTTTAGATATAAATACGTTTTCATGCTACGCCCTACTTATTATCAATATTTTCGCATAACAAAGGTTTGTTAAAAAGAACACATAGCTGTTTGAATATACATTGGCTCATAATATATGAAAATATTGATGGGTTATTATATTTTTTATGTGATTTATTTTTATGTTTATATCTGTTTTTAAGATATGTATATATTATAATTTTGCTCCGTTTATTTTAAATACTTTTCACTTTTATTATTTTTAATTATTTGATTCGATATTTATATTTGATTTGCTACAAAACTACCAGAATATGAATCATATGCTTATTTTTAATTAAATAAAAATTGACCATAAATATTTTACCAATGATCTCAAAATTAGGAGGAATAAAGATAATAGAAGAGAAAACTATCCACGTAATAATTAGCCAAATTTCACATAACGTTCATTATAATTGTAAATCAAAGACTCAATGCCTCGTTTGCTGATACTATCTCACGAGAAATCTATCGCGTCATGTTTGATAGAAGATAGGAATTACAAATAGATTTATGTGATATGCATCTATATCTTCTAAATATTCTAAAAAAAAAGTAAATTTACTTTAGAAATTTATTTGGTGTTAAAAATCTTATTTAGATTTGCAAATCAAGCATTCTCCATTTAAATCATTAGCATCAAATTTTTGAAGATAATGATTTGTATATAGAGAAGAGACATATATTTTAATAAGAAAATTAAGTAAGAATTCCGAGTATAGAAATAATAAAAAAACTTATTTAGTGATCCTGGGAAATCTATAAAAAATCATTATACTAAAATATTTAACGATAAAAATATAGCGTTATATTACCAAGTAAAATCATCCTATGTGTTAAAATATCACAAATGATGTAATTGCTTATATAAACTTTATGTATTAAATTATATTTATATATACTTGTGCGTTATTGTAAAGTATCACAAATTCTTTATGTCAGGTAGCAAGAGCAGCTCACATTAAAAAACTTCAAATATTGCATTTAAAGGGAAAACAGCATGTAGAAAATATATGAAGAATGATTTCAGTGAATTTTTATAACGCTGACTCAACATCCAAGATAAAAAAACGTGACATGCTGGCTGAATAAGCAGAGTTTAGACTCTTGAAAAACTAATACAAGGTTTATTTTACCATCAGATATACGATAAAACTTATGGTTCTAAAGGTAACATATTTGCATTCTACAACACCGCAAATAAAACACAAATAGAATAAAAGCAGAAAGAACAGATTATCGAAATTCTGTCCGAATTTGTTTCAGTTAGAACAAAAAAAATAGGCAAGCAGAAATATCAGAACTAATCATGCTCTAATTAATGTGTTTACAAATATATCATCAAAAAACAAAGATCTTCGATATGCTGAAAAATTTACAAAGCTTTAAGACACCCGTTATACTGCACAATTGGATTTATTTATCTACAATAACTATATATTTAATGATGATTTTTATTAAGCTATATGTATTGAATAAAAACTATGTGTAATCATGCCGGTCAATTCTGGCAAAACTAATTCTATTTTCAAGAAAGTTAAAATTCAGTCTAATTCATTTGAGCCAACCTATTTAAAAAAGCCATTATGGTTACTATTTTCGTACAATTTATCGACGATCTGATGATTCTTTTTATTCTTTCCTTATTTTAATATGTGAAAAAGTTAAAAAGTGTAAATTCTGCTACGTAAAGAGCCATCATCGGATTGAGTTGAAACTGAATACAGCGCATTAAATTCTTAGCATGAAAAGATTAACGCATTTAATAAAAATTATAGCTGCCATATACAGTAAATCTGAAATATTTATACGCGATTTGAAGTATTTTAAAGGTTCTGTTAATTTTACATACAACCTCTGGTAAATATAATGAATAAATTAAAAGATAATTAGAAAGCTTTGCACATAGAATAATAGGTTAGTAATCTGAAGGTGGATGATTTATTTCGTAAATGATAATACACGACTTTAATATAACTCAATTGATATCATTAAAAATAATAAAATGAAAACGCTGCTATAATTTTTAATCAATTAACATCGATTAAATGCGACGAATGACAAAAGAATAATCACCGAGACTATATGCTCAACAGATTCAGTTTCTAATTTACAAGTACAGTACAAGAATTATATCTTTCGTATTTAATTTAATGGTGTCATAATAAATCACATAAAATCTCTTGTAACTATAAAAACATGCTTGAGAAAATATAGACGTATCCAAAGCTAACATATTATAGAGAATCGCTAATTCATATCCAAAGGAGAAGATTTTATGGTTGGAAACAAATGAAGAATTTTCAAAATAAGATAAAAACGTCCTATCTTAAAGTACATAGAAAAATTTGAATATTTTATGGTGAATTATACTTCATAATACAACACGTGTATATAATTAAAATGCAAAAATATGAACGATTTCGCAAGTGAATTAATTTTTAAAAAAGCCAAAAAAGAGGATGCTTAATGTTCAGTATATGCAAGCAAAACATAATTTTTTATTTATTTATCCAAGCATAAATTTTATTGAGTAAATTGTAATAAAAAAAAACTGCATGAGGAATATGCTTGAATTTAGAATTCTTTTGGATATTTATAAGCTAAAAAGTGCGTTTGAGTGATTAAAGGATGAATTTAAGAGAAAAGATATTTTATATAACTAAGGAATGAAGCATTTAACAATATTTTGTAACTAATAAATATTATTGGTCATCGGATTCTAAGTGATAATAAAATAGGGAAGTGGTAAAATAAAATTATTAAACTAATGTTTGGATATATAGGAGCGTGTACGGGTGGAATTTTCGGTTTGTGAGGCCACATTCTTGTTTTTGAGATGGTCATGAAGCCACATTTAAAGATTCGTTTATGTTAAAAAATATATAATTACTTTAAAATATAAACAAAAAATGACATTTTCTGGTGGGTTTAATTTAAAATGCTTTTTTTATACTAAAAGTTTCATATCTGGCTAAAATTTACTGATTTTTAATTTTAATATATTTTCGTATGAATTTCTGCTAATTATTTTCTCTGTTGATTTTTAAATTAAGCAAAATGAGATGAGATAGACGCACTGATACGTGCTTAGAAATCATTAAAATATACGACTGGATTTTTGTTGAAATTTAGGATACTAAATTGCATTTTCACATTTTAATTTTGGATCTGTCTTATTGTTAAAATGAATTTATGTAAAATCATCTTCAGCTAATTCATATAAAACCAATTAAAGCCCACCAGGTGCCCGCATTATGTCTATAAAAACGGTTTATAACACAAGCTGCATGCTTGTTTCATGTTCTGGAAGGCCCTTGAAGCTTATATTAATTCAATGTTCTGGACCCAAATACTTCTGAATATATTTACCACCTCGCTACTAGTTAAATATTCTGAATGTATAGAATATTGCGTAAACGTTTGGAATTTATTTCTTAAATCTTTCTCACAGAAATAAGATCCCTTAAAATTCACAATTTTTATGAAAGACTATATATTTTCCCCCATGAAAAACACATTTTAATTCTTTCCTTGTGGGACAAATTTAGCTCCTTCCGTTTATGTGTAATATTACAATAAAAGGCAAGAATGCGACAAAATGATTAATCTTTCAATCGACATGCCAATCCTTTTTACTAAAAAATCTATAAAATTTGTTCTTTAAGCTCATATAATTTTATTAAAATAGGCTCTTTAGATTTCATACGAAATTGCGAATAATAGACAAGATAAAGACTGCCATTTTCTATATTTGAAATCAGAAAGTTTATATCTGAATTTTTTGTTGCGCTTTTTCTGTCCAAATTTACGATAAATTTATCGTATAGAACTGAACTTATAAATTTTGTAGTCTCAGCACAAATATTTTTTTGTGGCATAATTCATTGCTTTCAAATAGATTTTTTAAATTTAACTTCTCTTTTTAAGGCCATGCGATGAATTCTTCCAGTTAGATTTATTTACAGGTGCACAAATAGTATATAAACCCACCAATTTATTAAGATTTACATTGAATATTCACATATTTCTTCAAGTCGTAAATAACCTAATCTCTGGTGTTCTACAATTTAATGTTCCTATGACCAAAACATTACATAACAGCAAAAATCGTTGTAATCATACACTTAACAATCAGGAACCTTAGCAGAAAATATTTTTTATATTATTTCATCGACAGAAATCTGAATATTAGTATCCAAATTTAGTAAAAAAATAAAAAATTGCTTTTTAAGATTAACTGACGTTTCATGTTTTCTTTTGTAGATATTGCCTCTTGATAATGATCTGGAGCTAGCTTTCGTAACCAATCAGGAAAATGCATATCACCGTTTTTATAATGCATTCCCCTGATTAGCTCGATATCGCTATATAGTTTACCCAGTCTCCTAATAGACAATACAGTTGCAATTGTCTCTGTGGCATTTGATTAATATATAAAAAAGAATATGTAGCTGGACTTGCGATTCTTTGTCTTTTTTTTTCATTTTAACAGCTTCTGACATCGTGCTTCTTCTATTAACGCATAGTGTTTTTGCTCTCTATGGAAAGAAAAACATAAATTTGATTTTGATCATTTAACGTAAGTAAAAGCTACTAAAATCAATGAGAAAATCTCATATTTTTCTGCTACGAAAAAAAAAGTTCACAATCAAGGTTAAAATTATCTTTTTTTAATTCATGATATGGGGGCAGTAAATTTTCATTTAAATTTTTCGTGACATGAATTTATGTGTCACGATATAAAATGAATTAGCTCATGTGTCCACAAACGTTCCTCTGAAGCTATTTTTGTTCTTAAGTCAATGTTACTCACATTCGGTTTATTCTCTGATAAAATAGTAGATTAGTACATATCTAATAGTACTAAAACACAAAAAATATCAATATTGATTTAAATATTATTTGTTCAACATCAATTTCTCTATTTTTTTTGGTGAACTTAAATTTTACTGTTCTTACTAAAGTGCAAGATTTATATTTAAAATATCTAAACGTATTTTTTTATCATAATCAATCCGAAAAAACATTCACTCGATAGAAAAATAAGCGCGATATAAGTGCAGATGTACTATAAAGTTTTTTATTTGCCGATTTAATTTTTATAAAGATTTGTTTTTGTGTTATTCACATTATAGAAAAAACCGATAAAAAGGCAATGTAAAAAAATGCATTACAATAGATATAAAAAATTTAGATATAAATGGCACAAAATAAATTCGAAACGGTTTATGTATGATTCCCTCTAAACAATTTGTTTCTCCAACTATAAAACAGGCGGAAATAATAATCAATTTCATAGGATTATTATCTAAAGAAATCTATAGATTATTTTTTACTTTTAGTCATAAGATAAAATTGTTTTTGAACCCCATGTATATCGAAATACCTACACAGTATAAATTTTATAAAGCCTATCTACAAAAAAAAATTTGAATCAATGTAGAATTTCGCATCGAATTTTAAAAGAACATAACGATTACATTCTATGCAATGAAATAAGTTTATTGTGAGCAAAAAAGAACAAAACAATTTTTTCAGGGTATATGAATGTATAGAAATTCAAGTTAGAAGTCACACAAACACAATTATTATCTATCAATCTCGTTTATATAAAATTCTAAGATTATATTTTACACTCACATAAAATGTAAAAAGATGTGTGATTCTTTTAAGTACAAATGTATTTTTCGAAAAGAAAATTTAATTCAAACAAAATATGTATATGCTTAACACTTATTTATGACGAGCAATAAATAAAATCATCTTTAATAATTCTCTAAAAGCATTTTATATATTTTTTACAATTAAAGTATATTTTTTTTTGAAGATCTAAATCACGTCTTTTATATCTAAGATATTAAGTGTTCGACTATCCGTATAAAAATAATATGCCAAAAAACAAACTTTTTTACATTAGAAATATTCCTTTCTGTTTCAAGTCATTCGTATGTTGTCCCTTGTTATATGTTATGATTCAATATGAATAGAATCGTAATTTTTTTTTATTTTGATATTCTTTAATTAGCGATGTTTTATATCCTCATATTGTGACATTTCCCATTTCTATGAATATGATTTCTTTTGCCGTAAATGAGAATACATTATGCTTTAATTTCCATTTTACAGATTTAAATTTAATTACGTCAGTGTTTTAATGGGAATATGTAAACTTATTCGGTAGGAATCTTATTTATTTTTTAATTATCAATCACTGTGCAAAACATCAATAAACAATTTTCTTTTCTATTTGAACCTGTCGTTCTTCTAGCAATTATATTGATTTGCCAACGCGAAATATGTGGAAGCTTCTTTTGTATCAATTATCAGGTTTTTCTTTTGAAAAATTATTTGGTATAGTTTTTAATTATTGTATTTAGTTTAATTATATTGTTTGATATTCCCCCTTTTCAAAAATAATTTGACACAAGCATTAAATATAAATATACAAATCCAATATCAAAAGGGATTGTAAACGCCTGGTTTACGTTGAATTTTCGCATATAATATGAATTAATGCATTCAAATCTATCCATAGCTTAAATGTGGTGGAATTGAAAGGATTTATGTGCAATATGTGTTCATTAGACGCTAACAATCTAATCGCTTATTATCTTATATGGATTTTCTGGTGGAAGCTACCGCTCTAACGTATACCAAACGTATGTAAACATGTGATCACAAATTTATTGATGTGTTTTATTGCTTCTGATAAATTCGAAGCTTCGGGAAAATAGAGGTAATGATACATATTTTTATATTTTTCATCATTCATCAAATATTTGACCATGTTAAGCTATTCGCTTTTAAATCTTTAATAACAAATTAGAAGCTCGTAGAATAGTACAGTAACAAAAAAAAATGTAAATATGTGTTTGTTTTGTATAGCATGGTATATCTGTGCTTTAATTATAAAAAAAAATATATATATCTGTAATTATGTAAAGCCTATCATTTTTTGACGCAAAGAATAAAAGATTTTGTGCTTTTTATGCGATATTGTGTTTGTTTTTTCCTTAAAACAATTCGATTAACATCGTCTTTATATATTTCGCTATCTCATTTAATTGTCACAACCTTTTTTTATCCTTAATAAAACGCCATTTGTTCTAAAATTAGATCATATAAAAATAAAAATTCAAGTTTCATTTTCTAAGGTTTGTTTGCACACCGAAATAATTCCGATAATAACAAATATGTACCACACACAAAAAAATACAACTAGTTTGCAAACATTTTGATATGTATATATCCACTTGTCCAGACTAAATGATCTAATTTAATAGAATACAAAATATAATTATAGTTTATATTGATAATTTATAAAATATTTATTTGATAAAAGAGTCAAAATGTCATTGTAAGAAGTTAAAAGCCACTAAAAATAATTTGTTTCTGCAAACGATTTGTGGGTATATTTTTTCAACTATGGTTCCTGGGAACAGGATGGGATATTTAGATCTTTTTTATCCTCAATTCTTTCTAAAATATTTATTATACAATCATGTTATATATTTATTCCAATATATAGCATTCTTATATTGAATGTGGTGTTATTTTTGAGGATAAGACGATTTATATATCATAATAAACATAAAGCCGCTATTAACAAGCTTCTTCTCATAATTACATCACAAATTTTCATAATCAAGTAAGTTATATGGTGGATTGCTATTTTATGATATTTAATCAGATTAATCTACTTCTATTTAAAGGTTTTTCGCAACTAGGATCTAAGTATGTATTCAAATGCAAATATTTTTACGATGTTGCATATTGATATATTACTTTAACATAATCCTGGAATAAACATAACGGTCAGATTTAATTAAATAACGTCTAATTTATGGTAAAGGCAAAGTTCATGATTATATATTATAAAAAAAATGTTGTTTCTATACGTGATATGTTGAATTACAAAAAATTGCATCGATTTTTATATTTTCAACCACTATTTTGTGCCTTTTTAGATTCACGTGGATTTTATTTTACCCATATTTGCAAAAATATTTTTTTGAATATTTACAATAGCATCTTTATAATTATATTTTCTACATTAGATTTCCTTTAATTTATTGAAATGATCATATGAAAAACAATATTTCTTTGTATTTATGCATAGTTTATTGAATAAATCACAATTCGAAAACAGGTCTATTGTAATATCGTAAAAACTAGTTTATTTATTTGCTATTTGTAAGTAATGACACATTAATTGATTCTAAAAATAAATACTATACCTCATTTTACATTTAAAAGATAATCGTAGAAGATCTATTTTATCTGGCAGTCGCATAAACATTCTCATCTACAGCCCAAAATAATTATTTTTGCTGGACCCTTGGACCATATTTTATGCTATCATACAATAAACTCAGTAATCAATTGGTTTTGTCATTTATAATAATCAATGAAGTTTATTTATATGTTACTGGTTTTATTTTTATATTAAAAGCGTAAAGAACAGCTAAAATAAAATTAAACTAAAGTATCGTCTGGATGTCCTTGTCGTGCCAAACTGATTTTAAATTGAATTACTTTTTGCAACTTATTTAGCTCTTAGGTACTAAAAAATTCATCATATTTTAAAATTGTTTTACTTTAATAAACTTGAGGTCTATGTATAAATATTCTGGTGGAAAGCTGTGAAATTATTATAGCTGAATAAGCATTGTAAATCACGTTGGTATTCATATATTAAACAGTGAAATCTAAAGACAAATGTTCGTAAACTTATTATTTTTTTAAGTATTACCTTTGTTCGATGCATTTTATTGATGTACAGTGAATATCCGAGGCTTTTAATAAGCAAACCTAGCCCAAAATTCAAATACTAAAAACTAATAATGTTTTAAAGAAATAAAGGTTTTTTTTTAAATATTATAAGATAATTTGATAGAACAAAAAAAGATTTTATTGATTATAATTTGAGCAAACTAACAAAGTAAAATTTGATTTTAAATTTTAACACATACATTTATAGAGAATTTTAATATATTATTAATTTTATATTCTAAAAATTCTCTTCGAATTAGTTCAGAGTTATTTTTTTAAATACATGATCTAATAAATTTTTGTTTGTTTTTGTAAAAAAAGTCTAATATAAAATTAAAATAAACTATATCTTACTTAGAAACCACCATGAAGTGAATATTTTAATGCTTATACCCGCAAAAAACAGAGCATATTAAGTATTAGATGAAGCGTTCATTATTTCAAATATTTAATATTTTATTAAACCAACTATTATAACATTATAGTTTAATTCTTGTGTTAGGTCATATATACCATAAAAACAGCCATAGAAAATGAGATGAAAATTTTAGGAAAATATTTAATTTTGTAGATAATTTTTCATCCTAATTTAGTTGTATTTTATTTAATAATGTGTTTTTATTATAATTAATATATTGCTATATATACTATAAATAAAATCTAATTTATTTTCTAAATATTTTGTGCAAAAAAATTATCAAAATCCTTTAAACCTGTATTTTATTTACATAAAATAATATGAGATATAAATATGCTTCTACGGTTATTGTATTGGTTTTACATCATGAAAAAATCGTTGGGATTTTATTGAGATTATATTATATTCAGAATCAATTTATACGCAAATTAGCATGCATTTAGCTATCATTATTTCTATCATATAAAGACGGGAATTTTTTTCTTTACCTTCATCATAGCTTAGTCAAATACAAAATATCAAAATAAAATTTTTTAGAAAATATTCTATCTTATTTTTTCCTAATCGTCTCTTCATAAAATACATCTTAATTTAATTTTTTTTTCATGCTTTAAATATATCCAAAACAATATTAAAAAAAATCATCTTAATAAAGTATTCATTTTTACATAAATACTTTATTAGCGTGATAGAAATACTTAAACAATCTCTATACACAAATACATGTTTCTCTTTGATGCTTCTAAAGCCACTATAATTTTATGCTGTCTTATTTTTCTTGTGCAAAATAAGTTGGTTTTCTTTCTTTAAAATAATGAACTGCGTATTTGCATTCAGATCTAAATTTTTATGTTTAGATAGCATAACGAAATACATTACATTATATACAATTATTAACAACACACATGAAAGATATAAATTTAAAAGTTATATCTTTATAATCATTCATGGTTATAAAAAATTAATCCTTTGATTAGTTTAGTAACATATAACGCTGATGATAAATACAAATAAAAATTGTGCTTATATATCATTTTTAAAAGATTTTTCAAATAAATTCTAGTAATCTGAAAAAGTTCAATCGGCTTGCAAAAGCAACAGCTGCTATATGTTTTTAAAAGATATTTAGGCGATTTCTATTATTAAATTGTTGGCACAATTATAATTGCTCATGAGTGTGGATATGATATACATCACACAAAGTTTACATTTTACGTTGTTAAATTTTATTTTCTATTCTAGCAAGATTTTTTCGATTCTTTTCCGATTTTATAATTTAATCTATGTAAATTATTTTTACATAATAATATGTGAATTAAAAAACATTTACTTTTGTGGCTTTATTAAAGCATTTGTATATATCTTTTTGATTCCACTGTTTACATAATATTATCATTAAATTTAAAATGAATATTATTTTGGAAACGGAATCTGACGAAACACGCTATATAAGTACAAATAACTTGTAATGCATTCTTTTCAATACTTAAGAATCTTTTTTTTGCTGAATATGATTTTTTAAAATCGGCATCTTTGGCACATATTACAAAACCCAATTATTGAAATGGATACGAAGATAGCAAATCTACATGCTCAATTTGGATTTAAAAATCACGAAATTATACTAAATAAATGTTTTTTCTTAAGTTATCGTATAAAAAGTCTTCGAATAAATTTATTGATTTACGTGATAAACTGTGAAGTTAAACAAAATCACAAGATATAATATAGGCTTCAGAGAATCCCATTTAAATAAATGAAGATATTTGTGGGGAGGGATAATTTATAAACAAATATATAATTTCAAAAAAATATAAACATTTAAATTAACACTTTGTTAATTTAAGAGGTATTTTTGCATATAAAATGCTTTATTGATACAACAAAGTTTTTTCGGATAAAATTACTATCTGTTATATCTACTTTACCTGATTTAATTGTGCGTAAAACCAGTTGTCATTTACTTTAGCTTTAATAGATTAAGAAATGAATTATATTGAATTGAATCCATCCAATAAAAGCTACCCCTTTACACTATATTTCAGCCCAATAAACTTGCCAAAGATGTGAAAATATACTTTAAGTTCCAGTATGAATGAATTATGATTAGTCTTGTGTTGATGTCCGGGTTCTATTTTGAGACACTTAAAAAGTTTAATGGTACTGTATAATCATAATATTTTTAATTGTATTTAGAAAGCAAAGATATATAGATAAATACGAAATATTATATATTTAACTAAACTTTGCGTTAGTTAATATTTCGAAGCACTTAAGACTACAAATGTTGAATATAGCCAGCTGTCGTATATTTAAACATCAAATACAGATTTTCTGTATACAAAAAAAAACGAAACATCAAAAATCTTAAATTTACAGTTTTGTTTTATTTTTTGAGTAGGTATAAAGGCTAGTAGTGATTGAATTTAACGATTAAACATAAGACTTATTTTTTTACCTATTATCGTTTTATATTCATGTACATTATATGAAGAATCAAATAAAATATTCAATATTATGTTTCAAATTAGATCCAAAGTTTTACTTTATCCAGAAAAAATCATTTATAAAGGTTTTTTTACAAATTATAATTTTTTTACATGGCAGCTGGTTGAAATATATTTCAATGCAAATTAAAACCATCCAGTATAAAATATATTGCGAATCAGTATTTAATAGCTACAGATGCTGCATACTATTAAACGTCCGTATAAAAATAATATAATGGAGTAATAAAGGCCCGTAGCATGACCAGGAATCGTATTATAAGACTGTATGTGTTTTTAAAGGTGCAAAAAATTCATATTAAAACCTTTTTTAATAGAATATTCGTTCATCATTCAGTTTAAAACATTTTTAAAACGAAGGACATAATTTTAAATTCAAAATATGAATTTTTGCTTTTGTTTCATAATTATAATAATCGATAGTGCAATAATATGATTCTTTCTTTGCTTCCCCATTATAGCTTGGATTGCCAAATAAAACCAATAAACGTAAAAATATCCTTTAAAAAAATATTCGAATGTATGAAACATAGTTTTTTATCATCATTTATTTACAATTTCACTTTTGGTAAATTGAAAAAGAAATAACAGGAATATATTACAAGCTCTAAACAAATAAAAAAATATTTATCGGTTAGGAAGAAATAACTATTCATTAACAAACAAAACAAGCATCATAGAGCGTTTACGTAAACCGAGATCAACTCAAAATAATATTCTTTTTTAGATAATTTGAAAGGGAATAACCCAATTAATAATAAAAATTCTTAACATTCTAATTATACATGTTCGTTTTAAAATAATTCCGCTTTAATCAAAAAATAAATTCGATATAATATAGAATTAATTTTTTTATAAATTTAAAGCTTTTTACATATTTATAAAAAATAATAATTTTATATCTAGAAAATATATTTCCAAATTGATTATCAATGATAAGGATTTTTTATTATACTTTCCAGCCCTAGATGACAGCGTGAAGATTTAATGATATATTTAACTCAATTTTTTTGTATTCAGATGAAACAATTTGATGAAAAATGTTGTATGTTTATGAAAATTCCTTATTTAGCTATATTATGAAAGTATTTAGAAATATATATATGAATTGAGTATATAGGGATTTTTACAGTTTATTATTATAGATTTTAAAAAAAATAGTGAAGCCTGAATAAATAATATTTTTTATATAATTTAACATGTCATATGTATCAATATTACGATACAAATATCTTGTTTAAAGTTTAAGCATCATAGATGCGATTACATGCTTTAGATTACTTAACACACAAACAAATACAAAGATCACACTAGAATTACATTTATAGTAATGTTTTGCTTCAGCTATAAAATCAAGATGCAGGTGTGACACATCCAAGTACTAGAAATGGGGTTTTTATAAAAATTAATACAGTTATATGAGGCACGAAAAGAGGAGAGATGATATTTAACATGAAATAAAACGTTCTTACACCCGAACTGTGTTAAAAAACATTAAATAATGTAAAATCACGCCAAAGACAAACAATTTCTATAATTTATTGTATTTTTACACTACGAAGATGGTTTTTTTTGCCCGTGTATTTATGTAAAATAGATATTGTGTCGTTTTTAAAAGCTGAAAGTCCCATATATTGATTTTATTGTTGTCTGAATAAGATTACTGTATTCATTTCTTTATTTGCAACAACAGGGAATATTGCTTTCTGAAAACAAAAAAAATCAATTAAAATATGGAAAAGCAATATAATCTTATAAATTCATATATTATCGATAATATCCACTTTATTAATGTAACTTGGCATTATTATTTTTTCTAGGGCCGTTAAATTTTTAAGATATCGGACTTTAGGTTTCTATTATAGTATAAATGTATAAATTTTATTTCCTTACTCTTTAGATGTTTGAAAATGCATTTTATATAAAAAAAGGCAAAGGATATTTTTAAGGTATCTAAATAAAACGTCTACACTTTTTATATTGGGATTTGAGATTTTGATTAGATGAATATCATGAAAATTTTCCGTGATTAAAAAAACAAAGGAATTTTGATAGAATTATATAATAATTTAGTTAAATGTATAGTAAAGTATTTTATTTATGAACTCATTCAATTATTTATTATTCAAAACACGAGATATATAATAAAATAAATACTTTACCCCATTTTACAATGAAGATGTATTGTATGATTATTTTTAAAATTAACTTAGTCAGACTTTAAATATTTTTCTCATGCACATTGCAAAAATTCTTATTTAAAATCAACTTTTTATGGTATTTTTTCATTTGCATTCGTTTTTTACGCGTAAAACAAATATCTTTAAAATTTTCATATGCAGCTAGATATTTATAAACATGAGATCTCAACTGTAATTTAGAAAATTGGTTATATAACGTCATTATAGATATCATTCTATCAATGTTATTGTGATATTGTATAAATGCATATATAAAAGAAATATAAATTATGCGAAAAACTTTTTGTTGACATATGAACACTATTATATACTTTAAATAGACGATTTATGCGCATACCAATCATTTGTAAACTCAAAAAATTCCTGATTTATTTAGCATTGTGCAAGTACAGTTATCAAAATGACGCAGCTTAGACATATATACGTTTACAAACCATGGTTAATACATATTTTTTACGTTTGTATTGTTTTTTATTTATCATATTTGCGAATTTTTCTTGATTAATATGCAAATTTAGTAATAAATAACCCTACATAATTTTCGGTCTTTACGTTGCATTTTATAATTTTTTATATCAAGCTATGTTCCTCTTTTAACTTTTTTGATTATATTTTCAAAAAAAATATATGATTTTCTCATATCAAAGCCGATAATTGATTTTATTTAGTTAATAACTGAATTTAAATATTAAATATCTTTCTGATCAAAAAAGAACCACAAGCCATTGAATTATATGAATTTATAATTGTGTATATGCATACTTTATACTGTTAATTAGAGATAGTCATATTACATTTAAATCAGTATATTAAAAAAAAAATGAATTTTTATTTAGTCTAAGTTGTACATCTTAAAAAATAATTTTTATTTTGCAAAAAAATTTTCCAGTAATGTTCTTATCTAGAAAATTTATCTACACAGAAAAAACAAATTTATATTTTAATACAACACTCGTACTAATAAGAGTTAGAAGGCTTATTTTAATCACATTTATATAGAATATTTCACAGAATTCAAGTCAAAATAAAATTAGTAGTAATTTTAAAAATTATCGATAATGATTGTTCGGTGAACAATAGATTCTAATTAGTTGCTCTCTCTAGCGTTATGTTTTTTTTTGTAATAAAATATTCGAAAACATATCTTCATGAAAAAGAAATCAGTAAAAATTCTTTTGCTTATATGAATATTTAGCTAGAATTTTCGGAATTCTATATTGCATTACTCAAAGGATTACAAATTTAGGAATATATCTGAATCAAATTTCAAAAATATATACGATTGAACACAAGAATAAAATAGACTTATAAGATTAAATCATGCTAATTTGCAAAAATTCCAAATAGAACAGAAAGGTGAAAGTGGTAATATGAAATTCTGATAGAATTTAGAATAAAAATATACATAAAAAATTTGTCAATATTCAATAATTCAAAAATATTATTCTATAACACACCTTGCACTAACTTATCATATGAAAAAAAAATTTTTTTCATGATATTCGCCTTGATTTTAGTTACCAGCAGAATAATTAGTAAATATGTTCAATTTAGGTTTATAAATAGCTTTTAAATTTTATTTCTTTTTGTTTTATTTTTCTTCAGCCCGCATTATAATGAAATGTTAGGTTTAATAAACTTATAATCATGTCAATTTTTATTCTATTGATCTCAGATCAAAAAAATATGATTTAAATAAATTACATGTGTAGAGTTTACCAGATTTCATAATTATCAGGTTTGGATTTTAGCTATATTTGCCATTGTGTAGTTTCTTATTAATAATAATGAGTAAAGTGACCCATATAGATGTATAGGCACATATATAAATAATTTTTATAATCTTGAAAGCATAAAGATTCGATAAAAATGAGCTTTTTCTTGGTTTCCTTATTTAACCAAAAAATTCAATTATCAAAAAAGGAAAGTGCATTGCGCTTAAATACAAATGATGCATGCTCACATAACGAAAAATACCTTTTAATAAACGTTCGTATATTGCAAAGCTTTATTTGACTAAAGATTTTATGATAGTGTATACTAGAAAAAAAATTAAATTGTAAAATTTTTTTGATTCGAAATATCTTTAAACCTGTTTATAATAATGTCTTATTATCTTTATGGGTGGTTTCACTATTATCAAAATCAATACCGTGTCACAATATTCAATATTTAAAAGTAGTACAGTAGGTCAAAAAATATATACGAAATGGTTGTAAAATATGCTATCGAAAAGATATAAATCATTTAGATTTTAGAATTTTCCATAAATAAAGATATGTAAAGCCAATTTTCTAATTTATAATGTTTAGATTTCATGCATCGGAATAGGTAGACTAACTAACTAATATATAGGATTCGAAAACAATCACACAACATTTTTTAAAGATAATACCATCAAAATCATGAAATAATTCATTGATCATCACAGGTTTTTTCTTTTATTCAAAAAATTTAATTATACAGTAGACACATATTCTTATACCGATATATACATTATGTCTAATATAAGTAACGTAAGAATCTCATTAGTTACTTTTACTATCATTTTAGCTATTTTGTAAAGTCTAATTCTTCTATAATCTTGCTAGTTACAAATCAAAAATAAAAAAAACATTACGAAATTAATAATTTAAAATACAAAAATAGATGATAAATATATTTTCTGATTTAAAAATTAGAGCCTTTTAGAATAAAATCTTGGTAAATATGTTTATTACTAAGAATAAATTTCTGTATAAACTATTTATAATTTTTTATTTTATTATAAATACCATATATATTTGCTGTTATTATAATAGGAATAAAATCATATGTTATAATTCTGTATAATATACTAAAAATTCTAAATTTATTTTTTTTATTTTGGTTAAGTTTCGTTTTATAAATTTTATCTATTTAGATCTGGTCAGTCTAATGGGAACATTGCACGACTCTGTGATACCTATTTTGACTTCTTTCACATATCTATCGCAAAAAAACGCTTTTCTTCTTTGTAAGTTGATGAATTCGCGTGTCTTGAATTTTGTTATAAATTATTTTGAACTATAATTGTAAAAAATATTTAAACTAGATTTTATCAAATTTATCTTTAAAAAGTTATCGAATTTATAGAAAATTGATTTATAACGTGCAATTATTTATGATTTCATAAGCCTATGTGGTTCAAAATAGTTGAATAAGTTCACTAATGATCTTATTATTCATCTATAAGAATTTATGGTATTTTTGACTAAAATAAAAACGTAAATCAAATATTACAATCATAATTTATTTTTATTTAGATTTATTTACTGTTTTTGTATAATATATAATCTTCCAAAAGTTTAATTTTAAAATATATAAAGGCAGATAGTCTAAAATTTGGGTCGTTTTATTATATTTAAAATATAAATATTCTATAAAAAACAATAAAAAGGTATTAGTTACATTTTAATGATTGTTTATACGTAATATATGCATTTTTGATATATATTTATAAATATATATATGATTTAGTAAAATACTAATTGTCTCTTTATTTATGAACATGTGTAATTTACTTATAATTAGAATTATAATCTATCCCTTTTATAGACAAAATTATGAAATAATATTTTTAAATTGACTTTCGTGATATAATTTATCTATATTTTTATATTATCAAACATATTAATCCAATATATCACATAAAAAACATAATTTCATAACTCTTACAAATATAAATAAATTAAAATAATTTATTCTATCGAATTGTAATTATGTAGATTTACCATCTATAATATAAAAAAATAAAAATTTGTATTCGTTACTTTTTCTATATTCTAATTGTCCAGTATACGTATCATCTATTTAAAAAAAATTGTAATATATAATAAAAGAATAAAAAATTTAGTTAAAATCGTTTTTCTTGTGTTTATCGATGACATTAGGTTTAAAGTGTTTGTTAAAAATAGTATTTAAATTTATAATTTATTCGGAAACAAAAATTTATTATATTTTTCATCCATAGTTTTGATATACATAACTATTATGGTCTAGGGTTTATACATCATAAGTCCAAAAGATGTTAATTGTGCTCTAGATCGGGGAAATAAAAGTTTTGAACATATAAAAGACTATATAATATACCGTAATTAGCCTTTTATTAGGGAATATATCAAAAAATTTCTAATATAAATATCTTTTTAAAATTACAAAAAATAAGAATTTGTTAAATTTGATTACAAAAATTTATTATTTATCATGGATTATGGCAGTTATGTTCTAGATATATTATAATCATAAATTAAATTAACATTGGTTTACAAGCTAACAACACACAAACACTTTTTATGGCAAAGCAAATTAAATATTTTAAGGGTGTGAATATCTTATCTGCATATTTAAATAATATTTAAGCTTATAAATAAATTTTTTCAAGTCGTATCGATTTTGTTCGTAACGCATTAATTTTTATACGCATTTGCGTTATTTTTTGAATGTACTACACACCATAAAAAAATAAAAATTATAATTCGAGATTCGCTGGATATTTTTTTAGACCAGATAGATGTTAAAAAATTGCATTTTAAATATAGATAATTAATAAATAAAGGAAGATTTGGTCTTGGTTTAAGAAAAGAAATTATAGTCAAATATGATGATATATATAATAATATATTGTGATGAATATTTTTTTAAGATCACATTTTTAATACTGTTCTAATCTTTTAAATGTATTGAATGAGCCTAAGTATTTAAATGATCCAGTTTACAAAGTTTTAATTTGTGATTTTATATAATAAAAAGCATAATTTTTTTATATGAGTTGAAAATTTCATCTATAAATAACCTTTTTTAACAGACCAAAATATTCATTGGTACTTTAAATGGCGAATCAGATCTTATTTTCTTGAATAAATCTGATTTAGAGGATATAGAAAAAAACATAAAGCTTTAGGAATCGAAAAATGTCGTAAATTCTTTTATTGTATATAACTTACTTACATCAAAATCGCATTAAAATCATGTATATAATTATCTTTATAAATCATTATCTGCAAGAAGTTTATTGATTGATTTTTATTTTGTATTTTAGTTGCAATATACACATAAGCCGTAAATTAACAGTTTTTTTATGGTAAACAGAGTGTATCTGGATATCTTATATGTATTCTTATCCATATTTTTTTGAATACTATTTTTCGGAATGCTATTTTTTTCATATTTGTGTGTTCACACTGCGATTCAGAAATATATATCAGCAATTATATTTTTATTAACATACCCAGTTTTATAATTCTCTATTATGGATATATGATTCTATTCTTTCATTTTATGCCTTTGATTACACCTTCTGATGCAATAGTTTATATAATAATAAAAAAATTCATATATTTTTTTATATGCGTAAATAAGACGCAGGTAGATAAAGGGGTAAATGGTAATGTCGATTCTATCATAGAAAATATTTTTTTTATATGTAAATGTGAAACTATGTTTAAAGTTAATAATATATTTGAAAATTGTTATCAGATTTCCTACTCATTTAAAAAATTTTTATAAACGACATACTAAAATTCTTATTTTGAGTGTTTTAAAGATTTTTTCAATTTACAATGTGTTTCTGTTTTAAATATTAATATAATGAAAAAATATACAAATTAATAGTCCTCTAAAAGGATATTTTATTCATAGGCTAAATTTATAGTTTTGATTTTAGTTTAAGTTTTCGAGCAAAACTTGCTTGATTACCTGCGCGCGATTGCATTAATACTCTTGTACACCTTCCCCTCTCTAGAGTCTTCTTCAATACCTTTTATCCTTTCGAGACACATTAATTCAAGGATTTATTCTCAATCACAAGGTTGTATAAGCCTCTATATGATTTGTGACATCTATTTCCTTCAGATATATAAATTATAACGGCAATGAATTTTAATTAATGGAACGCTTCTTATATTTTATAACATTTTTTTTACTGCGATTAATTATATATTCGGTTCCTCAAATAGCAATCTCTTTACTTTTTAGGCTTCAAATTTTCTCCTACACACTTTGCTTCAAATATTATAGAAATTTTAAATACCTTTATCTGCTATTTAGCTAAAATGTCGTTTATAAATTATCAATATCAATAGATTTAACATTAATTTATTTGTACAGATCTAAAAATACATATTTTTGATTACGATGCCATTTCATAAACTATAAATTAAAGTGAATGAATGAATTTACCATTATTTATCAATTTGAATATTTTTTACCCTATTATCATCATTGCTTTAGCTCTAATTTTAAGTAAAGCAACAACACTCTGTTCGGATTGATATTTTCTCTCAGTTATTACTCGATATACCAAAATTACTAAAAAATGATATAATTTCTAGTTTGGTGGATTTATAGTGTATATATTAGACCATAATTTTATGATTGTAGATTTAAATATTCTCGTATGTGTATTTTTGAATCATTAAACGGCTATTCAATCCGGCTCATCTGCAAGAATTGGAGCATACACCTGTAGACTGCCTCACAGTAAATAGCAATTACCTGTGACATACAGTGTTTATGACGCCGAATAAATTTGACTCTTTTATCATGCCAAAAGCACTTGATCTAAAATAATTTTTACGTTTATATGGATATTTCATATGTAAAATACCATGAATGTGAACAGATATAAAATCATAGATCAATTTGCTGAAATTGGCCTGAAACCATATCCTTACAGATGTAAATCTACGAAGCTTCATAAAATCCTTTTATGAGGAAATTAATCTTATAATTACACTAGCCATATTTTCATGAAATTTTCTGCTTTATATTGCGTAACTATTTGTATTTTATCGGTTTTTAAATCATTAAACTTAATTTATTATCTTTTCATATAAAGGAAATAATTATTGCTGTCCATATGTTCAAAATACATTAAAAAAGCAAAAGAAATATTAAAGTTATCAATCAACTAATAAAAAATAAAAATCAACTTTCTATGTTGAAAATTAGAATATACTCAACTGATCGAATTATAAATTTTAGATTTTTTATCAAAACAAATAACTAGAATTATCCACAAATTTTTTGCTTTATATCTATTGATTACACATAGAATTGTTTTGTTTTAATATCGAAATAAAATTTTCTAGCTATGGAATATGATGAAAGCGAAAGTATGCTTAATTATGATGCGAGTAATATAAAAATGCAACAAAGTGTGTGTAAAATGATGTTCCCAATCATATTTGATTATTTACAGATTTGTTTTACAATATATTTATTTGTCATCGCCTGAGTATGTGACTGATTTATCGAATAAGTTTATTTAAAAATTTGGAAACACATTTATAATGAAAAGTACTCGTAAAAAGGTATTTTGGCTTGTATTAAATATATACACAAGAGTTTTAGAATAAAGTTATATTTTTTTTTAATAATTTTACCGATGTGTGTCTGCAGGAATTTATGAAATATGATCAATATTTTCTTTTGTGCAATTTTATATAAATTTATCTCTATTTATAATTTTCATGATCTGTCTTCAGCGAAAAATTCGCTATTTATATATTCAAGCGCTGTTTTATGTATTCTTTTTTTATATTCTAATATCATTTAATATTTTCGTAGAAATAAGTTGAGCTTATCGTGGTTTATACAAAACGTGAACAGTGCATATATTACATGTCAAAAAAGCATTCTTTCTATAAATGGATATTTGATTGACATGTACTCTACATTTCTAATGTTATTAATTCTCATATATGGTATAATGGATCTTTATGTTAAATTAAAAAAGGGACGGTTTACATCCCAATTTTAGATAGTTCACATGTATGTATAAGTAATTTTCAAAAATTTATTTTACAGCTCATAACACTGTCTCTAAGTTCAGAAAGTGCTCAAATTTTATGCAGATCAATAATATGCAAAGCCTATTATAAATCTTTCTAATAATATAGGTCTTATACTCTGTTTTTTCCCAGTTCATTACACATTGGCAACATTTAACATATGTTTTTTGATAAAAGAATGCCCTCGCACTTAATCACTATTACCTTTAAATGTGTAAGAAAATAAAATTCATTTAGCCCACATTTATATATGGTTGATTTTAATTTGCTATCTATTTGTCAATGAGCATTAAAAAGGAATTTTTATGCTATTATTACATCGAATAATATACAGAAAAAAAAAATTCATCATATATACATTTATCTATTTTATGACGCTTATAAATTGCCAAATATATATAAAATATGTTTAAAAAAATGAAATATCAGCGGGAAATATATTTACATAAGTAAATTTAATTTTTTATACCGATCAATATCTACATTTACATTGTATTAAAACGTTAAAACTTTTTTTGGTCTCATATGCTTAGTAGTTTTGCGCGTGCCAATTTCTTATAAATTTAAGTTTTTTTTCTCGATATCATGTAGATCAAAAAGTGGTACAATTCTAGAATGGGAATTAATAAAATTTAAAAGGTTTTAGACATTACAATTAACCCTAAGATATTAATAGAATTTAATCATTTTTAAATTTATAATATTTGTAAAAACATTTCTTATTATCTACGACTATTTGATAATGCAAATAAACTATAGTATAAGGCAAAATTTATTAATAATACATATAAAACATATATCGGTTTAAAACCAAGAATTTTCATTAAAAAACATTTTCAGTTAGATATGCTGCACAGAACCTTTATTTTTTATATAGATGATTTATTTAATGGTATTTTTGCTAAATATGAGACAAAAATATTATTAGTAACGAATTATATGGATTTTGAATTCTATAAATATAACTTTTAATAAAGAGATATCAACAGAAAATGGTAATAAAAAAATATAACATAAAATTAACTATCAACTTTGATTTTAGTTTTATATATCGAATTATCGGATTTTTTTTATGTTGGATAAGAACATATTCTTTCATCTTAAAGATCTCCTAGTAATTTTTTTTACAATGATTTTCCGATGTTTAAAGCCTACAAATTATGTATGCCGCTCAAAAAAATTTTTTATAAAATGCACGAAAATTATAGTCTCAGATAAGAAATTTATGATAAAAAGAGTTTTTAAAAAATATTAAATGGTAACTAAACTTTTTTATTTATGGAGGAAATTATTTTATTTTAATATAGATTACAAGAATATAACAAAGCATATTAGATATAGTAGATTAGTGAAAATAATTGAAAAATTTTACTCATTCATGTATATTTTTATATTAACACATAATATAAAGAAGTTACGAACATAAATTTTTTGAACTTTGAATTGAGATATATCATTTATTGTTTAGGTTATAGGTTTTTAAATACAAAAATTTTAAACGATCTATATTAAAAAAAATAATGCATAGATCTAAGCTTTAAAAATATTTATTTACCTAATTCATTTTACAATCTTCATAATTTGTTAAAATTACAAAGGATCATACGAAAAGTTTGATTCTTTGTTAAAATTGTAAATATAAATTTATGTAATAATTATAAAATTCTATTATTTTCCTTCTAAAAAACTTACATGCAAATTTTTGTACTACAACTTTTAAATTTTTGATAAAGTACTCAGGTTCTACCAAAAAAACTAAGAATTAGATTAAAAGCTAATATTTTTACATTAAAATATCTAAAAATTCAGAATATTTATATTGCTTCAAAATTTTGATTGCTTAAAAAATAAAATATTGTTATATATTATATATGTGAGAAAAATTTCGAATTCGGGAATTTAAAAATAGTTACCGACTAGATAGATAAAAGATTTTAGTTATAAATGAATTAACTAGTTAATAAGATAAAAAATGAAATATGTGAATAATAAGTGCAAAAAGGCATGGAAAATTAAATACTTTGTTAATATTTTAATTACTCTAACCTTTGTCTTTAAAATAAGAAACTCATAAAAACCTTTTTCAAATATAATTCGTTTATAAATAAGCTTGAAAAACTGTTTCCGACATGAAACGAGGTAATCATGGTTGTAAATGTATTCTTGAAAAATCATCATACATAATATAATTTTATTGCCAGCAATGTCCTTATAAATAGAGGCGAACATATATATGATTTTTTTATGCTAAATATTGTCATTCCAACTTTTTATCTATTGGATTTGATTTTTAATTTTTATAGCGTGATATAGCATTATAAATTTAGATCAATATGTTATCCTATGTTTCATTTAAAAAATTTTAGATACTAAATTGCTTGTAGAAATATATATATAAATTTGCATGTATTACTTATAAAAACACGTATGCATTTTCAGATTTATTTTTAATTGTAATTTTACATGTGAAATTTATTATTTTTCGAATATGATCAAATATTTTACTGAAAAAGGAATAATTGTGTAAAATCGCAGATATTTGGAAAAATTAATAATCGTCGATTAAATCATGCCAGGGAAAGCTAAGGTTTTTAATGTATCAAATATAATATGAAGAGACGTCAAAGATTACATAAAATCAAATTAAACATATAAATCAATCGAAATTTCTTTTACATTTAATTTTTCATCAACAAATCTCAAAATACCACAAAAAAATGGATCTAAACATACATATCATAAAATTTCAAGTAGAATTTTTTATGTAATTTTTAACTTTATTAGTGCAAAAAAAAATTATTAATTTGATCTTAAAATAATTTTTTAAAGAATATATTTTAGCACAACTATAGTTTTATGTATATTTTCAATTTGTAACAAACGCATGAAATTCGAATTTTAATAGGAATTTATATAATTAACCTAAATATTCTGGATGTTTTGATTGAAATTATATAATAAAAAGCATTTTTTTTTGCAATGAGAACTTTTTTATGAAAAAATACATACCTACGTATTTTTTTTTTGAATAAATTTTGACATCTTTTTTCAAATACCTCCAATATTTCTATAAATATATAAAATGATTTAAAAACGTTCTGTTTCGAGTATATTATATGTATAATAAGTAATAATGCATAAAAATGACACAGGTCTATTTTATATTTGAAACCTAAACTTTTAATCTTATTTCACTTGATATACCACTGAAAAAAACCATCTCTGGCCATTAAACTCAAATATTTATAAAGAAAAGTTCCAAGACCTATTATTTTGGCATAAAAATATATGATATTACGAAAATATAGGCATTTCTTTGTGAAATCTCTGTTTCACACTTATTTCATTACTTCCGGCATGACTTACATACTGAGCATAGTTCTACTACAAAAAGGCTATATATGATAATTGTAAAATTCTGCTATTATTCTATTCTATAATATAATATTTTTTTATCGGGATGTTGTGTAAATCATATGAATTTGCATTTAAATGATATAAATTTCTCTTTACTAATTTTTTTTAACTATAGCTAGTATATTCTTTATATTTTTGAAGATAAAAATAATATATCTGCATAAAATTTTAAATAATAAAAAATTATGTTTTTTTACAAATATAATAAAGCGATTATTTCACAAATGATTCACTTTTTATCTATGCATATACATGAATAATATATTAAATTCCTATCAATCGTTTCCCAAATTTATAATATCCGTGTTAGACTATATTTAAAGTATATAATTTCACCGTCTATGTATTATAGTATTCAAAAAAAATAGTTATAATTAATCTAAAAATGCCGCATAAGAATACAGCCTTCAAATGTGCATTCTCATAAAAGCAAATTTTTAATAAAAACAATATTTAGAGTGTAAATTATAATTATAGTCAGAGAGTATGTTTATAAAAAGTTGTTATAAATAAAACATCGATTTTGAAATTTAGTCAACATTTGTTAAATTATGTAGTTTACAAGAGTAATCTAGCATCAAGTATTTTTTTGGCCAAAATTTTCTACGACATACGCATAATATATTCTTAATAATATGTGCTGTCCGTATGAACCCGTTTTTATCATATGTTTATAATAAAGCCCATAAATATATTATGTTTATATCAATTTTTTTATACATCGTGCATAAAAAATGTGGAAGAATACACATTAAAACCGCACATTTAGATGTTACATAAGAATAAAGCTACGTATTTATAATGTTATTCATTTTCATATTTAAGCACACATGCCCAGAAATTCTAATATATTATATAAAATATTGAACATATTTTAGTATCAAATAATATGAATTTTTTTGTGACTATGACAGTAAAACAAATATACTGAAAATCTTAGATTAATAAAAAGCCAATTAAATTGTTTAATTATATATCTTTAAATGCAGAAATAAAATTCTGTAAATTATTGCCATAAAAGTGGTATTTTATTAGATGGACGTAAGTTGTATGGTTTCAAATGGGAGCAAATCGATTATTGGTTCCGAACGTATCGTGGAATAGCTGGAATGCCCATAATATAGTTGTACAGATATCAACAGGGAAAATTAAACTAATATATCAGCAAAAAATGGTTTTATAAATTAGATATCAGTACCCAAAATCGCTTTAACTTAAGACTTTCTATTTTATAACCCTTCCTAAAAGATTTCAATGCATGGATTCGTTTCACACTCAACATCCACAGCAATAATAGGTTATATTAAGGAACGAATAAGCAGAAATCGCTGCAACATTAATAGAACAATATATAAACCTGGCTTGATTTTTTAAGCGATTAGTATGATAAAAGCAAAATTACCCAATATCAAGAAATAGAGTTTAGCGTTAATTCTTAATTCGCAACATTTGTAGAGTCAGTGAAAAGTTTGTCTGAGGATTAGCATCGGTTTTTATTATCAAGGACTAAAACTACATATAAAAATCAAATTTGAAAAGTATCAGAAAAGGATTCTTAATATACAGACGAATGAGAATACAAAGAAATAGAATCATATAAAGACTCCAACATTATAAAAACACGGATAAATTATATCTATATATCTAGATTTTTACTCCGTGAATGAATATTAGTCACACAAAAGCAAGCTTCAGTAAGGTTTTTTAATCCACAAAGAAGATATAAAAAACAAAACTATTAAAATCAAAAGATCGTATAATAAAGATTATATTACAACTTGGGCTCTATTTATGTCCACTTGAACTTATTTAAATATAATTTATATTAAATTTAATATCATATCAATTTAAATACCATAAACATATGTTTTTTTATTCTAAGCTTGCATAAATTTAATTTAATTTGATTTAAATTAATTAAATCGACCGGTCTGATTTTCTTTGGATCCAATATGTCTATGTGACGTATCATCTTGACGACTATTTTTTTGCATATGACTTTAAGACTGAATAGAAATGATATGTTATCAATGTTGAAACCATAATACAATCCATTTTTATCATAAATTTTGTCGTGAAGAACTTTTAAATTCATATTAAATTATATAACATATGAAATATACCCTTAAAAAAAACAACTAAAAACCAAATGACCCAAAAGAATAGACAAATTGACATAAACGCGTGGCAAATTTAAAGTAAAGAATTAGTTAGCTAATCAAAATTTATGAAAAATAAATAGATGCGAAGATTTAGTGTTGATTTTTCTATATACGTTCATAAAAAATAATAATAAGAAAGGAATTGAATAAAATCATAAATATAGCAAAAGAACATGTATGAGTATATTTTTCTGCAAATGATTATGTTTAGTCTACTTTAAAAAGCCTTTATTGACATATAAAATATAAAACAAATAAATAAAGGATTTAATCTTATGTGCCATATTGTTCACTTTATTTATGGATATACTAATCTGGGTTATAAAATATGACTTAGAAAGTGTAATAGGCTATTCAAGATACCACATTACACAATAAAGTGTCGATCGGAAATTTCACATTAATAAAAAAATACAACTCTATTTTAAAAGTATAAATAAATAGAAATACAATCTTTTATGTCAATCATGCCCGCTTGATGTAGATACAGCCTCTTGACAGTCTTATCGTGTAAAGTAATGTATATATTTTGCAAATAATAAATCCACTTAGATGAAAGATAGTGTTGTCTATTTATATACGATAAAGTATATTTAACAGTAAGAATTGAACATGTAAAACGTAATTAAATATATATTGATCTATCCTCGATATTCATGAAGCCTATAAACGCATTGCAAAATTTTGTTTATAAAAACTACTTGATGGAATTACTTAGGTATTAAGATATCAAAAGACCAAAAAATATATATTTTATGTGTTATAGAGCTCAGTATCATTTAAAATGTATTTATCATATAATCAACGTGATTTTAAGGCCTTAAATCAAATAAAAAAAGATAAACCGACATTATTTTAATTCATTTACAATAAAAATGTCATCAAGAATTTTTCCAAAATATTGTGATTATTTTAAATACGCTTGCATCTCCATTATAAGGAAACTATTTCATAAAGCATAATTGATTTATATGAACAATTGGTGTAAAAAAAAGTAAAAAAATTATATGCCCTTTTTTAAATATGTTTTAAAATCATAGACAGCACAATGTTATGAGTTCGATACAATAAAATTTGATGTAAATTTGACGCTTAAAAACTAAAATTTTTTACTAGCATCTATAATATGTTAATAAGATAATAGGCAACATGAACTACATGAATTAATATGAGAAGTATAGCATTTAAAGTCTAAGAGTACTATTAAAGATAAGTTCTGGTATCAAAAGATATGTTTAGAAAAACCGTGCAAGTTTTTAGATCAAATGTGTAATTTCATGTTGGAAAAATATAAAAATACGACCTAAATTCTACATTTAATTTAAATATTATATGATTAATGCCCTATTACTGACCAATTTTATGAATACCAGAAAAAAACCGAATTATAAGTCTAGTCTGTCTGAGAGAAGGAAAAAAACTTTGCTTTCCAAAATGAAATATGGCTTTAGATGTATCACAATTATCATAAGATTTTTATATTGTCAGATTAAAAATTAGAGTATGTTCTTTCAATGATATAATTGTCATTTTGGATGTATATTTTGCAATTATTATAGATATACAATTAGTCATTTTTTTAGTGCCTAGATAGCTTCATTCACGTTATATTATTACCAATAGAAGCGCAAAAAATTAAAATAAATTCACATTTTAAAAAAAGAGAAATTGACATATTTATGGAAATAATATTATGATATTCATTACATAAAAGCATATCAAATATATGCTTAACCATTTAAAAATAATTGAAAATCGAAATATAACATACTTAAACATCTATAGTCAAAATGATTTCATAAAGTGTATTTTGTGGATTTTTTTATGTGATGACTAAATTTCGTAATATATATAATTTACCTACATGAACATTTGATTTTGTATTTATTTTAACGATAACACATAATAATTTACGATTTATTGTATAATCAAGATTATATATGCCAATTATCTTATCTATATTATATTATTGCTATTTAACTCTAAAGTGATCTTAATCACACACTGTATAATATTATGAAACATTATCTATCAAACGAAAACAGACTGTACAAGCGAAAGTAATATTTTATTGAAAAAAAAAAATACGACAGACATAATCACGCTAACGTAAATATTATTTTTCAAGTTAAAAAATATAATATGCATTTATAATAATAGCGCATTTATAATTTATATAAGTTGAATTGCCAATTTTTTCGAACAAAAAAGCAAAATCTTTGAATTTCTGGTAGTTGAAATAACTAATATACCCTTAGTATATCTATTCATTCGTTTTATTCATAATATGTTCATACATTTTTTTGTTTTTATTTAAAAATTTGTAAATTATTTTTGCATAAATCCGGTCCTGATTGAAGCGTAAATACGATTTTTTTTTACTCACACTAAACCGTTTATATTAAATAGATTAAATTTTTTATAATTTCAAATTTGTAAATATGAAAAAAAAATCTAAATATAACCTATTCGTGTATTTTTTTTATTTATGGAAAGAATATAATATAGATAAACGTCTTTACCTATAATTAGTTTGACATAATAAAACAAGAACAGAATTTAATTAGCATAAAACATATAAATGAATACAAAAATATTGTTATCTTATTAATATTCAGTTTTATTGCAAAAACTGTTATTTTATAAATTAGAAAAAGAAAATTACATTGAAATTATATAAAATTATAACCCTCACTACCTTATAATTTTAAAAAATTTGTGATTGCATTACTATAAAAATGAAATTTTCATTGCAGGCACTTGAACTCATCTCATTCGAGTTAGAAGAGCAGTTTATGAAGATAGATCAGGGGAAGGTGTCAAAAGATGTATCAAGGAGTTTTGCAAAGAACATAATGGACTGACTACGTCTTATTATTTTTAAATAGTAAAAATAAAATTAATCCACAAATACACAATAATTTATTAAAATTTGCCCATAAATAAATAAAATTTAAGTTTTGTGAACTACACACAGAGATTCAGGTATTTAAGTGAGTCTTAAGCACAAAAAATAAAGAATTTGCAAAATATCGAGCTCATCGGCTTGCAGGAAAAGATCTTAGAAAATATTCAAAGAGTATATCAAAAAAAAAATTTATATCCATCTATTTGTCTGATCGCAATAAATTAGATATAATATTGGAAGTCTTTAAATTAAAAAAATGCACACACAAATATTCTACAAATAGTTTTTCTGATTAAAAGCCCAAAAGATCTAAATATATGACTAAATTAACTTATTGGTAAACTAGTCAAATATTAAAATTTATATATATATAATTTTTGACTATAAATTTATTCTAAAATCTCTGTATGTTCTAGTTTTTTTTATTGAGTTCATAATTCACAATAGATATACGTCGAATTATTATTATATTTATAATATCATGTCATATTATGATCACAAAGTACTACAATCATCATATTATCGCAACCAAAAGGCATTGATATGCAGTCGAATATATATTCCGCTGTTAGAATAAATATAGAAAAATGCCTTTAGTTGAAACAGCTAGATACTGAGAATAATAAAATAAATGATATGTGTCGCTATGTGCATAAAAAAATATAATCGTAATTTGATATGTTTATATGTTCTGAAAGTAAAATTTAAGGATTAAAAAAGCCGAATTTAGGATCTATAGATATTCATATAAAAAATATTGTACTTTTTTTTGATTGTATTCAAAAATTATTAAAATAGAAAATATAAATTGCTGATGAATTGTGTGTAAAGCCTATTAAAGAATTTAGAATGCATTCTTATATATGTTATACGAAGTAAGAAGAACAAGCCTATAAATTATATTTTAGTATACTTATTTGGAGTATTTACGCAAATATAAGTATATACATATTTTTAATAGCTTATTTTACTAGGCTTCAATAGTATGTTTATGATTTACATCCTCTGAAAATTTGTATTAATATAAATTATTAAAATTCCACTTAAATATAAACAAAATATGAAATCACAGTTTACTTCAGAGTAAAATAAAACAATGAATTTAACGTATTTTACGTTATTGAACTAATATCAAAACTAAAAATTTGAAATATAATATTTAATTTGCCTTAAATTAAAATTTTATAATCATTTCACAACCGTTTTATTGAATTTTACAGTTTAAGGACAATTAAACTGTTAGTTTGCCACAATATGTAAGATATTATAAATTGTACATCATGCCTTAGTATATAAAAATATGAAATTTTAATTCAGTCGTTTTACATATATTTTTAAGTTGCGATATTTTAAAGTTTGTTTAGACTATAAATATGTCTTTCTTATATTTACGAATTTTTTTGTAATAAAAATAATTATATATCTAATATAATTTGTTTTTTATTATTTAAATGCAGAATCATATGCACTGTAATTTTAGAACTGTTTATCATTTCGAAGTCTACCTTTTCGACTTAAATAGTTGTATAGAACAACCAGATACAATCTCATATCCAGTTACGTATCTACAAAGACATGATAAGATACAGTTATGAATTGTTAACTAAGAATCTTATATCCAACCAAGAGATCTTTTAATAACTTGATATATATATCATAAAATATAAATTCAGAATAAAATCCAAATTGTTATAGATATAAATAGAAGTTCAGGTGGTTGTCATATATATTATGTGTATGAAAATATTTGGCTAGGTTATAAGTAAATTTATAGAAATATTTTTCACTATATATGAAATTTGTAAACAATACAGATTAAAGTAAAGAAAAACATTCATACAATTTTTGGGAATATATTAATAAACCCTTAAAAAGTCACATAAGAAACTAAAACCACGTTGTAAAAAAATACTTTTACCAAGAAAACACCAAAATTATCACCATAAAATATAGATGATTCTCATAAACAGAAATTATAATATCCGAAATTTTCTTGCAGAATTCGTTCTTTACATCATTTTATTTTTATCCATAATTCCAGAAGAATTTATTATAAAATTAAATATTCTGAAATCATACATTTGCTCCAAAAATTTTGAATAAAAACATTGTTTTGTATTAAAATAATCTGATTTATTGCTGTAATATTTATAATTTAAAGTTTTTTAGTTTATATAGCTTCCAAACACTCGTACGAACCGTCTTTGTTTCTTTGCATTGTACATAATTAAGTATTTTATAACTATTAACGATATAATTTACATTTATTATATTCATTGATACTTTTATATAGCTTGAACGATTTATTATCCAAGGATTTCAACAGATGCGATAACTAAAAACATGTGAACACAAAGAAAAAAATGCAAGACTATGCTAACTAGAAAATTAGCTTTATTCTTATATAACCAAATGTTTATGTCAGCACATTAATATAATGATATCTCCAAATTTTTTAAAAAATTATATAAGTACTTTGAGATTTTATGGTATTTATCTATGAGTTTAAACGATTATATTGATTTGATCTTGATTTCTAGGTGTTTTATTGCAATAATTCAGTCACATGATAAGATGAATATGTATTTCGAATATCTTGAAACTTAGTGGATTCTATTATTCTTTTATATTATCTTCAACTTATGATAATTTTTTCTATATATTCGATCATTTTTTTATGTTTGGCAATAATCAAGTATTGCCTATTATAGTCGTTATTTTGTAAATTTTTATAACATTTAACATATAAGCATCGATATATCTTCTATTACAAGCGATTCTTAAATATTTCTTATTTACGTTGATTCATGTTAAAATATTATTATTTTTTTGAGTAATTTGCTATAATTTCATTACTATATATGCAAAACAATTTAATTATTCTAATGCGTAAAAAAACCAATGAAATTTCAAGGCTTTGTAATATTTTCTCTGAATTGAATCACAGAGTATATTTTTAAATGACCATTTTAATACATTTATATTTCTATAGTGCAAGTTTGAAGTATGAGCCATATTAGTTTTTGATCCTTCCAATCAAATCCGAATAACCATAGTATTTATTTAGATATTTCTATGTGGAAATATTTGTGCTTTGGAGTATGTAACTATATTTATTTGTGCTGATAACTATGAACATGATAACGATATTTTCAGTCGAATATTATAGATAATGAATATATCTAGTCTTGATATTTTGGTGAAAGATTCTTTCTTTAAACTATAAATATATAATCTAGGCCCCCTTTGGCTTTCTAATCTTTTTGTGCTTATCACTCTTTCTATTATATTAATTTGATAATCTTGTGTGGCAATATATTTTGAAATCTTGTGTCAACATTTAATAAAAATAGAATATTTAGATATTTATTGTATTAAGACACGATATATTTAATTTTACGGTGTCATCTTATCGATATTAAAATAAAAGTATCACTATTGCAGTTTACTCAATTTAATCCTTCATGTTATACTTATTGTCATAGATACTTCAAAGAGCAGTTATAGGTATAGTACTTTGTACCTTTTATTATGAATTGATAGCATACCTGGTTATAATGCGATGGCTGAAATTTTCTTTAAAATTGAAAACAAGATTGATCTGTAATTTTATGAAATTTCCCAAATGTCATGACATCTCTAAACCATATTCAATCTATATTTATATTGCAGTTTTAAACACGAGAAAAATTTTATTTCTTCAAATTGCATTTTTTATATAAGAATATTTGAATATTATGGATTTTTATATTTGTTTATGTTTAATACATTAATTTATGACACTTGAACTCATCTCATTTGAGAGAAGAAGAGCAGTTGGCGAAGATAGATCAGCGAAGGTGCCAAAAGATACCGTAAGGTGTTGTGAAATATTCCCAATGGGTTGACCACGTCTAAATAGATAAAATTGATAAAAAGTAAATCAACTCATAAATAAATATATGCAAGTGAGTTATTATTGTTTACACTTTAGAAACGAAGAAAAAAAATATGTATCAGAAAAAATAGAGAGAATTCATAGAAGTGATTTATTAAAATAAAACATGTTTATCGGGTGAAAATGTGCATAAAAATGCAGACATGAGTAATTATAAGTAAAAAGTCTATAATTGCACTTTCATATAATTTTCATAAATTCAAAATAAATTAAGAAACGTTTAATACGACATTCTTTAGCATGTGATGGAATAATTTAGTAAATTGCATTTATTTACTATATATCATTTTATTCTGAAGATACAAGTTACTTAATCTATTAAATCGAATTCGACTCAACATATCTTTTTTTATATCTCCTTATATTCCTTAGTTTTGATAAAATTGCCCTTATTACGAATCCCGATACGGTGACATACAAATATTTTTCTTTACACTTATATATGTAAGCATTTACCAGTAAACGTAAAATAAAATGGTTCTTAATATTTCTCTTATATTGATTTGGTTGTGATTTCTCTGTTTCACGTCATATAAATTATAGACTTAGATGTGTTTAAATGTTTTCGAAATTTTAATCTCATTTGTTCTACTTTTCTTTAAGTAGAACGCATATTTGAGACTGTTTTAGTTATGCATATTTCTTGTGTGTGTTTACACGTTCGTCGTCATCACCAAAGATATAAAATGGGGTTGAGGTAATTGATGATAGGATTAGATAAGAACTGAGCACACGATATTTCTAGAACTAATTTTTTTACGTTTTTTGGTGGTATATTATTTCATATTTGAATTCAATAATTTTATAAAGAGAACGAAGTTTAAGAAGATCAACGAAGGCTGGACTACAAAATAATATTTTATATAATATGCATCTGTATATGGAACATAATTTTCAGTGCATTTCAAGTGTAAAATAATATTAGTACAAGAAATATATTTTTTTAATATTTCTCGAATTCGATGTTCTGATTAAGATGTATATAGAGCTCGAATTAAAATCAATGTATATTTATTAAATAACAGCTTTTATAAATACAATACAAAATAAACCAATTTTTTTATCATAATCTAAATACAAAAACGAGATCAATTTAAAATACGAAATAAGAACTAGATATTTATTACATTTAATTTTTCTAAAAGTAAATTTTTACATGCAGCTAATGGGTGAAGGAATGTATAAAATGTCGTCTAGTATTGTTTGAAAATATTTAACTACCGAAGACTGATGCACAAATTATATGTTAAATAAACTTTCACGGGTTTTGAAAATATTAAAATATAGATCACCTGAATTGCCATCTCTATACAATATACGATGTTAATAATTTTTAAGCTTTTAATTTTTTTTTTGGGAAACAAAATGCGTTTTTAGCTAATTTTTAAGGCTTTTTACATATAACGAACTTTGTTGACGTCGATAGGCTAAAAATCATAACGTTTTTTTTTCGGAAAGAGACAGAGAGACTATATTTGTTTATAAATCTGCAATATTATAAATAGATGATCATGATATGTGATTAAAATAATTCCACTTGTTTTTTATCCCAAAAAAAGTACTTTTTTCATTGATACAACAATATTTAAAACCATACACTGATCTTTTTAATATTAAAAAATTCTCGAAATCAACACACGAGAAAATATTCAGGATCTCAGCTGTTCCTGCTAGATTTATTTCTTCTAGGTAAATTTTTTTCTATCTTAAAATTCGTTTCCTTGCTGTCAATTAAAGACACAAGTAGGTACTTTTTTCCAAACAAAATTATTAACAGGTGCTTAATTTCTACACATATAATATATGACAATAATAAAAATTTATTTTGGTCATGTCATAAAGATCAAATATTATATTTCTCTCTATGTAAAGTTCAAGCAATCTAAGCGGCACTGGCTTAATTTTATTCATTGTATTGCACTCTTTGTTATGGTTTAATGCGATTACAGGGACATATATCTTACAGGTGCACAGAGAAGAATATATGAAATGCATATGACAGAGTTAAATGACTTATAGATGATGCTTTAATCATCTGTTCTCCCCACTTTATATTAACAACAGCTTTTGCACTTCTTTCCAAAATTAGAGGTTTGTTTCAAAAGAGGGATTCCCAATCAAACTATTATTTAATTTTTATTATAACAATAATATATCGCACATAAATGTGAACTTTAAAATCCAAAAAAATGCTGCTATTATAAATAATAACCATGATTTACGATAATAAACGCACCTAACGCACGCTTAATTTAGTCGAATCAATCATTTACATTAAATCTATATTTTTTTAGCGCTTACGCTTAGGCACAGAATATCTCAGATTAGAAATACAAGTTTAAAAGTATAGGCAATATAAGCTATGAATAAATAAAAAAAAGACTACATTGATTAAATTATAAATTTTAGAACTGAATGGTAATCTAAAATCGGAAGAAATTATTAAAAAATATTTAAAAATGACTTTTAACGTATAAACACTTTTTTAGATTCAAAGAAATAACTTTAGAAACAAAATTATTTTATTAACAGAATCTAATAAAAATAAACCATGGGAAAATCCAATTAGATAACGATGAAATTATTTATTTTGAATTTAATTAAAAGAGAAATTGAATATGAAAGTTCAGTGCACTTCAGAAGTAGTATAATTCTTTAAAATTTCATATTCCACCTTTATGAATAAACGTAAAATTAGATAATGCATATATGGAAGCTAAAATTACATTCTATAGATTTTCATAATTTTCTTTCTTTTAAATTTGACTGTTTGAGATAATATAACTGTTAGCGTGCAACAAAAAGTTGAATTTATAGATAAAATAGGATACATTAGTATAAAAATATTCCAAATGGTGTCTTTATGCATAAAAAGATTATTGGAAATGTGAAATTGCATTAGTTTAGTTTCCATATTTACAAATTTTCTTGGTTTATATTTCAAAGATGCGCTTAAAAAAAATAGAAAAATGCTAGATCTAAAGCAATTTTTTTTGATAGATCAATAGTTGCATATAAATACAAGCTTTTAGTTAAAGAACTATGTTTATTGAATGGAATATTATTCACATGGGTGGTTGGTAATAGGAATTTATTAGAATCTCGCTTTAAGTTGCAAGCAAAAGGTATGAACGTATTTATATCATAATATAAGTATAAATCTTATTTAAAACGAGTAGATCTTACAATTTAATCTGATATATATAAAAAATATAAATTACGCATTAAACCGTATTGCTTTTGATATTTAATAATCAATAGTTATTTTCAAATAAGGGAAGGCAGTCTAATATATTCTATGCATGCAAAGTATTTTTCTAGCTTATAAGTAAACTTCCAAACAGATTTATGATATCATATACGGTTTTTTAACCATACAGATTCAAGTATAAGAAAAGATTTACAATTTTGTTGGGTATTTATGAATTTATAGCCCAAAAAGTCTTAAAAAAACTAAAAACACAGTGTAAAAAATTACATTTACTTATAAAATAATAATATTTTTACAAAAAATACAGACTGATTAACAACAAAATTAATAAATATAGAATTTTCTTTCCTAATTTTGTTCTGAACATAATTTCAGTCTATCAAGTCATAATTCCCATAAGAATTCAATATAAAATTTTATCAAATAAAATTTACACATTTGCTTCAATTCTTTTTGTATAAAATTACGTTCAAATTGCATCTTTGTTTACGAATTCATAGTTTTGTCGCTTATATATTTTCTAAACACACCTTAAAACTGTATTTATAGCAATCCATTACAATAAGGGTTATTAAAACTTTTATAAAATTATTATTGCCATTTATAAAATTCGTTGATACTTGTAGATAGCTTGAATGATTAAATTTATATGGGACTACAGATGCTGTTTCTAGAATTAAGTGAATATATATACCAAATCCATGACGATATAAATTATATAATTTGCAATATTTATATATTATTATCTTTTTCATATTTACAAAAACTAAAATGTGATCATCAACATTTGTTCGAATTTTATCCCTGCTTTGAGGTCATCTCGTATTTATATATATAATTAAGACGATAATTAAAGTTTGATATTAATTTATGGTATTTGAAAGTAAGCATTCTGCAACATTATAAAATAAAGATGTATTTTTAGGCCTCTCGAAACTAAGAGGATTTTATTAGCTTGATATACTATGTTCACCTGTTATATATTTTTTTTACATATTAGGAGATTTGTTTGGGCTATGTTCCATGAAAATATGTACCTTAATTATTTGCGATGTTTTAAATATATTTTATTGTATACAACATATTATCATCGTAATATCTTCTATGATTAGGGATTTTTAAAAATTTCTTAATATCCTTAATTCATGCCAGAATCTTTTTATATTTTGAATTTTCGTTATAGTTATTAATATATTTTTAAAAAACAAAATTATTACTTAAAATGCGTAAATTAATACTATGTAAGTGTTCTTGAAAATACTACTCTGTGATTTATATCACAGAGTTAATTTTTAAATGAGCATTGCAATAAATTTATAGTTTCATAATACACAATTTAAATTTGAGCCTAATTCATTTTGAAGCTTACAAATAAACATATAACCGTAGTATTATATTTTGATATTTGCATGTGAAAATATTTGTATTATGGTTTGAAGTAACCATATTGCTTTGAGCTGATAACTAAGCACATGATTCCAACATTTTCAGTTGAGTAAGTATAGATATTTGTATAAATTTAGTCTTTAAATTATTTGCGGGAAAATTCTTTATTTAAATCATAAAATATATAATCTGGGCCTTCTTTGGCTTTCTATACTTTTTATGCCCAAAATGCTTTCTACGGTATAATAGATTGCTAAGCTTGGTCGAAGTAATATTATTGCATTAAAACAATATATATTTTATTCTACGGTTATATTTTATTGATATTAAAATAAAAACATCACAGTTGCTGTTTACTGATTTTATACTTCAATTTGTTTATCTTGCCATCATTACTTCAAAGAGCAGTCATAATGTAGTATTACATACATTTATATAGAAAATAAGATAACCGGTTGTAATCAGATAGCACAAAGTCGTCTTTAAAATAGAAAACAAGATGATCCGTTATTTGGTAAATTTCAATAAGCTACGATAATTATAATATATTACCAATCTAAATTTTTAGATCGATATTTACAAGACTTTAAATATTATTCCTCTAAATTGCATTTTTGATATAAAAATAGCTATATATCATGGATTTTATGTGTGTTTATGTTGATAGATTTAATTTTTTCTGTAAAATAAAAAAAGTTAATCTAATGCTACGCTAATTTTTTTTTTGAATTTTGCTGTCTTCGATATTAAGAAACTGCGAAATAAAATTAAATTAGGCTTAAAGCTGTGTCAAAATATGAATACACTTCATGCTTTTGATACAAAAATCTATATTTGCAAATTCATATACATTTAAACTTTTTGACGATGTTCTAATAAGCAGAAAAATGTACAATATTTATGTGTAGGCACCTGCATCAATAAAAATAACACAATAAATATATATAATTTTATTGCAAAGATTTTTCATTATAGGGGTACTTTTTTATTTTGAACTAATAATAGTTTAACTAATAAATAAAATTTTTATGTTTTTGCATGCCCTTTTCTTACGATACTTTTGTTCATAATCAATAAATAACATCCCATTGAAACAAGATCTATAGAAGCAAAAAAACTTATCTTTCATTCTTTTGTCTTTGATTTTTAATTTCTCTGTATTTTTTTAACAAGTAAAAAACCCAAAGATTTTAAAATTTAGTAATGAATGTTCATTTTTTCATTAAAATTCGTTCCAATTTTATTTGTGTATAGGTTATGATAATTTAACAATATTAGAAAAATTAAATTTATATTATATTATTATTTTTTGATATAATATATGTATTCTATTTTGCAAAAAAAATACAAACAATCTTTATTTACACATTTAACTAGAAATCAGGAACACAATTACTTTACTTTTGTCCAACAAATCTTACATTCAATAAAGTATACAATTATATAAGTTCATTTTTGCGCATTGGATATGCCTTTTAATCATAAAAATCTTGTTTTGCATCATTGCTGTATTATAATAGTTAAAATACAATTAATAATTAAATTTGTGAAGTTTTTAGAATTTATAATTTTTATATTTTTTATTTTGCTTATTCTAGTACTACCGATATTAATTTCATGTATAAGAAAGTCTCTATGAAAAAAATACAACGTGAAGCTTTTGTTACGTTTAAATATTGTCTTAAGCGTAAAAATAGAAAATATAAAATCTGGAAATGCGAAACTGCATCGATTTGATGTTACAGTAAAATTATATAGCAAGTAATGTTAATGTTTTTTTTATTGTTTACAGCTATACTTAATACTAAAATATCACGAAAATGTTATATATATAGTTTGATTAAAATCGTCAACAGATGATTCATATAAATCATGTCAAAGATTAATATTAGTATTTTTTTTAACTTTTACTTCGAATCATATGTGTTGAAACAATACTAGATTTTATATAAATCTTTGTAAATATACAAATTTTTTTTTTCGATGACTGTGTCAGTATAAAACAGTAATTTTTGTATAAAGGACTTTTTTGGGGCCTTGAAAAAAATATAAAGACCATTTTTCAACAAGAAATTTATATAACAAATATATTTTTATATTTAAGTTATTTAGATGAAAACCACAAAAATGCATTTTATAAATAAAAAAGATTCTTAAAGCTTTGTAAAAAGTAAAAAAATATTACTATTCTTCAATTATTTATATGCTTTTTTGCTGCATAAATATTGTCTTGAGATGAAAATGTATTGTTTTGTTTGACTTACACATCTCGTAAAAAAGTAAAAATATAAAACATATTTTATAAATATAAAATTAGGAAAATAAACTAAATATTATAAATTTTTATTTGCATTCAGACAAATTCTCCAAATCACCGTAAAAAAAGGAAAAAATATAGTTTAATATACGTTAACAAACCTTATTTTTATTGAAGAAAGTTAAAATCATATGTATATTAGTAATATTATAAAGTTTTAATTGCATATTTTGATTGTGCTCTTCTTTTAAAAAAATACCATGAAAAACACAGTGTATATATTTAAATGATGTCATATTATCTAAGATATACATTTATATACGATATTTTATGAGGTTGAATCAATCTATAATATGTTTCTAATTTAAAAATTTGATTAAAGAATTCGATCGAACTTAATGCACAAAAAAAACATGTATTTGTCACAGTTATCGTTAAAAAAGCACGGCATGGTATTTCAATTAGCATTTTGTAACATTTAAAATGCTATCAGTAAGCATTATATCATTATGTTCTAATACTAAATATTTTAACATATTTATAGTATATATTCCACTATGATAAGCAGATTATATCGAATACATCTTTTTGATAACAATAATTATTAAAAATTCTTATATTAATAAAAATATTATTTTTATTTTTTTGAATGCATTAATTATCATTCTTTATTTCCATTTTTTTACCATAAGAGAAGAAACATATATAATACATACCATAGTCGATTCCGTTGTTTATAGGCGAATCAGAGCGCATATAGAAATAAAAACTATACATAAAACTGGTAATTGATGTTATAATAAACTGTTTAAATTCAATAAATCGGATGTATAAATGTTGCAAACATAAAAAATATAAATATCGTGTGAAATTTCAATTTTGATCTAAATAAAATTTTGAAAATCAAATCTGAAATTTTAATTGTATTTAACGGCTTTTACATACATAAATAGGGCCATTGAAATAGGCATAAATATAAACTATTGTTGAAGAATGCCAATTTAGATAAGCTATTTTGGCACATAAATACATTTGAAAAGCATATAAAAATTAAAAATGTAGTTTTTTGGTGCACAATAATACAATGCCAAAATATTTCGATGTGATCATATTATTAGATCTGAAACTTGTATTTTTTCAATTTTTTAGGCATTATTTTGTGATATTCTCTTTAATCTGTTTTGTGTGATGTATTTTATGCTGTTATTTTAATAGAAGGTGCTAGAAAATGAACTACTTGGCTTCATATATTATTTCTGAAGAATCATAAGTAATAAACTTTTGTAACCGTTAATTATATAAGATATTCACATGTTTTGTATGATATTGGCAATTACTGCCAAATAATTATATATATTATTTGGCAGTAATTATATTTTTTGTTATATAATGTGTAGTCAGAAATGCAATTAAAATAAACATATTGCTTTCTGCATTGAATTCAGATCTTTAGCAAATAAGATATTAATAAGTCTCATTTTTTGATCATTAAATTTTAATAGAAGGTACGAATTGTTCTGAAAAATAAAATGAGGGTGCCAAAATAATGCTTTATTTTGAATAACACAAAATTAAACCAGAAATAAACAATGAACTGTTGTTTTATTTACGTTCAGATTGCAAGTTTATTATAACCAAATATCCAAAATATTTATTTCACATTAAATCGTTGTCAACTTACAACTTGTTTAATATGAAAGAAAAAATAGAGCTTTTGCCAAATTTAAGAATTTATGATACTCTAATAGATTTCAGATATTCGAAATGAACTAATTTTATTTATAATTTATAAAAGGATTTATTTTTTAGTATAATATATATCATGTCTAGATAACAAATGACTCTAAAAAAGATAAAGTTAATTTACCATATGCAATCGAAGGGCTTTGACAGCGTTATTTCTATTTAATATGTGCTATATCACAATCTTGAACAGACTTATAATCACCAATACATTTTCTAATGATGTATACATATTTTGATGTTATCGAATATGATTATATTTTTATTATTTTATTTATAAGTTTTTTTATAAGAATCGATTTGATATTTCTTATATTGAAATTTTACCGCTGTCATAATGATGCAACAAATGTGAAAATATTGCACATTGAGTATTATATTTGTATATTAATCTGTGGTTTCCTTATTTTTAGTGCTTTTGAATAAATTTTATATTTTTCATATAACATTTTAGTTTTTTATTCTTTTTTTACATAATATGTTTCGTGTTAATTTATATGCTAAATGTAAACTAAAACAATTTTTTATTTAAATATACGAAATTTTTATAGTTAACAATTCTTTTTATTAATAAATCAAATTTGAAACAAGATTAAAGAAAAAGACTTTTTTTACACGTACCTGCAATCTTAACGCTTCAAAATTATTTAAAGATTGGTTATATGTTTATAGTTAAAATAAATTTACAAATCGTGGGACATAGCTCGATTTTTATGAAATTCTGAAATTATAAAACCGGCTTGGAACAGGTACACATGCATTTTACAGATAATAAATGTCAAAATATAAGGCTTTTTTAAAATCCAACAAGAGCTACAAGATTTGCGGCTTATATATAATATTAATGTCTATTTCTTGTTATATCCTTCGAAAATATCTTGCATGTGACCTTAGTTTATGCGTATATAAAACACAAAATTTACCACATGCTCATGATATAAATCTAAAATTAATAAAATGTATATTATGACAATGATAGGGACATACTAACGCCACATTTTATGATTTGAAAAGTATGATAATGAATTTTTTTCGAAATTTTGTTTTATTTATTTTCGGAAATTTTTAGAAGAATATTTCTTCGTTCATAAGAAAATCTTACTATTTACTTTTTCCATAATGCACCATTTGCGGCAACTCTTCTCATGTTAAAATACTTTGCTTCAAAGCCTTTTCCGCGTCCGCCGGTTATAAATATCATAATGATAATTATATAGATTTTCGAAGTGTAGATGTCATGCAGAGACATATAATATATTCTATATTTTAAAGATGAAATATTCCCCTATAATACACAAATTTTATTTTTTTCTTTGATTTTATATTAGTTTGCGTGAAATCCGAGAGATTGGAATTCTTTCAACAAATTATAGGCAAAATGATCTGTTCATTTTCAGGAAAAACATAAATAGGATAAAATTTTATGGTTGAATGCTAAAAAAAATAATAAATATATCTTATCACAATATCAACATATTAGATTTATTCTTGATGCAAGATAATTCTACTTTCTTTTGTTTTTTCTTGTCAAATTCCTATATTCGAAATTCTAGAACAACATTATATTTGCTAGATGTAGCATACTTGCATAAATTCAAATGTTTCAAACTTTTTTCTAAGATAACTAATTAAAAAATTGTATTTTTATACTTGTAGCTACATAAATGCAAAAATAAAATATTTTGAAACAAATACAAAATTAAAACTTTAATATGTTGAAAAAATGATACGATTATATTTAAAACAATCTTTTTAAGATTTCTAATCTTTGAATGATTTTAAAAAATTTGGACCTATAAGTTTCATTAAATATGAACAAATTTCAATAGAAAATAATAAATAGAAAACTATACTAAGCACAGAAGATTGTCAATAAAAAAATCTATTGGGATATTGAATAACATTCGACATTCAGAAGATATTTTTGTAGTTATAAGATTCGAGAATATGTATATTTATATTATAAAATATGTATTTAAAACTTCATTTGTCAAAGTTATCTCATAAACTCATTTTTTTTTACATTCTGTATATATTTATTTGATTATCTATTGCAAAAAAAATATTCATATAATCACTTACATATAATATCGGTATAAGTTATAATTCAAAGCTGTATGATAAACATGTAAATTATATATCGATAAACGGCTAAAAATAAACGTTCCATTAACTTGCTATCTATATAAAGTGTAAAATAACGTTAAAAATATAACATACATCGTATACTGTGCTATTAGAATTATAATTCAACCGTATTTCAATCGAATTGTTTTATTATATTTAAATTTTATAACTAATATTTTTTCGCCATAATTTCAGTTTGATGATTCTAAAAAGCTATAGTATAATTGAAAATATTATATTATATGTAAGTGGCTTTCTATATATCAATTTAGGCGAAAAAAATGCAATGCATTATACGAAAAATAAAAAGAAATAAATTTCAAAGCTTAATTACATAAAAATAGCAAAATATAACATTCTATGTTGAGAAAACTTCTAAACTATCCAAATATCTCAGGTTTACTTATTTAGAAATTGCATTTTATCATAATTACAGAAATCATGATAAAAATCTTGATTTTATTTATATAAACTATATTATAATAATACAATAGCCTCTTTTTTGCCAAATAATTATAGATTGATCTTTTAAAATGAGTTCAAGGGTGTTATATTCTGTAGTTTACTTTTATAAAAATATTTGAAGGTTTCATACAAAACAATATTTTTTGAATTTAAATTATAAAAAACTAAGCCTTGGGTGCAAAATTATTATTCCAATTGGATGACTGTAAAAATTAATAGGATATAAGAAATATTGAAAATTTGAGTTAAGTATATTGTATTAAGAAGTTTATTACATCATCTTGACCTTTAAGACTTAATCTATCATTAATAGATAGTTAATTATGAGTTCTTGATTTAAAAACACGATTTAATGGTAGAAGCATGAAGAATTTAGTTTTATCATTATATTAATTTCAAAATCTAATGTGAAGTATATGAAACATTAATAGGCCGAATTAACGTATATCTATATGGTTTTTTATATGTAAGATATGCAAAAATTATTTTCAAACAATCTATTCAAATAGCAGATTTACAAACCACATGTTGCAACTTTTAGCTACATAAATAAAAATTTTAAATATGATAAAGCTATAAAACAAGTTCTAAAGTGCCAACTACATTAGTTTCTGACATTATATTTGCTATAAAATCTTAGCAAATGAGATATAAAAAGCACTTTAAAAAATAAGATATCATATAAAAAGTTTTAATGATATAAAAATATATTTAGATTGTATAGTAAATCACGCAAAAAAGTAAGGTAAGAAATATTATGATTACAAGAAAATGCAGCATGTAAATAAACTATCTTTTATATTAGTTATTATAGTGCCATCTGGAGCATCCTTTGTATCATGCTGTATCCTATACTAGAAGTTAAATACTATTTTTTGTTTTCTAGAATTTATGAGAGATATTACCAAGATATTGACTAAATAATCGATTGAGATATATATAAAGGCAATGGTAATTATCATTAGAAAAATTTATTTATTGTAAGTTTAAAACGTATAAAAAAACCTTTCTATTTACATTTCTTGTAATCTTATGTAAAAAGGGCCATATAACTTAAAAGTTAAAAGGTATCGAATTTTTTTTGTTTGGTACTAAGATAATTTGTTAGTGGCAATATTAATGTCCACCAGCATAAATTAAATATCAAAAACCTTTTGAGTAAATTCAAAAATATAGATTTGCATGTATGATAGGCAGTCAAATGTACAATTTTTTTTTATAGGCATAATTTGCTTCTATATTCTATTTTTTATTTTAAAGAATTCTACTGTAAATACATTAGTAGTTCATTTATTGAGTTTTGTACCATCCATATTAACATAAAAAGAATAAAACTGCAAAATAAAATATAAATATATACAAGTCAGGCAAGATTCGTCGTAATATCACAGAAAAAAATACTTTAAAATCAACTTAATTTATTAAAAATAAAATTTCCAAAAGACGTAAATTACAACTAAAAATGAAATTTTTTGATTTTTTTTTGGGTGGATTAAAAAATATGAAAAAAAAACACATAAATAGCATATAATTCTCATCTAATTTTATAAAAAAAATATAAGTATATTTTTTCAAGAATATTGTAATGTTGGTGTATAGATTGACAGCAAAATGTATTTCTATCTGATATTGCGAATTTTCAAGAATTTAAATTATAATGAAATATAATTAAACATGTTTAGCTATACAAAATACTTCATTCTAGTAATTTTCTATATACTAGGAATAAAATATAAAGAAAAAACATGTAAAATATGTTTTTGTGCGTGTAGACACAGAATATATTAGATTTTGCTTAGATTTAGAAGTTAAAATTTATAATTTGAAAAAAATTCAAAATTACGATTATCAGTAAGAAAAAATCCAAAAAATTTTCTATTTAAAAATTTACAAATAGTTTTAATATCCATAGATCGGCTATTAATGTGTGTGCGTAATTAAACTTCTCTATAGTTTTATGTAGCCTATTACAAGTTTAATGGTATTTTTTGGTAACATATATAATATTTATTGGAATAAGTTATCATCTAAGAGTAAAATATTTGTAAAATACTTTGCATATATAGAAATTTTATATAAATTTAAGTGCAAAACATTTTTTTGTCATATAAGTCTAAATTTTTGTCTAATACATGTCAATATCAGCACAAAAACCGTGTATTTAAACAATAATATTATCAATTATTATAAAGAATAGCAAAATAAACATTTTAAGAAATCTTAAGACAATAAGTAGAATCGAAGAAATTTGAGATTTCTTGTTGCATCCAAAATTAATAGAGTTTGTGCTTCAAAAATTAAATACACCTTTTATTTGTTTATAAGTATGAATCCTATGTCTAGAGATAGGTTTATAGATCTTTTTTGATAGAAAAATGGCACAAAAGTTTGCAGAGAATATAAACATTCTATTTTTTTTGTATTCATAAGGCAATGGCTTCATATCATAAAATATGCACAAACTTTATTTTACCATTCCAATTAACTATAATAACAATTAATGTCAGAACTGTTGGAGGTACTAGTAGTGACAGCATCAAAATAAAAAATTGCTTGAATATTTTTAGTAACTTAGCTGAAAAAAGATACAAATATATGAAATGAATACAGCATGAAATATCTAAATTTTTATATTAAAAAGCTTGCCAGCGCAAAATAAAGCTTGTTCTGAACTTTTTTTTGTTATAGTGATATAAAAAAGCACAAAATAATCCACATGTGCATTTCAGTTGCAATAAATAGGCTCTTTTTCAATAAGAATAAATTTAATAGAATAATGTTAGATTTTAATATAAGATTATATAGTCACACTATAAATATATATTTGTATTCACACAACAATGATATATGAAAATGTACATTAAAATATAGTGAACAAATTTTGATGTAGTTTTATGTCCGATTATCGTAAGATTGCAATCTTTGTGATAATATTATTACGAAAAAATATATGGTCTTGAATTCAGACTATAAATTCATATTAGATATAAATAGCATATAATTCTAAATTGAAAAGGTTTTCGCTATCGAAATAATAAAAATCAGCTATTATAAAGTATAAATACCAGCTTAAGAAGGAGCAAGAATTGTAAAAATGGATTAGTACAATACATAGCTCCAAATCTATAAATTAGAAAATTTTTCGTACAAGATTTACGAGAAGTGGAGAAACTGAGAAACAAAAACAAAGTTTCAAAGACAAACATATGGTTTTTAGCAATAAACTTTATTATAAGTAAATTTTCTATATATAAAAGTATAGTATGCAAAATGTAAAATTTTTTTTGTACATTTTTTATTAGCTTTACTATTGTAAACCAGTATTACGGATTTATTTGGATCTTATATCCATCAAAACATTAAATATTCAGCATCATAATTAAAATGCAAAAAATTGATCAGAAAAATGAAACGCAGTCAAAGAAGTTGTACCTATAAGTGTAAATACGCATGAAAAATATGTTTTCTCAATTGTTTTATTTCTTTAAATTTGAGCATTTTAGTGCAGTATTAGAACATAGTGCAGTTAAAAAAATCTCAGACAATAATTTTTTATATATACGATTTATTTATGTTTTTAGTACCTTTTGAATACCTTTAAAAATATAAAACCTCTAAAAATCATCACTGTCAAAAAAAACGAGTTTTATGTTGTAGAAAAGAGAATTTTATTGGTGTAAAATCAATTTTTTAGTTCTAAATTCATGATAATTATTACGCTTGATTAGATTGCGATTTTTCGCACTAAAAATATGACGGTCAGAAAACAAAGCAAGAAGAGGCTTTTACGTATTGATTTAATATGTATAATTCATATAGTTTATACTAATAATGCAAAAAAATATAATTATATAAAAGCATATTTTAAGATAAGATTAAATTGGATTTTTTGACATTTTGTGAGAATATTTTACATATTTACCTCTTTTACCATTTTGTTATTTTTTCTCATATACCAAAATATATACAATTTAACAAACGTAAATTAACACATTATTGGGCAAAACTAAAAAGTTATCTTTATATGTGATATTTTTTTGGGGTGATTTGAATTACCTTAATTTTTTAACATGATATATTTAAATCTAGATTATCACAACATCCGTAAAATTGATTTTTCATACCAGTAACTTGTGGTATTGTTTGAATGTGTTTTTGCATGAACAGTGTGCAAAACACTAGGAAAAAAATGCATTTTTATGATCAAACTAACAATATAACGCATGATTGATATTGTTTTGCATCAAAATACGTAAATAGTAGGAAATATATGCAATTAAAAACAATTTAGACATGGTGTATAACTGGGAATGACCACATAACATCCGATAAGAATTAATTATTTACGTAAGTTACATATATAATCTTATATTATACATTTTTTACCATCATCTTACATAAATTTGTGATAATATAGACAGCATACACTATGATTAATGCGACTCTACGCTAAAAATAAATAAATTAGATGTATATATTATTTATAAATAGATTGTCTCTCTCTTAATGCTGTAAATATAAAAATTTTAGTTCAAAAAAGTAATGTTTTCAAAATATAGAAATTTATATGACTCAAATGTCAAATATATCGCGATTTTGCTCTTTTTTATAATAGTAATTGTGCCTTATTAGTATAATTTATATGCTATTATATTAACTAATGCATGTAAATTATATAAAAATGGTTTTTACGGCAGGTTTTATATGAAAATGAGATATCATTTTATCAAAATATGAAATTTAAATCTTTAAACTTGTAATCTCAAAACATAGCCTATTCTCATTATAACAATCTCAAATACACTGATTTCGAAGGAAAATAAACAAATTATGGAATTATCTTAACCAAAAAAAAAATTTATATTTTTGCAATTTAGAAGCTTTTAATTATTTCTTTTGGGTAATTTATGTATTATTTGCATGATTAATGTGTTAAATTTAATACTTTGTGATTCTTTCAATATTACAAATGGAGAAATATTTTACATTAACTTCAAATCTAGCAGGAAAATTTTTTATATTGTGTTTAAGAATTAAAGATGTAATATATCAATATGAATCTAATACATCTAAGATAATGTATGTTTTCTACGTTGTTTATAATATCATATGGCATAAAATATTTTTCGCTGCTACGAAATATCATATGCTATATATAATGGAATTTATGGTGGCAACATAAGCAGTAGCGCATTCAAACTTTTTATCTAGAAAACCACTTGAATGTGATGTCTCGTGCGTTTAAGACGTATATTGAAAGGTTTTGAGGCGTGATTTTTTGCTTGAGATACATGATACTTTGATTAAAAATTGTGCATCGATAAATATTCAAAATTATTTTTTTATGCAATTATGTTTATTTAACTGCATTTCTTTATTTTTCCTCTATTTTTACTTAATAATTTCAAATAATATAAATTGGTGGATGTTTGTCTCTTAGATACCTGTATTTTTTTAAATTTCAGCTATAAAAAAACATGATATAATATTAAGAAAATATTCAAATATAATATTAATTAAAAAATTAAAAAGAATACAGCTAGTATATTTGTATATATGAATATTTTTTAAACATTGATGTAAATATGTCACTCTATCATAATAAGAGTATAGTAGATAATTATTTATATATTATAACGCTGAATATAATATGCGTTCAGGAATATTTTATGAAAAAAGGTCCAGATAAACGTAAAAATTCAACAACATTATAATTTAAAGATATACTTGTCAAAAAGTGGCATAAAATTCTTTTATCTTATAGATTGCAATTTCAAATTCTAGAAATCCAAATTGATCATTTGCAAATTTCACCATCATTAATTCGATATATTCTATATTTTTCTTGCATAACAATTTCGGTCAAAAATTTTGTTTAAGACAAGTATTAAATGATTTATTTTGCTTATTTTTTTAGTATAAAAATAATATGTGATATATTTTCTATTTGGAATAGTAAATTTTTGCCTCGATTCTTAAACTAAATGCAAAGTCTGGTAAAATCTTCGATTCAATAATTTTAACAAAATATTTTTATTAGTTTAAAAATGAAATACGTTTCTGTAAATATTCGTAGTTATTTGCAAATGTATATTCGCTTGAATGCGCTACAAAAACTGTGTTTTGAAGAAAAGCTAAATTTATTTTTAAATCTAGTCTTCTATTTTCAATCCAAAAAAGCAGTAAAAGCATATAAAAATGCGCAAAATATATCTAAAATGCTCAAAGTTGTATTTTCTCGCATTCCAAGTTTTTTGTACCCATAAAATAAACAAATCTAGTTGAAGACTGAAATGCTTCTTATCTTCCTAATTTATTGGATAACTTATTCCGGTTGATCATTACTGAAAATGTGCCGTTGAAAGGTATATAAATATTTATTATGTGTCAATTATACAAAGTAAATTTTCTTTTAGAACATAAAGCTATCGGATTAGAAAAATATTTTGGATATTTAATGTCTGACGAAATTCTTTCTTTTTGTTCAGTTATAAACAAGTCTCATGATAGTGAGTATTTAATTGGTTATCTGCTACAAGGAAACACCGTTATTATTATAATGTTTGCTTGCATACCTTCCCTTGCTTACTGAAAATGTGTAAAGTTGTTTAAGAGCCATTATAAATAAATTGATTAATGCTAAAATCTCTTTTTCTAATCTTATACCATATTTTTTTTTCTGTTTACTTGTAGTCACAACTATAAGACGAATTCGAAATTTAATAATGTTTTGCGTGTGATAATTTCTAGCCCTTTTCTATTTCTGCTAAAATATTGTTCATATATTTTGAATTATAAACTGATATGAAAACAAAGAAAACGGATAAAAAATTATATATAAAAGTTTATATCCTACACATAGAAAAGAAAACATTTTTAATTCACGATATAAAGATGCGATAAAATATATAAGTAATTATAATTTAAATATAGGGATATTTTATAATCTTACAGCTACTATATAAAATAAGAAATATAAATTTTTTCATTTTATCAATCATATATAGAAATAATACTAAAAAACCTATTGTTTTTATAATATACAAAACATTCTTAGTCCTTTGGCAAGAATATCAATCCAGTTATTATTAATATTTGCATATGCATGTATTTTTAAAGAAATCTTTATAAAAGTATTTTAGAACATATATAATATCCTTATAAAATAATTCAGAATGCCCATTTTAGCATTGTGCTAACATTATCGGCTATTAAAATATTAAATTGGTTCGAATATGTTATAGCTTATAAATATTTAATTATAAGATTCATAGAATAAATTTATGTTAAAAATAAACTTGTTATGTGTTTCTATTATGAAAAGAATATTTTATCGGAAGATCAATTGAGTGATTTTTTTTAGTTCGATCCAGATATGTCTATATAAAAAAATAATTGAAACATAATTTTTTTATTTTTGCACTTTGGCCGAATTTTGTCTTGGAATTATTGTAAATAGATAATTTCATAATTTACATACAAATAAAATAAGATTATTAAAAGGCGAATTATAGTGCTTACATTAAAGTTAAAAAAGAAAACACCGATATAATTCAAGATAATTAAAAGATTTATCAAAAAATTAAATAATTTTTCTAGTGATATAGCATTATATACATCTTCTAATGGGTTCGTTTTTTTCACATCGGTGAATCGTTGAATAAAAATTTAAATATTATAACATCTTATATCCTTGTTATTTGTTTCGTATCTATAAAATATACCACGAATATTTTATTTGCCACATTACATTAATTATATTTATTGTGGTATGTTTATGAGTTGTATATTTTATCATGATTTCGCTATAAATGATATCGCATATTTTTGTAAATATATATTTTATTTAATTTTAATAATCTTTGTAGACAATGTTAAATTTGATAGATGTACTTTGTAAAAATATTATTATATAAGCCAATATCGTCAACAAGATTACATTATATAATAAATATTGAATTTTACTGCTGTTTTCATTAATATAATAAAATTATGTAATTTTGATCTTGAACTAAATATAAAAAGTGCGAATTTGGTATCAAGATTTTATTTTTATTTTTTATATCATATAATTAAATTTTTCTCTCCCGCATATTTGTAGTTATAGAGTCAGAATCTTTTGCTCTATGCGATTTATATTGGTACATAGGTTTGTATGCATACATATTACATCAAATCCTACAATTTATAGATATAATAAACACAAAGCAGCATATTTTGGAGGCAAAATAGATAATTTTTCGTAATACGGTAGTTTCTTTACATTATGAGCAGTAAAATTTCATTTAATACGATAAAATTTTTACATTTGTTTAGTATTGAGTGATTTAAATTGTAATTTTGTGGTATAATATCCTATTATTTAAAGCTATCTTATAAAATATTCCGCTCGTGACAATATGCATTTAGTCTATTGTAGGTAAGAATCCTATTGTTTTTACAATTATTCTTATATTATAAGCCCTTCTTTTTTTTACGTTTAGTTAGCAACACCTTATTGATACTAATTATAAAAATGACCATCAATGTGCAAAAAAATCATATTACTTAAAATCATAGTAATTCGATGTCCATATTACACCGCCAAATTACGATTATCATATGACACTGTACGATTCTTTCAGTTTCAATATGACTCCTGAATGAAATTTGAAAAACTATTACAATGTTTGTGATTTTGACGTTTATAATAGAACAACAGCCCACCCTTAAAACAAAGATTTATACTGTTTTTGTAATCAATGATGTAGATAAATCATAACTTTTATTATTTCTTTCTGCTTTTTTCATTTTCTAAAATATTTTTACGTTCATTATGAGCCATTTTTGCTATAGCAATATTGTAAAAAGATCATTATACACAGAAAAAAAAAGAACACATTAATGGATAATATGTATGTATGATTGTAGGGGTTAGCATTATTTAATTTAAATTAAATACTTATTATTTTCCCGTTTTCTTGAGAAAAGGGAGGTTGCTGTGTAAGCCGTTGAACTGTGCCTTCAGTATTGAAAAAGATCCCACACCGTTCAGCAAGGATAACGGTAAGCGTAAAGTGTGGTTGTAGCTTGTAACTTGTAGCGATGAACAGTAGACAGAATCTCATTCCCTCCACATAATGACTGCCGCCTATGAGAAAGGGCCCAATCCACGGTGATTACGGGTGAGAAGAGGTGCTGGTGGAGTCCCACAGAGAAACGCAGCAGTTAAGCAATATATCCTATGTATATAGAGCGAACTTCCTAAAAAGCAATAGAAGTAAAAAATAAATAAATAAATAAATAAAGTAAGTAAGTAAGGTCGATTAAAATTTTCCCGTTTTCTTTATTATGGATTTTTGCTCTATATCCACTTTTTATCTTGATTTGTAATTTGCTATTAACATTTTGTTTATCTATATTATTGTAAATTACAATTTTAAGATACTATTTTGACCTAGAAAACGGCAGATCTAGCACAATCTATATAAATTTTTAATGGTTTTTATTAGTAAAAATATTGAAATTTTGCTTTAAAATTAGTTGTTGAAATGACATATTAAACCACAAACATTTTCCAATGAATAGATAAGAATTTACGGATCGATTTTTTGTTATATTGTGCATTTAAATGTATGGTAATTCATTCTATTAATTATCTTCGATTTCTAGATTTGGCTTCAGTTTGTTCTTACTTAATAATTTTTTAACATATGACCATTGAATTTATTATAATTAATACGATAATACTGTCTATATTGTATTTTTTATTATAAAAACAATAAATAGGTCAAAATAAGCACTATAAATTTATTTTTTAACGATTGCATCTGTAATTTCTTTCTTTTGTCAGAAATACATCTATTCGTACGTTTAGAACATATAAATGTTTTATCTCTTGGATAACAATTTAAAAACCAACATAAATATGAAACTAAATTTTGAAATATGTCGAATAATTATCTATAATAGTATTTTATATTTATCATATAAATGAGAAATTTTATTTGATTTTCAAAGATGAATATCACAATAGCATTCATTTTCTACCATTAACAAAAGTAGAAAAGTGTTATCAGTCCGAAATCTCATTTTTTATGTGTTAAAAATATTCATGTTGATTAATCTGCATATAAATAGAAAAGGTAATATTAAAAGATTCATTATTGTGATTTGTATTAGTATGAGTTAAAAATTCCGTACGAAGTAGACGCATACAGGCAAGCTCTCATACAACACAAGACACTTGAACTCATCTCATTCATGAGAAGAAGAGCATCTGATTAAGATAGATCGGCGTAAGGTGTCAAAAGATGTATCAAGGAATTGTGCAATATTTCCAATGGGCTGACCACGTCTAAATAGATAAAATCGATAAAAAGAAAATATTAACCCCAGTAAAAATACATAGAATTGTACTAGTATAATTAAATTCGTAATAAATTCATTCAAATCGTTCTAAACAGTAAAAATTCCTAAAGTGGCGCTGAGTTTGACAGAGAGATCGAAAATAGAAACAGAATAATCTTTTCGATATGAATTGACTCATTTAATATTATACTCTATAATTTATTATGAATACATTGAATTAATTAATTAATTAAATAAATAAAAAAAAATCATCAAAAAAATGCAAAACCAGGAGAAATAAAAAATTTTCTGAAATTTATTTTGCGGGGTTAAAATAATCTATCCATGTCTTAAAAAATATACAGCATTATCAGGATCGTATACTTTAAAAGGATTAAATAATGGTGAAAACTTGAATAATACATTGAAGAATTTTGTAAAATTCAAAACATATTACATTTAATGATATATAATATATATTGTATTATAGAAGCTCTATGGTTCTCATCATTCCACTTAATCTAAAAATAATTTGTTTCAACTCTAATTGTAACCATTTATATTTATAATATGCAAAAAAACCACAAGTATTCATTTATCTAGCTAAGTAATGTAAATTTTAATTTAAAAATGATGCTATCTTCTTTAAAAAAGGTTTAATATATTTAAAGTTTAAATTAAGGTTTTTTGGTACAGTATACGTTTAGGTTCGTACTTAAAACCATAATATTATACTTAATACTAATTATTAAAATTTTATTTTTGACAAATCAATTATCTTTGCGAGGGTTCGTAATCATTAAATATAAAATAATGATGAAAGTTCTAATACAATTGCTACTTTATGGGTATTATATGCCTAAATCTAACTTTTAAATATGGTAACATTACTAAATATACCATGTATTAGTTCTCTAGTTACAGACAATATTTATATATAAAAACCGTAATTTGACAAAGCATTATACAAATCGTTCATCCACATTTCTTTCTTATCCCATAATGACTATGTAATATTTTAAAATATAATTTTTGGGACTTTATATTTACAAAAGCTCTCGTATATTATATATCCTGTTATTCATGGGTTTATTACTATGTATGTATGATTTTTTACGTCAAAAACCATCCTTTTAATTTAGAATATATGTATAATAACATTTATGTACCTAAGATGATTTATACAATATAAATGATTCAGATACGTAACAAATACTATCTGTTTCTGGAGTTTCGCTGTCGTTTACATATTTCAGTTTATACAAATTACCAAGCAATTTTAAGATAACGATCAAAAGTTATTTGGTCATTTCCTATATGTTAAAAAAGCGCAATGAAATTTTTTCGCATCTTTCTCGAAGGCGAAATTATTTAAATATATAATTCCATAAAGAACACACAAAATCTATAATAAACTTGATTTTTATTATCATAAAAATAAATTTCTAAAAAACTACAAAGACTTAAAAAAGGCACCGTTTAAAAGTCGTTCATACATTTTTTTTGATAGATTTTGTCGATTACCGACCAATAAAAGAGGGTAATTACATTATCGACTTAATTTTTATTCACACGCATTATTCGCTGTTGTGATTGAATATATAACATAGTAATGTGGACAAATAGAATTTATTTACAACCTACTACAAATGTCATTAAATTACAACAATTAAATCTGTTCAATCTCTACGGATACGTATAGTTTAAAATGTCGTCTTGTTGAAACATTGTAATGGAACATATGATTTTTATTTTATTATCGCAAATGAATTTATAAATATCGCAAATACAATGAGACATTGTTATAAATAATCCAATACATTATATTCAAAACTTCTAAACACTTAAAATCAGCAAAAAACAGCATATCTACATAAAATTTTATTTAGAGCATAAATTTGATTAATTACAAATAAATTTCCTAACAAAATATGATAAGTTTTTATAAACAAGAAACATATCTAATTATAAAATGAACTATTTGTTCCATTATGCATATTAAAGCAATCAACTTCGTTTCAGATATAGATGTATAATATTCAAAGTCTAGCTACTAAAAAACCGATCTAATTTCTGTTTTTAATTAACGTGTGCAAAAAAGATAATTCTTCCTTAATTTTATGTGATTTTTTTATTAAAAAACAATTTTAATGTTTTTCATTGCTAAAATTCACCGTGCATTAGCAAAAAAAATTATCAAATTTTATATATTACGAAAAAAAATTTATTTTAAACATATAGACTAATTTAATCGCAAAACAGACTAAACAGATCATTGCCTCAAATAATGTATAAAATCTGTTATAATCTTAATTTGAAAGCAAAAAATGATAAAAATTTCAAATTTTTGTATATTAAATTCTATTTATAACACATATAACAATTTCCAATTTTTTACTTTTCCCATAATAGAATTGGTTGAATCTAATAAATATTTTTTACAGATTTAATCTTACAAGAATTGTTCTACGGCTATTTTTATAAATAGAAAGCATTTTATTTCAACCTATAATATGCGAGAAAAAACAAAATTTGAATTCTAATTAGATCCAGGTGTATATTGAATTTTAAAATTAAACAGTTTTCTTGAGCCCATTTATCGAACGTCAAAAGATATCCAATAAATTTAGGTAAAATATTAATAGAAATTCACAAACTAAAATTTTATTACCTTTTTTTGTACCTATATATTATAATGAGCTAAAAGCAATCTTTTGATTTCAATAAAATGCAGATACACGTCAAATAAGATTTCAGATATGTGTTTGGTAAATTTACAGTATAAATAAACTATCAATATGATTTATATGAAAGAAAAATATAAACCAATATTATAAAAAATATTTGATTATAGAGATATATAGTGACGCGTTGATTGAAATCAGCATTTAGTAAAAAGTCTAATTAATTATTAAATTATGCATTTAATCAAAATATTACATAATATTTGGAATTGAAAGATACAGAAACACCCTCAGTGAAATAGGCCGTATATCAAATAAAAATTTATTTATGGTTCATAAGCAATAAGAATAACCAAGCCTTAACAAGAATAATCAATTAGAGCCAAAACATATATTAAATAGCAACAGAATCATTTACTATTGGATTTATTAGATGTATTCAGTAAATCATTAATATGAGAAGAGAAAAGCAAGTTTTGATAACAACTCTAATTCGTAATCAAATATTAAAAAAATCATTAATTTACGCTTAAATTGTTAAGATGTTGTGTTTAAATTATGTTCAATATATTTTAATTTGATTGAATTAAAGAAAGATAATACAAATAAAAAAGATAAAGGAAATGTGTTTATGAAAAAATAATAGGATAATTTCACAAGTAAAGAACACAATAATAAATTTTTGCGATGAATTCCATAAAAACAAACCAGCCCTTTAACCTTTATTTAATTATACAGAGCTTAATTCTTATTAAATATTAATTTACCATAGCATAAGTGATACTCTCTATATGCTTCGTAATAAACAATTGTATATAATAGTAAAAAAATATTTTAATATTTTCGATGTGTAAAAAGCTCGTTTTGAATGCCCAACATATATATTTGACCTGAAAAAATTAATTATATATAACATTTTTGTATAAAGCATAAACTATAATATATTACACAGTCAAAAATGGTATAAAGAAAACAATAGTTTGTACTATAATGTTTTTTCCTTGTACAAATAAAAATTAAAAAACATAGCAAATTTAAATATCTAATTATATTTATTAATAAAACCATCGCATTAAATTACCAATGGTTTTGCAATAAACTTCATTTTTCGCGAAATAGTAAATCCAATAAATTATATTGGTTCAAAATGGTAAGATTACACACGTACAAAATATAAATTGTAGGTATGCATATTTAATCACCTGTTATATTCATTTTGATTGATAGGTGCTTACTTATTCATTATATCTGTTATATCCAATGATTAACGCAGATTGTACAAACCTTTTATCATATTTTTCTATACTATATTAATCTTCGCATTTATACGTTTAGAAACTGAAAAAAGGTAAAAATTATTTACATAGTTTACTGTTTTTTGCTGCCTCTTTATATTATAAATTCGGTTTTTATTTAATTTCTATATTTTTTATTTAAATAATTAAGAATGATATTATCGTAAAATAATACATTGCGCCATTATTTTCTTGAATTTTTAAAATATCTTTGTCTAAGTATCTACGTAATCATTATTTTTTTGTTTCAATAAATCACATTTTAAAAAAAAATAAAGTGAAAAGTACTCAGAGAGCGTTTAATCATTTTAGAAACGGAAAAATAATAATGAAATAAATAAGATTACAGATCAAAATTTATACCACATACGAAATCTAGAATCTTATAAAGATTTATACATTTCTTAATACACTTTAATAATTCCTATACATAATATTTGCACAATTCGATGTCTTTTAGGGCTACTTCTGGTTTCACGAGGTTATAAACACTATACAAGCATAGCTTATTATGTTAATACCAAAAATTTTTGGCACAACTTTCTATATACAAGGTGTGGTAAATATTTTGACTGTGATTAGTTGATGAAATATCAATATGAATAAATGCAATATTTTAAAAAATTTTCTTAGACATTGCCTAGTTCTGCTCCCATAATAAAAATAAACTATAAAGTTTCTATTGTATAGCAATTATTTACGGGAAGTCAAATTTTATATAAAATTTTTTAAATTCTAACTGTTACTTTATGCTCATAATATTCGGTATCCTACAAACGATAAACTAACTTTGAATATTATAAACAAACTCGAAATCGACAAAGGATTTTAAAAGTTTTAAAAAGCTACATATTCTACAATTTACACATTGTAGATAATATATTATGGCACATAAACAAACTATCAAGGCACTAAATTTGCAATATTTTAACTGATTTTTCAAGTATCTAAATACGAAAAATATATAAATTTATAACCCGGAATCCTTTCAGATGGATTTGTTTTCATAATAGTGAACCATAATTTCTATCAAGATTTTTTAGATACACGTATAATTTTGGACATTAAATGTGTAAAATTCTTCACAAGAATAAAAAAAAAATATCTATTTAAAGTTTGTTTATAACAAGATTTCTTTACTCAAAGGCATAAAGTTGACCAAACAAGTTTTAAATACCAAGGTCTGCATATGCACAAAAAGGTGCAATTTGAACAATTATAACTATGAACACAAGGAAGAAGCATACGGATGGATGTAAAAATAAGATTAGCTATATATAATAGAAAATCCAAGAATTTACACGACGTAATATATTTTTTTCTTTAAGAAAGGACAGTATATAAATTTTATTTAAAATTCCATCCTATTGATATATTGAATTTGTATTTAGAGTTTTCGTGTGGAATAAAAAAAAAAATATAAGTATAAATACAAAAAAATGTAAAAATGTAGTGCTTGGTCTTTTTAAATATAAGCTTTTGTATAAGACAGGCATTAATTTAGCACTGAAGCTCCTTGTTTAATCGATTACAATATTTTGTTTCTATTCCCTAAATTTGACAATATTGTAATATAATATCGTTTTACTATATTTTTAACATTATCGTATTAACAGTTTACGTTATATATGATCAGGCTTGAAATAAAGCTACATCACTATATGGTAGATATTATTTCCTTTTACAGAAGAAAAACATAAAATTTATAAACTGAATGATCAACAATTTTTTTCAATTGTTAATGAAAATCGAAAAAAACACTAGAGGTTACAAATGATAAAAAAACATGTATTGCAGAATCAGAAATATTGAAGGCAGTAATATATGATTTTAGACGCTAAAAAAAATTTAAACTACAATCGAAAAAATCAAATAGGTTATATTTTATAAATTTTGTTTCAAGACAAAATTTCGATTTTGCATGATCATACTATATGATTTTAGGAAAAAACGAACAATTATGAAAGGCAAGAACTAACAATTTTAAAAAATAAATATGACAACTTTTTGAATAAAGAAGAAAAAAAACTAGCAAAATTATCTAAGGTTTAAAAAAAATAATATATTGAATTTTATTTTTAGCAAGACACTTGAACTTATCTCATTCGAGAGAATAAGTGCAGTTGATTTCGATATATCGGGAGAATGTGTCGTAAGATGTATCAAGGATTTATTATATTCTCTCGATAACTAGCTTTGTCTAAAAGATCGATTGTATAAAAAGAGATTAAACTTGAAATTAAAATAATTTGATATCTTATTTTATTATACATCATACTGACAAAAAATGTACCGTTTGACGATTAAATATAGATGAGTGAATAATAAATTTAACGCAATATCATATTGATGATATTATAAACGTTCTTATATTTTAAGTCAATAACTTGTATATAAAATGCCCATCTTTTTAATTTATGATTGCCTAATCATGCATAGTTATTGTTTTTTGAAGTTTGATATTTTTTAAAAAATAGAAAGCTTTATTTAAAATTATTTAAAATTATTTAAAATCAACATCCAAAATTAAAAACCAAGAGTATATGTTTATTTACAAAGATTTGAAGCTAATATATTATCAAAATAAAAATTATTTTGGTTTTTTTGGTATCAGTGTAAGTTGCATGTAAAATTTTTAAATTTTTTAGGAAGCAACACCTGTTCCAATTAAGCTGTCCCAATAGATAAAAAAATTACTATATTATTTTTAGATGTTAATTCAAATCGAATATATCTCAAACTATTATTGAATAAGAACAGTATTTATACACAAAAAAATTTCTAAATCTAAGAGGTATTAGTGGAATTCTTGAATTTATAAAGATTATGCATTTACTATACCCAAACTTATTTTTTGTTAGAAGATTCCATCTTAACGTGTATTTTGGTTCTGAATCATAAAAAAGCTTATGAAATCTAAGCGATGGCATTTTTATAAATCAAGTAAAGAAAAGATTTTATCTAGAATTATACATATAAAAATATAATAGCAATACTAATTCTTGATTCAAAGCATATATATTATGTTTATCATATTACAGAATAGAGGAACTAGTCTGTTCAATATTAAAACTTCCTAATAAGTGATTTTCGAGTGATTTAATGCCTTCTTCTATTGACTTTATTTTGATGAGCTTGACGCAGATAAGTTTTATATTTGCACAATTTAAATTTTATAAAAAAATTAAATCGCTTATATTTTATAACATTAGGGCTGGTATCTAATTTTTTTTATGTTTTTTTAATGCTAATAATAGCAAAACTATAAATTATAAGCTCCAGTTTTTATTATAATCTTCTTAGAAATAAACTTTCATTACTAGAATACTAAAGTTAGACGATAAAGGGAAACTAATGGACATCTTTTTAATTTAACATCTAGTTGCGTATTAAGCATGAAAATTTTTACAATTAGACGACAAAAATAACATATGAGATTTTTAAACATAGTATTTACTTACACATGGGATAAAAGTGCATTTCTTTGCTGAAAAAAAAAACAAATTATTCCTATCACGAATAAGCACTATTCTTTAATAAGTTAAAAATGTAATTTCTTATGAAATCCATTAGAAAACATTTGTTCAGATCAATTAAAAAACGAAAAAGCAAACATTAACATATTTTAAATAAAATAAATTTTAAACGAATACAAAAATTTTTCGTTCATTCATTAATCCTTTTTTTTAAACGCAATTTAGTCATAATTTTAAGGTATTAACGGCAAATTATGACTCTATCTTTGCGGATTAAAACTTTATTTAACTAAAATTAGAAATAAATATAATTACAAGTAAACATTTTAGGTTTGGAATTTTTGCTTATCCCTTCAGAATTTTCTTATAATTTATTATATCCAAAGTAATATTTGAAAGTTGTAAAGGTATAGATTTACATTGAATTTGTTCAACTATTATTTTTTTGTAGAAATAGCGAAATTCATTATTTATAATAAATAATAGTCGTTATTTTGCGGCGTTAAAATATGAATATATTATGATTCATGAATAATTATCGCTACTATTTTGCAACCGGTTTCTTCATAAAATACGTTTTTATGGATAAAATAACAATCAGATAGTATTAAAGTTTATAATTATAAATATCTACATAAATTAAGGAGCATAATATATAAAGTATTTTAGATTTATAATAAATGTAAAATATTCATCTAAATAAAATAACAAATGTTAAAAAATTAAGATAAGGAATATATGATCTTACAATTAAAATATGCAAAAATACTGCATTATAAAGTGTATATCAGTTACTGCAATATTTAATTGTGTAATTTAAATTCAATACACATACGTTATCCTATTATAAAAAAACAATAAGATCAATAGTTTAAGTAGGGGTCAAATTAAATTATTTAAGTCATCTTAAATAGAAACAGCGCAAAATCTATCAAAATTTTTATGCCCAAAAAAAAAGTTATGTGTAAATTAATTTTATAATCAATTTATATACCATATTTTCTCAAAAGGGTTTTAATCATCGTTATTGTTTTTCATCTTTTTATATACTATTTGTATATGATATAGCTCGAATATTTGAAAAACGACCAATTGCATATAATAATTTTTTTTAGCATTTTTAGTTTACGAATGACAAAAGAAATGTAATCTTTATTTGTGTTTAGTTCTACATCTCCTTTAATTTATATGCGAACGACAAAATCAAGACAAAATATCACGAAAATTCATATGCATGCTCGTTGGCTGTTTATGTATGGAAAAGTACCATAAATTTCATCCATATCTATCCACTAATAATCATATGATATCATTCATTATACAATAAGCTCACAAAATTAAATATCGAACTCGCGGAGGTTGAACATATTATCCGTTTAGATTTTTATATTATGAATTATAATATTGATTTGGTTTTACTATATGTCAATGTGAATTTCGCAGATTCTATGTCACTATTATGACATAACCAACACATCAAATCTAGATAGAAACTGAATTTTTATACACAGTAGGGTATAAAAACAATGTGTAATAATATTTCTTTTTTAAAATTTAGCCTAATGGGAAACGCTGTCTAATTCAATTGAGGCCCACTACCGACTTATTTATATTGTAAATTTTTTATACAATTTTTAGTAGGTATATGTATCTTAGTTATTCTATCTACCCCTATTTATAATATTTTAACGTATAACAAAATATAATCGTTAGTTTTCTTTTAATGAATGTGATATTTAAATAATGATATAATTTATATATTTTAAAACCCTCAAAGATCCATTTGATAAAATTTGAAACAGATTATGCCAAAATTATGTCTTCTAAAAATTATATTTCATATCGTTTAAAAGGACATCGTATACCAGTATATTTGATTATATCCTGTTAAAACTTGAACATATTTTGATTATGATACTATTAGATAAATTGATCATATTTTAAAACAAGCTTGTAGATTGAAAACCATTAATGAATAAAGTAAATTGTATGTTCCATATCATCGGTTCTGTTACAGGATAGGGGAAACATTAAACACATGATATAAACAATAATCAGCCCATATTTTATTCAAACTTTCTTTAATCCAACCAATTATATTCAGATAAGAATTTACGGCAGGTCATTTCTGTCAATTTTGTACATTGCATCAATTAGTTTGAACCGAAAGATATCGTCAGAAAAATCAGGCACAGTTAAATCATCTTTTGAATATAAAATTTTGCAAGCTATATCATACTTTTCAATTATTTCCAAACAGAAGAATTACTTACCAACAAAAGATATAAAAAAAATTATATAGATAAATATTTTCGTAAATTATTGACTCGTCGTGTGTAATTCGGTTTGAATTGGAAATTCGAAATGTATACCGCTCAAAATTTAATTTGATGATGTAGATCTTTTGAGTTAAGAAAATACAGTATTCTTAAAAATATCTAAAAATACCCTCATCTAAAAAACTCTAGATTTTCATAATCTGTGGATAAACAGATGCGGAATTTATAGATCATATCATAGAGTGAATAAAAGAATCTGTGGATAGATGTTTCCTGTAGACCTGGTTTTATCAATTAAACTAGCTATATGTATCGATTAAAGAATTAGAAATATAGTAAATATCTACTTAATAAATAAATGAAAGGTTTTTCTAGTAATTTATATGCTACAAGAATTCTTTAAAAATTAATACATATCACATAGATCATTGATTTAAAAAATATAAATACATGAATGAAAAAATAATGTTATAAAAAATCAGAAGTTAAATTTTTAAACTATTTAAAAACGTTGAAAATTAAATTCGTATATAGCTGAAAATTTATATACGTGTAAATTTAATTAAGAAACCAATAAAAAGATGAAAATACTTGACTAAAGATCCCAATGATGCTACAATTTTATTCTAATTCTGTTCTTACAACTTTTAAATAGAATTTAAAGTATATAAACAAATTATAAAATAGCAGATGTAGATTATATTTATTGGATAATATTTACGGCCGTTAAAATTATTTTAATGCAATCAAATCACCATAGAAGAAAATTATTTTTATCGATTAATAAAACGCTTCAAAATATGAAAATATTTATGCAGAATGTAATAAACAATACTATAAATTCCGATTAAATTTTAGACTCATTATCATATTTCTATTTTAAAGATAAAATTTATTGTCGAATATTATTATTAATTATATTTGCAAACAGACATAAAGTTATCGAATGACAGACCTGATATTTATGTATATGACAAAAAGAAGAACTGCATCACTCTGATCGAAATTGGGGTGACAAGTATTGATAATATAAACATAGTTGAAAACGAAAAATTGAGAAAATATGACCTGCTAGAATCCGAACTGTCATTAATATACAAATGCAAGACAAAAACTATCCCATATGCTATAACATGGGACGGTGTGGCGACACGATATCATAGAAGGTACCTGAAGGAACTAGATGTCACAAACCAGGTTTAGGCATATATTCAAACCTTGGGATTGAGAAAAACCCTTGAAAAAATAAGTCTCGAAAGAAGAAGGGGTATTGAAGAAGACTTTGGAGAGGAGAAGATAGCCGAAAGTATAAATACGCTGTGCGTACAGAGAATCAAGCAAGCTGTGCCTGAGAACAAAAACTAAAATTACGACTATAAATATGGCCCATAAATAAAAAATAAATTAGCTATATTTGCTATTTCTGTATACCAATAAATTTTTAAATATCAAATACTTATCATTTATAACAGGACAAAAGTGGTAGAAAATAAGTAAAAATAAAAGACGTTCAATTTTAGAAGTCATTAATATTATATAATATCTCTGATAATATAAAAGAAACATTGATGGTTAATAAGGCATGTTTAAAACATAGCGTATTTACACACAATGAATTTTATTCGCAAAGTACTAGCAAAAATGATATAAACACAAATAATCTGGTTTATGTGGCGTTAAAAAAAATAAAAAACAAATATAATACAGGTGAAGAACAACTAAAAAATAAACTGCATGAGCGGCATTAATAGGCGCATAAATTATATTTAAACTATATGAAGTTTTATAACATAAATTTAACTTACTCTATATATTATTACAGGTTATTACATGCTCGAAAAAAAAATATTAAACTTTAAAAAATGTAATAGACAACCATCATAAAAGCTTTGTTTGCATGACTTTCAGCTTTTTAATATGGCTTTACAGTTCTATAAATACAATTCTGAATCTTAAAACGATTTTAGAGTGTCTTAAAAACACTAATGCGATCAAAGAACATTTAAACGTATTTTTTACTAGGTGCAGAAGTTTTTGGTTTTTTATTATGATGTTTAACGATCGTTTAATGCTTATAGATTTGTCAACAATTGAATATTTTTATTATAATATGCGCAAATCTTTTAAGCACATGGTGTGGTTTTTTTGAGAAAATATGGAATATTTTAAGCAAAGGAATATAACAACCGCTCTATTTTTTTATGTATATAATAAATAAAAAACGATTTTTATAGAAGTTTAATGCCACTTGTATATATATCGGTAAAGACATGTCTACCTTTACGTTTATTATTTATTGTTTAAAAAGTTAGTGAATGTAATACTATTGAGCCATTTTTGATAAAGTTCATTATTTACCTTATATAGAACACAGAATTTAAAGGCGTATAATATTAATATATATGACCTTTTAGATAAAAGTATATTCTTTTGGGTGCTTAAATGGCGAGTAAATAGTATATGCATATTTTATAGACTTAAGATTCATTTGTAGTTTGTATCTTGATATTTATATGTTGATACAATCGCCCACTTAATACATTGTAATATAAAATTAATGCATTATATCCTATAAATTCTATCCACATGAGCCGTTATAGATAACCAGCATGTTTTTTATTTATAAAAATTTTTATTTCCAATTTATTCTTTATTCTCTAGATTATTCGTCGTTCCCTAATAATTATGTCGCGTAATATTTCATATTCACGTTTGAAGATTTCCTAAATTGTATAATTAACAAAAATCATGCTAAATACTGTACTGAATATTTTATTTGAATCTAGAGAAATAATCGAAAACTTTTCGTACTAGAATATTTTAACATATTGCATATATAATATTATAATTTTCTTATATATGCAATCTTAGAGAAAATGCTTGTTTTATTATTGAAAAATAGCATTTTATAAAATCTATCTACAATAAAATGATTGAAGAACGACAATTGAATGACTCTTCCAAGTTCTTATTTCCTATTTTTTCTTTCCTAGTATCCATATTTAACATACAGGCGCTTCTTGTTAAAAATTCGTAAATATTTCACGATTAAAAAAATAGTCATTGTTGACAGATAAAATGACATAGATGAAAATCCACTGAAGATTTAGATAAAATTATGTAAGGTACGATCATTGTGTGCAATATCTAGTGACTTAATGGTATTTCTTATATTTTAATGTGAATTCAATCAATTTTATGTTTCAAGCAAAATAAAAATAGATTTAAAATTATAAGCTACTAAAACAAGTATTATTTTTTTATTAGCATGAAAATAAATATAAGAAAGAAAACATATCGAATATTTTAATAAAAAAAAGTAGATATACGTATTAATAGCGAATTTTTTTTATCAATTATAAGAATAGTAATATAGTTGTTCTTATTTTCAGTGTTAAGTACCATCACATGCATAAATACTTGTATGAAAATTTTTGTTTATATAAGTATATGATATCTCTGCTGTTTCGAGGCAACATTTAAACTCTATAGTTGAGGAAGCACTTGAACTTATAAATCTTGATAGAATATGGTATATCGATTAGGATTTATCAATATAGAGATAGAAAAATCTAATGATATGGTTTTATCCTGGCATTACAGTTCACAATTTGTTTAATATAAAATTTTGGTGAACAAAAAATATAAATATATTTAAAAAACAATTTCGGCTGTATAAAAGTATTTCTTCTTTTAAAATATTAATGCAACAAATCAAACTAAATTAAGAAAGGAAATGAAAAAACAACACCATCTATTTTTAGATAATTGTATTTCTGAGGATGTTTGCTTATATAAAATTTAAACCTTCTAGAAATCATCTTGTTTATCATAAAAAAATATATATGAATTTTTTTAAATTATTTCCCACCAGCTTTATGACTAATATGCGAATAAATGTTTAAAGGGTAGATCAGTACATCAAAAAACATTAACTTTCCAAAAGAAAACAATTACCTTGAGCTTAATCAAAGACTTTTCCATAGATGCCAGACTGAAAACAATAACTATATAATCGGTTCATCAAATGAACAATTAAATGACATTTAGACAATAATGTGATAAAGGGGTCTGTAAAATAATGATAAAAGATATTTTAATGATTATCCATGTCTATTTCCACCGATTCGTAAAGTAAAATGTATGCTTGTTAACAGAATTCGTATATATTAGCATTGTAGGATCTATGCAGTATTAGAATACCAATGAACCAGATGAAATCTATAGTTTGTTTCTTACAAAAATAGCCAACCTACATAAATTTTTGATACAATCATATGTGAATATATTTGGTTTATTAAAACCCAGATGAGAGTTCTACGATGGTAAAATTGCTTTTACCGCAAGAGATTGTCAGAATAGTAAATTTTAAATGACCATTTCTGTGTCCAATTTATAGAATTTTAGTACAAAATATGATTTAAAAAACATTGCATAAATGGTGGGGATAGAAGGATTTATTGTGGGAAACAATACGACAATAAGACGAATCCAAGACAAAAAAGTGGCACTCTTGCATATTTCGATCTATAAAAACGTAAAAATATTTTGTATTAAAGAGGTTGATGAAAAAAAGAACTATACAAGAAAGAAAATAGAAACATATATTTTTACTTGAAACTGATTTTTTCTGAAGGAAATCATCTTCTATTCTCGAATTAACTAATAAATAGAGTATCTCGGTAATATCTAAAACGAAGTAAATAAAAAATAAAAAATAAAAAATTAATAGAAATACTACGATGAGACATTCTGAATTTTTTTTTGTTTATGATAATACACTATACATTTATTATATAAACGCGTACCGGTATCAGCGCAGTTTACAGTAATAACTTGTATGGAATAAATCATCCTTTGTTTTCTGACGATCAAAAACTTCAAAAAAAAAGACGTTATAAACGCATGTTCATTCCATATTATATGAATTTTTTTTTTATATAGTAGACCTACAAATACACGAAATTAGTTAACCTCTAACTATTGAATATGCGCAGATTTGCATCATATATGCTTGGCTCTGCTGTTAATATTATCTAGCAGTAATTTTATGATGTAACTCGAATTTTAATTAAAAACTTACAATTTATATTCAAAAAAAAACATAAACCATAGGTAATTTATGCAAAACTATACTTAATCAATAGAGTGAATTCAAAGCTCGTAATAAACATGCAAAATCGCATGCAATGATTATATAATCATAATTAAATAAAAACCGGAAGAGTATATTATTCAATTTTAAGAATAGGAATGCTATAAATAATTTCTTATTAAACATTAACCTGGTTTTAAACAAATATAATAAGTAAAAATATATAGATTAGATTTGAATTATGTAATATTGTAATTTAAAGCAAGAGTTGATCTACCAGTTATAAAAAAACGTCATATATTAGTAAAATGTCCATAAAAAAAGGGTGCTGTTTTAAAATTTAAAGGTTTATAAGGACATCTCTACTAATTTAAGAATTATCCAGTTCATAAAAAGTGTAGTTGAAACATCTAAAAAGATTTACTGGTGAAAATCCGCAAGATTATTTATTTTTCAAAATTAAAGAAAAACATTTTGACAGTAGAAAAGTAATTTTTGATCCTTTTAGATCGTCAAAATGCATTAAAATTATTAAAATATCTAACAAAAAAGGTGGCTTACTCTGTTTTGTTTCAAAGAAGAATTTGTTCTTCGGTGATAGGATGAGTGTTCACACGCTAAGAAAGAAATAAAAGAACAGTCAACTATCACGTAACGAGATGCAAGTGAGGTTTTTACCTGATTACAGGGTAAACACAAAGAAATTGTGAGATATCTATTTTCATATACAAGACACTAAAAATATAAGAAGGCAAACAATTTCAAAGCCTAACTCAGGACAAGAATTTTGCTTATATGAAGATGGAAAATAAATCAAATACCAAAATAATAACAAATATTTTAATTTAATACAATAACCCTGATAATTAATCACGTGAAAAAAAAATATATCATTGATTTAAAATTGAAACTAGCCTTAAAAAATTAACTGAATCAAAATATGAAATAAAAGAAATATGACATTTTTGCAGAATAAATTAGTTATATTTGCAAATACAAAACAAAAATAATACAACACATCATAACTTGAGATTTCGTGGACATAAAATTACATAAAACCATACTAAGAAGTAAACCTATCTTAGATATAACTGATGTATAAATTCAAGCTCCCACGCGTCTCTAATCTCTTTACTCATATCATTTGCCATGGAAATGAGAATGAAAGTAGACAAAGATAGATCAGTAGAAGGTGTCAAAAGGTGTGATAAGTAGTCGTAAGAAATTTTTTTATGCTTTACACATTATAGTATATAAATTTAAAATGAAACTTAACCAATAAATAGAAAATGATAATATTGTTGCTTTTTTATAATAGGAAATTCTACTATGCGTATAAACTCAAAATCGAATTATATACAGTTATAGCTATAGGCATATTATATTAAAACTGTATATTTATATATATATACATTTATGTCTTTTTTGCCGAAGAGGATCTTATGAGTATTTCTTGTTTAATTAAGATGAATTTTGTATTTTTCATAGGTTATTTTTTCAATTATTATTTTGGTTTTATTAGCCTTTTATTTTAGTTTCTAGATGTGTTTATGCCGGCAACTGAATGAGGATGAGAATAAAATATATGTCTTAATTTTATGCTAGCAATCAGATTCCAAAATATCATATACGTTATTTTTATTGCATTCAGTTATCTTCTTTTTTCGTTTTTTGAAGCTGTAACTCAAAATAGAACATCAAATGATCTAATTTAGTGTTTATGAGCACGTTTTGATATTCGTTAAAAGCAGAAAGCATTTTATAATAGGAAATATAAATGATTTCATAGGTTTCAGTAATTTTAGTTATATCTTTACGTTCATTTAGAGTTGCAATGATTACAGCTATAGCTACAATATATATTTAAAACATTATTGATTCATTTATTATGCGTAATTAATACCCATAAAAATATAACTGCGCAAGAATAGTGTTTGATCATTCACAGACAATATTTTTAATAGGAAAAATGTTTACACATAAATAGTTACAAGATTCTTATGAAAAAATAATTCCGAATTATTTTGAACGTAATATAGAATTATTATAACCGACATATACTTTTTAAATTTCGAGCATCACTTATATCTTTTAAAATAAACTTATATATTTCCATTTGTTCTGTTTGCATCATATACCATTTACCATTTAAATTGCATTTAAGCATAAATAAATTGAACCCATGAATGTTTGTTACACTTATGAATATTCTATTGGATTTTCTTTCTTTAACCACTTATCATATAATCTCTTCGGTTGTTTAAAGTTTTATTTTTCTTCTGTCAATTAGATTTCTAGAAGATAATTAGTTTAAATTTTTGATCCGCTATATAGTTGAATGTTTGTGCCTAAAATTTTTTATTGCTGTACTGATCATACACACATTTTTCATGATTTTTCAACCCCATCCATAATTGTAAATATAAGTACATGATCGGACCAATATATAGATTGTTAGAATTAAAACTCACAAATCGCCATGATTGATATAAAATGAATTTAAAGCAAAGAATTATTTTTTTTTACTTTTGGCAGGTCATTTCAGCCCACTAATCACTCAATATCAGATAACAATGAAAAAACATAAAATTAACGGCAATCGAATAGGATATGATATTCAAATTATAATCTTCAGTTTATGGTTTATGGTTTTATTTTATATTGTCTTCACTGTATTTGCATTTCTTTATTACCAAACAGGTCAGTACTTCCGCCCATCTACATGCGATGCAGCAAACATGATGTATGAAACAAAATGAAAAAAAGCGTATGGATCAATTATATAGTAAATGTGACAATGATAGAATATCCAGTTTTTAAAACTCAAGAGCAATCAATAAAAAACATCATTGGTATGATATGAATGTTTCTCATAAGAAAAGCACCACTAACGTGTTCAGATTTTAATCAATATCTTCGTTGCAGAATTTGTGTGAATCTAATGGCACATATTATAATATCGTATGATTCGAGCTTTTTTTTAAATAAAATTCAACTTTCTTAATAGCAATACAAAAGCTAAATTTCAATTTTAAAGAAATATTATTTAAATTTACAAATTTATATCAATTTCCGTTTTCAGCAATCCTTTACACAATATATTTTTTTACTTAAAGAAACAAATTTTCGCTATCTATATCTATATGTAAGATTTAATAAAATTATATATGAATTGGCAATGAAATTTGCATAAAAATGTTTTTAACATACCATACAACGTATCTAAATATATATAAACTATATATTATTGAATCAATATATTACACTGTGTATATTGATAAAAATACGCAACAAAACTTTACTGGTTATCTATAGATATAGAAATACATGCAATAATTGAAAATTTTATTATTAAGTAGTGTGAAAAAAAACAAACAAAATGTGGTGTAAGAAAGAAAACACTTTATGTGCGCTAAAAAGGTATATTTGATGCTAAATATGTTATATCATAATATTTTGCAACCAATTTACTCAAATTAGTACACGATATGTGAGCATGCAGGTTATTAATGAGAATTTGATATAAAATGATTTCCATGAAATATAAATATTTCATCGTTTTTTATTTTCAGCTATTACCATGTATGCCTAAAGAATATGCAACAATAATTAAGAGAGCTCTAATAGTTTTATAATTTTTAAATTTTTTCAACATTCTATAGATTAATTTTTATCTTTCTATTCCGAAAAATTTTATTCTTATTATTTTTTATATATTCTGTTTTATTTCTAAAAATTACAATTCCAGTATCATACAAATCCTTGTAAAAAAAATGAAGGGGTGATTATGGTATATTATTCATATACGTAAAAAAACATACATAATTTATAATTTTTTAGCCATTCTTTTTTTTCGTTATCAGTGCGATAAATGGGATTCACATGCCTACTGTAAAAAAATTTATGATCAAGTGGTTTTACGCTTCTTTTTATATTAGATTTCGCCCGCATTTGATTTTATGTATTAAGATACGATTGTCTTTGTTGACAGATATTTTTTATCGTCGCAGGATGTAAAATAATAATAAATATGCATAAAAACCCCGCTTCATTCTTTTAAAACCTTTATCAATTATTTTATAGTTCATATTTTTAAAATTAAGCATTTGATTTCAGTTTGTTAATGCAAAAACGCTCTCTAGAATTTTTATTTGGAGTTTTTATCCAGTAACTCACTTTTTCATAATTTCTTTGTCAGACAACTTTATAAATTATTATGTCTTCATCAATCTGAAATTGATAATCGTACAAAATGTTCTTTTTTTTTTGCTTATTTTACGAATAATGTCTCTTCTCATACACTTATATGTGTTTTCCAGCAATTCAATTATCGCATAACCTTAATTATAACTTGCTTTATACCTCAAAATACACAAAATATTTTGCTGGTTTCATATTCTATGTACAAATAGTGGCTTGTTTTGCTGCTTATAGTTTCCTTTCTGTGCTGTTTCGTAGTATGAACATATTTTTTTTATTAGTAATTTTTGATAAACAGTTTCAACTATCTATTGAATAATTTGGAAAAGAGAATCATTTTTTTATTAGCAAGTAATGATCTTTTAGTATGTTAATCATATTTTGAATGTGAATAAACGTCTTTATCAGTTAATGTGCTATTTAAGGTTCCAATTTTTATCTAAAAAGAGCTTTTTTGTCATTCTGATTGTTGTTCCGTAGCTTCATTTTATAGCCTGTCTCATATTAAAATTTCTATAATGATCTAACACCGTGAATGAATTAAAAAGTAGTATCCCTACCATTTAATCTTTCTAATAATTATATTTCTAAGCTCTCTATATCTTGTTAACCCGTAGATTAATTTGTAAATTATTGATTTTTCTATTCTATATATTGAGAAATAACGGCTGTTGCAAAAATCTTTTATTTCATGTATGATATTTATCTAGTATTTTTTTTAAAATTGTGAAGCAAATAGTTGTTTTTAACCAATCACACTTATTATATAAAAAAAAATTTACATGAAATTATTATTTTCGGCATGCAATATTATCTTTGCAGCTTGTATTTAATTTACAGATTTTAGCCGGACATACTTATGCTAAATTTACCTAATCGCGTTATATGTTGGTCTAAACACAAATCTTGATCAAAAACTTGAATAAAAATTTTATAGAAAAGGAATTTTTATACTATATATTCAAAAACCTTGGTCGTTGAAGAGACATATATTTTTCTGTTCGATTTTTTCGAAAAATCGCTGCTTACTTTTTATATTACTCAAAGTTACTTATATAAAAAAACTGCGTTCATTTATGCTTTAGTAGAATACTAGAAGATTCGTTGAAATTTTTCACATTAAAATTTTTTTATTTACAATCGAACTGACATTATTGCAAAGTTAAGGCATCATCGATGAAATGTATGATTTGTTGATATTTGGTTGATTTCTGCATGTTTTTTTTAAATTGGATTTACTGAATTGTTGAGGCCTCTAGTTAGCCTTTTATGAAATTTATATATATCTATGCTATTTTCTCCTTGGTTAGTGTAAAAAACAGCCGTGCTTTCACGGAAATTTATATTAATTCTAAATAATTATAATAAATCGCTAAAATTTCATCTTGCTAGCATTTTTTTCATAGGTGATGTAGATTTATATTGTTGTGATTTTAGATGGTTCCACTTCACTAAACCACTTGAGATATTGGCTTGTATGTATATGTAATACTATTGAAGAAAAAGAAATTTATATTTTTATAGTAAAATCTTTAGTAATGTAAGTTTTATGGGAACATTAGCGAGGTCTTTTTTATTTTGTTCGATAGATTCAAAAAATAAAATTATAATATCTAAGCATATAATTAGAAATCTTCCAATTTTATTATTTAACTGAATTGCTCTTGTTAGATATTAGGATTCTTTAAAAAATCTCATTTAACCTTATAAGAACAAATAGACAATTTTTAAAAATATAAGCAGTTTTTGTGATGATATTCTACTTGATTGCAATTTTATAAGATCTCGATGTGCATCTATAATGCAGGAGAAACCCTTATATGATATATCATCTGTTATTTTGTATTTTCTAGTGTAGAACTGATATTTTTGTTCCGTTTTATTTTACTCTCTTTAGTCGATTTAAAGTCTCAAGCTTGCATCTGGTAGTCGAATAAGTTCGATTCACGATGCTAATGTACGATGTTTTAATTGATATTTATTCATGTATTTTTTATTTCATGCATATAATTTATTGGAATTCTTGCTATTTTTCTTAAAGGGTATTTCTACCTTTATTTATTTTATGTCTAGCTACACTTCATGTAGATAACACAACTTTATCTATTTAGAATATTATAAATATTTTTGTGCACATTGTTTTCTCTCTATTTGATTTGTTTATTTTTGTAATTCTTTATGCATGTATATTATATGCTTTTGTATCAGATTGGAAATTTGTAACAGTAATCTTAATTTGGTTAAAAATTTAGCACATACCCAATATTATTGTTTGCGGCTTATATGAGGTTACGTATAAATTAATGTGAAATTTTTAAGTTTTCTGTGATATTTCGAGTTTATTTACTCGTACGATAATCTCTATAAAATACCCTTTTTTGAGTTTATATAAAATCTTCTTTCTTTTGAATTTAATTGCATTTTTATCTGTGATTTTCTGACGTCTGAACCGGTAAATATCAAAACAAAAATTTGTTTATTGTTGAAATTGAATCTGTTTTAAAAAAATTAATGTGTGATTTTCTATAAACAGAGCAGATATGAATCTTTTGATTTGCAAAAAAATCTTGACCAATATTATGATTCTACTGTGCTATTAGTGGGGAGCTTTAAATAGTTTTGTGTGCTTTTATACACTTTCCTTAAAAATGTGTTATATGTTGAACTCTTGAGTGGCATGATTTTATATATCCGAGTAGTATGCATAATTTAAAGTGGGTTATTTTGCATGTTATATTTAAAATATTATTGTTTAGTTATGGGCTTTTGATTACAAACACCTGTTGCCTCAGTATCTGTAAAAATTTTTCTAAAAATGGTATTGTTCATAAATTTCAGTGAGGTTCCCAATATCCTGCTAGTTATTATTTAATAAGCTATTTTCAAATAAAATTCAACGTAGTTCAGATGGGATTCTTTCTATTGCCAATTTATCTATAATTTACATGTAATTTTGTTTTTTATCTAGAAATCGATTGAATTTTATAAACAATGTGCTAATTCTTCTTTTTTTATCTTTTCTTTTATCGTAAATTAATCAGTCGTATGATAGATCATTTTTTGATGTCAAATCGCTGACTGTATATATCTAAGGTGGCATAGAGCAGTATAGTGCAAGTTTTCGAATTATTGCTATCTAGGCTTGTGCAGGGCTTCTTAGTTTGACAAGGAAATTTATGGTATTTTTAGATATTTAGACCAACGGTTCTTCTCAAACATTCAAAACCTAATATTTTAAGCATTCGGTCTGTGCTTTCTGTCCTGTAAAACTCGCAAAAAGCTCCTGCTGCTGTCAATATGACACATCCGATGTTCTTTGATATAAAAATGTTCTTTATTAACCTAATATATGTAATCGATAGGTTTAAAATGAAAATCAATTAATATTGTCACGAAATTTAAAAAATGCCGTTTAATATAACTTTTTATATTGAAAAAAGAACTTATGGATTAGACTGGTTTAAAGAATAGGCGTATAAACATATACATAAGGGATTTTAAAAGCATTAATTTAATATACGGTTTTTTATTATTTTTTTAAACATGTTCAATATAAATCCACCATAATATATATTTTTATGTATACATAAGATGTACCCTAAAAACTATAACTTTGAACAATTTTTATAAATTAGATATAAGATAATTTATGGCTTTTTTTATAAGATGGTTAATTATTATGTTAAACGACCTAAATTATACCATTTTTGTATTATCATAAAATACTATAAATTTATAAAAAATCAATTTACTCTACAGAGGATTTAAATATTATTTGCTTTTAGATATATTTTAGGCATTTATTTCCATTTTATCATTCTAATAGTACATACAGTAAACCTTTAAAAATAATATATATAGAAAAGAACTAATTATTTAAATAGGAAAAATTTACAAATGCAGATGCAAACTTATGTATTGTGTAACAAAATCTTGCTTTTTTGCCACTCATTTTGAAGCTTCTCTTTAGAATATTCATTTTATCAATATAAAATTCAGAAATTTCGAGAAATCACTTTTTTTTAATTTTATTCGCTTTTTTCTATTATGCATTTTACATTAGGTAAAGATAGAATACTGGTCAGAATAAATTATATGATTAAATTTGAAAATTATTGCTTTTAAAACCATCAAAACTGAAAATTTCTACATAAAAAGATAAATGATAAAAAAAAATAATTTTTTTGATAATACAAGTTTTAATTCATATGTCTAAAAAAGCTTTGTTATTTTATCAATGACATGTTATCTGTTGAATATGACATACTGTATAACTAACTAGCAAGAAAAAATATACTTATATTATCGTTGCTTAAGTTTGTAATCTCGAAAGAAGGCTTATATACCTATAAAAGTTAATACTATACCTATTCTTTGTTTTATGCACATTTTATTCTATATATCATACACAGAGTGTTAGAAAATCCAATATTTTCTGATAAATGCTATTAATTCTATGAATAAATTTTACAATATAAAACTTTTGTCTTTTCATGTTAAATCCGTTCTTATGCTCTTTTATTTTTGTTTATATAAATATAAAAACAAATTCAAAAGGTATTTAAAATAATGTAAAAACATACAAACCATTTAAAAACTTGAATTTTTTATAATACCGTTCTTATTTCTTATTTAATTTTTTTCTGTTCTATTAAAAAAACAGCTTAATAAAGATATATAGGAGTATTTTTTTAGCCAGGCTTAATTTTAAAAACACAAAAAGTTTTATATTTATTATTATTATTATCAAATATTGATGTTTTTTTATTTTAAAAGTATGATGAAGAGAATTATATGCATAATAAAAAAATAATCTATATTTTCTTCCTTTTAATAAAACACTGGGAACAAAATATTGATATTAAGTTTTAATAAACAAGTTTTTTATGTATAAAAATTCTTTTATCGGCTATTTGCGGCGTTCAGATATATTACACTGTTTTGAATGAATTTTCTATAGTCATTGGAACAAAATTGGCTATAATTCATTTTCGAAGGATTTAAGAAAATATTTTTCTAGCATTATTATAGTCCAGCTATATCCTTTCAGAATTTTATTTACTAATACAACAATCTTTTTTTCAGACTTCCTTAAATATGTAAGAAATACAAGTTTTGCTTAATATTTAGTGGTTGAAATACCAACTTGAATTTAATTTACAGTTTTTTAGGTGAAATATAAACATAGGCACTACTAACATATCAAATTTCTATTTAATTTGTAGTTTTATGGCAAATTATAGACAATAGAAAACAATTAAGTCATTTTGAATGTAATAAAAACGATCGCATAGTAGAACGTAAAGAAAGTAATTTTTTATAAAAAAACGAATGTTCACTTTTTCTATATGTTCGACAATGGGGCGTTTGAAAAGGCAAAATATGAACGGATAAAAACAATAAATATTGATGACACAAGAACTGAAAAGAAGATTTATGAATAGCACTATTTAAAAACTAAAATGTAAAATCAAGGTCTAGTTTCTATCCAGTGGGTAATTTTTTGCATTACTTGAAAATAAAAATTACTGCCTTATATATATTTTCCCCTGGTTTATTTCATATTTTCGAATTTCATTTGTTTGTCTATTTTTAAAAATTTAATTTAGATGTTGTTAGAGGGAAGATAAAATACATACAAAAATATATGAATATTTTGACTGGTTTAAAAAACTTTCATCACCATGTTTATTTTCTCAATATAAATTTAATCTGGGAATCTATTTTTGTTTCTATAGCGGTATAAAGATTTTAAATTTTTATAGTCTTTATTTTTCAGGTTCTTTAGTTATTTATTAGCCTTATATATCATTGATGTTTTGATAATAAAATTTAATTCCATAATATTTAATGCAAACTTTTTAATATTATTTTTATGAGAAATTTATACCAAATACTTTTAGATTTTTACTGAAAGTTTTAGATATCAAATACATTTTCACAAATCTATAATTTGGATATATTTTTAAATTTTAACTTATTTTTTTATAAGTAAATATAGTGATATACAGAAGAAACAAGAAATTAAGGTATAATTATACAATTCAAATTCTTTTTATGCGTTTATTTTCTTTATGTTTATTTATTGTGTACAGCTTATCCGTTATTATGTAATTTTAATAAAAAGTGTTATTTAATGGCTGCAAAATTTAAAAAACATTATACATTAGATCGCTTTAAATATCAAAAAATAAAACAAGTATATAAATCTATAATTATCTCAAATATATGCATTTATATATTAAATTGATCAATCGATTTTTTAAATGATGATGTTATATTGGTAGCGTTTTTTTAAATCGAAAACATAAAGAAAGACGCAACGAAACCACATGAAAGAATTTAAAGAACTATTAAACATTGTTTTTTATTATGAGACTACTAAATTGCGGCTTTCGTTTTGCAAATAGCTAATAATTAAATCAAAAACAACCTATTTTACTTATTAAATTTAACTGTAATTTGCAAAAACAAGAATCAAATAAATATTAATAAATATGTCTGCAATAACAATCTAAAATATATAAAATTGTGCTGTTATATAAAATTTCGACAGAGAAAATTCTTTTCAAGTATATAGCTTGTGATATTATAAAAAAAAAAAAAAATTTTATTAGCCTTAGAATTATGCAATTATAGCAATAAATTTTAACCGAAAATGATATTAAAACATAAAAAATGCGATAGTGTATTTAAAATTACATTACCACTTTTATATTAAAAAACTTATTTTGATTTAAACTAATATATCATGCCTGATTATTGATTCTTTAGATGTATTAAAATTTCGATTTACTGTCAGATTACATCAATATGCAAAACCATTTTTTTGACAGAAAATCCTTTTCTATTATTCAAGAAACGATCTTTTCGTCGCTTGGAATAAGTGATTATATGGTTTGAATACCTAGTTAAATCTATAAATAATGTTTATTATATGGCATATACAACCTTCAGAAATTATCTAATACATTCTCAAGTGATCTATTGATCTTTTAAAAGCAATATACATTATAAAAAAACAATCGAATTATATTTCTTATTTTTATTTAAATAAAATACACGTTAGCCCAGATTATAAAAAACGCAGGCTTAATTAGTAGAGAAAAACATCGATTTTTTTTCAATCGATTAATTTCCGAAAAATATTTTTGTTATGAATTTATTGGGTTTAATACAAGAAAATAGAGTTAAAATATATATTTTATTATTATGTAAGATTATAATTACACACAAGATCCTTTATAACTAAATAACACCTGAAAATAAAAATCTTGCTTATATATTAGTACTTTATATAATTAGAAATCGAAATTCAAGTCATATTTAGTATCTAAATTTAATCATCATAATTTTTATTATAGATAAATATAATTATAAGATTCATTTTATTAATAAAATCGTTGTTTAATAATGTAAGTAAAGGCTAGATTTAATATCGAGTGTTCAGATTTACTAGAATAGGCATAAGTTATTATCTTTTTAATTGCACAAAATTTGTATTCTTTTTGAATTACAAGTTCTTATTTACCATGACATATAATCTTGCTTATAATATGCAGTAGATCGTACAATTAGACAATAAAAATATAATTTATTTGACAATATTAGTCTTTAATTACTCAATTAAGATATACGAGTCTCTTAAATGCCTTAATCCTTGTTTAATCAAGATTTAATCATATATGGGTGGAATATATAAATTATGTAAAATCAGCAGGCAATAAAAAAAGTCTTAAACTATAATTTTGCAAGAAATATCCACCCTACGACCAATTATAATGATCATTAAAATGAAAAAATTGTTTTTATAGAAAATAGACTTTTTTATAATCAGGTTATTCTTAGTGATTTTTAAATGGAAAATAAATAATCGAAGAGGTTTTAAAAAAAACCAGAATCATTATAAAAATTATAACTAACTAATTGATACCTGATATTTTATATTTTTTTAGCACATATATTTATAAAGGTTTATATTTTAATATATGTAATATTACAGGTTTGTTATATCAAAAAAACAAATACAGCTGATTCATAAGTTGATTTCAAACAACACAGGAACGCTGTATTTATAATACAAAACAAAGATTAATGTTTATCTATACATATAATAGAACTTTTTTCGAAATAAATTTCAGTATGAATTTAAAAAAACTATTTTCTATAATTTATCGTGTTATGCTATTTTTATAATAACTTAAGCAAATAAATATGTAGAAAATTTACCAGTAGCAATTAAAAACATACAAATCTTAAAATAACATAAGCTTGCAATTTGACTCTTCAACAGGTTTAAATAAATTTTTGCTGATAGTAAATTGTATTTAATAGCATATAATTCATGTATGAGATATTGTGTGTGTTATTGTCTAATTTTTTCTTTTTTTTGTATTTTCTATTTATTAGGCAGTTTAGAGTAAAAAATTGGTTTATATGCATAATTTACGTCTAAACTAAATAATAAATTTATATATATATACATTATACTTTTTAAACAGTTTTATTATAAAAAATAAATAGTATTTAAGAAAAAATTCGATGCACTTTGTCTCTTTATAACTTAGTCACTAATGAACTGTATTTTTGCGTTGTTTCTTTCGAGAAAACCAGTTTTTAAATAAATACACCATTGACAATCAGCTTTAAATATGTCTTTAGTAATTGATTTATTGTAGACTAGAATTTTGCAAATGTACATCATTAAGTTTCCAAATTTTTTTTTAAATAGACCATATCTGCACGGATCTAAAATTGATTTCAACAAATAAATGTAAGCGAATCATGTTTTTTTTATCGTAGAAAGAATGCTATGAATGAGAACAAAATAAATTTACGCTAATTTTTTTCATAAAAGATATTAAATAACGCTTGGAAGCCGCCTAGACAAACTATCTGAACTATATCCATTTATTTCCAATAGCTTACTTTGTATTCTGTTTATAAGCGGTAAATGCAATTGAAACATGTGAATTTTAAGTGATATAAAGTTAATGATATAAATCTGTTTAAAAATATATTTATATTCAAATAAATCTATTAGATTGTATTCATCAAAGAAAATTGTGTATCTAAGCAAAGTATTTAATTTTAATGCGAATACACCAAATTCTTATATATCTGCGGGTAGTTATGTTCTATATACAATGATATTCAATTTTTTATGATATCAAGATAATTACTTTTATTTCTTAGTTAATTAAAGGACTGCTTTAAATTTTTCTAATGAAGAAATGGATATTGATTTATATTTGAAAATCTATATAGTTATATCTAATTATGGCATAAATATTTGTTGATCATGATAACTTATTTTTTAAAATAAAGATCTCCGACTTATCGATTTTGTATCCAATTTTAATTTTAAAGACCCCATGATTTATAAAAAAATAAGTGGTCGACAAGAATGTTATCAAGATTAAAATATTTACAAAAAACAATTCCTATAATTTTACTCGCCGAAGCAAGCAAAATGTTGAAATGAAGACGATAAATTTACTTATGAAAATTTACAACTTTAAAACTGGATTGTGCTTTAATTGCATATTATGATCAATGCACTTATAGCGCCTGCTTATTATCTATTGGAGTCGGATAATTTTAGGGCGAAATAAGAGACTGCACATTTGTATGTGCATCTTATGATAAATGGTGCAAGTAGACCTTACGATGAACAATTAAAGAAACTTCTATCATTGAACGGTGGTTTTAAAAATGCTGCAACTTCTTTTGATTATACTAATTACAGTATTTATTTCATAATAATGCGTTTATTGAATCTCTTGTGATTTTTTAAAACTTTTTTAAGAATATTGACTATGAAAAGGATTTTATTGAGAAAGAAATTGAAGTAATAGATTTAGAATTACATTTTCGCCTCATGAAATATTGTCACACTGCTACTGAGCTATTATTTTATTTTTCTTAAAAGATGATTAAAGGCTTTTACGTATAGTAAAAAATATACACTATCTTTTATTAATTTAAAAGAATTGATTATTCTGTTTTGTTAAACTAATTATTGTTCCAAGAAAAATGAAACTTGTAGTTTATTGTCAAAATATAAATGTGATATATACAATAGAAGAATTTTTTCCTGACGTTCCGATGTGCGAAGGTTGCATTTCTCATGAAGATAAGAATAAATATCGGTTTTCTCATTCCAATTTTTAATCTTCTAAATGCGATGATAAGATTTCTCAGAGACACAAAATAAATATCAACAATAAATTTTATATGGATATTTTTGATGAAAATTTCCGTAATAAATGAATTATAATTAAATCCATGTATAAAATAAGTAAAATAATTGTATCAATCGAAATCCCAATACTTCAACGTATAAGCATAAAAGAAATACTATATTTTATCAATTTTTTATTCTCTAACGATGCTATAAATTCTTTGATTTAGATTTTAAAGATGAATAATCCAATCTAAGCTTAGAGACATTTATATACGAAACGATACCCATTTCACTTTTTCAGATGTCAATAGAGTGTATACCCCGGGGTTGCAAACTCAAAGAAATTACATTGAGCATTATAGAGAAATATTTACTGTACATCCGAAGCATTGATCATGAAGACAGAAAAAAAGGGACACTGAGACTATAAATATTTTTGAGATTGTAACAATAACAAAATTGAATAAGGCAAAACTTAAAATACTTATGAAAACGCTTATAATGCTTCTCTTTTAATCCAAATTTATCCAGTTGAAAATATTTCTTTGCTATAAATATATCAATTATGAATTCGATTTTCAAATCGTTATGTCAAAGATCGATATTTTAAAGAAAATAAAATGTTGAAACGTAATATATATAACAGAAATTGAAAAGATGAAAGGAACTATATTCCCGGAAAACACTAACATAAAGGCTTCGAATATTCGGTTTCTAATGATTGTCATTAAATAACAAAAATAACAAGATCTGGGAAAGAACTATATTTCCTGGCCTAACATAATAGTATGATGAAATTAATTTAGTTATTTATTTTAAATGACTTGTTATGTGAAAATACCCCTTCAGATAATCTTTTATATCTTTTAAGACACGCATAGGCGTCCGCAAGTAAAATACATTTTCTGTATGAATATTTTAACGGTATTGGTGATGTTAGCATTCTTTTTTACAGTTACTATACAAAAATCAATATGTTTGACAATGATATTATAGACAAACTAGAGCTTAAAGACATAAAAATCCGAGAATACTGTTATTTCCGCAGAATAATGACATAGACACAGACTCTTATCGGATTCGAAAGCATTTTACAATTTTTAGCATACTATCTTAATCCATCGATCAAATATAATATTCAAAATAAACATTGCAAAAAAACAAACAATAAAGAACTTTTATCTATTGCAAAACAAGGAAAAATATGGATGAGATGAACACTTAGTTGAATCTTTAACATGTAACTGCAACAAATATACGCCAAAAACGAACGAATTTAAGCAAAGAAAAAAATCTGTTAGGTACAAGTCTTAATAAAAAACACACACATGGCAGAGATGAACAAAAAACTGATGACAAACGAACTGAAACATAAATTATAGTTTAGAATCAAAAAGTAAATGTGTTACTGTATTTTTAAAAATTGGACCACGATAGTTTGGCATAATTTACGTAAAGTCACTCTCATAATTGAATTTCCGGCGCCTTAATTTTTTGAAGAACATAGAAGATCGAACTTATCGGTTACACTATAGATAATTCTATACATATATTTTTGGGGAACGTTTTTATCTGTTTTCAGGCAATATCTAATAGATTATCATTTGAAGTTATAAAAAACATCATCTTGGAATACATAAAGTGTTTAAGAATCGTCTAGATCATATTATAAAAATTTGATTTTTCCATGCACGCTTAGGTAGAAATGACAAGAAAGAAACAGAATTTGCAAATATATTACATGAAAAAGAAAATATATCTATATTAATTTAAAAAAACAAAGAAATACTGCATGAATGTGATTATTGTGAATTTCAAAAGAAGAATTGGTAGAAATAACAACGATATTTTACTACGAAATATTAAACCATTATTACTCCTTAGATCAAAATTCACATGTCAAATCAATCAAGTTGAATTTTTTCATAACTTTTACCGAGAATATAATGTGCTTGACTCAAGTGCATTTTATTACAATGTAGATATCAATACAATTTTACAACACATGATTTTGAGTATTTTATAACTGAATTTCGAAGAAATAATAATTGAAAGCTAGAAAGTAACGTTGAATAAAAAAATAAATCCAATATTTTTAAACGTATTTTTTGGCTTATTGAAATTTTTTAAAGACACTCAAAGAAAGATTTTATTTCGAATAGAGTGCAATCTTTAAATTATTCGAAGAATTGTAATTATAGTAAATTATTTGTTATATGTGTTTTTTTCTTTCTCCATGAACGAACACCCCAATATTCAACAATATTTTATTCATTGATGTGCGTTTATTTTGTGTTATCTTGATCGGATTTTTGTCTTTCATTACAACCTAAAATTATCACAAATAACACTGAATCACAGACTACACGTATAGATTTTTTGACAATTAACAATTAAAGAATAATGACAAAAATTCTAAAAAGTCTTTTTTAAAAAAAAACTATAAGCCAACTGGGAAGATTCAAGCTTATATTTTTTTAAGGTTACAACTGCATCAAACTCAAAGTTTCTAATTAAACTACGATAAAAATAAAATTTTCTAATTAACACAATATTGCATATGGCCATTTTAGCAACTAAGAAAGGTTTTTGTATTTTAAAAGTGAAAAAACAAGGTGAAATAATACATTTATTGTGAATTATATGCTAAACTGAAACCATATGATCCAGAAATAAGCTTAGTAGAAAGTATATGCCTATTAGCCGCCTAATACGTCGAAAATGCAAACATTTCACATGAAAACGTGTCTATATTAGTTCCAAGTATCATGAATCACACGCTACTTGTGCATTTATATGTTCAATTTTTCCCTAAAAAAAAATTATTTTCAACTCTGAAGGTGTCATTGTTTAATATATAAGAAATGATCATATAAAAAGAATAACCTCTTGTTCTCAAACATATTCACACATTCGCAAGATATACAAAATAATACTTTTAAAACATATTGTCTAGCTATATATATCTCTTTCGTCATTTTTTAATAAGCAAAATTAATTTTTCTAAGATTTTTGGTTTTTCCAGCATTTACAGCTTTAATAGGTCCAGCAATCATGCAGTGGTTTTACATAAATTTTAAATTTTATTTTTTAAAAAAAATTACGTCTTTTGTGTCAGAATAGACCCTTAAATGCGCAAAAATTATACTTAATAAACTATTTCTTATTTTTATATTATTTATAGTAGATATATTTGTTTTCTCAAAGTTTTATAAACCCATAATAACGCATATTTAAATTTATCACTTACGTAATTATTAGATATCAATAATGTGCCTAAGAATGTGTATATTATACAAAAAAACTCTGTTATACAAAGACGACGTTCCCGCTTTATTCTTGCTCTATAATAAATGATTTCGTATTTTTATATTCATGCATGTTGTATTTAACGACAATATATCCACCTAGTTAACTGACATTATCAAACGATAAAAATTCAAACAAACTTCAAATTATGCTTTCAAATTTAATAAAAAACATTAAAAATCCAATCTGTCATTTGTAAGTTTAGAAAACGTATTTTAAAATTTTTAATCTCATAAGCTACAAAAATTAATATATTTTATTTAATAAAAATTAGATATAACAAGTATATTTAACATTTTCAAAAAAAAAGATGGGTAAGAATAACTAATAATATAACCTATAATTAACATGTAGTTCTAAAGGCTTTCGGTTATATTTATATGATCAACATACATAATAGAAGGTAATTGTTTTTTTAATGTACTGACTTTTTTGATATAAATATATTAAACATATGGAGCATGCTTAATTACAATCTAAACACTAATTACATATTATAGTCTTTTTAGCCCGTAGTTTTATCTTTATTACGTTGAAAACAATAGCCGAATTTTAAATTTATATTTTCATTGTTTTTATTCAGTTTTAATAGCGTAATCGCATCAAATTTTTACTTTTAAGGGCATACACATCATTAAGATTAGAAATGTTGGACATATATTTTTTTAATTGCTAAAGTACTAATTGTTTCGAAAATGAATTCTGAAAATATTTTACGTCATCGTGATTTTTTTAAACGATATAAATGAGAAACTCAGTTTTGTAAATACTTAGCAAAACTACTCATATTTTTTCTGAAAATGTTTTATATCCAAAAAAATAAATTTTGAACTCAGAAATATATTTATGTGAAGTATCTATGTTAAGATATTGCAATTAATTAACATAAACACATAATCAAAAAAATCACAATAAATGTTATTTATATTGTGTTAATACTGTTTTTATAAATATAAGGCTCAAATACATATACTTAAAACGATATGATAAAAATATTCGTTCTACATACTTATATATGTCTCTTCTAACTAGTAGTTAAAGATATATGTGAACTATTCAATTTCTAAAAATTTATTTCATTACATGTATTTCGCGCAAAGCTCACAATTTAGAACACATAAAAAAATGTTTTTACATAAATCTTGTATTAATTTGACACTTTTGTGGCTGGATATGTCTAAAATTTTATATAGGCTATGCAATATATGCTAAAATTATAGAGACCATTTTTAAAATTCATTCGGTTTTCATAAAAATTCGATGAATATTTTACTAAACTCTTATTAAATATATGTATATGATATTAAAATCTATTTTATGATATATAATTTGTATAAAATCCTTAGATTGAACTTTAGAAATTATTATGATATTTTATTGACCTAATGATCTATGCGATATTTACAAATGATTTTCTTCTTTAAACGATTGCTATTCTAGTTTATTTTGTATATTAAATTTTTGCAAATTCTTTGTTTAAGCTAACGATTCTGATTTTTTTATATATGACTTTTTGTATTTTGTAGGCAAGCCTTCATTATTTATTGATGTGTGGAATTTTCGGGTTTGTATTATAAATATGTGATTTTTTCTTACTTTTATATCATGCATTTTTTTACTGCGTTTTCTATATATTTGTGAAGTTTGGATTATCATAGTTGACTAAAAAGTATTTCTGTCAAAAATCAACACAATATATTTTAGAATTTCAGCATATATTTTTTTTTACCCAGGTTCGTTTTAAATATATTCTTTGAAGCGTATTTTTTATTTCATTTATCTTTAAGTTGAAATATTATGTAAAAAAAGTCATTCGGATAAAAAATTTCTAGATTTCTCTTGTTTTATTTCGCCAAGTAGGTTCATCATATTATATAAAAGCGAAAAAAAGCTATTTATGCCTGTAATGAGAAGTATTACCACGATTTCCAAAAAATCCATTACACATAACGTAGAATCTAGCTTGATTCTATGTCCTAATATCTCAGTTTCGTTATCCTTGATTATCAGAGCATTATAATAGATAAGATGAATATAGGCTGAACACATTTCGTATAAATAAAAAATATTTACTTCAATCTAATATATGGTAAAGTATAATGATATGTATTGTAATATGCATTTTAATTGTGAAGATTTTAGATGCATGATAATTGTATTTTATAAAGATTCCGATTAAATTTTTATATTATGTCTATATTTTTACTATCTAAAAATTCTTTTTTTCATGTAAATAGCTAATTAAAATAGTCGATCAGATAATAGTTTTACTAATATGTTTAAAAAAAAGTCACTATACTGTTTATTATATACAACAAAAATATTAGACCAAATTTTAATACAAATTCAAGCTTAAAATGAATTTTCGTACTTAAAATTATCATTTTGAATATTTATAAAATTTCTTTTAGATATTTTGACCTTCAAAAATAATATATCTTTCATATATCTATCAAATAATCGCCAGCTTCTCATTGTATAATATTTTTCTATTTTCATATGGTTTCTATATTTTTTACTGATCCTTTAGATTTTTTATGCCAAAACTTAGTTTCTTAAAAAAACGAGACAGACTTGTAAACTATTTTATTGAAGATAATCACATAAAAAATAATTTCTAGACTTCTAAAAAATATATTTTATATATCTTTGTGCTAGATTGTGTTTAATCCTTCTATACATTCCTCATGTAGTGTATATATAAATAATAGTATTTTTTATTAATCTTATATTTTATAATATAGAGTATGTACTAAACTGTATGTTATGTATCGCGCAGTGTTCTGCTAGAACTGTTTTCTATTGTATTTTTTTCGATTTATTATGTATTGACATATTAGACTAATGTATAGCAAGATACTAAGCCCAAGAAATCATTTCTCTATAATTTATTATGCCTATCGATATTTTGATGATATTACATGAAACATTACTCTCTAGTATAAGTCATTAATTACGATTAAATTACGTTCATTTATGTTTATTTATTGCCAATCTATCTATAAAAGAAAATAAAGGCATAAATAATATATGAAAAGAAAGTATAATGTATATACGAGGCAGAAAAATTGAAATCAGGTTGTAAAGGATGCTAAATTTATGCAATAAGCATATAATTTTGCATTTAATTTCAATAAGAAATTATAAGAATTTCCAGAAAAAGTGAATGGCCCGCCATTTTATAGCATTAGAACATAAAAATTCTTTCTAACAACTATTTCGTATTTTTAAATTTAAAGTAACAAATAATCTAAGTTCAAGTCAACTGAAAAAATATCAGTTTTCTTTATTTAGCAGTACAAAATGTAAAAATTAGAAATAATTTATAAATTTTTTTCAGGATGATTTTTTTTAATACTATATTTTATAATCCAGAAGAGGGCACTTTTTCAGCAGTAAAAAATATTTTTGTTGTTACCTACAGAGCAAATTTTTATTATTAAATTGTATAAAAAACTGATGATATTACTAGGATTTCTACTGTAATTATCTGATGGTCCAAAATAGAATTAGCTGACTTTTTTTACATCAATTCGAAAAGAATTATCTAAATAATGAAAGCTAAGGCTATTTTTTTTCATCTTGTAAAACAAATATGGAAAATAGAGAATATCTGCATAAGATTTTTTTTTGCTGGGAGCCTTCTTTATAAATAATATTTTATTAGATCCTCGTTGTTTAAAGAGTCATATAATGATTTTATAACCATGATTGTTATGATAATCAAAAAACAAAATACATACTATGTACTAGAGTTTTAAATTAGCATCAAATATTGTATTTTAATATATTTATCCAAGTATTATTATTCATAAAGTAAAACAACATAAAAGAAAATATATTTTTCTAACTAAATATTTGACGCTTAATGTTCCATGAATTTTATCGGTGATTCACTCTTAAGCAGATTCGAATTTTAAACAGATAGTATGTAAAATAACGCATTGACATTAAATTTCGTGCTAAGATACCTAGTAAATATGCAATTTTTAATTTTTTAATGATAGATAGGCAAGAAATTTCATTTCAATGCTATTTTATGATGATCTTATGGCTTCGATATATGAACCTAATATATTGGACCGCAAAATTAAGCAATAAAATGTGATAAAATCCTTTTAAATTATTTGTACACGTCAAATAGAATTACAAACTACATTTGATTTTTAAAATAAGCAATATTAGACTTTAGGTATCTTCTTAGATTAATTTATTTTATTTTTGAAGCATTTCGTTTTTTAATCATAAAAATATTACCCATCTAACACGGAGGATTATAATTTATTTTCAAGATCCTTTATGTAGCCTTTATATTATTCTTGTAATTTTCTAAATTTGTTTATATGTTAAAAAATAGAAAATATGTTTTTCAGTATTATTTGAAAATATACAAAATTGACTCTGTTTTCTGATGAAACAAAAAGAAAAAAATTGATTTATATACATTCATTCTATTAATTATCTGATTTTATGCGTTTAAAAGCAATGCTAAAAGTCAAAGCATGCTCAAAAAAAATTTATGCAATAAAAATTATATTTGTATTATATCCACCATCTAAGTTGACTTTTAATTCTCCTTTGCCATATGTTTACACAGCCTCTAAAATTATCAACAGCTATGTATATTTTTTAACTGTACTATCGATTGATTTGTCTTCAAAATCGTGGTAAATGTGTGTATTCCGAGAATTTTCTAGGTTTGGGCATTTGAACCGTCTCAATATCTGGCTAATGATTGAAAGGGGTATTTATGTTACAAAATCTTTGCATGCAAATATACGATATTAAAAGATATCGAAAGATCAAATAGTCTATGAACTTGTCAAAATATAATATTTTATTTTAAAAGTTTATACTTCAGGTTACTCGATTTATATAGCATTTTTGTATATGATAATGTTTAGAAAATGTAAAATAATAAAATGAATTTCCTATTCCCTATTGATTATTACGTTAAATTTAATAATTATTTTAGTCTATACTTTAAATTATCACCCGTAATGCAAAAATTATAGACCATGATTCAAGCCCAATATTTTGTCGGATAAGCTATCTCAATGCTATTTACATAAATAATGTTCTGATTTTTTTCAATTGTTGTGATGACATAAAAAAACCTTTAATTAGATTAGATATCAATTTATTTGTTTAAACAAAAAATAATAATTCGAATCGATTCATACAACCTTATTATTGTTATTGTCTAATAAAAATAAATCCAACCCATAATTCATTACAAGAAGTTATTATATTTTGGCAATGAAAGAATATAGCTTCAGTAGTAATTAATAGGTAGATAATATTTCTAAATGTAAATTTTATATTATAATGATGTATTACAGCAAAAATATCACACGTGAAGGTTTGACTATAATGATTACAGTGTAAATAAGTCTTGTAATTATTTTAAATGTTTTTAATCCCAGAATATCACCTTTGTAACATATTCCCTGCGCCTCATATTATCAAATCGATCTCATGTGTTGAGACTGCATAAAAACGAACCCAATGTTTTTAATTGCTTAAAGTCTTTTTGTATGATCTTCAAATATGTAATTGCAGATTTGATGTATCGGGGGCTACAATTTTAATTTCGTAATCATTTTTGATGACTAATATTCACCAACAAAAACGTTTAATTATTATCTACTTAAAACAGATAAGCCCTTACATTCGTATTGGAATTGCCGGAATCTCAATATTACAAAACTTGTAAGATTTCAATAAATGTATTCAATTTATACACAATTCAGCTTTGCATATAATATGAATTATCTTATTTATAGTCACATATTTTATTCTAATAATATAAATTATTTATCATTCTTCGTTTGGATTATTAGTCTTTATAAGTTTCATTCTTAAATATATTACAGTTTGCATATTTATGTGAAATGATTTATTACAAAAATATCATCTCTATCTTATAATAGGAAACAGTTATTATAAGATTGATTCTAGTCTTTATGAATGTTTTTTAAAGGTTTTATTTAAGAGAAATCGAGCATAAATGTATTGTCTTATGTAAATAAAATAAATTAATTATTCTAAATCCATTATGATCACCTGTATGCTTTTACATAATAATACAATGAGCGTAAAAAAATATATAGTAAAGCGATTTCATATGTGCAAAAAAGCCCATGTAATTGTTTTTAAACCCAATTTACTTCTAGAGGAGATATAAAGTAAAGAAAGTATAAAAGTTCTTCAGAAAAATATTAAAATAACAACTATTATCAAAATATGCAAGAATAATTTAACACTCTTAGAGAATATGCACATTTTCTTGGATTCCACATATATAAAATATCTAATTATTGCTTTTTCTGTACTGTTCTGTTTTATATTCCTATCAAATAGATCTTTGATTCATATGCTTCGGTAAGAGCTTATAGCATTTATTTTATGCCAGATACTATTTTTTTATAAGTGATTATTCATTTTTTGATTGGTAACCTTGTTATATGGGTACAATTGTCATAAAAATGCAGTATAAAAAGTCACATCTAACACAAAATGGCTTTTTTCTTTTTTTTATGCAAAATAGCAAAATTATATCTTTTAAATGCCTGATTTATGGATAAAAAAAATTGTATCCTGCCAAGCATATAATTTTTTCTAATAATATAATTCATTTGGCATGATGGTATATGCGATATTTTAAATTAGTTACGAACTATATAAATAAATTTTACGCATTAGAGTTGGATTTTATGCCTGTGTTATATTTTCTCAAATCCTAAAAAGACATAGTAAAATTATACACCACAAAAAACCATATCTTAGTTTTATATACGCATACAAAAAAGTTTATGCGATTTTGGGATTTATTATTATTATTTTGTGATAGTTTTTGTAAAGACGATAATATTAATAGAAAATTAAAATATAATAAATATGTAATAAAATCAATATCTCAAGATAGATCTAAAGTTTTTACGAAATTTCTAAGCAATGATAATTCTATAAAATGGAAAAAAAGTTATTTTTATAAAATGATTCAGCATTTTATATAATCTATTTGGAAAAAAAATGCAAAATTTTTTATATTGATTTTTTGCGCGATCCGACAATAATATAATGCCATAAAATATTTATAGTTACATGTATTTAGAATTTATCTATAGTTCAGATTTGTATAATAAGCATGAAGAAAAAAATAAATTTAGCATATATAGTGATTTTTGAGCTGTTTTGAATAATTGGATAATACCCGAGGGGCTTTTATGCATTACCTTATATTTATAGCTTTAGAAAATGAAATTAAATTAGAAACCATTGAAGTTATGCAGAAAAAACTATTTTTTGATATCTACAAAATATTTGTAAGAAACAATAAATTATTAACTAAAATATGATTGTCAGTTATGGCATATTTTTTTAGAAGAGTAAATTTTGCACCATGTAAAAATTAAATGCTAGCCATTAAAGATATGATTTTCTATAAATTAAATATCATATTCATAAATAGTTTTGTAATCCGTATATTTTATTGAATTTTTATGTGTATACCCGAAAATATATATTTTACATATGCTAAATTTAGATTCTGCTTAATGTGAATATCATACACTTATAAAAATTACATATTGAAAATAAAATTTAGATATATTTATTTTATTAGGAATTTTTATGTTTATATGAGCAAATATAATATAATAAAAAACATATTTTCACAACATCTAGATCTCACAACAAATTTTCATTAAATAAGCATTATATTTGTGTTTTATGAAACCATGATTATATAGAAAATAAGAAAACTACTTTTTTCGTATATTTAAATTTTTGAAAATATATGATTAAGATTTTTATTCTAAAAGTTAGTGCTAAATATAACTAAAAATATCCCAGGAAATTCTTGCGGAAATAAGATCACGTCAAGCAACAGAAATTTTTTTATAAAAGAATAAATCTCTATCTTATATTATAAAGATAATAAAAGTTATACCTTAATCTATATGTTTAGGTCAATTTTTTTTAATTATCTTTTATGCTTAATTTATGTAAAAACTTTATATTTCATGTCCAAAAATATATTATATGTAGATGTTATACGTAATACAAGTCTTTAGTCAAAGAATGTAATATAAAACCATAAAATTGTGTAAGAATAAATTTCTTAAATCAAAAACAAAAAATTTTATGACAAACATGTATATATGTAGTTGATTTTTTGCATGTTAAAGATGTTATAAAGAGTTACAATTTATTTTTTCCTACTTGTTGACGCTTCATATTTAATACTAGCCACAGTTAACATTATTTATAAATATTATCAAATTTTTCTACAATTTAAAAATAGTGTATAAGGATTTTATTGAGATATAGGTTAAATATTAAAATCGGTTTTTGTACTTCAGTAAAAGCTAGATAGTATTTTCAGCGCAGTTTTTATTTCATATTTGTTCTGCGCGGTATTAAATATTTTATACCCAATAAGAACTATTAATATATAGCCTAATGCTATTTTAATCCGATAATATCTACTGACTGTTTTTGTAACATTCGAAACTATTATTTACCCTTAAAGTCGATGTATTGGAATCTAAGTGACTTTTTTTAATAAAAAAAAATTGGTCATGTATAACGTTTTAACATGCACAAATGCTTCTAGATTTAATCTAAAGTTATAATTTAAATATATATACATTCAATTATAACATATGAAAAATAGATGAACCTTCGAATTATATATTATAGTTCATAATTCAGAATTATCATTTTATAAGCTCACATATACATTTTTTTTAAGCGTAGAATCAAAAATATTATACTATATAAAGGAAATTTTAGATTTACCGCTTATAGGTTTACTATCTATGGTAAATATGTCCCATATAACCAGAGTATTAAATGACTGATCCTAGTAATAGAAATTGTAAAATTCTATATAATTGCGCATAAAAAAGGGTTTTTTGTTCGAAATAAAAGCTTAAAAACTGCATTATGCAATAAAATTATAATTTAGACATTGGAATAAAAAAAAACTATTCAAAGATTCAGTCTTAAAAATTTTAATGTGATTAAATCTTATTTTAATAACAACTTACCAATAATTATCAATTGTGAATCATTAAAATACCCGTGAACATATTTTTTTTTAAATTATGATAGAAGCTCAATGTATATAATGAGTATATATTGGAATCGAGTAAATACAGCTTTGAAGAAGATTATTAGCATATAAGTATACAATATAATTAAAATTATTTTATAATATTGATATAAATAAAATAGTGATCTTATTTAAATATTATGTTTGTTCTATTAAGTAAACCCCAAGAAATTATGAATTAAGATTTAGAATTGCAAGCCAATATAAAGACAGAACAAGATAGAAAATATATTTCCACAAATAAAGAAAATAAATGCTAACTAGATATGAAGATATAAAAAAAATCAAGATTAGATGCCGTAATACTTATAACGTAAATTGTATCGATAGAAGCAACAAAGAAAAATGAGAACAAAATAAGCTTGGAAAAGCTAAGAAATATTATTATTTGTAGAATAAAGGAATATTGCTTTTTAGATACTTAGAATACAATGATGAAGCTTAAAACTTATTCTAAAGGCCATGAATCAAGATGAAATGAGCACATTTTATGATGAATCATATAATATAAGATGGAGTCACTTGTGATTTTAGGACCAATTAAAACACATAATCCCATCTCTTAAATCTTTATTACATAGATAGAACCAAAAAGAATATTGCTATGAAATTTGTAGAAATATTCAACGCTCACATAGAATTTGAACATGACTAAGAACAGAAACATGAAGATTATAATAGATTTATTATTATTTAAGATGAATATAAATTAGTAGAAAATACTTGAAAAATTAAGATCTTAAAACCAAAGATACCCACAAGTATTTGAAACTATATTATGAATCGCAGCTAAGTTCAATAATAAATTCATAATTGATGTAGATTCACAAACTTTGAAAATACCGAAACAAAAATTTTTGTTGTATCAATGATTAACAGTATAAAATTTAACAAATTTACATAATTGTATGTTTTTAATGCGCAAATTGGTGTTTTTATCTTCCGAAATACAAAATGTTTATTTTTTAAGTACATTTATCATTTATGTGTTTCTATTATTTTGAAAGAATGCACTTTTAAACAGTAAATTGACGAGAAAAGTTATTCGTATGACAGTAATGAAAAATCAGCTATCTTAAAATTATTCCAGAGGCAAAGATATATGGAATTCAATCGTTCCATGATTATTTGCCAATGAGCACATCAAACTACATAAAAAGTGTTTATTATTTCAGAAATGAAATAAATCTAACAGTTATAATTGTTTCTGAATATAAAAATGTACAAAATAACAAAAAGAACCGTCCAGATTTTTGATTATAACTATAATACAATCCAAATATATTTTTTAGTTGTTAATTTCTAATAGTAAATTTAAAATGATATTTTGTTGTTATATATAAAAAACCATCATAAAATTTAAATATAATATTTTTTAAATCTCGAGCATTTATGTTTATAATTCATATTTTAATTATTACCAAACAAAATTATTTATATCTAATTTAACCTTATTTGATCTATAAAGCGACACAAAGATCGTTTTAATCACATTTAAATAATTAAAAACCAAAAATAATATCAGCATATATAAAAACAGGTATCCGTCGAAGTATAATTGTGGCGGATTTCAAAATAACACTATTTTTTATTAATCACTATTATGGTATACTTTTTCATGTGCGAATTCTGTTTTGTAAAACTAGAAATATAGATTATAATAATTTTTATTATATTGATCACATCATCTATTTTAATATAAATAATTGTTATAAAGATCATAAATACGTATTTTTTCATAAAAAATGTTTTTAAATGTCTTTAATAACAGGTATGATTCTTTATTAGCTTTTATATTATTATAAAACCTTTAAGGCACCTATTTTATTAAAAATATTTACAGATAATTTTTATCTTCCGAACCAATTTAAATTTCTAAAATATTGTCTGTTGAAATTATAAATTTAATTTTTTTATATATAAAAATGCTGTATGATAACTAGAGTTTATTTTTCAGTTTTTTGTAATATATTGTTTCTTATATAAGAAAGCAATAAAAATGAGAAACTGTCAGCATAAGTTAAAAATGAACTGAAATCAAAGATCTTCCGTATAAATTATTTACGTTTTTTCTGGTAAAATAAAAATTAAAGATAGAAAATCATTAATAATATCTATTAATTACTGGGTAAAAAATTTTTTGATCTAGTTTATATTAATTAATCAATAAATTTTAATTAATTCTAATGAAATAAAGCTGGTTACAGCAATTTACATACAATTTGTTTTCATGTAATCTAATCAAAGGTTAATTTTTGGTTTTTATCTTCATGTAATTTTTTCTATTGAAAATTTTGCACAATGTTATATTTAACATTTATTAATGGCAGAAAAACTTTGCATAAAGCTGCAAGTCTTAATCTTTACTGAAAAATGTTAAAATAAAAATGCAATCTGTTAAAAAATAAAACTATTAGCTATAATTTAAGTGTGACCTTATTCGTTTTTTAACCATAAAAACATTAAGAAGAAAAAACTATACTAATAAAGGTAAATGCTGTACTATAATATAACAGATATTAAAAAAAATTATATGATTTAGAAATAAAAACTACATTTTATTTGCATCTTTTAATTATGTTTTATTTTAAAATATTAGCCCAGAATTACTTACATTTTTAGAACTTCAAATTCATAGCGCCAAAAATCGGTATATTTTCTTTGCTGTGGTAATAAAACAAAAATATTATCATGGAAATTTAATTTTATTTAAATATTAAATAGGGTTTTTTTGGGGATTTATTTGAATTTACGCAAAGGAAAGATAAATTATAAATTTTACATATATTTTGGCAGGTTTTCATTAATTATTTGGCAAATTTTTAGTGCTTTTAAGTAATTTTTTTTTGAATAATTTATAAAAAAGTTATTATTTTTATAGGGAATTCTTAATTATTTGATCAAGGATGTTATTTATTTATACATCGAGATTTAAATAAACCCTTAAAATAATAAATTGTATTTGACAGTATTTATTTGTGCCATGATAGATGAAATATATTTTTTTATAAATAATATGGGATGGTTTATCTAATAAATCATGGGATATAATCGTATAAAGTATAGGTATATAAATGGTCAGAATAAATTATTTTGTTACATTTAGCAACGTAATAAAAATAAAATCTTTTAATAAAATAAAATCCATACTTTTGTGAAAATGATCTCAGTTGCAACCTTAATTATTTTCTGTATAATTTAAACTCTGGTTAATATTAAAAAAGGTATTCGTTAAAACTGGCTTATGCAGACCATGCTTTTATTCAATAATTTTTTTTGTGTATTTTTCAAATTAAATGTTATATATCATATCCCAACAACATATATTCATTTATTTTTAAGATGTGACTTTTATTTTGAAATTAAATAATTAGAAATTCATTGGATAATTATAATCAGATTAATGATAAAAAGTAAGTTTGAAAGAAGCGTAGAGTAAAAAAGATTATTAGATATATAATTTTTAAAAATTGAAGATTAAATTTTAAATTTATTTAAAGATTCGAGCAAATGATGAACGCGTTCTGACAAACTTTTTTGCACCGCCTTAGTTGTATAAAAAAAACTTAAATTACATTTCTATCAGCATAATTAACACCCCATTTTCTCCATCAAAGCTTCTCATCCATTTTATCAATTCACCTGGTGAGAGGTATTTAATCTCTGGCCAATGCCATCTTACAGCAGCAGGGAAGTATTTCATGGGGATATCCTATTTATTAACCTCGACAGGTTTATAGTTTTTTATTATTCTTTACGAAATATTTTTACACTCTTGTCGTCTATTCTTGAAGGATTGGATTTTAAAGAATACAAATATTTGTGATAAAGATTTCTAAAAAGCAAAGAGCCCTTAATTGTTATTGCAAACTAATGAAAGTAGATCATCATTTTAAGTAATATATTTAAAACAGAAGGTTAAAATATTTGATGAAATACATGTAATTTTTTGATCGTAGTAAGCTTATAAACACATCCAATTACACAAAAAAAATCTAATTGAAAAGGGTGGTCTAGAATTAAATTTATATAATGAAACTGACTTTGAAAATGTTTATATAAAATGTTATAAAAATTATCGAAAACAAAAATTGAACTGTCTTTGATTATAATAAAAAATTTGAAGGCGATAGTATAAATTCAAAGATCTTAAATATATCCAGAGGATAAAAGAACAAAAAAAATATATAAAATAAATTTAACTATCAAAAAAGTTCGGATGTGATCTATTATTGTACAATCCAAAATAAAATAAAACTCAAATTCTGCAGCCTTAAATATGGTAAAATCAAGAGGTACTAAGCTAGAAAGATGATAAAAGACAAATATTCGTTACTTTAAATATTTCAATCGGACTAATAGTAACTTTCATGCCATATAAATGTATTCCGAATCCTAAGAAAAGTAATTCTTTTTATTACAATTACTTTACAATTCATTAAAACAATCTTATAAAATATATGACAGACATTCTTTAGCAATTTTATATGATTAACTAAAAAAACATTACCCATATATCTATGCTCCAGAAGAACCTAAATGATATTTAGTTGGCCACATAAGCATATTTTATTATAATTTTGTTGATAATCTTTATTTTTAAATTATTTCTAAGAATCTGGGCTCTACTACACTTTCTTGGTGATACGAACGAAATTTCATTTGAGTATTAATATTCAACAAATAAAATGTTCACTTTCAGACCAAATATTGTGCATATGTAATTAAAGCCATAGAAAAACATCAAATATCAATCCGTTTTCACATTTAAACAAAGAGGAATGACAGATAATATTTAAACACCCCAATAATCTAATCATCTATTGATTGGAAAAAATCTACACGGTTACTCGAAGTAAATATATAAAAAATGTAGATATCCCAACATAACTATATTACAAAAACTAAAAAATAAATTTATCGCCGAATTTTTTTATTCCTGCATAATATATGTCATCATTGATGCTACGTATATCACAAGAATTTAAATTCATTTAATGTTTTATAAGAACAGTTTACCTATTTTTTAAGAGAAAATAAAAGATTGGAAGAATATTCTAGATTTTTTTAATCTAAGGATGATACTTATTAAAAAAAATTTAACCATTAGAATCATCAAATATTAATATGTTTTTAATCATCTAAGACTTAAAGTGTAACAAAACTCACGGAAAAAGATATTGGATAATTTAAATAATTATCACAATTTAATATAGTATAATACAAAAGGAAGAAAATATTGAAAAGCAATTTTTTTAAATAATTTATACATAGTAGTATCATTATATCAGACCATTGTAGATATTTAAAAAATATTTTACTTAGTATTCAAATGGGTTGATTGTACCCTTGAATCATATTATTACTTATTTAGAAAACATGATTTGATTGTCTTTTTTTAGCCATAAATAAGCATTGTGATGTCTACATAACCCTCATAAAATATAAAAGTACGCTGTGAGAAAAATATACAATCCGCCTAAAAAAATATACAATCCGCCTATAAAATATATATCTTTTTATGATTTCTTATGATATAATGTCTAATAATTCACTTTTAAACTTTTATTAACTAGTATTTCCACAAGCCTTTACACCATATTTAAAAATTGAATATATAATTTCATAGAAAGGGATTTATAGAATGGTATACATATTTGTGATACGCTATCTTGCCTTTTTATATAGATTATACAAATCAAGTAACTTTATCCGATATATTGACTCCTTTTCCGTCTATAATAAATTATTCTTATACTAATAGTATATGTAAAATTTAATGACTTGTTTAGGCAATTTTCTAATGTAAAACTGTATGTTTTGGATAATATAAAAATTTTGTATCTGAACTAATTACCGTTTACTTTTCATATTCATATTTTTCTCGTCATATATTCTTTAGTTTTGTTTTTAAAAGCTTCATCTTCGTATTAAAACTTGTACATACGTATATTATCATGGTTATGATAGTTTAATCAATAGTTGAAACAGAAGAACCAGGACAGAAGAACTATAGTAGCAATTCAATAAATTGATTTTATAAAGAACGAAGAGAGCAATAAATGAAGAAAACACTTTAGAAAATAAATTTCAAAATATGAACTTGCTCTTCTAGTAAATGATCAACTCTATAAATGCTCTTTCCAAACAAAACTTTTATTCAAGATAATTACAAATCAATCCGATTACGCTTTGAGAATATATACGCCTTAGTTGACAGAAAATAATGTCTTACTATAACAAATAATTTGCTACGCTCTTATTATATAAAAAAGTATAGAAGCAAGACATGATATTATAGTAGACAGAAATGACGTCAGGCCCGAACGAAAATTCGATTGCGAAACCTCAAAAAAAATATAAAGTGTGAGTATTTTGAACCACAACAAAGATTTTTAACGAATAAATTTTTTTAATTTGCAATATAATAAAATATATAATGTACTCTATAGTTAGATATCATAAGATTTGTATGTTTACAAGAACAAAGAAGATAATATCACACAAATAAATAAGATAGTCAAAGAATATCTGAATATTGTCGTATAGAGAATTACCAGTAGCAAACACCCTAAATATTTAAGTAAATTCCAAGATATTACAGAGAATCCAGTTTACTTATGATAACCTCACTAAAAAAGAGAATCAGCATCTAAAAAAAATCTTTCCTATGTAAGAATCAAAATTAAAAAAATACTGTCATTAATCCAACGTAATGTGAGCTTAATTATAGAACAAGAATCAACAGCACAATAAAAACGTTATAAACAGCGTCACATTAAGCGACTTTATCTCAAAATCGTGGACCAAAAATTAGAGCACTATAAGTTAATAATAATAAAAAACTGTAATAAAAATACTTATAAAAATAAAACACAAAGACCGAAGAATAAAAATATGAATTTTAGCAACCAAACAATCAATATAAAAAAAATGAAAGATATTGCATCGCAAATTATTATATGTGAAAAAAACAATAAAATCTGATGGGAAATTTGATGCAGGGCTATGGCCTAATAAGTATTAATAAAATAATATAAAAAAGATGTTTACCAATTATCTATTTGATTCTATTTTATAAAGAAATTATGTGTTTTAACGTTGACTTTCAAAATAATTTAAAAAATTTTATTAACCTTCGGCCTAATATGAAAAATGCATCGCCCGAGGGAATCTATAAATTTTATATAAAGCAATTACATCTTTTAACTTTGCATCTACGATAATATTGCTGACAATTTTAGAGTAAATACTGATATGAATGGTTTTTTTAATAAAAAATATATATAATTCCACAGGAACCTATTACAATTGTATGGGAATTTATGCCAAAAACCTATATGAAACTTATTTATAAATTAGAAACTAAAATTATGAAGCTATTACAGTAGTTAGATGTGGCAAACGTAATCCTTTGTCTGAAAATCAACTAGTACCGCACGACTTACAAAGAATTTGTAGAAAAAGCTACGCAAAACGGCAATAAAAACGCAATATTGCAAAAAACTGAAATCTAAATGTACTAATGCAGGCTAAAATGTTGTCTTTATTCATTTCTATTAAATTTTATTTTTGTCAAAACTCGATCATAATGGGTAGGAATACAGCCTTATAAGGGTGATAACGAGTATATGGAAATTTTATTATGCAAGAAAGAACAAAAATGAAACAAAGTAGAAAAGTGATGCAATGACAGTATGAGAACGTTACAACCTTATTTGCTTTGTAAATGGATCTATTTTTTAATGTACTTAACGTTTAATTAACTTAGAAAAATAAATAAAAGATGAATCTTTCAGAAAAATCATTTCTTATTATTATTGATATGAAGCTTGTGACCAAATCCATAGTAAATAAATAAATGACCATAAAAAAAGTGTATTTCTTCGATTGCATGAACTATAAAAAAATAAAATGCAGTCTGCAACAAACAATTAAAGTTACGTTCAATATGCGGATTAGATATTAGATTAGTCGGATCTATGTACCTCTAGATACATTAAGATAGTATATCAGTGGGAAAAAATATAACATTTGCCATTTTAAGAGAAATTATAACGAAGATTTCATATATAGTTAAAACAAACGTTAATAGAAAAACTTTATAAAAAATCAATCAGGACAAAATATACTAATAATACCATCATATTGGCGTTTTTGGATATGAAACAAAAGACTTTGCTACAAGAGTTGTTCAAAAAAAAAATTTATAAGAGAACGAATCGATTAGCTTACAGATAGCAAAAGATAACGATAGTATTAAAAAAAAGTAAAATAAAAATAAGACTATATTGTTTATAATTTTTTATGCATAAAATTACCTTTAATCTTGAAAAGACACTTTCTAACAATAAAAGATTATACCCAATCATAGCACTCATGTACATTATGGAAGATTAGAAAAAAACAACGATCATTGTTAAAATAATATTTGATTTATAAATAACATTAGACAATCTATACATATAATAATTAAATTTGTAGCAAAAAAATGTTTAATGTATAAAATAAAAGGTAAAAACAGGTATCTAAAAATCTTTCAGTATCTACAACAACTCAATGATTTCAATAGCCAGATCTATTAGGTAGCTGGTCATCGATTAGAAAAGTTCAAAAAGGAAGCAAGATTATGTTTTATTCGAGATATTAACTATTAAACAGAGATTAGTCAAAATGACATGGCTGTAAGGAAACATATATAAGTTTGTGATTAATTAGCAGCCTAATGTAAAAGAATACTTGACCAAGATTACGTCGAAGGTATAAAGACGTTTTAACATGCATAAACTGTATATTCACAAAAAACCAGTAAAAATCCGAAGAAAATTATATATATTTCGATTTAAGAAGTAATAAATATGAACCAGCACCCATCAAGATCGATATAAATAAAAATATGGATATTAATAATCACAAAATTTAAGAGAAATTTTTGTTGATGATAAGTAACATACCTTTGCACGTTAATAGAAAAAGGAAAAGCTTTTTTGATAAATATATGAATGTTATAAATGTGAATCTATAATAATTCATTATAAAGACAACGTAGTCATCCAATTTTACAAATGTATAACACGAATATTAATATGTTTTGCCTTGGGATTACATGGTTACAGAGCATCATAAGTTGTATATGAAGAAGTTTGGAAGGTCATCTATAGCGGAAGCAGCCGCACAAACAATGGAATCGTTAGAGACACTTAAAACAATATGCCTTCAGTAATTATGTATCAGTGAATACATTAAAGATGCTGATGTTAGAAAATAAATTAGTCAATATATTCAATAAAAAAGTCCAAACTTTTTATTGAACAACGATAAAACATAATATTGAATCTAACTATGGATTAAAATCGTATATAAACACATTAGGCCTTTATCTAATTGTTACTCCGAACTCATACTTTGTGAATTTAAGTTCTCGAAAAAGCCGATAAAGATCAAAATATATGCGTAAAAAAATCGAAATAATACCTCTTACTTTGTTTTATAGTGTTTAATTATGATTGCCAATACGTAAAAAATAACAAAAAAACACGCCTACTTGTGTAAAATATTAAGATTTGTAATATGCTTTTAAAAACCAAATATAAAATGCATGTATTTTAAATATGTTATAATAATTTTTTTTTGGTAAAATCCGATAATTCAGAAAACAGTAACTAACCTCATATTAAATACTGCATCCTAACAAAATCCATACAAAGCATTTTTTTGCGAAATTTTACAAATAGAGAATTTTAGCATTTTTGATATGTTGAAATAAGATATTTCTAATCTGTTATTAATAGAAAGTTTCTTATAGGTATATATATTTACAATATCATAGACACATAAAATATTTTATAAGATACAAACGGTAATAATTGATATTTTTTTTAATGTAGGAATTATATTTATTTTATGTAATAATAATAAAAAAGTACACACCGTTGTGAATGCTCTATTTCCATGTGTCAAGTAAAAATCATATTTAAGTGACTTTTATCTTATTACGATACACTAGTACGCTTCAAAAAACCTATAGAATGAAATAAGGAAGACAAGAAAATATTGAATTCTTTAATTAAGATGTTCTATTTTTATCAATATTTGTTATACAATAATGATCGTGGAAAAATAGAACCAATTTATATTGCCTTAAAAATAAATAGCTTTTCACTCCCTATTATATATTGCTACAGACGAAAACAGCAACGTAATTTTTTTAATTTATATAATGTATTTTTTTTGCATATTTAAGCGAATATAAATTAGATAATTTTATTATAGCATATCACCGTATTAGAACATATTTGTATAAAAATAAATTTAACTATATAATCTAGATGTCTAGAACTTATGTATTTTTTTGTATTTACTTAAAAAACAGTTTTATATTGCTATTATCATACGTATCTATATTTGAGGGTTTGATTGCATAAAGTAAAATAGGAAATGAAAAATTTCATAAAAAAAGTGTATAATCATATCTCTATTTTTTTTGAGTAAATATACTTATCCTTAATCTCTTATCTTGATTTAATATCAAATGGTAGAAAAATATACTTTTGCAAGATATCCTAGATCAATGAATTCAATTATTACAAAATAAAAAACTTTATTAATAAGAAAATTTAATAAATATGATGTAAAAAAACCAAAAAATTAGGACGGATTACAGCATATTTAATTTTGAAAAAATGTGTTAAAAATAACCTGCTAATAGTTACCAATTATATATTACAGAATCATTATTTTTGAAGAATTCAATTCTAAACTTATATATATAAAATATTATGACCTCTGTTTATCGACTCCTTATAACAAAGAAACAAAATAAAGTAATTGTATCTAGCGATATGCTTATCGAAGACGCGATGAAATAAGTGGAATAGAAGCCTTTAAGTTTCAACACAATATTTATGGCATATAAATTTATGCATGCAGTAAAAAAATTTATAAATAAACATTATACTTGTAGAATATTTTTTTGGAAAACTATTTTTTTCCACTGCTAATATTTTTTTTAGGATCCGCGAACATATAACCATTTACAAAATATAAAATATCATACATCTAAAATATTATGAATATAATCTATAAAAGCATTGATTTTTAGAATAGTATGACTTTTTAATAATAGTGGAATGCGATTTATGTATATTATGCATATATAAAATTTTATTTCTGTGCAAATCGACACAAATAATAGTTAAAAGATTTTATATGCGTATGTTTCAAATAAACAGCAAATGTAAATCTCATATTAGATTTGGAAATATATATTTGTGAACAAAAAATTAAATTTTATATCCATGTCATCTAAATCTTCTTTTTTTTGCATTTGCAACAAAATAAAATTATCGCGAATTCAATAAAATTATATATATAAACATCTTGAAACAGAATTTTTCGAGTTCTCTCTATGAAAAAAATTTTACATTTTATTTTATTTTAATATAAGTATTTTTATCATTGCATTATCATCTATTTTTTTTCAAAAATTTTTTAATAAGAAAATTACGTAATAAATAAATGCAAATAAGTTTATTAAATAATAAAGTGGTTTTCTGTGTAAGAAAGTTGTTTTTTTAACTGGTTTTCTAATTTTAATACTATTATTCAGTGGTTAATTGCCATTTTTTTGTCTCTTATGACAGATTAGGGCTATATTATATCAATGTTATAGTCTCTGGTTTAAAAAAACAAAGCTTTTTTCTTTAACTTAATTTATCGATAAACTTAAGTTTTTTTATTTATGGGTTAAATTTATTTTTATTAATTATATATAATGAAATGATATGGTCTAATGGGAATATTTCGGTTTTCTCGATATATCTTTCCAAACATTTCCCTCATCTATTTACATCAACTACGCTTCTTCTTTCAAATGAGATGAGTGAAAGTGTCCACCGTAAATCTGAAAAATATGAATATAATGTATGTGTAAAGATTTATTAACTTTGTCTTTTTTATAGATGCGGTCATGATTTTGCTTATTACATAGTCCCATTGAAGCCACAAAAAAAACAAAAAATTTACCTTTTAACGTCATTGAATATGTTCAAGCTTACTTTTTAAATGTGATTATGTCTGTTTTATGCATACCTTTTTATTCTATGTATCATATTTTTGCTTTATAAAGTTATTATTAAAGATTTCATTAAAGATATAAGGCTTCATTGCAAAATTTGAGTATCATTTCATATTCTTCTTTGTACTTTTAGGCACATTAAGTCGGTATAACTGAATACAATCAATAGTCAGAAATAAACTATTTTTTAAAGTTACATATTTACATTAGTTTTAAAAAACTATCAATAATAAACGAGCTAAAATTAGTTCTCATATAATGTGAAAACGAAATATTTGTATTATACATTCATGATGTAATTATGCAAAGAAAAAAAGAATTTATTAAGGTGTAAAAAATTATTTTAAATAAAATACATTTTTTTTTGCAAATAAATTACATCTATTGTTTTAATTGTATAGACTGTAATAAAAAATATATAAAATTACTATTTTGACGTCAGATTGTATTCAGAAAATATACACTGACATACTTTTATAAACGATTTCCGATGAGAACTTCAATAGACAAAATAAAAAAAGAAGTAATAACTAATGTTTTAATTTATTTTTATATGGTAAATTATTTACCAATTCTTTACTTTTTCCATAAATTGGATTATTTTTCTTTTTTAGTTTAAATTGAAATTAACATTAGTATAATTTGTATTTAAATAAAAAAAAAATGCATATTGTGTTTATAATTATAATTAAATTTTTATATGTTTAACCGGATCTCGGAAAAATTCTCTAAGAGTAAAATGCACATATAATGAATAGTTATTTAGATTTATTGCACATGACATAACGTTCTCAAATTTACAATTGAATAAATATATTAAATTTGTTTGCATTCAAAACATGCTTAAAGCAAACTAAAGAGTAAAAGTAGGATTTTTATCTTGAATTTTTTTCATTTTATATAAAAAAAAGATATGTATTTTTATTAGTAAATCTATTAAGTATATAAGCAAATATATAATACTGATCTCCATATATGTTTCTAAGAAGTTTTTCAAATGAAATTAGTTCAGTAAATGAAACTAAATAGGGAAACTGGATATATAAAAACAAAAAATATATATAAATTTATCCAAACCATCGATAATTAGCTAAATAAATGAAAATGAGGTATCTTAAATCAAAAAAAAAACCTTTTATTGTGTAGATTATCTATGAAACATTAGAACAAAATAAGTTAACTCGTGATAATCAAAAATTTTCTGTTTAAAGTTAATACTATATTTATAAGCAGTTATTCACCTGTGTGAACCGAAATAATAATATTCAATAATCACCTTTTGTTTATAAAATATCTCCAGCGCAAAATAGAAAATTTCAACCGAAGAAATAGTTTTTCGAATTATATGATTATTTATGCTATTGAAAATATCCAATATTCCATAAAAGAACGCTTCTCTTATATAAATACTGCTCAGTAGTTCTATTATTTATGAAAGTTATTAAAAAATGTTTTATATAAATACGTTTATATAAGATTTCTATATTATAATAAAAGTTTGATGTATTTTGAAGAGTACCTCAAGGTTTGACCATATAACCTGAAAATTTTATCATAGCTAATTATTTTAAATTGTATCAAGATTCTTTCTTTTTCACAATTAGAATTTTTGATTGAAGCGAATCTACAGTGTCAATAAATTCAAAAAAAACTTAAATGTTTGATAAAATGTAAAGAGGAGATGTAATCAAAATTCACGGGGTAAATGAACTTAGTAGGACCATATAAAGTTAAAAAAACAATATCCAGATTTAAAAAATAGACTTAAACTAATTAAAACAAGCAGAAAGCGACACCGACTAAATATGCGGGTCTTAATCTTAAAAAAAAAGCGATTTATATCACGAAAAAATTAAAGAAGTATTTTTAATATTTTAAACAACTCTATAAATATATTTTTATTATGCTGTTCGGATTAAAAAAATATATATATAGTCAAAAGCTATTAGATTATACGTGCAATTAAAGAAAAAACTACATTCGAGCCTTGAATTTTGTTTATCGCAGAAAATGTTCGAAAAGAATACGATTTTTAATCTTGAAATACAAAAACTTTCTTGTTTCTTTGTAATAGAGACAAACTAGATGAAATGATAATTTTTTAGACTAAAGCATGTAAAAACATGGTTAAAATGATTTACAATTTTTTTTACAATAAAGTAATCATCATCACTAATTTAGTCCATGAAATCGCATAACATAGAAAATTACGAATTCATATAGAAACCGTGGCATAATTCAGCTCACGTTTTTCTAATTTAGAAAAAGCGAAAAAAATTTGAGGCATTGAATGTATGTATTTTTTGTTATGTATAGATATATAAATGATAATGTGACGAAATGAAAATTATCTTAAGAAATAATTTTTTTAATTATAAAAAAAAGACTATATTCCTGGTTATATAAATGTTTTTGATTATTGGTTTGTATGGTGAAATATCCCCATAAATAGAAAATATTCAATGTATGGATTTTTTCATATCTACTATAATAGGTGAGCATAAAAAAACTAGAAAAAATTTCCAAGATTTGTTTTTTTAAATGAAAAATTTTTCATCTGGCTTTAGCAGGGCTTATAAAAACTCTTGACTTACGATACAGTATTTATAAACAGATTATCAAATACAGGCTATTAAATTAATCAAGAATTGTTTTTTACAAAAACCATAGATATGAAATTTACAGGTCAAAAGATTTCAATTTGCACAAGAACAGCTGTAATTCGTTTAATATATCCCCAGTTACTCCCAAAATTTTTTTAACTTATAATTTAACTTTCATGATTTGAGAGATTATACCTATTTTTAAATTCGGATTTTATAACTAATATAAAAAAGCGATTATATACTTTTCTAAATGATAAAATGCCCAAAAAGATATTTTTTAGCTGCTTATAAGATTATATTCAAAATTTTTATATTAATTTGTAGTTAAACCTAGAGCCGTAAATTCATATAATATTTTCATCTAAATTTGCTCTGTAAAACGTAAATCAAAATAAATAAAATTTTGAAGTTATGTAGATTCTTTGTAAAAAATCGGAATTTCATGTTTAAGTAAATATAATTTTATAATTTGTGCACTATGAATACGTTTTATTATGAAAATATAATAATAAGATGCATACAATCTATTTAAGGGTTTGTATTATCTTTAGCCATAAAAAAGCGTATAGTGAAAAGGGTATACTGCTTTTTATGGGCTTTCTAGCAACAAATTTCATTGCCATAAAAAAATATTATTTACAATCTACCTGTTCTTTCAAGATACAGTAACCTAATCTTATTCTAGATACTATCGTCTGTACGTTGGCTACAGCTTTAATTATTTATGTTATTGCTGTATATTTGTGTCGTTTAATTTTTGATTATCCTAAATATCACCATTAAATCTTGCTAATTGTTTATTTTTTTTTGTACTATTTTTTATTTTATTAATTCATGCTCAAAGCACAAGTTCAACAGCTTTCTACCATGAAATTCGCGCAATATACGAACGATGTTGAGATTTTATTTATTATGCGTAACTTGAACCCATGAAAAATTTGAGCATGTAGAGTTTATTGTTAGTCCATAGCAAACAATAAATTTTTTGCCAATATATTTTCATATTTATGTAATTCATAGACGTAAAAGAATTATTCATCGAATTAAATTTCGTTAATAAAATATTTTTGTTATTGCCATTGCAATTTGTATTTTATGTAGATATTTATAAGATGTAGTTTATAAACACAAAGCTTTACTTAAGTTGATTAATTTAACTTTATTGAAAATTAAATTTAAATGCACATAAGCATGATGAATTCCTGAAATAAATTGACTTTTTATCTAATCGATTATTATCTTGGATATGTATGCATTGAGATACCCATCATCATAGATATTTTTTACTGTTTACATCCTTTTTGGTCCATGTGTTATAAATTATAGCAGATATTCGATATATTAAGCTATTGATCGGTTTCAAAGCTTGTTTCTACATCTTATATAGAGATTTTCAAGGAATTCTTACTGATTTAGATAAAATTAATATACAATACCTTATGGCATAATCTAAGTATTTTAGATAGACAACACATTACTGGTTATCAAAATATTGTATTTTCTCTTTTATTTCGCCCTATTTGCATATATATCTTATATCAATTTTTTGATATTCAATTAGTTTAATTTTAATCAAATATATATTTTGGCTAGAAATCACTCTATGTCACATAATGTTTTTTATAAACATAAAATATTTATTTCTAAATTCATGCTAAAATTTATAATTCACGGGTCTTCACAAAATCCTTTCAATTAAGTGAATTTAATTCTATCGATAAAAACGGTAAAATCACGTTCTTTTGTTTATATTTTTTATAAAATAATTGGCATGAAATATTATCATTAACATAGATATTTTTTTATTAAAATATTTTTTATATACGAAAATCCGAATACAAATTCGCCCGATTTACTTCCATTGATTCTGAAATATATGTAATACCCGTAAATTAAGAAGCAAAAATAAAATCTAAATATTATTTAACGATGATTATAGCAAATCAAACTGCATTTTATTATCAGCTAGATTTCTACTATGCTTTTAAATTTATAAAAAAATAAACAGATGTAATTCAATCTGAATATTGCGCGCATTAGTTATAAAATACTCTATCTTTGAATATATTTTCGTTACTAACAGACAATAAAATAATGGAGAAATTATGCTTCTATGCTGTGTATACAGAATGAGAATAAGATAGTGATTATAGAAGTTTTAATTCATAAGATGGTTTATTTTGTAATATGCTTTTAGTTTATATCTAATCATATGTGACTGGTTTATAACGAATTCCAATTATAATTTCTTGATTACTAATCGATAATATAGCGTGAATATAATTAAACTTGATCAATTTGAAAAAAATATACCAAACAAAGGGAGATTTGTTTTAAATTTATCATATGCTAAAAAAAATATTGCATAAAAAATTATATATTTGAATATTCTTACTTGTATTTTTAAATTATAATATTTAGAACAATTTTCATTCAAAAAATATTCATTAAGTTATTTAAAAATTAGATTGTTTTAAATATATTTTTTATTCCAGTAACATAAGATACTTGTAGATATTAAGAAATGTTTATAGTATAAAAAATGCATTCGTAAACATAACTATACATGGTTTACTTGCATTTATTAAATTTTCCTTATTATAAATTAAAAATAATATCTTTGATATATATGTCTATTATATGTACTATCTTAAATATTATATATTAAAGAATTTGATGGGTACTTTTTTTTGTAAAAATTCCTTTGTGCCATTATCATAGTTCTATAGCACAGATTAAATTTATTTTTGTAATACGAAGAACCAAGATTATTTCGTTTATTAATTTAATTTTATTTAAAAACAGTTAATTTTTTAACGAAGCATTGAAAAACCCAAGTATGTCGATTTAAATTGCATTTATAGTTTATAAATCAAATTTTTATGTGTTTTGGATCATTTTATAGTTGTTTTACCATAAATTCGATGTCTTTATAAATATTTTTAAACATATATGGGTTAATTATTTTTATCAATAATATCTATTTAGACGTGGTAAGCCTATTGAGAATATTGCATAACTCCATGATGCATCTTTTGAACCTTACCCTAACTTATCTTCATCAACTGCTCTTCTTATCACAAATGAGATGAATTGTGTGTTTTGCGGAGTTTTGTAGCTTGCATGTATTTTTCTACTTTATCCGGGATTTTAAATTTTATTATAAGTTACATTAATTTTTATAAACAATTTCTAACCTATAACAGAAAATATGAAAATAAATATAATTGGTATTTGTCATTCATAGAATCATAATATTAATTATTTTATTCTAATTAACGTATCATAGTATATAGATAATTCAAGTGTTAAAACATTAGAGAAGTATGAACTACAATGATAGTTTAAATAAAAGATAAATAAAATACTAGCATATGCGATTTTATAAATTTGTAATTTTATACGATATTAAAATCTTGATTTCATGTCGTTTTATCTAGTTCTAAATGAATTTCATAATATTAGCTTTATATTAATTTAAATCTGTTTTTTACGAGAGCTTCTATTATCATAATTTCCGATTAATTATAGATACACAATCACATTTACAATATGGCTATTTGTTTTGTAACACTGCTTTTTTTCTTTTAATATAGTTGGAAGCGGAAAGTTATTATAAAATTATAGGTTTTTACTTAAAAAAAGATGTGATTAAAAATCAAAAGAAGTTATAGTTGGATAAATCATTGTGAAAACGTATTTTATAGCATTTAATAATTACATACTAATGAATATTTTATAAACTAGATATTTTTAGATCGACTAGATGTTTTATAAATGGGATGGCTGTTATTGATATTCTATGTCAATAATATATGTGGCTTGGAAACATAGTAAAAGTATATGTATAAATTATCAACAAACAAAGAAATTCTTAATTTTAGATGTAAGTATAAAAAGAAGCCTTGAATAAATATTTTAGGCATACTATAACATTTTATATCTAAATTTATTATAGACAACTTAAATATGATGCAAAATTCATATTTTTTATAGGATAAATATTGGATTTTATATAATATATAATATATAATATATAACACTAACCATGAAATATGTGCAGATGTAGCAACATTTATAGAAGGCCCGGCAGCCTACAAATATCTTAGGGTAATTGAGAATAGCAAATCAGAGCTAAAGCAAGAAAATATAGATATAATTGCAGAACAAATAGCAAATCGAATAAGAAATTTATGTAAGACTAAACTTAATTCCGGGAATTTATTTAAAGCCATTAATGAACATGCGACGTCACTCATAAATTACCACATAGGCGTATTAAAATTAGAACCAGAAGAATACATCAAACTTGATGTTAAGATAAGAGATATTTTAAACGAATTTTCCATTCATCTCCAGCCTAGTAATAAACAAAGATTATATATAAAGAGAAATGGACTAGGACGTGGGCTGTGTAATATCGAATTTAAAGCTGAGAAGATGATCTACCAGCTAAAAAATCAGCTTGAAAACAGTAAAAACAGCTCACCGAGGAGGGCCGCAATTCTAAAAGTAGAAAAAGATAACAAGACACATCTCTCACTAATTGAAAAATATCTTAAAAATAAATATAATGCTAATATCACCGACTCCGAAACACTTGAGAAAAAGCAGCAAGAAAGTTTATTGTGAAAAATAAAAGAAAAAACATTACACCAAAAACTTTTTGAAGCTAAGAATAATGATATGGTTGTTATTGTTGGATCATCAAGATGGATAAAAGATGGCCACATCAAACCAAGTGAGGAAGGAAAATTCTGTTTTATTCAAGACAGAAATGTGTTTTATGGCGAGAGGATAAAATGCCCACACTGTAATGAAGCTATGAAAACAATTGATCACCTTGCAACAAGATGCAAGAAAATGTTAGGGCATGATTACACGCAAAGACATAATGAAATCGTAAGATGTCTTCATTTCCTCCTATCAAGACGATATAACTATAAGAAAATCAAAAAGATCAGAACTCACTCAGTACAAGAGATCTGCGAAAACGAAAATGCAGAAATAAAAGATGATACCCGAATTAAAACAGATATTTTAATCAAACAAAATAGACCTGATATTTTTCTATACGATAAAAAAGAAAATATGATTACGCTGATCGAAATAGGTAAAACATGCCTTGATAACTTGACTGAAGTTGAGAATGAAAAATATAGGAAGTATGACATCTTGGCAAATGAACATGGTTTAATTTACAATGCAAAACAAGAATAATACCATATGTGATGACTTGGGATGGGTGGTCACCAATATCATAAAGAATATGTTGAGCAGTTAAAAATCCCGGACAAAGTAGAAGCATGCATGCAAGCTTTCACACTCCGCAAGACACTTGAACTCATCTCATTTGAGAGAAGAAGAGCAGTTGATGAAGATAGATCAGAGGAAGGTGTCGAAAGATGCATCAAGGTGTTGTGCAATATTCCCAACACGCTGAACACGTCTAAATAGATAAAATCTATATAAAAACTTAACCCATAAATAAATTACAAGTTAAAATGTAATAATAACTCATTTTAGATATCATGTCTTTTGATTATATGTATGGTCCTTAAAAATTGCATTTGGTTTTTATATACATCTTTAAACATTTTTTTGCATGAAAATCGTCTTTGATCAAAATACTATTTTTTTGTGCTTAATTTGATATATTTAAGTATTATTTGCCGCATGCTTTGTTTATATTTAACTAAACAGCCACATAAATTTTATAAGATAATTTATTTATCATATTTTTTTGTTATAAATTAGGCGATAAACAATACACATAGGTTTTTAGAAATTTTAAATTATAATAAGATTTAATATTTCGCTTTAATTTTGCATGTCAATTAGATTTTTGCATATTAACAGACTTACATAAGTTTATTATATGGAAAATATAATTTTATATGCATTTTATCTTTGTATAATATTTATTTTTTATTTAATATCCAATGAAATATAATGATACCCATAAAATTATTTTTAGTGCACAAAATCTATAATCTATAAACATATTGATTTTAAAATATAAAAATGAAATGTTTATATTTCATTTTACTTAATTTAGCAACTTATACAAGATTTTTAAACGTAGTCTTGCATTCAATTTTATATTTAATTCTAGTTTGATATTTGACTATTATAATAAATAATGTAAATAATATGAAAATATTATAAATGAAATTATAATCCCGAAATTTGAAAAAAAAACATTTTAAATTCTAATTATTATTTCGTAAAATGTTTTGATTAAAGAGTTTTTAATATTTCACATTTTGTATGTGTTAAAAAATTTATATGCAGATTTACATATATTTTTTTACAAGAAAACAAACTAAAGCTTTTTCTATTGCATTAATAAATTTAATTTTGGTATTATAGGATAATATTTTTTTCTTCTGATTTACTTGATTAATTTTTTGAGCACACACATATTTATACTCTTGACCATATTCCCTCTTTAAATCTTATTCTATACCTCTCCTCTTTAGAATATGCAATTAGTCCGGATTGTATATAATCCTATAATTTAAATATATACCTCGATTTGGTTTGTGACTTCAGCTCTACTATTTGCCTTTTATGATATTTTGCTACCACTCCGTCCCATGTTATGACATATGATATAATTTGTTATGGCATAATATCGAGAACAATAAAAACAAATAAAAATCAAATGATATATAACATGATAGTAAGAAACAGACAGATGTTTATACTTTTCTAGACAATTATAAAGGTTATTTAATTCATGTTAGCAATCAAGAGTTTGCTTATTGAGTATGAATAGTAAAAATTATCTCTTAGCCTCAGTAATTTTTATGTGAATTTGGTTTTTTTATGGTAATATTATGAACAGTGAAGCTCACAGAAAAAATAAACGCGTGAATTGGATTTTTAATGGAGAACTAACCTAATGATGTTATTATCGTATTTTACAACTGTGTATTTCTATGTACTAAAAATAATATTATAATCATCTATGCAAATTTCAGTCCATGGTAGTTAAAAAATCAGTGCTATAACACAATTTTTCTTAGATCAGTCATCAACGTTTTTTAAAAAATATCTTTACCATCGTAGCGAACCAGCGTTTTAGATAGGCAACTCTACATGTCGACTTAATTTTGGCTTAGTTTCCGATTTCAAGATAATCCGATATTGATCAACTTCAATTCTTGCGTGTGATAAAAAATAAAATAACAAAATAACATCTTTATAATTAAGGGGCTAAATTAAAAATCAACTTAATTCTTGATTCAAAGAATGACCATGATGACATTATATATTAATCTCTAATATAAATAAATTAATAAGTCTACAATATAAATAGAGAGCCGATAAAAAAATAAAAATCGGAAAGAAATTAAAATACATAAATTTTTCACTATGTATGTGTAAAAATATGAAATATTGTATAAGTACACATGAAAATGATTTTAATCTATATTCTAACCTTTATAAATGTGCTGTCATTATACCTTTCTATAAATGCAAAATTAAATTAAAATGTTACTATAAATAGCTAAATATCATAGAATAAACAGCAAATTCCATAATAATAATTTCTAGTGCTTATATTCTAGACATAACATAAATTCAGTTATGTTTTTGTGCATCTATCTTATCGCAAAAATTCAATCTAATATGAAGACAACTATTAACAAGCAAAAAAAGATTATTAAACATAAGGGAAAATCACAATTCAATATGAATCAAGTGTTAAAAATGTTTTAAGTAATTAAATAAAAATAATCACATTTAAATTATATAAACAGGCTGCTCTATAAATGAATTATTGTTTGAAGTATAAGTGATCCATCAAGATTTTTATGTATTTACTTCTAATGTATCATATAAGAATAGCATATTCTGGTTGTATACTTAGTATCTGACAAGTTAATATTAGCAAAGCCGTTTAAATAGAAAATTATAGTTATACAGTCGAAAAGATCCGCAATAATTATTGTATGATTAATGACTTTTTACAAAAAAAAAGATTTATAAATATATAAAACATATTAAGCTCGCAAAAAAATTGATTAATTTTTTAAACGCTTTTTTTATATTATATATTTCCTGTTATCATGTATGTATATTTCACAAAGCAAAATTGGTTACATACTATGATGTAGATTTATAAATCATCGTTATTTCGCATGTGTTTAGTTTTATAACATTATTTTCAATTGTAGTTTTTTATTCCTTAAAAACTATTTCGATACCTAATAAAGATACATTTCGGGTCAATTGAATTAAAAATCACAAAAAAAAGACTATTCGTCACTTTACTCTTGTTATTAGATGTTTACTAGTGCTTATCAGCTGTATTTTATTGTTTTATTGCCGAAATTATTTTCGAATACATTTTTGTAATCATTTAAGTATACATATATGACACAAATAAAATCTGTCTTTTTAGGATACAAAAACTACATTTGATGCATTTTTGTTTATATAAATCTTCAAATGTATATGTGTAAAAATATAAAAAATGTTTTTTTATTGTATATGCTCGAAATAATAATTAACTTGATTCTGATACTAAATAGTTCTAATAACCTTTTCGGCATCTAATAATTAATATCTAAAATACGCCGATTAAAAAATCCACGAAAAATAAGCTTTATACTTAATCAAAGTGAACTAGGATTCTTATTTTAGAAATATTTTTTTTCGTCATTTTTATTATGATTAAAAAATAATCACCATATTTTTGCCACACGCTTGTTAAATACTGTAATAAACATAATCCGGTAAAAGACTATCTTCAAGCTTGATTAGGCGTCATAAATTAACGCTGAATATTTTTTAAACTAGACAAAAATGCAATTCAATATTAAGATTTGCCATTTAAAAAATTGATGAGGTTTCAAAAAGTCATAATTAGAATTAGCTGATATTGTAACGTTCACTTAAGTACTAAGATAATTAAAATATTTTATAAATACAATTATCTTCTTATAGATGTCTTTATTTTTGATTAGCTAACAATATTCATATTTTATCATATAATTCCTTATTTTAAAGTTATAAAATGATCTTAACAAATAAAGAGCGGTAATTTTCTAATCTGTTTGCTAATTTATCTTATATAAATAATATTAATTTTTAAAATTCTGAGTTTCGATTATGTACTGATGCATAGATTGTTTCTTGGAATTCTGCAAATCACAAAAAATTTAATCAAGACATGTGTAATACATTTTAAATATATTCTAAGAAAATTCATTTATAAATCAGCTTACAAATTTATAAGATCTATAACTGAAGGGTAAAAATGTATAGAATTTATGAGAAACTTATATCCAAAGTCTTCACACGAATAGATTTTCCCTTTTTCAATTTTTGTGCTATAAATTATATCTATGTTATGGATTAAACAATATTAAACTACCGTAAATAACATTATGTATTATAGAGATTATAATTAGAATGTTTGTTCATAAAATAAATATTATCATTCGTCGACTTGTAAACAGAACATTTATAAATAAAAATAAATTTCAATATTTTTTTCTATGCATATTACAGATTCTAGCAGAATTAATGCAATTTGCTACAAAAGTATTGTAATGTGTGTTCTTCTTCGTATTTATATTCGAGAATAGTTTATCATCTTCAAATAAAATAAGCAGATTTATATCTTGAAAAATTTAAGTTTCTGGTTGAAGCATGTGGAATATCTACAAGTGTTTTTAAAAACACAAAAATCATTTTAAAATTCATTATCATCAAAAAAAGATATAAAAAAGATTACTGGAAACAAAAAAATACGATAAAAGATACGTTTGCAATAATGCCTGATTACAAGCATCCGACATTAATAATGATAAAATTTGCTATTTTTTTATATTTAAAACTAGCTAATATTATATTTATAAGCATGTATTAGCATTCACAAAATAACTACAGATTAAATGTTTTTTTTTAAAGATTAATTTTAAAATATATCTGCATAGGCAAATTTTATCTTGAGACTATAAAGTGCATTAAACAGTTACAAAAAGAAAAAAAACACTATCAACTTTTTTTTAGTACAAAAAAATGCATTCACGTAGAAAATATTAATTATCTGACAAAGATTTTTCTTATATATTATACCGTTTAATTTCATCTTTTTCTGCTTATTTTCTGTTTCTAAAAAACAGGAACTATAGATATTGCGAGTATAGACATTTCTATAATCGTATTTCTACATTGTTTGCAATAGAAGAAATAATGTTAAAAATATTTAGATCTTGCAAAATTAGAGTATATATTTCAATAAAGAACATGAAAGAAAAAATCTTTTCTGCTAAATAATATATGATAATTATTGTAAAAGTGCTGTTAGAATATTATTAATATATGCGCATTGTAACTTTGTATAAATTTGGTTTCTACAGTGTTTTTTTTGCTAAATACGCAACAAAAATAATAACATTAGCATCACTACAATCTTAAAAACAGAATTGCATATAAAGGATTTCTTTGTGAAATAAATTTAAGTGCTATGAAATTACATAAAAAGCCATAGTGCTTTTTAACCATATAAATCTTTTTAAAATATCAGAATGAAAAATAGAAATGAATATTTTTTTTATCTGTACATTGTATACATTTTGAATTCAAACCAAACATCAAATCTGCAGTTTTGAAGTGATATGTATATCTTACTCTTAATTTTATAAATTTCGTATTTTATATGGATGTATTCCGCATACAATATTTTATTCTATTTTTAGGTCCGGAATTTGTCAAATAAACAGGAAATAATTCTTTTTATGTATTTTCTAAATTGATCTAGAAATCTTGTATTATATCATTGTTCCTGTCAAAATATATATTAAACATCTATAAAAATCAGCTTTATCGACCGATTTTATATTTACAGTTCACAATTTTTCATTACGTATAGAAATTTTAAGTTTTTTTATGTGTTAATTGATGCTAAAAAATTTGTGTGTCCGATAATAAAGCATATAGAAACGATATACAGGACTTTTTTTATCATCTAGCCATTTCTAATCATATATATTTATTTTATTTTTTATGCTACTAGTTAAAGCGCCAACGCATAAAATAATTCTTGCAAAAAAGAATAATTGTGTTTTCGGTATATATGAATTGATAAAATGACACGTTTTTTTACTCATAAAAGGCAATATTTTTCTATCTAATATGACGTTAAATCTGTATTTGTATGTCTATTTTTTTCTTTGATATTTTCAGTTGTGGTGTATAAAAATGAACATTCTTATGTTTAAAAGTTATGTCTTTTTTTCTTGGTAATACAAGAATTTAGTTAAACTACTCGTGCGGTTTACATAATTCGGACATATTTAGTTTATATATACGCTATATATCAATTTTTTCTTAAATATAAAATATACAAAAAAAAGTTCGTTTGAACTACATTTCACATATGTTTTAGTAGATATTGCTCGCGAAAAGAAAATATTTGCTATCAAAATATACATATTGAAAAAGTTTATTTTTCTGTATTTTTTTTCATCAGTCTACGAAAAATACCATTTTAATGTGTTTGAAGCCTTCAAGACCACAAAATTTATATTAATAAGAAAGAAATTGAATTTTTTTCTTTATTATAGATTATACCATTGAATTTGCTTTCAATGTGTGAAATTGTAATTCTTTCTTCAAAGAAAACTATTCATATTTTCTTGCAGGCTCATGTATTATATTTTGTTAATATTTAAGGTATACGATTAACTTAAAATAATTTTTTGTTTTGTGTACCTACGCCAGTTAGTCAGAAATAAGATTTAAAGCCATATTCTTCTTATTTTTTCGACATAGACGCGACAATAAAGAAATAATACGAGATAACCCACAAAATAGCAAAACAAAATTAGATTAAAATGCAAAAATAAGTTGCTTCCACCTAAATAGGCGCTTGTAAAATAGAAATAACATCTTTGTTTTTTTATATAATCATAATTTTATTATAGCTATTTCTAAATGAATAAAATTTTATATAAGTCACTATATGCCTTTTTTTGACTTTTTTCGAAGTAATAAATAAAATTTCAGAAACATTATATTGGCAAAAATGCAAACTTAGATTTAAATCTTTCTCAGCTATAAATAAGTAAGGTTTAGGTATAGAAACGCACCAAGACAAAACTATAATTTGTCAAAAGATATAAAAATATTTTTATTTATATAAATGATCTATTTTAGAGCAATGAAATCACAGTTTGATCTTATCTATTCTTAAGTTTTATACAAATAAAAAAAATCCGATAAATTTAAATTCTATAAAGATGGATTTTATTCTAAAATCTACAATGGAATATAAATTTTCAGCATATTTCACCATAGTAATTTGTTCTTATGTGCAAAAAATCATTGATAAAATGTTTCATGACTACTGATATAATTTGTACTTTGATTTGTTTTCTTTTTGTACTATTTAAAATAAAAAAAGTCCAGAATATCAGATAAAGCAATAATGTTTAAAATAATAATGATATATATAATTAATAAATTATTACATTTACTTATTGTGCGCAATTTATTACAATACAGTTACTCCACACTCCTTCAAAAATGATGTGATGATGAATAATTTCCATATCCATTTTTAGACAGATTTTATATATATTTAAGAAATCTGTTTACATGTCAAACATATTTGGATCTAGCTTCCATTTTTAGAATTAGTAATCTAAATTAAATCTCTTTTTACTAAATATAATTTAAAAAAATATACTTCATCTTTCTTTTGAAATAAAAGATTTAATATAGTAGTCTATCTGTATATGAAAAAAATTAGTAGGTATAATTCCATCATTTTATTAAATAATATGACATTAACGGAATTTTACTGTAAGCAAATAAATATTTGATTATAGTTGTGAAATACAATACTATTATAGGAACCCGAACTAGCAAATTTCATATACACAGACAGCTCGACCGAATCACATGAACTAGAGATTTGTTTTTTGGCTGTAAAAATGAAGATGAATTAATAGTAAACAATTAAGAATGAAGTTTTTTTGATTCCATAGAAAAATTCAAGAAATTAATAGTATAATAAATAAAGAATTTTCAATGCGAAATATTTTAAAAAAAAAAAAAAAAAAAAAAAAAAAACAACAGTACTTTTAATTACAATCATACCTAACAGGCTCTAGGCTCCCTAGAGATCGGTGGAAAGCGGAAAAAACCACCACCTGCACGATCTTTCTCATTAAAGTACTCGGGTGTTACACTCCCATCATACCTTGCGGCTTCGATTACTGAGGGTTCACCTAGCAGATACTAGGTGAGAGTGGGCCCCCGACGTTCTGCAACAAGTGCATTTCGGCGGGGTATTGTTAGAGAGAGATACTTGATTGTATCAAGTACCTCCTCAGGAAGCTTCATGTGGGAAGCTACCGACTCCCCCTCAAGGAGTATTTCAATTACATTTCTTTTAAACCCTTCTGAACAACCTTGCTCAGAAGGGTATTTCATTACTTGATGCTTTTTCCTTGCATCTTCAAAACATTGGCACTGACACAAAAAATGCCAAATGTCTTCTTTCACTAGCTTGTTGCAGCAGACACATCTATTATATAGTTCTGGTGGCAGTGCTTGTGTAATTACTAATTCGTTCGTAAACTTGAACGTTCCTGTCCTTAGCTTAAACAGTGCATTTACAGCTATTGGATCTAGTGCAAATATTATTTCGCTTGTTCGTAGCTTTTTACCGCTTGTAATGTTGTACAAGTCGGCATTTCTACCGGCTATGGATGTGTCTTGTCGGGATATCTCCCTCATCCTTTCTATCTTAACTTGGTCTAGAATTAGGTCACTGGTCATATTTGTGTCAATATGCCTGGATCTTAGCCATAGTTTTGTTTCTTTTGTCCAGGTTGATTTTCTAGACTTGAAGTTATTGGCTGAATCAATCAGTTCTGCCATTTTTCCTCTTGATGTTTTCCATTTCAGGAAACCTCTTGCTCTTGCCACTGCACTTGTCACATACAGTGGTAAGATATCCATTTCTTCATAGACTCGCAGTCTGCTAAAGTTTGATTTTTTTACGATACACTTGAGGGCATTGTCAAGTACTCGTTTCATTGGTCGAGTTCTTTCTAGACTCATCCCAAATATTTCTGTACCAAATGTTAGTCTTGGTATAAGCACATTTTTAATAAGCATGCTTTTATACGCTAACGGTACTCTGATGTTGGATAGAGTGCTCCGGATAGTTTCCAGAGTCCCTTTTCCTTTATTAACTCGGAAGCTTGCCATCTCTTGCAAGTCGAGTTTATTGTTGATTTCAATTCCTAGATAGACATATTTGTCTACTGTAGGAATGATTTCATTCGCATATTTAATTGGTTCCATCATTGGCCAATTTTCATCGGAGTTTATTTCCATTGTTCCACATTTACTTGGATTTAATTCCATGTGGTTTTCACTGCACCAGAGTTTTATCTGTTGCAATTTTTTTGTTAGTTCGTCTCTTGTCGAGGCAACTATTACTGTGTCATCGGCGAACATAAGCCCGCTTAGACCACCTTGTATACCTTCTACAGGTATTTTTTCTTGTTCCTCTAATATACTGTTGCAGTATATATTGAAGATTAGAGGAGATGTGGGGCACCCTTGCCTCACACCTCTCTCGTACTTGTGGCCAGAACTGGTTTTATTTCCAATCTTAACCTTAATTTCCGTGTTTTGATACATCCTTTCTATGAATGCTACAAACTTTGGACCGAGTCCGGCTTTCTTAAGTCGGTTAAAAAGTCGTTGGTGTGGAACCATATCATATGCTTTCTTGAGATCTAGAAAGCACAAATAGGTTTTATCACCCCTAATCCTTCGTCTTGTGCATGTTTCTATTAGACATGCTGCCTGGCTTACACATTCTTCATGTGTAATAAAACCAGTTTGTTCTTGTCTGACTAGGCTATAGTCTTGACAGACTATTTGTAGCCTAGCAGCTAGAACTTTTGTTATTATTTTAAGGAAAGTATTTATCAATGCAATGCCTCTATAATTGTTGGGTTCAAATTTGTCCCCTTTCTTGTGTATAGGAATGACTATACAGTCATTCCATATTTTTGGGAATTCTTCGGAGTTAAAAATCCCATTTAGCAATATTACTATTGCTTTTGCTAAGTTGCTGGTTGGCATCTCCTCGTTGGATACCAGCTTATATACCTCTCCAGGTATTCCATCGGGTCCAGCAGACTTGTTATTTCTCATGTGCAATAACACTTGCCGGATTTCAACCCATTCGATATTTCTATCGGTGATGTTTGTAAACTTTCCAAGTTTACTTGTATCTTTCACTTGATTTGAATCACCTATGGTTTTACACAGGTTTCCAAAGTGATTTCCCCATATTTCTACGGATTTTTCATGGTCATTTTCTACAACCTTCGAGACTGGATCATATACAGCTCCGTCTATTTTGCCCCTGTTTTGAAGTTTCGAGTGAGTTTTCACCCACTCCCAGGCCTTCTTTGGGTCTTTATTTTTTAGATATAGCATACCTTTTTTGATATATCTAAGGTATGCTTTTCTTTTTGACATGTTTATAACTTGTCTTAGTTTTTTCCTTGCAGCTTCTAGTTCTTCTAGGGTAGCCATGGATTTTGAGACACGTCTATCTATGCGTCTTTTTCTGTATATTGCATCTTTAACTACCCTTGGTAGCAGCAATTCTTTTCCTATGAAAGTTTTTGTTTCAATAACTTTTTCATCAATGAGTTTTTGTTTAAGCTCTTTGTGAAAGGTATCAATACTTTCTCCTATTGTGTTTCCACTCAGTGTGAATGGGAGCTCAATAATGTTTAATCTTGTTATTTCATCTAAGATTTTTTTCCTATCGGTAACTGTTACCATTATAGGGATGTTTCTCTCGACAATTTCGTCGATCGTTATGCTGATTGGAAAGTGGTCGGAGAGTCTCCATTTCCTTAGAACCGTTTGACTTTTGATAATATTTGCAGTGTTTGTCAATGCAAAGTCAATCGGTTTTCTCGTGATTTTCCTCGATTTGGAAATTCTTGTGCCATTTTTTGGACTATAAGGAGCTTCGATTTTGTGCCCTTTTTTCCTTAATTTATGTATTATATGTTCTGGTGTTGCATTCCAATCACCAGCTAATACTATTTTTTTGTTCTTATATTTGGATAAGATTGTTTTGACTTCTAGGTCTGTCGACTTTCGAAGTTCTGTATTGTGGGATCTATATACGCATACTATCACCACTTGCGAAATATTTTAAAAGAAGAGAAGAAACACAACAAAACAAGTCCAATATATCGATATTTTTATTCAAAAAATCAATAATGCACGAATATCATAAAATATATAAATTTTCAGAAAGTTTAAGACAACTTTGACTACAAGATGATCGGAAAATAAAATATTTATCATCTAAAAATTGATTTGTCGAAAATTAACATCAACTAAATTTTTTTCATAAATAAACTGCACATATATATACAAAAATTAGCATAACCCTTTCAAATCCAAGATTAAATAAAATACATATTTAATCTGTCAAATTGGTTTCAAATTTCATTGTTATTAATAAAGCCATATGCCGCTAAAATATATATTCAGTGGATGAAAGTTCTATTAATATATAAAAAAGAAATATATTTAACAGAAATGAGGCGAATCAATGAGAAAAACGTAAAAAATTATAAATACACATTTTAAAGAGTATTGTGGCTTTTATGGCTTAATATGTGGATTTACAAATTTTATTTGAATTTTTAAATAGTATCGAATTTATTAAGATTATGATTGCGATATATTCAATTATAAATCTCTACATAAAATTATGATGAAAAACTCCATACAGCTCCGTAAATTTTTTAAAACTTTGTACTGCGTGCAAATTATATATAATGATAAAAATCCAAAGATATTAAAATAATTATTTATTTTTAAAGCAATACGTATAAGTTCAATATTTTTTTGTGTTTATTAATTCAAAATATTTAAACCAGCGATTTTAATAAACAAATTTATTTGAAAGTAAACATTATAGCTTGTTATATTAACTAAATTGTTTGATCTTGTAAGATATAATGGTCATAAAAACTCTATTATTAATTTTCTAATATTTCGAATACCGCGTCTCGGTTTTTTCAATTCACCCCTTTAAACAGCAATAAGACCGCCAGGATTTCATAATAAATACGCAAAATTTTTTTTATGCAATTCATACGATATAAACCAAATTATTCAATCTGTCATATTTTTGATATTTTTTAGGATGCTTCTTTTAAGTTAAGTATATTAAAATTTGCAATGAAATCTGTTTAGTGAAAATTATAAATTTACTACTATATTTTTAATTATAAGAATTTAATTTATATTATATTATATTATTTGTATCCTTTAACTTTTTCGTTTAATTTTATAACAGCAAATTAAAAATTTCTAAACTAAGATCAAAATAGCCATAAACATATATTTATCTACTTAATTAAGATATATTTGCTGTCTTTTTTTGTTATTTATACCCTTTTCCTTTTTTTATGTCTTAATTTATAAATTTTACTTCGAAATACTGTATAATTCTTATCATTGTGCTTAATTTAATACTAAAAAGATTTGTATATTCATAAAGAATTAAACCCTAGCTGTTTCATCTACGTATCATTCTTAATACATGTACTAACGATACAGTAACGACTTATCAAAAAAAGTTGCAATATATGAAATAAATTATAATACAATGCTTATTTCGCTGTATATTTAATGCATGATTTTACTCTACATTTTCAGTTATCAATGATATATCTGAATTTACAATTTAATAAGATTGGCATATTGACAATTTAATTGCGACCATCTTATATAACTTACCTTATAATTCTTATAAACATATATTCTTTACTACACATTAACTATCTCTTTGGCATTTTCTTTTTAATTGCATATAAATTATAATATTTGGCAGTATGTATTGAACAAATTCACAACTTTACATAAATAATTATCGTAAAATCACATCAACGTATTTTACCCCATTAAAATAAATTAAAAAAAAATATCACGTTTGGTTAATTAAGGTTTTCTAGTAATCAAAAAGCCGATGTACAACAAAAAAATATTCACGAATAGTTTATGCCATAAAACTTGCAAGAAAACCTAATTAAAAATCAAATATTAACAATTAAAAATGATGAAATTAAAATAAATGCTAAATATATCTTAATAGACATGATTCTTGATATTATAAACATTTTTATAGCAGAAAAACATTTACTATATGCATTCAAAACTAAAAGAATAATGAATCACACATTTTAATGTGTTAGTCATTTTATTAAAAACCTATAATGTGTAATAACAGAAAGAAAACCTAAAAAGCTTATATGATATGAAAATTTTATTCCGATGAGATGGGAAGTTTATGGGGTTCATTTTTATGCTTTTTTCATTAATTTGTAATTAATAGTGTATGAAATTTAGGAGGTGCTGAAACCATGTTTTTTAAGATAGAAATCGCTATTTAAATTTAGAAATTTAAAGGTAAAAATTTAAACATATTCACATATAAATAACTACATTCAGATGCACAAATATGTAAACCTAAAGGAGGGGAAATAAAGAAAAAGATATATATGAAATTTATTTAAGTGTAATATAAAGGAAATATAATAAAATAAGATAATAAACATTTTTATTTGTAAATTTTTTATAGATACAGTTTATGTTTCCAAAAAAATATTTGCGTAATAATACTTAAAAATTAAGAATTTCAATAAAAAAAATATTTATAGAAAGCATATCAAAACATCTTGTTTTTTATACACTGTTATTAGTTTATTATTATATTCAAATTTTCAAAAACATTTTATGTATTAGAGAATATATTAGGGTATTATGAACATATTTACATCTAATATTCATGGCTGAGACTTAAGATAATCCGACATATTATAGACACGTGAATTCATGTATAAGTTAGTTTTTAACGAAAAAAAAAATTTTTACGTATTTTTTTTAGACACAGGAAAATCTAGGAAATTTTGCATTGGATTTTGGTTCCATTAGTTTCATAACAATTTAAAAATTTATTTATCGTGAAAAAGAAATATAAGTGTTTATATTCTACAATAATTTTATGAAAAACAGATCTAGAATTCAGAATATAGACAGTTATGCTCTTATCATAACGTTTTATTTTTATCACTAATTGCACGAACTATTTAAACGGCATATTTTATATACTTACAAAGTTTTAGAAAGCCAGAAATGTATATTAAAGTTAAGTTTACACATGATTTTAATAAAGTGAGAAGAGCTTATATGCCCTTTAAGCCTTTAAAAAAATTCATGGGGAGCTGTAGCAACATTTTTTATATACAAATCAAGCATGCACTTTATACAATATTTATCGCATTGATTTTTACTATAAAGAATTTATACTCAATCTGAATTAGATAAAATTTTAGAAATAATTATTTTGTCTTCTGTTTACTAATTTACGCTATAAAATCTTTCCTAGGATTCTACTATCATGTATACATTTACATGTTTTTATATATTTAAAATAATGCCGATAAAAAAAATATTGTATTTTTTATTTATGGGCTAAATTTATTTTGTAATTTTTATTTTTGTTCACTGGCACACCTTGCTTGATTATTTTTGCCAACAGCCTATTTATACTTAAAGGTATTTTAAATTCTTCAATACCACAACTTCTTCCGTGAACTATGAATAGATGGGTTAATCTAAATCTCTGCCTTGAATATATGGCTCAACCTGGTTGGTGACATCCAGTTCCTTCATGCAACTTTATGATATCGTGCTACCACACCGTCATGTGTTGAGAAATGTAATAATTTTGTCGTGTACTTGTATATTAATGTCAGCCAAGACGCTAGCAGGTCATATTATCAACTTTCTTGTTTTCAACTATGTTTAAATTGTAATGCCTGTCAATCATATTTTGATAAGAGTGATGCATCTCTTCTTTTTGTCGGATACGTAAATATCAGGTCTGTCATTCGTAAAATTAAAGTCTTTTTCTATTCTTGTATCACTTAGATCTCCGTGAATTCGTTTTCCATTATTTCTTGTACAGAGTGTCTGCGCATTTTCTTGGTTTTTTTGAAATTATATTTTTTCACAACATAACTTGAAGACATCTTACAATCACGTTGTGTCTTTTTTTATAGTCATGACCAAGCTTTTTTTTATATCTGCTTGCTAAGTGGTCACGTTTTTAGTGAAGTCGTTACAGTGCTGACATCTTTATCTATCTCCATATTACTATGTTTGTATCCTAAAAAAAAGATCCTGATTCTTCTGATGGTCTTATATTTTCATATTGTAACACTTTGCTATCCAGATATTTCAAGCGTCAAATTTTAATGAACATTGAAGAATTATTGAACTAGTGTTTTTTGTTGCATTTTTAACAATAAACACCTTTTGTATTTATATTCAAGCCAATGAAGATCTATGTAAAGAATATCGTGTTCTGTTTTAAGGAATATATTTATTATGGATAGGTAATGCATTTCATTTGTAATTTTAATATTGCAGCTTTTTGGGGTGATTGTCTTTATTCTTGGCTATGAGTTTTATATAGTTTGTAGTGTATTCTTTCGGATTTAAACTTCACATTTTACAATATACGTTCTAGTTTATTTCTTTAAAATAAAATTTTTCTTGCGTAGATGGTTGCAAGTGTATTCCATTTTCACTTAGTATTCGCCTAATTTAAATTTCTAAGCGGATAAAGTCTTCTGGTTCTAGCTTTAATAAACCCAAGTAGTATTTTATGTGTAATTTTGCATATTCATTTATGGCTTTTACTATGTTTAAACCATTTAGTTTTTTTTTACATTTGCTGTTAACTCTTATAAACATTTCTTTTCTAATTTTATCTATTGTTTCGGGTTTAGTTCTCGATTTGGAATCTTCCAGTATCAAAAGATATTTATACCTATCTTTTCCTTCTATTACTGTTGCAATATCTTTGCAGATGATATTTCTAGTAGCTGATTTGGCCTCGTTTATTTCCATTCCGATACATCTGAAGAATTGTGTTGCTTCATTGGAAATTAGTTTTAAGTTAATTTCTTCTTTTGCTATAATATTTAAATCGTCAACGAAAAGGAAATCATTAATTGTAAATGCCTTTTATCAAGATAAATGGATATTGATATGAACTTTTCATTTAATCGTTGGCTTAGCGGATCCATACAAAGAACAAACAATGGTGGAGATAGAATATCCAGATGTATAATCCCTTTTATATTTTTTTTAAAAATTGATTTCATTGTCTAATCTTAGAGTAACTTTTAGTTTTTTGTTAGTTTATTTATAAAGGCAAACATCCAACCTTGTATGTTAAGATTTTTTTAAGCATACACAGAAAATACTCGTGGTCGATCGAGTCAAATGCTTTTTTATGTCGAAAAATGTTACATGTAATTTATTTTTATGATAACTGTTTATTGCAACCTATATCATTGCCTGCTCTTTAGCTTCCTGTACTCTTCTAACCGTCCTATGTTCGTTTTCTGATATTAGATTCTGGGATTCAACGTCTTTATGTAATATCAAGATTACAGATATAGTTGTAAATTCATATAAGTTTGGCATGTATGTTATAAGTATGAATTCCGATCTATTTAAAACTTAATGTTCTATTATGAGCTATGAGATACCAGAGTTGAACCAACTTTTATCTCTTCGTTTTCAGGCTTATTGATTTTACTGTTTCTTATAATATTGGTGCAATTTTGTAATTTTTTTGATGAAGAAGTTGTATATACCATCTCATTTTACAGCTTTTCCGTAAGATAGATAGTTTATGATCAGGAAGAAACACAGTTTCAACGTAAAAAACATTTGCGTGTGTTTTCTAGCGCGTCTTTGCGCAGGTGAGTATTGAATATTAAAATTTCAGTGCTTTTAGTGCAAATATTAGAACAAAAAGTTACAATATTTTCTTTATATGACTAGATTTTCGGATTTACTGTTTCTGCCAATACTTCATAAAATTTTATTCTTTTGACTCCAACTGGCAGTTTTTTATGCAACTCCCTTTTGTTTTCATATTGCTCTATCCGTTTTTTTATTATCATTATCCTATCTTTATTTTTACTAATCTCTTCAAGGAAATCATTTTTTGTCAAGTGTCAAGTTTTTTATATCTCATGACTTTTCTCTGAAGCCTTGTCTCACTTTCTGAAAGTTTTCCTAAGTTTCTTACGCAGGATTTGAGCGTTGTGTTTATTTAATCGTACCTTTTTATTTTTCCCTCTTTTATCAGTGCATAATATATTCCTTCATGGACAGGCTTCGATGTTAATTCTTCGTAATATTTTGGAACACTTGTACTATCTTTGCTATATCGCACATGCTTCTGTGCGGCAGTTTTTTAATATGCGCTCTAACCGCTAAATTCAAACCTTCAATCATATCGCTTTTAACTTTTTTATAGGGTATTTTTCTTATTCTAGCTGTATTTGAGTATTCTGTATTTTCCAAGTCCGTCAGTACTCTAAAATTTTTTTTGCATCTATCGTGGTTAATGCGATGGCTTATTGTGTTATATTCTTCCTCTTGATCGCTTTGTTTTCTTCTCTTCGTTTCTATTTCTTTGTACTTTGGAACTTGTCTTCTTTTCCTATCATTATCCTTTAGAACGTTTGATTACTTAGTTTTAAACATATTCATAGTCATATAACAGTTAAAAATATCATTGTGACTCTTTAGAAACTCTTGTCAGCCAGATCTTGGAATTCTTTCATATCGTTTTAGGATCGAAGTATAAACCTCTTGAATTCATTGCTCTTTCCCGGCGGGTGTATTCTTGCAGATTGCTATGAGAGTAAGAATAGCCGTGGTATGAGTGCCTGTGCCGTGTGAGGTTGAGGAAAGTGTTCTGTATAGATTATCTTTACGGGAAGGTTTTTGAATGATTTTTTTTTGTAGTTCACTTCTCCTGTTCTTGCTAAATCCTTATCTGTTTTAAAGTGCTATATATTAATATTAAAATATATTTTCGCAACTTTTTTTTTGAAGACGCAAGTGGCCTTTTTAGATGTTTATATAGATATTGACACGAATTATATCATATTATATTCTTTATGCACACATAAAATTTGTTCTTGCGAAATTATCATAGTTTTGTCCTTACAAAATATTGGCCAATTGATGCATTAAATAAAACCAAAAAAAGCATTAAATATCCACTCGCATATTTCAAAATGTATGTTCCAACTGTATATTAACAAATTTAATTTTTTTGGCATTTAAATTTACTTTTGATATATATTTGACTTTTTAAAAGTTTCTCGAAGCAATATTAAGATTGTAAAATTTTAATTTAAAAAAATATTTTTATACATCGATTTCATCATCTTCAAGTAAACTACATATTATAAAAGTAAAAGAGCATAATATATGGGTAATTTCAGTAGTTAGAAAGATATTATAATCAAGTCCTTATTATTTTTTTGTGTAGGATTTACAGATCTAGATAAAATAAATCAAAGTGAAAATTTTATTTTTACGATTAATATATAAAAAACTTTCTATGAATTGACTTTGACAACCTCAATCACACCACCATCACAAGGAAACATCCCAATCACACCGTAAATAGCTTTTATTACTGACACTCGCATTCCGGAATTAAGTCAAGTTCTTTAGCGCTTAATTTGAGCGTACGGTTAAAGCTGAAATATTTATTTACAATAGTTTTGCCGAGCGTGTTTTCTGTATTTACAGCTGCTATGCGGCATATATTACCACTGGATAATTCATCAATGTCTTTGCGGATGGTTAATTCGAGCTTTAATCATTTAAATAAAAGATTTCAAAATATATTAGACTTGAAATTATATAAATTAAAATATAGATCATTTTTGTATTCACTGGTATTATTTTTCAAGTTTTGAATACAGTTAATGGAACATAAATCCATTTTAAATGAAAAACATTAATTACGTATAAAATATAAATATCTCTAGCTTTGCATAAAAAATATGTGCAGGAGTTAATAATCCCTGGAGAAGTAGAAGTATATATGCAAGCTCTAACACTTCCTAAGACACTTGAACTTATTTCATTTGATAGAAGTAGGGTACTCGATGAAGATGGATCCCGTTAATTCGCCGAAGATGTATCAAGGAGTTGTGCAATATTCACAATTGAATGAGTACATCACAAAAGATAAATTGATAAAAATAAACTTAACCTATAAATTTAATAAACTCTAGCTTTTTATGCTATATGAATTCAGTTCCTAGCAGTTTATTTGAAGAGATGTCTGAAAAATTATATTAAAACCTATAAGGTAAATTATATTATTTTGGATATTCGGCAATTAAGATTTTAAAAGCCATTTGTAGTTAAACACTTCGGTAACTCATGGAGAACTTACTTTTTGATTAGAGATATAAAATGATGCTTTAAACAATCTTAAGATATCTTTTATTTTAGAAAATTCCCATTTCAATATATATAATCAATTATATTCACTACAGTATCTTTAAAGAGATAAATATGATATCTTTGTCCGAGCGCGACTCTAATTAGTTTAAAAACATTGCTTCGAAGTATATATAACGTATGGATTACTTGTTATTTTTAATGCTAAGAACGTGTTATTGCAATTAGAGGATTTCACAGACGTTGTGTAATTTAATTAAAAACCCAATTAATATAAAAAACCACAAGAAAATATTAGAAGAATTTAAAATACAAGCACGCACAATGAAGCAGTAGATACTCTAAATTAGCCAAATTTATGGAAATATAATTTATCTAGAAAATAAGAATATATTTAAAGGTTTTTTCTGTTAGGAAAATCATGAAAAAATTATAATCCGAAAACCAAGATTAATAAAATATGGTTTTTGATTATAATTATTTTCTAGAAGAGATTAATGAAGAAATAACGTCTTAAAAAATGTAATAAAAATCCACACTTATCTAATCTAGGTATTTATATTAAAAATATCGATTAAAATGGAATATGAAAAGAATAATAATACCATCCAAGCCTAAAGCCTGCTGTAAAAGTCTTAATTTGCTTTAACATTGCTATTTTTTTAACAAGAAAAAATGCAGAAATATGATCGTTGATAAAATAATATCATAATGAGGAGAAACTCATTATAATAAAATTATAGAATGTCGGCAGACTAAGGATTGGATTTATTTTAAACCTTAAAACCAGGGGCTTATAGTTACTACTTTAAAAAAAAGTCATTATATGCATCAACAGGTTTTTTATGCATAAATATATCTTATAATGAGTAATTTTTATTTATGGGCTATATTTATAGTCGTAATTTTAGTTTTTGTTCTCAGGCACAGCTTGCTTGATACTCTGTACACACAGTGTATTTATACTTTCGGCTATCTTCTCCTCTCCACAGTCTTCTTCAATACCCCTCCTTCTTTCGAGACCTATTAATTCAAGGGTTTTTCTCAATCCCAATGTTTGAATATATGCCTCAACCTGGTTCGTGACATCTAGTTAATATAAAAATATACATAATTTATTTAAATTAAAGCCGTATACATTTAATACGATGATAACATCATTTTGAGCTAATGATACATATTTTTAGAATCTTATATTATCAAAACACAAAAAATATTTATTTAACAAAAAAATGAATTTAGGTTTTTTTTAAAAGGGGATAATCTTCTGAATATGTAGATTAAAAATAAATATGAAGGATAATTTGGCTAATATTATTATTGAATGGATCCTTACATAAATATATACAATATACATTCGCCTGCACATCTTAAGCGAAAATGAGATTTATGTGTCTCTGCTCTAAAATTGAAAAATAAATAGTGTAGATTTATTCTTCCCGATTTATAAAAAATAATTGAATAATTGTAGTGTATTTAAATAAGGTATATGAAATGTATACTTATACATAGCAATGCATATTCACACGTAAATTTAGTTTAATTAATTAGATGAGAAAAAAAGATTTTAAACATCAGAATTATTGTTATAAAATGGGAAAATAGGAGAGATCTTATAGAATACGCTAATAAAAATTTTGAATATCAGAAACATAATTTATAGACAACAGAATTTACTTTATTTAGATTTTATTGTATATAAAAACATTTCAAATCACAATAATAATAAATACTAAAACTAAGTTTAATTTTATTGAGGTTTTTTTTAATTTAATTCTAGATAAATTAAATATTAAATATTAAATTATAAATATAAAATTTAATTATATTGTGAATTGTATTAGAAAATTAAATACCAAATTTTATTTTCTACATACAATATCAAAATTATATTTTGTTTTTAATAAGAACATTAAACACAGAAAGATAAAATGCTAAAGCTTTCATCAATATATCAAAAAATCATAATAAAATTATTTATTTATTTTAAGTAAAATATGGGGTGATTGATTTTATGGGGTAACACCATATCTACTCTTAGTTATATCCTCTTCACTTAAATCTTCTTTGATACCGTACCTCTTTTCAAGACCTATTCTATTAGGCCTAAGATTTCCACAATCCTATAGTTTGAATAGATGCTTCGATTTCACTGGATTTATTTATCTATTTCTAGTCCTATACAACCAAAGTAAATAATTTTTTATTCTATTAAAATATAAAAATATTAATATAAAAAATATCATAACATATAAGCCACAAATATTTAATTCATCGTTTTTTTTAAAAACAAGGTTTAATTATGAATCACCTTAAAAATCTACGATTTACATTATTTTTTATACATCTGGTAAAAATAATTTTGTGCTTGTTAATTCATGATTTGAATCTCGGTGCCTTGCTTCATCTGCTCTAACTGCTTTAACCACATCAATAAGCCTTGCGTTTTGTGGTAAATTCCAATACACTTTCGAGCTTTGGGGAGCATCTACATTTAAGATATTCCCTTTTAAGATCTCTTCTTCGAAACAACTATATGATCGTATTGCTTCTTCTTCTAAATACCCAACAA